>NC_135634.1:36008241-36608488 GCF_053574225.1 Canis aureus | reverse complement strand
AATGAATTAACCTCTCCCTCATATTTTTTTGGGATACTACACAGAATCTGGCCTCCCACACTGCTCCTCTGGGAAAGACCCTCCCTGTCTCTGGAATCCCACCCTTGAGGCCACATGTTGTATCAGGCATCCGCTTAGTATCGGCCTTTTGGTTTGACAGTTTCCCTAGAAAGTGCTTTTTATGGGTTACCCCTCAGGTTCTAGGAGAACATGGAGACCATTTTAGATGTTTCTTTTACTCCCCAAGCACTGGGCACAGAGTAAGAGCCCAATAAGTACTAGTGGGAAGGATGAACCAAATGTCATATAATTTTAATTTAGAAGGTAGCTTCTGCGCTAACTTTAAAAGAGCTAATGAAGGTATATCATCTTCACCCCCAAAGAGAACACAGGGGACTTCAACAAAATCTCCCCTTTGACTAGCAAGCAACTTATAGGTGGGAAGTAATGGTAATAAACTGCCTGCACTTCATTCAGATTTTAAAAGTCCACCCAGTGCTCACACAATGCTGGCCAGAGATAATCAGTGGTGTGGAGCCGAGGTGAGAGGTCGCCCCAGCTCTCAGGGCAGGTGGGGATGGCATCCCCCTCCATGTGATGGATGGCAGCAACCTTCAGCTTCTAATTGCTCCCAAAGAATTCATGTATGATTTAAGCTCCAAATCACACACATGGGGAGACGAAGGACAGAAGCCAAGGCAAGAGGTTCAGTCAGCAAAATTGGAATCACTTGAGAAATGGAGGAGAAAGAACCCCCCATCTTTGCTGCCCTATAAAAGCCGAAGTGATGTATTTTCTTCCCCAGTTGACTTTTTTTAAGTGTCTCTCTCATAAGCTATTAATAACTAATTTCACAATCGCTGCATCATGTGATGGTCATAAAATATTGCCTGCACTTTTCCCAGCAAATTTTAGTATTGAGCCAATAATTGAATCCAAATTATCTATTAAGTTAATTCTTTAGTAGACAATATTTTACACTTGAAGTCATTTTTCACAAGTATTCCGGAATGAAGTAATTGTGGAATTAGCACTGACTTTTCCCCCTCCTGAGCAAGTAAAAATAAAATCGCTGGGTTCAGCCTGGAGGGTGTCAAGCTGTTATGAATTTTGTTTATATGTTTCCTCTTCCTAGTTAGAGCCAGCTCCGTGTCCTCAGAAATCACCAGGCAGACAACTGGACATTGCTACTACATGGTCTGTTTCTCAGCTATAGCTGTCCGGGGACTGCCTCACGGGTACGGTCACATGTCACCCTTCTCAGCCAAACTCTGGCTTTTAATATACGTCCTTTTCGTCTCTTAAGACTGGTGTAGAATGAACTTGGGGAATCCAGCCAACCCACAACTCCCTCTTCTGAGATCCAACCTCCCATCCACAGGGATGGACGCCTCTAGCCATGTTTGTGCCAATGACCCTGTTCCACTTACTCACACTCTCCCATTCTGGCCACACAGATTGGAACAAGGTGGGCAGTGATCCCGCTGGGGCCATCAGATTTCCTTCCTCTGAGAAATTGAGTTTAGATCAAAGAGGAACCAGCCAGTCTCTGTTGGTCCTTTGAAATAAGAAAGTGAAATTCCCACACACTTTGCACAGGGTCTTTGGGGGTGGGGAACCAGGGCAAGAGGGAGAAGGAGAATGGAGAGAGGCAGAGTGAGGGGAGCACACACAGTGGGGAGGGACAGGCATGGAGCCCAGTCCGGGCCTGTTCCAGGAACTAGGGTTCCATGACATTCTCCATCTTCATGCGGCCCAAATAAAATTTGGGTTTTTGAGCTCCTGTTTTATTATGAGGACACATTGAAAAAAAAACAAAACTCACATATCTAAACACCAAAAGGCCCAAAGATGAACCATAGCTCTTGACTAAAAGTCTTCTTGAGGATTAAGGGGAAAGGAGGCTGTGCCTAACAGTACCAGCAAAATTTCTAAAAATGCTTTTAATGACTTCTCTTCTGAGTCCCCCACATCAGGGCTACTGCTCAGACCTCTCCACCCCTTCCTCCCCTTCCTCCTTCCCCCTCTACCAAATGCTTCCAGAAGGCATCTGCGGAACATCACACCCTCTCTCTTGTGGAAGCCACCACCATCTCTCCCCTCAATGCCAAACACTCATGACTCATCCACGGCCCAACACACAGTGAGTGAGTGTCACTTACAGGACCTGCTCACGGGCAAGGCACAGGCAAGGTACATCGCTGTCCAGGAAGGCTCGTAACCTAACACTTGTGTCCCTGTCACAGCTGTGATCAAGACCCCACTTCTTACAGAACTGAGTTAAGTAATTTTCTGTTATAATCAACCATAACGGCCTTGCTCCAAAGAAATCCCTGAAAGCTGGCCACACCTCAGCTTTACCCCATCCATGGGAAACCACTTGAGATTTGGGGCCAAACAGACATGGATGCAACATGTCAACTTAAAAAATAAAACAAGAAAGCTCATGTTTCTCCCTTCAGTGAGATGTTAATTTGGAGGTAAACAGCCTTCCCAGAATCAAGGAAATTCCCTCCCGTTCCTCATTTCCTGAGAAATTTGTTATATTGATGATTATTGCTATAAATGCATGTCTTCATCAAATGCTTTTCTGCAAATCTTAAGCTAATCATATGATTTTTTTTCTCCTTTGGCCCATTAGTGTGGTGAATTGCTAGACTTTCTGCTGTTAAACCACCCCTATATTTTTCACAAAAACCCAACATAACTGCAACAATTGTTTCTAATATGTACACTACCAGATTCCGTTAGCTAATGTTTTATTTACTATTGTTTTTATCTATTTTTGCAAGTGAAATGCACCTACTGTTTTTTTCTTCTCCCCTTATCTAGTTTAAGAGGAACAATTAAACAACTTCATTAAATGAATCCGACAGCTTTTGTTGCTCTTTTTCCATTTTCTAGGACAGCTTCTATAAGATGGGGGGCTAGTTCTCCATGAATGCTCCATAAAACTCCACTGGAACACAGTCTGGGCTCCCAGCTTTAAAGGGAGGAGTTCATCATGATTTTAATTTCTTTACTCATCACTGGTCTGAGTTTTCTTTTTTGTTCTTTGCCAATTTTGGCATTTCTCATTTTCCCAGAAAGCTATCCAATTCATCTAATTTTTCAAATTTATTGGTGCTTTATATTTGTTCATAATATGATTTCTTACTTTTAAACAATCTTTTATGTTTGTCATTTCCCTTCTCATTCAGTTTTATTTGATTATGTCTATTTTTTTCCTAACCAGTCTTTTCAGGGGTTTGTGTAATCTTATGAAACTTTTCAGAAGACCTACATTCGGCTTTGCTAAGCTTCTGTGATTCTTAATTGTCATTTGCTCTTCATGTGTTTCTACCTTTACACCCAGTGTTTCCTTCTCGCTCTGCCACTACCTTCTCAGCTCCCAGAGATGAGCACTTTGTTTGTTTTCAACCCTAATAAATGGATGTAAGGCTACACATTTCCCCCTACATTCTGCTTTATCTTTGCCCCACAAATTTTGCCATATGACTTATTCATTTAGTTCTATATTTTGTAGCTGTCTTTATCATTTCTTCTTTAACCTACAGACTTTTTCAAGATGCCATTTTTTAGTTTCCATACATACATATTTTGGGGTTTTTAACTGATTTTGAGTTTCATCATATTATGGTCAGAGAACATTATCTGTATGATGTCCTTTTGGAATTTACCGAAGTTGCCTCTGTGCCCTGATTTATGGTGAATGTGAATGTTCTACATATAATCAAAATAATGTGCATTTTCTGTTTGTTAAGTAGTTATATATGGGTGTGACTAGACACACATATTTAAGCGGAAGCTGAATAATAAATTGTGTCACGCTTCTGTAATTTAACAAATTTTGTCTGTCTGCTCTATCCACTTACAGGAGAAATATGTTAAAATATTCAACTAAAATGTTGATTTATCTATTTTTCCCTGTGTTACTGCAGCTATTTTTATATGTGTGTGCATGTGTGTAAGTACCCATATACATTGGAGGATATTGTAGATGGAGATACGCTTTTCATGATTGTTACAGTTTTATGATCTTTTATTCCTTCCTGAGTGTTCCTGTTTTTATTTTCTCATAAATTTTCTTTTGTTCATATTTGCTTACTATGTCTTCTTCTTCACATTTATTTCCATCTTCTTGTTGTGTCTCTTGTAAAAAGTATGTTTCTAAATCCTGTGTTTTTCAATCCAATTTAAGAGTCTCTTTATTTTGGATTTTGAGTTGAATCCATCTATACCATTGTAAATGGATGTGATATTCAGGATTCTGTTTGCTATTTTATCTCACCTTTTCTATTTTCCTTACTCTTTCTTCCCTCCTTCCTCTTTCCTGCTGGATAGGTAAATTTTCCTCTGCTAGGCTGAAAGCTCTACATTCTGTTTTTATGGTTCTGGCACCAGGTTCCTCTAGTTATTCATGCCAACAATGGCAACATCCTTGAGTCCTCTCTTTCTCTTACCAATTCATCAGGCTATCCCATTGGTTCTCCCTTCAAAATATATCCAGAACCTGATGCCTTACTTCTCACCCACTGACACCACCCTGTTCCAAGTCACCGTTGTCTATCATCTGAATTAATGTCATCACTTCCCAACCGGTCTCCACTCTCCTATCTTGGCTGTATGGAGCCTACTCTCAACACAGAGACAGACCGATCCTTTTAAGAGGTAAGAGCATTGTCACTCCCCTCCTCAAATCCTCCAAAGTCTCTTCATACCATTCAGAGTAAAGCCACATCCTTATAGTGGTCTATAGACCCACCCATCTCAAACACCCTCTTCTATCAATCTTCTCTTGGCTCACTTCATTCTGTACATGTTGACTTCCTTACTGTTCTTCACACATACCAGGTATGCTCCTAACTCAGGGTCTTTTCACTGACTCTTCCCTCTTCAAAGAACACTTTTCTTCACATATCCACCCAACCACTACCTCACTTTCTTCAGGAATTGCCTTCAGGGCTTGAGAAGGAGACGTGACCTGCCCATCTTACTTAGGCTGTAACTATGCCCACCCGGCACTTTCAATCTCCTTCATACTACCCCCTTTCTGCATAATAGTCACAGACTTGTATCGTTCATTTATTGTTTACGAAGTACTCTGTCTTCCTTCATCCTCTGAGAATAAGAACTTTTGTCTATTGTGGCCATAAAAATGTGCTATTCAGATTTCTGCCATGAGAAGTGGAACTGATCAACAGTCTGAGCTCTGCCCTCTGGGATCCACCACAAGCTCATGTTGAGACCATACTCCTCAGAGGCTGCTCCTAACCAGTAGCTGAGCACAGCAGGTATTAAGGCAGGCCCAATCCAGCAAAATGCAAGAAGGCTCCGATGGAGAAATCTGGTTCAAAGACTCCCCACCAGCCAGGCCAAACCAGTCCTATAATTTGCTTCAAGCCTCCTTCCTTCCCGCTCTCTGTCTGCAGGTTATCTGGCCTGCATCACAGTGTGAAGGCTCTCCCTGCCTTTCTCATTCCTTCTCCAGGAAATCTGATCCCATTGTAGCATTTCCTTGCTGGACCTGGACTGTGTCTGTTTTGTCCACTGCTGTACCCAAGTGCCTTTTTTTTTACGATTTTTTTATTTATTTATTCATGATAGACAGAGAGAGGGAGAGAGAGAGAGAGAGAGAGGCAGAGACACAGGCAGAGGGACAAGCAGGCTCCATGCCGGGATCCCAACGCGGGACTCAATCCCGGGACTCCAGGATCATGTGCGTGGGCACGTCTGAAAGGGAGCAGGTGGCTGCCTAGGGACAGCCAAGATGGTGACATCTCAGTGTACACTTGCATGGGCAGCTATGTCAAGGACCCAGGCTCCACATGGGTTTGACATACATTTCAGAAGCCAAGGATGCCTAACGTGAGGCATCCCATGTGGCTAGGGAGCAGGGAAGGGAGAGGGCAGCTTGGAATACTTAAGTCCTCCTGCCTCAGGCGGGATTGGCTCAGAATCTGGGGCTGTGAGTGGAAAGGGGACCTAGAGGGACTGCCCAGAAAGAGCTGAAGAGTGGCACATGCCAGAAAATGCTCCCAGGGGTGAGACTCACCAGCCAGCCAGTTCCCTGGAGAGTTCCCTCTGAGGCAACCACAGCCTGGTTGGATTTTCACCTGGGTTCCCCTCACCCCACAGTGTTCCTTTCCTTAGACCACTCCATACTCCCAGCAGGCCTCATTCATCCAGGTTGAACCCTGTGTCTTGGCAGTCCTAGTGCCAACCCACTGTCTCTGCCAGCAACAGCTACATCTTGCCCATAGCCTGCCAATCAACCAGCACAACCTAGCAACCCCACCTTGTTCTGGTGATGAGAGTCGGAGCCCTGCCTTCCAGATCCGCACCCTGCCCCGGCTGCTCCTGCCCCCACTAGCCTATACTGCCCCTCACCACCCCAGCCCAAATTTTGCTCAAAGGATGTCGGGCAACCCATGTTCCTGTCTGGGGAGCCCAGCCAAGCCCCCCAGGGGCTGCCCCATTCCTCTCTTGAACTTATTGTGTAGGTCTAACTACCTAACAACTGCAATGTAATTACCTCCCCCCTGCTAAGCTGCCTGCCCAGCAGCTCCCGGGGAATTATGCACTACTTAAGGGGAAAGTGTTGCTAATAGAAAGCAGTAGATGAACAAGGGCTGTTGCTGGCACCTTGCTTCCTTCCCTTAATTTACAACAAACCTCTGTTTATTGAGCCGGTAACATATTTGAACACTGACTCATAAGAGGCCCTTCTCGCAGACACTGTATATCTGACAAATAATTCCCCTTCCACCGAGGTGTGTGCAGAATTCAGCCCAGGCAATTTACAGGCCTGTTCGGGCAGGGGACACTCAAGCTGTGGACAAGACTGCAGAGCAGCTGGGGGTGCCCTGCCCTGTGGAGGATCCACCCCTACAGCATGGAGTCTAACTCCCACCCCACAGGTGGCTCCAGGGAGGGCCCAGCGCTCTCACACTGGCGCCGGAAGGCAGAGGTACCGACTTTCTATGCGCTGTCTCCCTGGCTGCTCTCTCACTCTTTCCTCAACCAACTCCATCAAGAAGGCCAAGCAGGTGTCATTATAACCATTTTACAGATGAGTAAACAGAGGCCCAGAAAGCAGACGGGCAGACTGGCTCAAGGTCACATAGCTTTTTGTTCATCATTTGTTCTGCACCCTAGGAGGACATCCTATCTTCTTTCTTGACACAGGGCAAGGAGAAAAGGTAGCAGCTGCCTCCCACTGGCAGGAGGTGTAGCAGGGTGTCAGCGCCTGGTTGAGACAGAGAACTCACCATGTAGAGTGAAGATGGAGAGACAAAAGGCATCTGATTGGTATTAGAGGAGGTTATGACAGATGAGATTAGAGACCAGCTTGGGAAGTCAGTTTGTCACCCTCAAAGCCCTTGAAAGGCAGCTGATAATTAATCTCATTACCAAGGTAAAAGGATGCCCTCCTCCCCAGCCCCAACCTCTGTAAACACGCACACATGCACATGCATACATGTGCATACATGCTCACGTGTGAACACGTGTGCATGCACCCACACACAAACACACACGCACACACACACACATTGCTCTCTAGAAGAGAATCAAAAGGTTCCCAAGATTGTCCACATTAAAAGAAATGACTGTGGGGGCTACACTCAGGCCAGTCTAGCCCAAGGAGATGCCTTGCTCACAGATGCCCCCCAAAGTCAGCCCCAGCCACACACACCCCCAAATCATGGCATAGCAGGGAGGCAACAGAATGAAGCAGAGAAAGTGTGAAATCTGAGTTCAAGTGCCACTTGCTAACTTTGTTATCTGGGTGAGTATTAAACTCTCTGACCTTCTGTTTCTCCAACTCTAAAATGGAAAGTATAGCAATAACACAGATTTTTTTTTTGAGGATCAAATGTCATATTAGACACTTAACATGGTGCCTGGCACACACTTGGTGCTTAATAACTATTCAGCCACTTCTTCCTCTTTACTCTTCCTTCCCTGCTAAAATATAATGGCTCATTATCTCCAGAAAGTTTTCCCCTAGGTCAAGCTCCCTAGAAACGGACCCTAGTATCCGGAGCCAGGATTCACGTGGGAGTGACTTCCCAAGGGTGCGCTCCCAGGAGAAATCTGTAAGGAAGACGGAGCCAGGGTGAGTGCAGCTTCAGGCCCAGGAAGGTAACCTCAGCAGGTCCCTCGGGGTTCATTACACATCCCAGCCGTCCTGATGGTGAGGCCCCGGAGTGAGCCTTATACTCCTGTCCTCTCCAGTCATGGACCAAGAGCCCGGAGCAAGGGCTCGAGGAGGCGCGGTTCCTGGCACTGGGGGAAGCAGCTCCCAAACCCCCAGGGCCACCCCCATCAGGGTGGGCCTTGGAAATTCACTGCAGCCAGGAAAGCACTCAGAGAAGCATTCACAGAGTGGGTGTCCACGGGATTGTGGGCGGAGGGAACCCCAGCTCCTGAGCAGTTCCAGGCTGCCAAATGGTGCGAGACCGGTAATGCTGAGCACGCCGGGATGAGCAGGGCTGATCCCTAGTTTGCAGAAGGCACCTTGTCAAGCATTGATGAAACCTCTACAGACACCCTCCAAACCTCTCCCAGGATTACTCTGCAGCGAGTCAACAGGGCAGACAGCATTACCTTCTTTTGTAAAAACAGTGAGGTCCAGAGAGGTGTGATGAATCACCCCAGGTCACGAAGCTAATTAACAGCAATCTCAAGCCAGGTTTCTGGACTCCCAGCACCGGCCTCCTTCCAAAAATAGTGTTCAAACACACATGCGCGTGCATGCACACCACATGTGGATCATGGACATGAGATTCTGGCCACTTTTCAACGGGAAGGTGCAGGTTGAGGACTTGGAGAGGAGAGGAGCCAAGAGCCACGAGGAAAGGTCCTCCCACCCCCACAGGGCATGCAATTGTGGGAGGTGGAAGGAACCCCAGGGAGAACTAGTGGGGATTCGTGTCTTGGCATGAACTTTTGCCTTTTATCTGCTCTCCTGGAAACATCAGGATGCTGGAGAAGGATGAGCTCGGAGGAAGGGAAAGAATGAGTAGCCTTTGCTGAACTGGGTGGACTGGGTGCGGGCCAGGCAGCGCTCGTGGCTCCGTTGACCATCCTCAAGGGCAGGGCCGCCACATCTCCAGGGTGCTCAGCACAGAGGGACGGGCGCCCACCCGAGTTCCACAAGACACGGGGAGCAGAGCTCTGTGGCCGGGACCTCAGGAAACAGCAGGCCGTTAGCGGAACATCTTGGAGGAGGGCCATGCCCCTTCTCCTCTGCAGGACTCAGTTCCCTCGCAGCCAACGTGAGCGAAGGGACAGGGTCGCAAGAGAGAAGACACCCTAAGAGGTTGGGAGGGCTACACAAAGGAGAGTAGGACCCCGCCAAAGACATCCTTGGCTGCCACAAAATCATCTCTGCGGGCAGCAGTTCCCGCCAAACACCTTGCACACGTGCCAGTCCGTCTGTTTCTGTCAGAGCCCTCCGAGCCCATAAAAACGAGAATGTTCCTAAGAGCTCCGGTGTCTGAAGCTTCTCCAGACTTCCCTCCCTGGCCCCCGGATGACCACGCTGGGGTCATCAGCTTGCATGTAATGCTTTGGCTCCAGAACCTGGGAGAACGGGCTGCTCTCCATCAGTCAAGGGAGAGTGAGAGGGACGGCAGGAAATGGAGCCTGAAATTCAGCAAAATGTGAAGAGAAGAGTGGAGCAAAGTGTCTGCTTCCAGGGGATTGAAGTTCGACACATCGTGGATCCTCCCTTAGTGCAGAAGGTTCAAAGCCACACTGAGAACAGACCAGGGGGAGGTGGGTGGGCAGCTGGGCCACCCCGCCTTCAGCATGCCGGGACTGTCAGCCTTGGGACAGCTGGCCCACCGTGTCAGGGAGCTGCTTCTTTGAGCCTGCCGGTCCATGCCTGGCTCTGGCCACTGTAGGAAGGCCAGTGAAAGCTGCTCTGTCCCCCAGGGCAAGGGGCTGAGAGATGCTGCCTCCCAAAGGGGCTTCCTTTTACCGCAAAGGTTTGCTGCAGAGATGTGCCAGGGGAGGGCAGGTGCTAGGCAGGAACACCAGTTGGCAGGGGCTCTGGAGAGGGGCCTAGAGCAGCTCCCCCATTTCACTGGGGAGGGAACTGAGTCCTGCAGAGGAGAAGGGGCATGGCCCTCCTCCAAGAAGATGTTCTGCTAATGGGGTGCAGGGGTCACAGGTGGAATCCAAGCAGGGTAGGGTGCTGGTGAGAGGGGGAGCTGCCCTTGCCAGAACGGCACTCCCAACGCCTACCACAGGCCGGGTTTGGCGGGTGTAATCTCTGGCTCACAATTCCTTGTTGTTAGCACATTTTGGAAAGCCCAAGTTTTTCCAGGACATACTCTCATGAGTCCTTAGGGACTTCAGAGAGAGACAGGAAGGAAACAGACTTTTTCCTCCTGATACAAGAAAAAAAGAAAGAAAGAAAAAGAAAGAAAAGAAAAACACAACAACAACAAACCAAAAGCAAAAACAAAACCCACACACAAAAACACAAAAACAATCAAGTTGCAAGAGCAGCCAAGAGAGGGTGGGGCAAAGGGCCAGGCAGCTCAAAGCCCATGTTCCTTTCCGTGTCTTGCCCCTTTGGCTCTGGGCCCACAGAGAGCCCTTGCTGGACACTGCTCAGCCAGAGACCCTCCGGGTCCCCTTGGCATGTTCTCTGCAGCCGACAGGCTTAAAGGGCTGATGCCTGGCATGGAGTCTCCAGAAACAACTCCCTAACTTCCAGAGTGCATCCCAGAGAGGGCCTTGAAACTGATGCCTGGGGCCCAAACCATGGTCATGTCGTTTCCCCAGCCTCTGTACTCCCTCATGGTCATGGCTTGGGTTACTCCTTGCTGCTCCCCCATGAAGATCACCAACAAAACCCTTAAAAATGGGGGTGCCTGGGTGGCTCAGTCAGTTAAGCGTCCAACTCTTAATTTCAGCTCAGCTCATGATCTTAGGGTCATAAGATTGAGTCCCACATTGGGCTTCACGCATGGCATGGAGACTGCTTAAGGAGTCTCTCTCTCCCTCCCCCTCTGCCCTCCCCACTTCCAGCTCATGTGCTCTCTCTCTCTAAAAACTTAATTAATTAATTATAAAAACCCTTTAGGGATGCCTGGGTGGTTCAGTGGTTGAGCGTCTGCCTTCGGCTCAGGACATGATCCCAGAGTTCCAGAATCGAGTCCCACATCAGGCTCCTGCATGGAGCCTGCTTCTCCTCTCTCTGCCTATGTCTCTGCCTCTCTCTGTGCTTCTCATGAATAAATAAATAAAATCTTAAAAAAAAAAAAAAAACTTTAAGTGGGGGGAGCTTATGTCAGCCAGAAGGTGAGGCAGCAGAGGTGACCTGCCTGTGGGACACATGGCCCATGGGAACAAGGCCTGTGGGAACACATGGCCCTGGGGACACACAGTCTGTGGGACAGGGAGGAGAGCTTGAGAAGGAGAGAAAGGTGAGATGGCCAGGTGCCAAGAGACACCCCCAGGGCCACCGGGCTGCCACAGCGACCCACTGCCCGCCTCTCAGGACTAGCGGCTCCGTCTGCATTATCCTCTCCACAGAAGTGGAGGCAGTGCTTCCTGGAGGGAGAGGAAGGATCAGAGGGATGACTTTAAGCATCTTCCATCCTTGAGGGTAGGAGAGGGACATTGCTGGGTCGGTGGATAGGTGTGTCCATTGGAGTTTTCAGAATTCCCCGGGGAATGGGCCAGGGTGGGCATCGTTTGAAAAAGTATCTTCAAGAGCATAATATTTCATATTTAAAAAACAAAAACAAATCTATGTCATTTTCATAATGCAAACTGTGGAAAATGAAATCCAACGTGCATTTGATTGCCGGAGAAAGGCATGTAACGGTGGGGCTTCTCTGCAGGATGGGAGGACCGGCTCGATGGGGGAGCAGAGCAGGGTCCCCAGGGGAAGGAGCGAGATTTCCGTGCCCATCCGATCGGACCCTGGGTTTTCAGGACCTGGGGCATGACGCAGGGTCGGTCTTGTCTGCCTGGCGCCTGTGGCCACGGAGGGGCTTCCGCACTTGCCTAGCTCCCCTCACAGGGTAACCTGGTGCTTGTGGGGAAACACGTATTCCCAGGGCCCATGACAGACAGGGGCCTGGATCTGGATTAATGTTCACAAGTGACCCAAGTGATTCTTATGATTAAGCTGGATTAGAACATACAGACTTCCAGGACAAGTCAGATAAAAAAAATGTACTCATCAAAAGCCCAAACTAAGTAAAAAAAGAAACCCAGAGAAGCCTTGCTCCGTACCTCCCCTGCTCCCCGCCACAGAGAACCCTTTGATCAACTCCTTATTATCCTCCCAATGTTTCTCCATGCAAATATAAACACAAAAGAATACATATATTCTTATTTCTTCCCACTTTTCCACAAAAGATATGATACTGTTTACATATTCTCTACCTAGCTTTCTTCACTTCACAAAATATCCCGGAGTTCTCCACACACCCCTACATAGAGATTTCCCTCTTTCTTTCTCACCGCTGCAATTTTCCACTGGGTGGATGTACCATAATATGCTTATCTCTTCCCCTGCTGCCAGACATGGGAGTGTTCCCAGGTTCTGCTTTCAGCAGCGCTGGCATCCTGAATGGCTTTGTCCATATGTGACATCACACCTGTGCAGCTGTATCTGTAGGACAGACCCCCACGAGTGGGACGACTGGGAGGAAGGGTGGGTGCATTTGTGATGTGGGGAGACATCCCTGGTGTCTCACCCAGGGAAACACTACTCTCGACACGCTGCCAGCGATGGTGGAGGACGGGTGCTTCCCCACAATTTAGCCGGCACTGTGTCTCGTCGAGATTTGGGATTTTTGCCAGAGCTGAGAGGTGAGAACTGGTATCTCTCCGCGTCATTTTCATTTGCGTGCCTCCCTTTATGAACAGAGTGCGCATCTGTTAGAAGGGGAAAGGATCATTTGCATTTCTGTTTTGTGAACTCAGTGTTCATATCCCTTGTCCATTGTTCTGCTGGGTTATGGATCTTCTTGATTTCTAAATCTTTTCATGTTAGAAGGATTAGCTCTTTGTGATATGTGCTGCAAATACTTTTTTCTCGGTTTGTCATTTGCCTTTTGACTCTACTCATGGTGTTTTGGGCATGCATAAACTTTTTAAATTTTACATAGTCAAATTTACTCATCTTTTCCTGGGTGTCTAGATTTTGAATCACAGTTAGGAAGTCTGTCTTCATCAAAGGTGATCTCCATGGTCCTTTATGGGATTTTTATGTGTGTGTATTTAACATTTAAATCTTCATTCCACCTGAAGATTTTCCCAGTGCATGGCATGAAGCACAGAACCAAATTTATCTTTTCCAAAAATGGCTATTTTGCGGTCCCCACATCTTTTATTGAAAATTGATCTTTAGCATATTGATTTGGGATGCTGTATCATTTAATAATTTCTTATATATGTTCTGGGCCTATCTTGGGAGCATTCTGTCCCTTTGGCCTATTTTTCTATACCAACTGCCACACTACTCTAATTACTGAGGCTATATAGTGTTTGCAAGTTGCCTGGTAAGGCTAGCCTCCACTCACTGCTCTTTTTTTTTTTTTTTTAAAGTTATTTCTATAATCCCAGGTTTTTGCTTGTTTAAATTTCCATATAAACTTTAAAATACTCTGTCTAGTTCCAGGGGGAAAACAAAACCCATTGGTATGTTGTTGGAATCATATTAAATGTATCCATCAACCCAGGGAGTACTGGCCTTTTCATGATATGGACTCTTCCTATCCAAGAACACGGGTGGGGCTGGGTAAAGAGAGAATGAGTTCCAGCTTCAGGGTCTGGAGGCTGGTGTGGGATGAGATGATAAGTATGGTGAGTGTGAAGCCTGAATTGATCTCACCCACACACCCGCCACCCGCTATGGTAGTGTTTATGGCCAACGTTCATCCCAACTGTTCCTAATTTTCTCCTATCACTTGAGATTTTCAGAGAGGACATAAGAGGCATTGAAGAAGTTTAGTTGGACACACTAATTTCATAATCTCCTGAAAATCCAATTTAGAATTGGGACTGCTTGGTGTCACGGTAGTGGTTGGTGGGAATGAGGAGAACCGAGGAAGGCAAGTTACTAGTTTAGTAGGTGCTTCCCACGTGCTAAGACTAGGAAGGAGGTTTTGCATGGAGAGGGAGATTCCCAGACACCCCAGAACATGTAGCTGGGTTCAGCAGCTTGCAACTGCTTAATGCAGGGGGTAAGATCCTACAGCATGATGCCAAAGGCGACCATATGAAAAATGGGGTTTAAGTTTTAAAAGTGAAAGAGAAAGGCATTGATGGATAGCAGAGATGAGCCTCGGCATGACGCTGAGATCCATGAACTTTTCCAGTTAGGCCCTTCTCTCCACCCATACAAGACTTCCTCCAGACAAATGAGCCTGTCGTTGGTCCTGGGCCGGGCATATTCCAGCCACACCCAACAAGTCAAGGTGCTCAGCAGCAGTGCTAGCTCCTCTGGGCATCCGCACATGCTGTTCCTTTTCCCCGTGGCTGCCTGGCATCTCTTGCCCACTCTTCCAGGCTCAGCACAAGCACCCCACCGCTTCCACAAAGGCAGAGTCTTTTCTGTGTGCCAACTGTTGCTAATGTTTAGCCTACCCTTGAGGAGCCCTCCGGTGCTGTGTGCTCTGCCTGCCTTCTCCTGAGCACTTTCCCCTGGGCTGTGCCCACATGGCGTGCTTCAAGGAAGGCCTCCCCCATTAGACTCTGAGCTTCTCCAGGGCAAGGACTTCGCTTGTATTTCAGAACTGGATTTATAGACACATCCAGTATGTGTGTGCACCAGTGGACAGGCTAGCAAAGCAATAAGCAGAAGGTTCAAATCCCAGCCATCTGCCACCATCACTTACCACAAACTAAGTGACCTTAGACAGGGTATTAAACCTCTGTTAGCCTCAGTTTCCATGATCATAAAATAGAGAAAATGAAACTGACTCCTCATAGGAACATGAATAGGATTAAATAAGATAACACATGTGAAATGCCTAAAAGGCATTCAATTAATGTTAGTTACTATCGTTGCCATTAATGAGATCTTACATAATGAGGTCTGAAGTTTGAGCTTTACATTTAACAAGAAGGTGTGGGGCTGGCTTGGACTCACATTTCCTGCAGGAGAGGTCCTTCTGCCACACTCTATCCCTTGCAATACCTGCCCTGCTCCCCCTGAATTAGGTGTGGTGGGACCTGCCAGTGAGATGCACTTGGAGGGGTTGGGGAATGGAGTGTGCTCAGGAGCAGCTGCCTCTGCTGCTGACAGGGGGCACCACAAAAGTTCAGAAACCTGAGCTGGAGCCCCAGGGGGCACAAGAAGCCCAGCAGGACACAATCACAGCACCATGGGCTTTCTGGAACATTCCTTAGAAATGCTTGCTGAACAGCAAACCCCAACTTCACATAAGGTCCCGTCGGAAAACCGCTGACAAAGGCCCGGTTATGTAACTGAGACTGCAAATTATTAGCACAAATGGTCCCCAACAGAAGTGGAAGAAACACCCCCTAAGGCCCAAGTCGTTCTCCAGAAGGATATTGCAGAGAAAGTTGCTTGCATTAGCCCAAGTATCAGGAAGGATTTTCTTCCCTAGGACAGACTTAATTGAAAAGCTTCAGAGAACAGCCTGCCCACCAAAAGAAGCTATGCTGAGGCCTGGGGATCTCCCTGGGGGGCTGCTACGTCTTTCTGCATTCCCCGGGAAGGCGTGGAGAAGGAGCTAGGGGAAAGTTGATGGCACCAGTACCCATGCATGCGGAAGGGAAGCCCACCCTGCTGGCTGGCCCACAGGGACTTTTTAAGGCATGTCCTCCTTGGGCTCCTCCATGGTCAGCATCTAGTAAGCTCTAGATGAATGATGTTGAATGAATAAATTTTTCTGCATCTCAGGCTCCAGGCCTGCAGGGATTTCCAGTCGACCAGGAGAAGAAGCAGGTCATCAAGCCGAGGAGGAGGGTGCAAACAGATCACCTCCCCCTAGCAAGTGCCCATCTGCCTCATGAGTGACCAGCAATCCCTGGCCCTCCATCATCTTACAGGCTCCGGTTACTGAGACTGGCTCTGTCTGGGGAGAGAGAAGATTCTTCTAGGTAAGGGTTAACACCCAGCTCTCAGCAATGTGGAGTGAGTTACCGCATAGATTATAAATTGGTGAGGGCTTCATAAAGAGCCACTGAATAAATAGGCTATGCTTTAAAAGCCCTTAAATGTGGATTTAATTTTAAACTGCAATTCGAATTTGGAAAGTTGCTAAATGCCAATCCGTGCATGTGTCTTGGGTGGCCGGTCTGAACAGAGGCGTGTGTGTCTACATGATACAGCTTCAGAGGCAAACTGCAGGGCCTTTACTCCACATGCAGCCTTCCCCCCGACCCTTACCACATTAATACTGTCTTTGGCAACACTGCCAGTCAGAGCATTGGACTTTGAATCCACCGCAGAGACAAATCAAGGCCTTCAAAGCTAAGCCCCCTGTCCTCCCCTGACGCCATCATCCTGTGTAGGCCACGGGCAGAGGTGGCCTTCCCAAGAGGCCAGGCCCTCTCAGCTTCTGTAGGCTGGACTGGTTGGGATCTAGTCTCCGACCTTCTTCAGAGTGAACTTCAGAGACCGTGCCAACGGCTACACAGTAGCCCCTGGAGACACTCCTACCAGGCACAGGGCAAAGAGCTCTGAACCAGGGTCCCAGCTGCTCTTTCTATTCCAGCTGGGCCACGAGCTGGCTGAGGGATTGTCACCCCATCACTTGACCTCTCAGGGCCTTAAGCTTCTCACAGAGAATCCAGATGAAAACGCCTGCCGGCCTGCTTCACATAGTCCCTGCGAGGATGAAATGAGATCATGGCTGTGAAATAGTTCTTTGGAAACATAAAGCTCCAAGCCTACACCATGGGTAATTACTGTGGCTTCAGGACAGTGCCCTGGAGAGCCACTGTCCCAGGCCAGGTTCAGTCCGTCCCAGCCAGGGCACAACAGAGGGGAGGGAAGGTGTTCTTGCCTGATGTCAGGAGCCCAGGGTCTGGGCCTGGCCGCCCACCCAGCTGTGTGACCTGGAGCCACCATGGTGCCTGTCTGGGCCCCCCCATTTCCCACATAAAATGAGAGGCAGATCCTGACCTTAAGGGCCCCTTCCAGGTCCACGTGTTACACGTCCATGAACCAGACCAATAGTTGTCTGGACAGTGTCTCTAATGCTGTTCAGAAGCTTATTCGGGGACTTGCAGAGCCAGTGTGTCCAGCCAGGCAGTCAAGATTACACAAAAGGAGCATCAAGCAAAGTACCTGGCCTTTGGGAGCTTCAGGTGAAGTTAGGAGGGCAGGACATGTAAGGCACATCACACCACTGCGCCAGACTCTTTCACTCATCATAAACATTTGCTGAGCACTTGTTAGGGAACAAATAGACACATTTCACTTATGGGGTCTATTTAGTCTCCCACTTCCCTATGAAGGAAACTTCTTTACCTCCATTTTCATAAATAAGACAGAAGGTCAGAGAGGCAGAGCCACTTGCCCGAGGACACACAGCGGTTAAGTGACAGAGCCAAGAAAATGCATGTCCTGCTCTATTCCAAAGTCTGTGGTCTGTTGCACAAGGGGCTTGCTGGCTGGAGTTGGCACAGGAGGTGTTGTGGATGAGAAATTTAGTTATTTGTTCCCTTGTTCACATCCCTAACCCCACATAATTCCAAAAGCCTTAGAGTTGTGTTTATAATAAAAGGTATACAATAATTGTAAAAGATCAAAATGTAAAAGATCAAGCCCCATTGAATAGAAAAGATCATTATATCTGACACCTGAACTAAAATATTTTATATAAACCACTTGTTCAGCCATTCACCTTTAGTCGATGAGCGTTAATTGAGTATTTCATAGATTCCAGATGCCAGGTGTTCTGTGCTGAGGTATTGAGCTGAAAGACATACTCCAGCCTCAAAGAACTTACAGCTGGGGGTAGGGGGGAGCCTATGTGTGTGCATGTACACCGACATGTATGTGTGTGGGCATGCACGTGTGTGCATGGATGTGTTGAGTGTGCTGTACGTGCATGTGTGTGCGTGTACGTGTGTGTGTGTGTGTGTTGAGAGAAAGGGAGCAAGAAGGTCAGCCTGACAGTGTCCTGTCTGAGGCAAGCATGAATACCAGAAGCAATGGAGTGGGGCCTATTTCCCAGACTTGGGGAGTCAGAGAAGATTTCCTTGAAGGATGTGTGAGAGAGGTTAGGTAACACAAGTATTTCAAGTATTATAGCTCCTAAGCACAAAATTTAATTGAGTTTTCTGACAGCCAAGGCCAAAAGGGGAAATATGATCTGTTCTATAGTAGTCTAACATCAAGGAGGACTTCATTTTTCCTGTACTAAAATCTGAGATCATGTATTTCAGGGTCATTGCCTATAACGGGCGGTGTCTTCCAGAATGGGCTTACAGACAAAGCAAACCTTCATCAAGTGGCTGTGACTTACAGCAATCCCCCAAGAGAGCGGAGAGTAGAATGCCAGGATGTCCCCCACTGCACCCCACTGCCTTATCTGACTTTCCAATTCTCAACACTGGTACAGCCAGTGAGTGAGAAAAACGTAGATGTGGACAACGAGGAAATAAGGACACGAGAAGGGAACCTTATTTTGTTAAGAGCCTACCATGTGCCAGGCCCTGCACCACATTCACACTGCTCATTTAGTACTCCCAACTCTTCAGAATAAGTGTCCCTCAACCCCCTTTACAGGTGACAAATTGAGACTTACAAAGGTTCAGTGGCTTCCCAAGGTCACTTAGCAGCAGCTTGCCGTTGAAGGAGCTGGAAATTGAACCAGCCTACACTGAGACCGTCCACATTCTCCACTGGGCCACCCACGGCTCTCACCCATTCCACTCATTCTAGATTGCCTGAGCACCTGCTCCAAACCACTCACTGAAGGAAGAGGAAACTGAGGCAGACATAAGGAAGTCACCTGGACCAGGCCAAGGACCGCAGCCTTGCTTTTCTGACTCCCAGACAGATACCATCTCTCCTCACACCTTTTCTGCCAGGCCCTGGTGGAGCAGCCAGTCCAAAGCCTCCATCTGGGGCACCTGGGTGGCTCATCAGTGGAACATCTTATACTTGGTCTTGGCTCAGGTCATGATCTCATGGTTGTGAGATCAAGCCCCGTGTCTGACTCTGTGCTCAGCACAGAGTCTGCTTGAGATTCTCTCTCCCTCTCCCTCTGCCCCTCCCACTCATGCTCTCTCCTTCTCTCTCTCAAATAAGTAAAGAAATCAAAAAAAGAAAGAAAAAAAAAGCCCTCACCAATGACTACTTCTCAGTAATGAGGAACTTGTTAGAACCCCTCTGCCCTTTGCCTGTTCTCCATCCCAAGGACACTGCCACTTCAGTACAGCCCCAAGGGCCGTGCACGCAATTCCTGAAAGAGAAAATACATCCTAGGCTCCATCCAAAGGCATGCAGGGTCAAAATCCTATCCATCTTCCATTACAAGGCGATCTCCACCATGCACAGGGAAGCCAATTAAAGTAAGAGGGGAAATCCCTCCGCAGCCTTCTCTGTGGATGCTTTTCTCCCCTTCCATCCTTCTTTTGATTTCTGAGATCGTGTGCAAATACTTAATGACATTTTTAAAAGCCAAATGAAAGGTTTAACAAAACTCTTCACTACTTGCAAATTATCACATGAAGAGTGCCATCACCGGGGCCATGGAAGGAAATGCCCTGAACTGACAGGCTCTCGCTGGGATTTGAGACGGGAAGGCAGGTGGACAGGCAGCAGGACCCCTCCTGCGGCGTGGGCTCCCCCGGCCCAGCCTGCTGCCAGGCTCAACCCTGGGCCCCCCCGGTTATGTGAGGCCACAAGCAGCTGGGTGGCTGCAGGGCTGGGCCAACGAAACGGGTCTCTATGGTCCCACCATGTTTTGGCCTATTGCCCTTTGATTTGTCAGTCAGCGTCCCACAAAGGAACTTTGGTTCAGAGCATCATCAGAGTGAATGATCCCACCCACCCTCATTGTTTTGCAAGAAGAAATGTCTATATATATATCTATCTATCTTCCCACTGGTGCCCACACCCCCAGCCCCCTCACAGCAGAACAAGAGCACAGGAAAGAGAAAGGCAGCCCTGGTCACAGTCACGGTCACGGTCATGCAGCCGCCGCTCAGATGCAAAGCTCCAGCCCTTCCCAGAGGAGAGCCCGCTGTCATGCACACGAAGCATTTTTTTAAGTAGATTGTCAGGAACTTTTAAAAACTTAAGACTGAGAGGTTGCCATTCCTGGTCCCTGACTTCTCCTTTGTCTTAAAAAGTCAGCAGCTTCGTGACCCCGACGGGAGGCCAGGGATCTTGGCCTCCGACCCCTGCCGCTGGCCCCGTGACCGAGGGCCCTCAGGCCCCATCACCCATGGCTGGCGCGATAATTATGATGGGGGGGGGCTGCTCACCCAAATCGACTTTGTATGAGGTTCTGTTTGTTTGCCAGGGCGCGCTGGAACCTTTCAATTTTATCGCCTTCCTGAGATTGTATCTATGTCCTCCCCGATTCAAGAGGCAGCTGTTGATCGGCTGTAATGGCCTGGTGATTTCTAACAAGCTCCTCGTCCCTCTGCTGACGGCCTTTCTCAATCACATACCTGAACAAGCAAGACTTAATTTTCCCCTTTTACTATCAGTAGCTCCACAGAGTGAATAAGCCCCTGCCCCTTCCTCTGCCTCTCGAGCCAGGGTCCGTCTTTAACCCTTCCCAGCTCAGGCTCATACCCTGGGTAGATTTTTCCTCACTAACCTCCCAATGTTTTAACGAGGAGGGTGAGGCCGGGTAAACCGGGACACAAAGTGATTTGGAGGGACGGGGTGGAAAAATCCAGATGAGCGCCAGCTTGGTGATCAAATATGCTTCCTGCACAGGAACTTTGCTCAATATGTTTCAATCAGATGTTCAAGTCTCCGTCTTCGGCCAAGGGTTTTCTTTAGACACCCTCATCAAATCTGACCAGGTGTGAATCATGGTGCTTCGCCGGCTCCACTGAAAGGTCCCTTTGTCCTACTCACTTGAAAAGCTCGCTAAGCAAATTAATTCTTTTAAGTGAGATCACAGGGGATGGATACAACCCCCTGATAGAAGAAAACATTGTTCAAGGTGGAAGGAGGAGGATCTGACTAACAGTCCTGAGGTCTAGGCTTGGCCCTGCTGTTAGGGACGCACTGTGTGGCCTGGGAGAGAGCACCGGCTCTGACTTGTTTCAACAATAAGGAAAAGCTGTCCCAGGCCAGTGCTCTCTGGGCTTCCACTTTGATATGCTAATTCAAGATTCTCTCTGTTCCTCTGTTCCTCCCACACCCTGTTTCTCTCAGCGTGCCACCCGCACGTTCTCCTGAGACCCACCGAAACTCCTCATCTACTTTATATCAGTCAATCAACAAACATTTGCTGAGGTCCCTCTCTGCCAGGCACACTGTTCCAGGTGCTGGGATACGGCCATGGAGAAACAACAGATGGAGATCCTGCCCTCTTGGAGTTTACATTATAGTGGAAGGAGATGGGTCATAAATATCCAACACACACACACATCTGCACATGCACACCCCAAACACACGTGAAGATAGATGTGTAGTATAGTCCGTCAGGAGGTGACATGGGCTTTGGAGAAGTAAAGTGCTAGGGAATGAGAAGTCCTGAAGGAGGGGGACAGGAAAGGACTCATTAACTGGACAACATTTAAGCAGGGACCCGAAGTGGGCAGCAGAGAAGGTAGCTATCATGATTAGGAGAAGAACACTCGAGACACATGGAACAGCCACTGCAGAGACCCTGAGCTGGGAGCCATCTGGCCACATGTTCAAAGAACAGCAAGGAGGGCATTGTGGCTGGAGCAGAGTGAGCAGGGGAAGGAGGTGGGAAGGCAGCCGCGGATCATGTGGGTCTCACAGGCCATTACAAGGGCCTTGGCCTACTACAAAGAGATCATATAACTTGTTACGCAAGATTCTAAAGTTTAGATTTTTTTTTTTATTCATTTAGATGAGTCTCCCTTGACCTCCCAATTCATTCAAATGAAAAGAGTATGGCCCCAACTGATGGAAGGATGCAAGAAAATGCACAGGAAAATCTGAAGAGGCTACTAGAGCAGGAGATGGAGTTCCTAGAGTGATCCACGTGGGTGGAGGGAGGCTGCCTGCCATGCTGAGGGGAACCCACGGTTTCTTCTCTCAAGTCCGCAGCTCACGGAGAGGACGCTGCCAAGGGGTGGGACTGGATGGTGGGAGCCCTCAGATGGTATAATCGAGATGGAAGCAGAGAAGCTAGTTCAAGGACTTTGAGGGGACACATCCCCGGATGCCACCCAGGTGGACCCAGCTGCTGAGAGAAAGAGCAACCTGACATGAAGCAGAGGACTCCAAGGAGGAAAGCCCTTACTTCTCCAGGGCCGACAGAGGCTGAACAGATACTCTGGGGTGAGGAGATGACACCAGAGAAAACCAGCCCAGCAGAAGATGATGGAAAGGAGAAGGAGGAAAGACAGACTTAAAGGAAGAGAATTCCTGGACACAGCACCTCAGAGTTAGCTAATCTGTTGAGCTCCACCCATACTCAAACATTTGCCGCATTTGCCTATCTAAGGTGTAGACTCTGGAAGGGCTTGGACAACAGGAAGCATCCAAGGCCACAGCCCTTGCCCAACAGAGGGTGGAGTGAAGAGAAAAGGGAAAAGGGCTTCTGGGATAGCAGTCCCCAGGGTGGAAGTTGGAGGGATCCCAGGAATTCCCCCATCTTCAGCTCTTAACTCCATAGCCCAGTTCAGAAGGAGGTAGAACCTGTCTCCCCAGCACCCCCACTGTCCTGACACCATGGGATTTCATGTCGGAGCTGTGGATCGCTGAGTCCACATGGAGATGCCCAGGACGAGGCTGAATTGTTCCCCAGATGCATGGGGTCCTTTGCCCAGCAGACTCAGGAGCAGGTGCCAGGGGTTGTGGAGGAAGCCCTGCCAGCTAACACCCACGGAGGAATGAGGGCCACAGCACAAGCTCAGCTGTGTCCCACCCATGACAGAGACCCAGCACTTGTGGCTGCTCCCACAAGCACTCCTCCGATTGGGTGGGGGGTCTTTCTAGACCTGTCCTCTCCAGTGTTGTGCCCAGGCCCCAGACACTGAGATGCATGGGCTTGGGCAGGTTCGAGGGGCTGCCAAGTGGTCACCCCATCACCAGGATAATGGCCCCTCTGGACCATTTCCAGTAGCCAATTAAGTTGCCTCTTTGATTGGAAGAAAAGGTTCTTTCAGCAGCTTCCAGGTCGAAGTGTTATAAACAAACTTGGGGGATGCAGGCCTTTAGGGTCCTTCACGTCCTGTGGCCTCACACCCACCCAGCTTTCTAACACAATGAGAATTAAGAGTGATTTCAGGTTATGGAGGCCCCTGAAAAAAAGGCCTTTCATCTTCCACAGAGGATAAAAGTGAAGGATGGACTGGGCCAGAGGTGTCATCCCACAAGGATTTGTTTGGCCCACCAGGCTAGACTCTGGTTTTTAAATGAAGTGGTGAGTGAGAGCTATAGCCTTTCTTTTAAATTGTCAACCTCCTACATGTGGGTGGGCAGAGAGGAGAGAAGGGGCATCCACTGTGTACCCAGGAAAGATCACGAAGGGGGTTCCTCCAGACGCCTCTCTTCTGGCTGCAAGAGTTTGGGCACCCCCAAATCATGCCGGCCGTGGCGGCTGGGCCAACGCCGCCTGCAGACCTACTGGATGACAATTAGTCACTGTGGGCCCGGATGGTCCAAGTGGAGACAGCTCCGTGACCTCGGAGTGCTGAGCAGCATCCAGGTCGAGATGGGGACTTGAGTGGGGAGGCCAGGACACGGCAGGCATCGCTCCATGTGGCCCTGGCAGGTGTTGACTCTCTGAGAACCGCTGCCTTGAAAGAAGAAATGGAGCAGAGCACGAGGGGCGCCACCATCCGCCAGACCCAGAATGAGCCCCACGGCAGCAGTCCAAAGCTCTGCACAAGACACTTGGTGAAAAATTGGAGCAACCAAGCGGGTGGCGGTGTTTATTGAAAGAGAGATGAATTCCGTCTCCTTCCAAGTCATTCTGTGCCGGGCTGGTGAGTTCAGAAATAGCTGGCAGTCATAAAATCACAGAATCCCATTTGTGGAAAGGA
Source organism: Canis aureus (assembly GCF_053574225.1). Taxonomy (NCBI): domain Eukaryota; kingdom Metazoa; phylum Chordata; class Mammalia; order Carnivora; family Canidae; genus Canis; species Canis aureus. Next base: position 36,584,320 of record NC_135634.1, on the reverse strand, counting down.
ACCTCGGAGAGCAGTGCCTCTGACCCTTCCCTTTGTAGATGAGGAAAGGGGATCCCGACCAGGTTAAGTGACTTGCCAACAGCCACGCAGGGGCTCTCAGGGGCCCCGCTGCCACACCCACCTTCTCGATGTGTGTGTGTGACCCTTCTCCCCTCCCAGCCCTGGAATGGCAGCCTCGCTGCTTGCTCAAGGCCGCAGGCCCTGCTGCAGTATGTGCAGGAGCCCTCGTGCAAACCAGCAAGCGGTGCCCCCTCCACAGCCCCAGGAGGGCCTAGGGATGTGTGAGCTGAGTGCGGTTGAATTCCAGCCCCATCCATCTGCACGCCTCACTCAGAGCTCCTGTGCAGAGCACGAGTGCAGCCCCCATGCTCCAGATCATAGCTCTGTGAGCACAGCCCCCAGGGTACCTACTTCCTCTCCTCTCTCCTGTCCAGCCCCGGGGCCCTTCCTTCTGGTGCCCTCTACCACCAACTTCACCTCCCCTGTCACCGTGGTGGACTGCTGGCTCTCTTTCTCTGACCCCGGGATGATTCCAGCCCCATCACCCATCAACACCCCCAACCACTAAAGCTCAGTGGTCAGCCTGCAGGCGATTGAGAGCTTGGTCTCAGAGATTATTTAGAGCAAGGGGAGGAGGGGCAAACTACGACCCCTAGGCCAAGTTCAGCCTATGTCTGCTTTTGTAAATACAGTTTCATTGGAACCGTGATTTACATATTGCCTAGGACTGCTTTCAGGCTACAAAGGCCAAGTTGGTAGTTGGCAACCAAGATGGCATGACCCACAAAGGCCATGATACTTATTATTTGGCCCTTTACAGAAAAACATTTGCTGATCTCTGATCTAGAGCAACCTTTCTGAGGCTCAGAGAAGTTCAGGGACTTAACCGGTGGATGGCCAGCCAGACTCAGAGTGCAGGTCCCCTGACACCCAAGTGTACCCTATATTTCTTGAAGAGAGCCTGTGAGCTTGAACATTCCCAGACTCATGCCTCATTGCCAGCCTTGTTTCTATAGGAAAATCACAGAGGTGAGCCAGTTCCGCTCAGAAAGCATGAAGGTAATTCAGAATTCATCTCAAAAGAGGAGCCTGGGGCTCCATCCCCACAGGTTGTTCCCAAGAACCCATGGTCGCTAAATCGCTCTGCTCTTGCCTTGCGCCCACCAGGACTCCATGCCAGCCTGTCGCCTGTGGGTGCTGACATCGTCCGCAGGCCCCACAGCCGATCAACGCTTCCTGGTCTCTGTTTGGGGCTGATGACCTGAGATGCATTTGCCCTAGTGCCCTTGTGCTGAGATGTCACTGCAGCGGCACATCCTCTGCCATCATGCATGGAGAGGGGGTGGCCAATCAAAAGGACTCCAGAGAGCATGACATTTGGCTGTTCTATAGCCACTGTCCCCAGTAACTCATAAATCAAGTCAATTTTTCTTTACAAATAACAAGTTTCCCTTTTTTTCTCTCCCCACAGCTCCTGCCCTCTCAACCCCACTTGACAGTGGTTCAAAGAGTGCAGTCCAGGGGCCTAATGACTACCATTTTCTTGTGTTTGCCACAAGGAATCTGGCTGCTAAGAGGAAGAGCCCTGGTGGGCCAGACAGGTGCCGAGAATCTGTGCAGGTCCAGGGTAACACACCCACTGGTGAAGGGAGGGGCATGGCTGAGCAGCTGCCCACTGTGTGCCAGGCCCTTGGCCATTTCATCTCAACAAGTGTTGCTAAGAGGCAGGAACAGCCTGCCCCATTTTACCGATGAGAAATCTAAAGCTCACCCTGGACATGATCATTCAGCTGGTCAGTGACAGATTTGTAAATCAAACTCAGGTCCGCCTGACCCCCAGTGTATCCTTTTTCCTCCACACCATGGTGTCCCCAAGGCAAGAGTCTAATGAGCAGGTTCAGAGCCTAATGAGCAGGTTCCTAGATGGTGAGGCTCCATCCTCAAGAGGCCATCTTCCAGCCAAAGCTGTTTCCCCACAAGGTCCACACCCCTCCCAGCACACCCAGAGGTGGAACGCTCCCCATCAGGAAGACCCTGGGGTGAGCCACGTCCACAGCAGCATCTTCCTTGCGCTTCTCTCCTGTCTTGAGTCCACACTGTATTGGATTTAATGAACTGCGTTGACAGAGCTCCCTCACCTTGCGCCCTAAAACACAGCAATGAAGCCGATCCACTGGAGCCCCCCAGGGAAGTCTTCATCAGGCCAGCACAGTGCAGGGCACTGAGGCGGGAGCTCAGCTCGGGCAGCAGCCTGGCACAGCAGCTTGAGCCCAGACCAGGCGGCACACCTGGGCTTGCGTCTGAGGGCAGCCACCCTCCCTCTGCACGATCTGGGGCAGGATCGTAACTTGTCTATGCTCCAGTCTGTAGAATGGGGAAAGAGAGCCAACGGCGCTGCATCCCCGTGGGAATGGCAGGAGCTGATACTCATGCAGTTTCGGAATAGTGTCTGGCACATGGTGAGAGCTATGTAGACACTAGTTAAATCTTATACATACATATTTTTAAATATCCGCATTGCATTTCGGTTTTGAGTAATGCTATTAAAATCCTCCTAAAATGCTCACTTCCCTTTCTCTGCTATGGAAGGTAGAGCACAAGAAAGCACTTCACTCCAGAAGTAAAATGTGGCAAATTGCATTCTGATTAACTGATGCTGCTCTGCACGACCCTGGTTTTATAAACCGCATCTTGGTGAAGATTTCAAAGCTCTTTCCATTCCCTCGCTTGTTTTAAGATAGGAGTGTAACGATGAAGTAGCATAGCTGGGCTTTTAGAAAACACATCTGGACTTAGAAATTCTAAGTGGTCAGGTGGGCAGATGGGGCCGGGCCCGCCTTGCTCAGACACCTGGCAGGAAAAGCCCCTGGATGTGGACCTCTGTCTGTGTCTCTCCCCCTCCAGAGCTGGCTCAGCATTGAGAAGGACCTTAATTATCATCTAAGAGAAATTTGTAGATGAGGTAGCCAAGGTTGAACAGGATGATAGAAACCAGACTATTTAAACCCATCACTAAGAATGATATCCATATTTTACCAATTTCGGCTCCAAATGACATTAGCTTTTCCTTTAAAAATTAGATCTATTTCTAAAAGATAAATATCTACTCCCCACTGAGACTTTAAAAGAATGGGCAACAGACTGTGACTACATTTACTTGTATTAACACGGAAGGTATGGCCAGTTTTATCCCTTGGTATCCTAGTCTACAAGATAGGGAAGACCCAGCTTCAACTCAATTCACAAATTAGAAAAGACTGGCAAGGAATTTCCCTCATGGCAGGCAACACTGGGGCTTTGTGCTTATATGAGGAAAGGCAAATCTTTGTCTCATATAGGCATTAGGGAGTCCCTAGAACAGGGCTGGCGACTAGAGACAGGGACACGCACCCACATGTGCATGCACACCACCCCCCCATGAGGCCCTCGGGATGAAGCTAAGCCACTGCAGGTGGACCATCAGACCCTGGGAACCCAAGGACCAGCAGTTAACCAGATAGGGAGGCTAAACCAGGGCTCCTGGGTGGGCATCTCAGTAAGCAGGTGAGTCATGGACAGGTGCCAAGACGCAGGTGACAGTTGGCCACCCTGGCAGCCCTGGAGCTGCCTGGCATTAAGAAGGTCTCGTGGAGACAGTAGGACCCAGCTAGGGCATGAGGATGGAGTCAGGGCTTGTGTCTTAGAAGGACTCAAGAGAGCAGAGTTGGGCTCAGTCCTGAGAAACCTATGCTGGCAAGCAGGTCATAAATGTAGGGTGTGGGATGCAAGGAACTGATAATGACCCTGCGTCTGGTCTCAGAACAAGGTAGAAGTTCAGCTCTGCAGCCCACCACCAAGGTCAGCTCAGGACCAGGGCACAGCTCACTTGATGTGGAGTCCTCTGTGATCCTGAACTGGCTTTCTGGGATCCACTGCCATCACAGGTCTCCACTGGGCCTTCAGCGCAGTCTGAGTGGTTCTAGCTACATCAGTTAGAGGAGGGCAGCAGGGCATTGAGCCAGGCAGGAAGCAGATGTCTGGGGTCTTGGCTGAGCAAAACTGTCCCAGGCTAGAAGCTTCCCCTGGGAGGGGAAAAGCATTCCTATGTGGTCATCGTCTTGACAAGGTATTGAGGCCTAGTTGCAGATAGATGCATGCCCAGATCAGGAATCCCCAAGGGGCTAGTGGCAAAGAAAGCACATTGTACAGACTGTGCTGATGGGGTAAAGGCACAGTGAGCCCCTACCTCATGCAGCTGACTCTCCCCAGAAGAACTCTAAAATAAGTTCAGCTCTATCTCTGGAGCCCCTACCAATCTTCTCCTGATTTTGTTCCCGATCCTCTTTACTTAACTGCTCCCCAAACTGAATCTCAATGTCTAAGCCCAAATGTCTTAATGTTACTAAGATTCCTTCAAACCATTAAACTAATTAGCATTAAGGTAGTAATATTTTATTCTTCCCAGTTTTACTTATATATTTGGAGAGGATTGCAGAGAACAGGAATCATCTCAACCAAAGGAATGAATATTTAATAGTAAAATTTCAGCTATGTGATATCAGGACAAGACAGAGGTTTTAAAGCTGGCACCTCCATTTCCTTTTGGGGAAATTTGCTCTCCATTACACAAGCTAAGGGCTTCTATCACTTAGGAATGTCAGACATGACATATTCTCCTCTCCCACCGAAGTGTGGCAGGTGGGCACAAGGCCCCAGTACAGCCATTTGGACAACAGTTGGTGGTCCGTCATCTCAGAGGCAGCTGCATGCTGACCCTGTAGATCGTGCCTTCTGTCCCTTCAGATGTCCTTTGGTTCCTGCCCTGGCCTTCCCTGGTCCACCTTCCACTGATTCTGTGAGTCTTTTCTGCCCAAAGCCTTTTAGTTAGCCAGTCTTCCCTGTTCACAAAGAACATGGATTGGGATGCCTGGGTGGCTCAGTGATTGAGCATCTGCCTCCAGCTCAGGGTGTGATTCCGGGGTCCTGGGATTGAGTCTCACATCGGGCTCCTTGCAGGTAGCCTGCTTCTCCCCCTGCCTATGTCTCTGCCTCTCTCTGTCTCTCATGAATAAATAAATAAAGTCTTTAAAACAAAACAAAACCAGAAACAACATGGATTCCCAAGTAAACTCCACCACCACCTCAGCCCAGAGTAAGGCCAGTGGTGGCTGGGGAAGAGGACTGGCTGGCCCACTGTCAACTCCGTGCATGGGCTAGAACCTGTACACCACACTAATCACACCCATGGGCCAATGTGGCCAATGTTTCTGCAACTGGAAACAAGAGCCATTGTGGGGGAGGATCCAGAATTGGGAGACTGAAAAACAGCATCTCATCTCCCAATGGCGACAGGATGGGATCATGTGCGGTCCTGACAGTGGGAACATCCCCCACATGGCAGTCTTCCTCCCCTCTCACCATGTGCACACATTCATATACGCATGTGAACACACACACACACACACACTCAGCCAGTAAGCATCGTCCCAGTCTTCTCCAAGGAGAATCTCTCCAGGAGTGTCCAGGTGGAGCCTGGGTGGTAAACGGAGAAAAAGAGATGAAGGCATGGACCACAGTCATCTTCCTTCTCTGGTGGGACCCAGAAGGCCAGGTCCTTGCCTTCAGAGTCACATACCTTAAATTAACCAGGAGTCCCAGTGGGAAGATACCACCTCCCTCTACGTAACACCAACAGGGCCACTAAACGGGACCACCCAGGTAGCCTTAAAACCAAAACAGACCCGAGGCATCAAGGTCAAGTTGTCTCCCACCCTTCCATCCCCACTGCTACTTGCTTTCTTTTCAAGGCTGGGACCAACGGGCCTTGGCACTGATTGGTAAGGGGAGGCAGGAGAGGACGGGCCTGGCAGGTTCAGCACAGCCAGGATGCAGAGATCCACCAAGTGGAAACCATCTCCTAAAGGAGCTCCATCACCCACACCAAAGACACAGGACGGATGTAGACACGTGTGCACACACTCTCCCCAGGGCCCACCACAAGCCCAGGTAAGCACTGGGCCAAGAACAAAATATGGGGAGAAGGCACACCGGGAGTGAGGCAGAAGGCAAACTGCTTCCTAGTATGTTTATTGGAGCCTTGGCTACGTATGAATACGGATCAGAAACCCCCCTCCACAGCCCAGTCAGCCCGACGGAGGCAGAGACACAGGGAGTCAATCTCCTTTTTTTTCCCATTATAGACAACATTATTAAAAAAAATAAACTTTACAATAATACATTTTCGCTCATCTGTTGGGGGTATTATTTCGATAGTTTTGTCTCTTAAAAAAAGGAAAAAAGGGGGAACCACACTATATATGTATATGGATGTGTATATACATATATGTTGAGAAAGGAGTCGTGTTATGTACATACAGTTGGTGTTCGTCTGGGAAATGAGGAGAGAACGTGGGAAAGAGGAACGGGGAGCAGAGAGGAGGAGAGAGGCTACAGCCACCAGAGTGTGGTGCCGCCAGGCATCCCACCATGCTCTTCTCTGCCCCTCTCAGAGACCCCTTTCTCCGGGGGGCGGAGGAGAGACCCACCAAATGGACCCATAAGAAACCAGAAGAGCCAACAAAGGATCATTTCTCTTTGATTTCAAAATTCCTGCCACCAAAGAGGAAGCAGCAGCCTTGAGCTGGTGCCCAAGCTTTGCTCCCTCTGCCCAAGGGAATGAGCTCCGGAGCCCCCTGGAACCAGCCCCAGCACCCCATCGAGGCCACAGTCAGGGAACCCAGTGCCACACCCTCCACAGGCATCGCTGGGGGTTCCCAGGTCAGATGCAGACCCACACGACCCACAGACAGAGAGGGTGAAATAAACTCCATCCTTGAAGCCAAGTGGGGGTGCTGAGGTACCCAGCTGGACCCCTAGCAGCCAGCCTCCCTGCCCTGCTGCCTGACACCCTCTGCCAAGCCCCCCACAGGTCCCTGGAGTGGGTAAGCTTGAGAAGGGCAGTCACCCTGCCCCCAGTTCGCATCAACACAGCCACAAGTCCCTTGGGCTGCAGGGGTGTCATCTTGGTCTCTTACGTCAGCAGGATCCAGAGAGGAAAACACCAGGAGAAAGTGAAGGGCACGTCTAGACCCTTGGCACCCATCCTCAGCTCTGGGTTCCCCTTGCCAAGGGACCTGTGGGCCAGCTCTCAGGCTGCCCGCCTGCTTGTCTGTTTGGTTTAGAAAAATTTCTCCAGAGAAGAAACCTGGGAGGAGACAGGTTCAGAGACAAGGTGGGGAAAAAAATTTTTTTGCAAGGTGTGTGTGTGTGTCTGTGTGTGTTTCCATTTTGCCAGGCGGGTGTTCTCATCTGTGTAGTTTCCGGAAATCTCCCAACACGGTTTCCAGAGCCTACAAAGCCAGCTTCAGCATCAGGAAGGAGACAGCGGTCAAGGCAGCCGACGGTCTGGCTCTGCAGGGGCCTGAGTTAGGTTTGATCACCTTTTTACTCCCTGGGATGATATTGGTCGTGAGCTGCAGCCGCGGCGTAAGGGAAAACAGAAGCAAAGAACACAACAAAAGACAGAAAACCAAGTGAGTCAGCAGGCCCGGGATCAGACAAAGAAAAGGACTCAAGAAGTTGAGTCCTCAAGCCCCTGCCCTCCCCGTCCCCCCAAGGGACCCTGCTCTGTGCTCGCTTGCAGAGGGAGCCGGGCTTCTGTGGAGCTGAGCTGGGCCCTGGGCTCCGGGAGCCAAAGCAGCAGTGCCCAGGAAAATGGGCTGATGCTGCCAGGTGAGGACGAGGGCCTATGGACACAGAGCAGAGAGGAGGGCCATGGTACTTCCATCTCAAGAAGTCCCAGGGTCCACAAGTACCTGCTTCTCGAGAGGAGAGGAGAGGCGGGAGAAACTCTGTCCTTCCTCTTCCTAAATTTCTTTGAATCCCTCTGCTCCATAAAGCTTCCTTGCACATCTGTGTCTGAGTTCCCTCCTCCTCTAGAAGCTTACGCTTCCTTTCCTTTTTATACATATATAAATACCTACACACACACTACAGATGTGGCCAAAGAGACGCTCCTGTGTTGGGCCTCCTTCTAGGAAGGGACTGTGTCTTTTCCCATCTCACTACCTCTTCAACATGGCAAAACCAGCATAGAGCAAGTGCTCAGGACACTTGTCATAAAGAGTCAGATGGAGATGGAGATGGAGATGGCCTCTGCTCAGAGCGGCTGCTTGTGTCTCACCCAAGGAGACGGCCGAGGGTGCTGCTGGCTGCTGCCCTGGATGCTCAGCACAGTTGAGTGCCCACCCAGGTCCAGGTGGGTCAAAAGCTCAACTAGTCAGGCCCACGCAACGGGATCTAGGGGCTCCAAGTCCGAGACTCCCCTGGGAAACACCCCCCTTCTGGCCCTAGCACCCACCCCCCACTCTGCCCTTCACTCACCTCTGTGAAGCACATGCTTAACTCTTTGGAGTTATTGGCCTTCAGTCCCTGTTCCTGTGGAAGAGAAGGTGCTGGTAAGGCCAGGCCACCAGAGCCAGCTCTCTGGCCGAGCTTTGTCCTATGACTTGAATGAGATCAAATACTCCACGGCCCTGCCACCCACCACTGGCAGCATTAAACAAGCACGTGGTACATGAGAAGATGTTGGCTGAATCCCAAGCAGCAAAATAAGAACCTTGTCCCCTTCTCGCACCACCAGCACTTAGGTCCTATCTCCCCAGGGCTCCTGGAGAGGAGACTCCTAGCTCTGCCATCCCGCTTGAGGCATTATGTAGTCATAAGCCATTTGCATATCTGTCTACTATACTCGGAGCTCCTCTTGACAAGGCAGGGATCGTGGCTTCTTTTCCTTGCATTGGGCAGTGTCTGGCTCATAACATAAGCTTAGTAAATGCTTTACTAGATGCAGGAAAGGATGAATCAGTGAATGAATGTCATAGATCAGAGCAGGAATCCAAGTGCCAGCTCCAAAAAGCTCATAAGGCTTTGTCTGGGCTTGTGGGGAAGAGAACTGTAATTGATTAGTGATGTCTACCGCTGGTGCATGTTAGGAAGACATCTGGCAACGGGGGCAAGTGTTGGCCATTCCACCCTAAACAGATGTGTGACACCTGGGAGCTCAGTGGCCAAGGTGAGGAATGAGAACGGAAGGCTGGCCTGCTGATGCTTCCAGGGTTCTCTACTCTTGGCATAACCACTTGGATGCAGGACTAGGGAGTGTGCATGAGAACCGTCCTTTGTTATCATCATCATAATGATCCATGGGAATCAGCTGGGGACATGGTGTTTCTGGCTTTGAAAGGCTTGGTTCCCAAGGCACTTGTGGGGACGCTCTGGCCACAAAAGCACCGGGAAGCCCAAGAAATTATTCCTAAATCACTGCTCTTGGTCAAAAGTATCAATAATCCCTTAAACATCATACGCAATCTACCACCCAGGGCATCTGGTCAGCTAAATAAGGCCCCAGCTGTCACACAGAGGCCAGCCAAAATCTAAGTCACTACCAAAGGTGGAGATGTGACCACAGTGATGATGAACACAATAGGAATGGAACCAGGGACCTGAGCCAAGAAGATCCTGTTCAAGACTACAGTGCCAGCTAGTGACTCTGGGTGCCAAGATCCAGCCGGGCCGAGCCGCCCACCTTTGTGCCTGCAGAAGTACCCTTTGGAACCCAAGGGCTGGATTCTACGGCCTCCACCAAGTGCAGCTCCAGCCAGGGCTGTCAGAGGCCATGGTGGGACAGAGCCTGCCCACCTCACCTACCGGCTGTGCTGTCACCACTGTCTTCCATCCTAATGCCCTCCTCCTCACCACCTACCTCAGGCACCCCACCCCCACCCCTGCCTCAGGGACTCACAGCACCAGGGACATCCTGGGCCACATGGCCCAGTACCTGCTTCTCCTGGCCTTCTTTCCCATTCTCACTGATTCTAGGGGTGGCAGGTCCCTGTCCCCTCCTGTGCAACCCCTCCCCACAATGTCACGAATTACGCAACCTGTGTAGAACTAGACAGTCAGGATCAACGTCCTCACCCCCACTTCAAACAAAGCAACTGTTTTTGTTTTATATGTTGGAGTTGGGTTCAACCAACGGGGTGGAGCAGGGGAGGAGGTGAGATCTGAAGGTGGACACCCTGCAGAGCTGGCCTCTGGCTGGATTGTGCTCCTCAGAATGAGAGGACTTGACAGGTTCCTCTTAAAAGAAGAGAGGAGAGGGGGCTGATGGCAAATATTTGAGGAAAAAGGAGGGGGAGGAGGAGCAAGAGGAAAGAAGTAAGTAAGAGAGGAAGAAGAGTAGAGAGAAAAAGGAGAGGCACACCCCAGGAGCCCAGGAGCCCAGGAGCACATGGCAGGGAGGTTAGGGGTGACGGGGCAGCAGAGGGGGACAGAAGGGAGTAGGAGGCAGGGAACAGAGAGGAAGGCAGGGCACAGAGGAGGAGGAGGAGGATAGACAAGGAGAGGAAGCTGCAGAGGAGTGTCTCCATCCTCTCATCAGACCCACATTAACAGAAATGGGAGAAAGTGACATAGCTCCCTGGGCCGGCCCCAAGGCAATCCCTGACAGGTGCCAGGGACTCTGGTGAGAGAGAAGGATGGGCCTCCACAAAGATCAGGGATAGGACCCCTCCCTGCTCCCCATGCCCCATGTCACCCACTGTGTATCCATCATCCACAGCATTTACTAAGTCCTTCTGAACCAATGACGTGTCCGTCCCATAGGCCCCAGAGCCACAGCTACACACTGAATGTGTGCTGATGGCCCAGTGACATCAGGCTTCCTCTTGCTGTCCTAAAGTACCTCCTTCTGGTGCCCAGAAATCTAGCTTACAGATTTTTATCCTCACAGACCCCTCCGGCCTTGCCTTTTAAACCAAAAGGTCCTAATCCTTGGTATCCATCACCGCGGGACAATACCTGGATCCAAGGAAGAGCCCGAGAGGCCCCTGGGCTCAAGTCTTATTCATCCAGACAAGTCACATCATCTACTGTAACATACGTTTTATCATCTATAAAATAGGGATAGACCAACGTACCTCCCTGACCCACCGTGACAACTACATAAGGGAGGGCATCTGGCACAGCAAGGCTCCGCACACCCGTAAGGGTCCCTTCATTCCACAAGGTGCGAAGCTGAGCCAAGCTTAGTTTTGCACCCTAAGGCAGGGCCATGAGAAATGCAGGCAGGGCCCAGAAAGAGCCTTTGAGGGGAAAGCCAGGGCCAGCTGTAGCCTGGGGCTACTCAGACCCTGCTTGACCACCACTCAAAAAGCAAAGGGCAGAGAGCAGTCTCCGCCCCAGGTGGACAGGGCCACCTGACCTCCAGCAGACACAGAGCAGTCAGTGAAGGTCCCCCGTGGTGACCCTGAGACCCTCACCCAGTGCTGGCCACACAGAGCAGTGCGGGCCTTTGCCCACCAGATGACTTCTCTGAAAGCGGCCTACGAGCAAGGTGAGGAGAGAAGGTTCCACCACCTAATGACAAAACCATCAGGGGCTCGAATCCACCGCCTCTCTCCATCACCATTAACTTTCCCCATGGCTCTTGCAAGGGGCTCCAAAGATGAACGAGTCACAGTCTGCTCACACCCTACTGTGAGAATAAACATCTACATGGTCACCTCAGTGTCAGTTAAGAAAACAGGAGAAGAGGCCACCTCCCTCCCCAAATCCCCCCAGCTACAGGCTGCCCTCTGAGGCCCATCTCACCCAATCTTCTTGGGCTCCTATGTAGGAAGTTCAGGGGAACAGAGGTTAATTGCTCCAACTCCTGCCCCATCCCCATCCCAACCCTGAGCCTCTCCTTCCCTCAAGGCAAGCCCTGAGACTGTGGGGTTATGTATCTCAAAGGGCACAGGTCTGGGCTGCAAGGGTGGCAGGGAGCAGAGCTTTTAAGAGTAAAGCCCTCAGACATGGAGGCAGGCTCTTGGCTATACTGCAGGCTGCCTCCAGAAGTTTAGAAGGAGCAAGTGGCCCTAGGGACCTCACCCGGGAAAGGGGCACAGACACAGAAGAAGGAAAATGGCAGCAAAGGCGAAGTTCATCCTTCTAGAAATTTCTCCCAGGGGGGTTCTTGCCCAGACAGTTGGAAGGAATTATTATCTTCCTCTTCTTCCCTGCCCACATCTGTCCCTACTCCCAAATCTAGGTCTGGCTGTCCCAGGACCTTGCCCATGTGGCTTGGGTCCCAGGGGCCAAGCTCAGCGTTGCATCTGTGGGAACACTGCGTCCTCTGCTTCTGGTCCCAGCCCCAGCTCCAAATCTCAATGTCCTTGGCCGCCTCCCTCCTGACAGGCCCGCCTGGTAACTCACTCCTCATCCCCTCCATTCCTCGCCATCCCCTCATCCAGCCCTCCTATCTTGCCTACCTATGACTGTCAACTATGGCAGAGAGCACAGAGGTCTGCAAGGGCATCTCCCTTGCCAACCAATCTCTATCTGTCATCAGAATCTTCCCAAATTGCAGCACCCATCTTCCCATCACCACACTCCCCGGTCAAAGGCCTTTGGTGGCCCCTCCACACTCCCCACTTCAGCCTGCTAATCGGATTGTATTCCCACCCATCCTCCCCATGGCAGTACCCTGCGTTCTCACCCAACCCAGAGCCTGCTGTTTCTCTAGACCAGGGGGCAGGCAAACACTTTCTACAAAGGGCCTGGTTAGTAAGGATTTTAGGCAACTCTGCCTGTAGCGCATGGATAATATGTAAACAATGGGGCGTGGTTGTGTTCCAATAAAACTTGATTTATCCCAACAGGTAGCAGGCCAGATGTGGCCAGCAGGTTCCCTACCAGACCTGTTCTGTGCTATGCTGACTGTGTGCCCTTGCTCCTACTTGCCCGTCACCCACACCCTCACCCACTCCACTCCATTCCACATCGCCACCTACTCAGCCTTCCCTGTTCTTCCAGGCCTAGCAGCGGGGTTAACTCTGCACAAGAGTCCTCTGCTTCCACTCCCATCCAAAGCAGCCGTCCAACCCCTGGATCCCACATCACTTTATCGGTTTTCCCAGTGTGCCTATGGCTTCCCCCCTCAATTATCTGGCATGCATCCTGTCCATCCTACCTGCATGGGACCAAGGTATGGGCCTAGTGAGCTGGTCAGCCTCAGAGCTTGGAACAGAGTAACATGGAGTGAGGACTTATGTTGAATAAAGCCACTAAAGAACAAATGAATGAACACTACAAGGGGGCCAAGACCAAGGGAAGAAAAGAGGGAATGTATTCAAATCTTTCGAAGCTTGGAAATGAGCCATATTTATAAATCAGGACTATACAACCCACTGAAAGGCCTCTCAGCACCCCAATCTGATGCCCACGGGCTTGTGCACTAGGTAAGAGATCCAGCCAGACAGCAGGCAGGATGAGGAGGAGACAAGAGCATCCGCAGGCTGCCAGGCCTACTGCAGGTGTGTGGTGAGGGGGGCTTGCGTTAACCCCTCCAAATACATTTCAAATTCCCCCAGATGTGATGGGAAGTCCAAGGATAAGAGCAAAATTAGCTGGTAGAGACAAAAAGAGCAACGGAGACTGTGTTGCCAGGGCCCTGCAGCCCTGGGAAAGGCGAGACTCCAGTTGATCTGATGGGTCCCTGCAAACTGGCCCAGAAAAAACCACCGGGAATGCCAAGGACGCTGGAAACAAACCACGACCAGAGGAAGCAAGAACCAGCTGCCAGTCTCCCAGCCTCCACAGCCACTGCACCACCCTGGTCCAGTCCTCATCATGTGACAGAAGGTGGGGCCTGGACCCAATTTTCATGGATCCTCCACAGAAACACTGCTTCACCTACCCACCCTCATGGCAGGCACACAGGCAGCATCTACGAGAAGGACATAAGCCGAGCAGAGTGGCCCACAAGCAAGAAAGCACACAAGGCCTGTTCTAGAATGGAGAGAGCAGGATGTTCCAATGAACTGGGGACTCTGGGTTCTTCCCCCCAACATCTCTGAAGCACCTACTCAATGCCACACACTGAGCCCTGGGGTACACAGAGCAACTAAGAGGGGGGAGACAGCCCCTATCCTTGGGGATGCTCAGCTGGGAGAGCAAGAAGAACACATCATGATGGGGGCTCAAGGGAGGCGAAGCAGGAGCAGAGCCAGGGGAACACTCTGGAAGGTGAATCCAAGTAGGATCTGCCATGCAGAGAGAAGAAAGATGGGCACTTCACTCCAAGGAGCTGACGGGTGCACGGGCCAGCAACTTGCTCACCGCCGTCCTCGGGTCTACACCTGGGGAGGGGCTGACTGCACTTCAGAAACAAAGGGCCCTGGAGGAGAGTCCACGGCTGACCTGCTGCCTCCAGATCAGGGAGGGAATTCACACAGGGGGGTGTGTGTGCACATACACACAGGCAAGGCCAGAGGGACAGGGAGAGACCATTTTGCAGATCTTGCCATGAATTCTCCAAGTTCCAGAGAGTTCCAGGCAGGCAGGGCTGCCTGGAGTGGGGGCCCAGCCAGGAATGGAAGCCTATGAGGGCAGGACTCAAAACAGCATTGAGGATGCCCAGACACAGGGCCAACTCGGGGGTCTCCTAGCTCCTGGCTCCTCTGTGGACACCCATGTTTTTGCTCAGCAGCCCCATGATGTAGACAAGAGTTCTTCGGGTTGCAGAGCCTGCCCCCCATCGTGGGAAAGCCCTCTGGGGTGGAAGATCCATCGCCCCGCAGAAGAAACTGTCCAGGAGCTGGCGGCCGGGGGCTCTGGACAAGTAACTGTCCTCGCCGAGCTTCCATCCTTTGGGGTTTGAGAACGAGATCTCAGAAGGCCCTCTGGTCCTGATGTCCAATCACTTATGTGGGGTCCCCAACTGGCTGCCATTTCTGGGTCAGTGAAGGGGGTCCCTGAGGCTTCCCCGAGGACCTGGGCCTTTTGAGGGGCAGGACAGAAATCAGTCAAGTCTTTTAGTCCCCTTGACCCCACCCGGGCCTCAGCCTCCTGTCTCTGCCCTCACACAGGGCCCTCCGTCTGTAGCTATGGGTGGCTGTCACTCCCAAAGCCCCCACAAAGGCCACCATGGAGCCCTTCCAAGCCTGCAGAGCTGAAGGAGAGGGTATGAGCTGGGGAGGGGGCAAATCACCCACACCAGCCTCCAGCTGGACTCTGCACTCCCAGCACCTGGCACGGAGGAGGCGGTGCTCACTAAAGACCGTGATGAAAACAGAAGCAAGGGGGGCCCTTCCCCTTTGGATTCAGTGAGAAGGAACCAGGAGTGACATTCAGCGCCCCCCCCCCCCCGCCCCACCAAGGGCCTGCATCTCCTCCTTTGCTCCTGAGATGGCCATTCTCAGCTGTGCTGCCCCGAGTGGCTCCTAGACTGTGAGTGGGTGGTCACTGAGGTCAGGCGCGGGGAGCCCCCTGCCAGCCCAGCACCCCGACATTCGTAACACCTAACACACACGGAGCACCACTCGGCTTGCAGGCACTTTCCCATACATCAGCTCACTCACAGATCGTGTTAACTCCACTGGAATCAAACCAAGTGTAAGACAAGCCCCCAGATGGTGAGTCTGCAGAAAAACCAGGCTGAGGCTAAAAGAAACCAGGCAACAGTTTAGCAGACCGCTGAGGGAAACTAGGGGAAAGGAAGGAATCAGAGCCATCAGGCACTGAGTGGGCCGCAGTGAGGCAAGAGGCGGTGGCCTTGAACTCGTCCACACCCACGGTGAGTCATATAAGGGTCTGGGAAAGGTCGGCAGCTACCTGCTAAATCAGCATCCCCCCCTCCCCACTACTGAGTAAGCTGGGCCTCAAGGGACTCAGGGAGGCGGTGGGTGGGGGGAGGTGCCCACGGACATGGGGGCCGTGCCAGTGCATGGTCACCTGACAGGTGGCACAGCCCCGACCGGCGAGCTGCCTGCCACTCTAGCATGAAATTGAGCTGGCAATCGTGCAGCAGGCCCCCGAGCCCCCACCGGCAGTCACTCAAGCATGGCTAGTGTAATTAGGAGCTGCCCAAGGGTGACACCAGCATCTCAGCCCAGACCTGGAGGGGTGACCTAATGGAGGGGAGCATGGCATGGAAGGGTCCACGCAGAGTCTGACGTGAGGGTACTCGGAGGTCAGCTGTTCCGGCACAAAGGAGCCTGCCAGGACGGAAGGGAGAGCAGCTTCCCAACCAGGACGGGCACCCCCACCGGCTCTTCCAGTATGACAGGTCCAGGGGACCTGAACGCTTCCCTGAGGCCCCGTCCCTGATCTAGTTCTCCTCACACTGGGGTTTGTTCCAGCTTTATGGAGGTTATAATTGACCATTAAAATCGTATATATTTAAAGTGTACAATCTGATGACCCAATGTACGTATACACGTCTTGTGAAATGCTCACAAGCCAATCAACGTATCCATCACTTCCCATCTTTACCATTTTCTGCTTTTTTCCCCCCCTTTTTGTGGTAAGGACACCTAAGGTTTACCCTCTCAGCATATTTCAAGCACAGAGCACAACAATGTCAGCTATAGTCACACGGCTGTACACTGGTCCTCCAGAAGGGCCTTGTCCAGAGTGACTGAAACATTGTGGAGAACGTGCACTGGGGGTGCCGTGAGCGGCTACCGCACTCAGACCTGGTCTTCACTGCCCCCCTCCACACACACAGCCAGGCCTTGTTCTCCTCGCCCATTCTCCTTAGGTTGTGCCCCCCCATGAAAGGTACTTCAGAGCCCCCCAACCTTCTTGGTAACTCCAGGGCCACCCCCACTCTACCCCACACCCTCAATCTCACTGATCCCCTTGCTCTGCTCTGATATTCGGCATGAGGTCCTATTTCACACTTCGCTCTAGGGGTGGGTGGGTGTATGCGTGAGAGAAAGTGTGTGTGTGTATGTGTGTGTGACACAGAGAACGTATATATGTAAGTTGAGTGTATGAGAATGCACATGTGTGCGTGAGAGAAAGAGTGTATTATGTGAAGAGTGCATGAGTAAGAGTGTGTGGGTGTGTTGTGTGTGTTACGTAAGAGTAGTATAGGTGTGAGAGTGTGTGTGTGTGTGTGTGTGTGTGCATGTGCGTGTGCGTGTGTGTGTGTGTGTTCTAACTAGAGCCAAGAATCTGCTGTAGCCAATGGCATGATGGCCTGAGGGCAGCTCAGCAGAGAAAGGCTGAGTGGAGAGCCCTGACCACAGTCCATGCCCGATGCTTCTTGAATGTTTGATCCTGGGAAGGACCATAAGGACCTCAAAACCCAGGACTGTGTCAGTTTTATTCATCAAGATCTCCCTTGCACACCCCACAGTAGTCCTGGCACACAACGCAACATAACACATGCTGGATGGATAGATGGATGGACAGATGGACAAACAAATGAACATCATGGGTTCTGGAGTCTGACGTAGGTTTGTAATCTTATTCTATCACCAGCCTGCTGTGTGACCTTGGGTAGCCTCCCTAACCCTCCTGGACCATTTTCCTATGCGTAGAACAAGAAGACCAACACTTTACCGTGTGAAAATTCGATGCAGTAGGTAGACAGTCACTGGCATATACCTGGTAATTAGCAGATGGCTAGTAATGGTACCCCTTACATTTCTCTGGTGCCCCATGGCATCTAACACAATCCTCTGAGAGGACGGGTGCTTCGTACCTGTAAGGTGAATGCCCAGGGTACGAAGGCACAAAAAAACTAACCCCCAACAGCTCCTCCCTGCCTCTTGGATCCCGATCCAAAGGAAGGACCTTGCGTGCGCCATCCCTGACCTAATCTCCCATACTCGCCTGGGGTGTCGTGGTGCTTCTCTAGACCCTCAGCCCACCCCCAACTCCTTTTCCCCGGCTGCAGAGACACATCCCCTCACCTGGACAGATGTGCAGGTGGTGATGACGCTGGTCCCCAAGCTGGTGCTATCACTGAGGTCATCTGGCAAAGAAGGTGTTTTCTCCACCCGAGGGGCTTGCGTGGCCTGGAATGAGGGGCTCTTGGGGGACAGGTTCACATCTGTGCCATTGCCAAAGGCCTGGATGGCATTCCCTGTGAGGGGAGAGAGCAGGTGGTCACAGAGAAACCAGGGGCTGCCTCCATCACGTCTGCCCCTCACATCCCGATACCGCCTTCTCTGTATCAACCTAGAGCTGAGGACGGGGTGTGGCTTGTCCAAACTCAACTTCTCTGCAGCTCCTTCCAGATGCTACTGACAGCTCACACGTAGAGAAGAAAACAGCAAGAGGGAGGTTGGAAAAGAAACCATAATAGAAAGAAATGTGGAAGAGAAAGGGAAGAGGGGACATGCACGTGGAGAGCCGGGAGGGGGCAGCAGGGCAGGCCCAGGGCGGCGGGTGCTGGTGTCTCCAGGGCATCCCGTGCTGCAGACCACTCCCCCTCCAGAGGCTTCCTCCACACCGACGACCCCCCCACCCCTCCCACACGCCCTCCAGCACAGGTGCCAGGCCCCCCCGCCCCCGGCATTCCAAGAGCCCCAGACTTAGCTCTTCTCCTGGGGTGGCCTCACCCACTCCCACACCATTAGCACCAATGCACTAAGGATGAAATAATGGGACCTCTTGAACAAAACTGTCCTCAAGACTTGGCGCTGGAACCAAGTGCCTAGAGAAACCTCCACTCCAAGTCCTAGACGTATCTCCAGGTCATCACATCTACGTCCCAACTAGGCATGGCTCCGTTCCGTTGCATCACTGCTTTCTGGCCATGTTTCCAGTCTTGAAGGGGGTCATCTCTCCCCACCCAGGTCCCCCACTATGCTTCTCTAACTGCCCACTTGCCACCAGTTAAGCCCGCCTCCTAAAGATCTGTCCACCCCCTCCCTCTTCTCCCCTCCCCACCGCTGCTCAGTTCAGTCACACCATCCTCTCCATGACCAGCTTCTCCGCCCCCTGAGCAGACTTCTGTCGGGCCACCTGTCAGACCCACATCCCCACCCCTCCACAGCAGAACCAGAGAGCGGGCCTTCTGCAATGCAGGTCCGCCCACAATGCCACCTGCCGACACTCCTTCAGTGGCCCACATCCACCACCAGCAGGACCGTAAGATCCTAACATCCTCAGGACTGCGAGGTCCTTCGGGAGGAGGACTCTCCGTCCCTGTCCAGGTAACTCCAGGCATCCTCACGCCCTATAGCAAGACTAGGTAGTCTACAGTTCCTACAAGCACCTCTGCCCGGGTGGGCTGGCATGCCCTCCCTGCCTCATCAGCTGACAGACGCCCACTGTCCCTCAATGGGCCAGGGTGTGAGAAGCTTTCAGGGCCTTCTCCAGGCTGACAGGAGAGCCCTGCGCAGACCTCCACCCTAGCATCATTCACCCCGTACTATGATCGCAGCAACCCCCTGACAGTGTCCCTCCATCAGACCACGAACTTCTCAATGACAGGCACTGTCGCTCATCTCTCTGAATCCCCAGTGCTATAAAGAAAGGGAGGGTGGATGGAAGGAAGACAGGACACAGGGAAGGAGGGAGGCGATTTTCAAGTGGGTGGAAGGCAAGAGCATCAGACTGAGCAGATCAAGGCAGGCAGGATTTGTGGCTCAGCTCTCTCTGTAGCCTTTTGAATAGCAGTCTGATGACTTGAAAAGAAAGTCACCAATTCTAAAGGGGAATGGATCCTTAAAGGGACAGGTGACAGCTGGAACCTGGCTGAAGCTGTCAGGGCAACAGGCCAGAAAATTTTGACCTTGCCCTGACATAGGTTCAAGGTCTCCAGTGGTAAACTGAGGCTGGCCTACTGACCATTCAGTAGCATGAGTCTCCAAGAACACAAAACCCAAGGTCTCTGCAGGTTGCTGGGGAAGCCCCATAGATGCCATGGGACCTCCCGATGTGGGGCCCCTGTGGGATGTGAGGATCTCGGGGAGGGACTGGCGGGACTTACGGAGGCACGGGTTCTCGGTGAAGTCCCTGAGGAACTTCTCACACTCCTCCTCCATGTTGCCACTCCCACGACAACTGCACCAAGGGGACACCACGATGCCAGTGGGGCTGGAGTCCACGTAGTTGGGTGTCATATCAAACCCTGGGCAGGGGGAAGGCAAAGGAGAAGGAACAGTAAGGCCTTCTCTCTGGAAGAGAAGCAGCTTGGGAACACCCCCTCCCTCCCAACTGCCCCCTCACATACATCCCAACTCACAAAGTCTGAGCATTACTATCCCAGCAACCAGGGGATAGTGACCACATGGGACAGAAGGACACGGACACCGAGGACAGAGCCAGACAGCAGAGGAGATATCGGGGGCCACCACCCTGCCCCCTGCTTCCTGGAGCGTGGGCCTTTGCTCTGCCAGCAAGCAGAGCGTGTGCTCTAGAGCCAGGGAGACAGAGGTTCACATCCAGCATTTAGACCCCAGTGCCAACATTTACTAGCAAGGTGAACCTGTGCGAGTTCCTTGGCCTCTCTAAGCCTCAGTGTCCCGATCTGTAGAATGGAGATACCAACCCCTCCCTAGGAAGCACTGTTGTGAGAATTAAGACAGTCCACGTCTACCGCTCAGGGCAGTGCCTGGAATGTCCAAACCATACAATAAATCTTACTTTCTCATTTCAAAAGCTTTATAAGGCTCCCAGGGCCCTGCTCTCCCCACGATAAAGGCCTGGCCTCTCCTCTGGCTTCTCTGAAGAGAGGAGTGAGCTCAGACTGTCCACCCTCTGGCCCCGAGCCAGGCCCCCTACCCACAGCCAGGTGCCACTGTGGGCACAGGTGCGCGGGGGCGGCTTACCAATCATGCCAGCGTAGGAGCCCAGACACGCCTGGTAATTGTCGGCAGGGCAGCTGGTGAGCGTCTGGTAGGAGGCACGACAATTGGCATGGAAGTCTGCCAGTCGGGACCTAGTGTCAGGAGAAGACCCAACAGAGAGAACGGTTTAGTCTGGCGGCCTTCCCACCTTTTCTGAGGCAGAGCAGCTCCTCCCCACAGGTTCCCAGGCCGGGAGGAAGCTAGGAAGATGGAGAGGAGGAAAAGGAGAGTCCTCAAGCCTTTGGGGGCTTCATGCGGGGAGCTCCTTGACGGCAGGACTTCCTGGAGGACCAGGGACACAGCTGAGGCATGGCAGGCTGTGAATGGATCTGGAGTCTGAGGAACACAGAAAGAATCTGGGGTGGGTTTGCCAAGAATGCCTGGGACCAAGGCAGGAAAGTGGGCTCTGCTCTCTGCTTGGCCCCGCTCCTGGGTGACCTTGCCCAAGGCCTTCAACACATCACTCTACCTGCCTGAAAAATGTGTACAATAATCCCTGTCCCAGCCACCTCCCAGGATCCACTGAGGGCCACAGGAGCCAGCCCCCAGGCAGCTAAACAAAGAGTCCCCCTACCAGGAGACACCTGAGGGCTTTCTTGACTGGCCTTTTCTGGATTGGGTCAGAGCAAAGGACCCCCACCCCGGCTGTCGTCCCTCCACTTCCTCCTCTGTCCCATAAGGGCAGAGTCTGCTGTTTCTTCCCCTGGTGACATCACCCCTTCCCCTCTGTTGGCACCCATGATACTACTTCATAACTACCTGGGCACCTCTCTCCTCGACCCTGAGCCACATCAAGGTCAAGGATGCTCTGTGACCCGGGTCTGTCTCCAGTACCTGATGTGGAAGGTCACATGGAACCCCAGGCACCCAAGTCTAACCTGTCCCAGCACCCAGACTCCCATTGGCCTGGGCTGGGGGTGGCCAGCTCACCTCCCCCCACCCCTCATCATCACCTCCTGTAGTGAGTGCCCTTTGCCATGGGGTCGTCATGTATCATACCATTTGTGTCTCACAGCAGCTCCAAGCAGCGAGGAGGGTCTTATTCACTGGTATTTCCCCAATGATGGGCACACAGTAGGCCCTCAACCAATACATGGTCAGTGAGAAGACTGTGGTAGCTACCGGAAGGGCCAGAACCCAGCCCTTGACTCCCTGCCCCTACTCTCTCCATGTCACAAGGTACCTCACGAAGCCATCCCAAAGGCTGCCCCAAATCCAGCTCCCCCAGTCCTCCAGAGGAGCTCTGTCCCACTTGACAAAGGAGACAAAGGTAGAGAGAGTCAAGAGGTTGAGAGGAGGCAGCTGTGTGTGTCCCACCTCGGGACACATTCTGGGGGGATGGGGGGGATGTGGTTTGGGGCAAAGGAAGCTCTCTGGAGGAATTCAACCCCAGTAATGCCTCCTGTGTCCCCAGACCCTGCAGCCCACAGAGGGTTGGGAGACTGAAGAAGATGAGCACCACAAACTATGTGGCAGGGGACTGAGGTTCTCACTTCAGTTGTGCCCCTAATTCACTGGGCGACTCAAGCTCTTACTTTTCAGGGACTCGGGTTCCTTATTTATCAAATGAGTAGAAAGTGCTCTTTGTAAAAGGCATTTTCACAGTCTGGGCAGATGAAAAGTTCCGGAGTGGGATGGTGGTGCTGGCTGCATGACAATGCAAATGGACCTAATGCCACTGAGCTGCACGCTCAAAAACGGTTAAAATGGTAAGTTTTACGCAATGCATAATTTACCACAATAAAAAATGATTTAAGAAGAGATACTTGCACATTCATCTGTCTTTCGTTCAATCCTCACACTGAGATCCGAACTCTTTGAGCTGTGACAAGCAGTCAACGTTACGGTCCCACATTACAGAGCAGGAAGCAGACACTCAGAGAAGCTAAATAACTTGCCCAAGGTCACAGAGCTCCTGAGCAGCAGAGCCAGGGCTCTGGTCCGGAACTAACGACGGGGTGGAAGCTCTCTCTGGCAGGTCTCACTGCTCTGGAGCAAAGGCCCTGGAAGGGTCCTTCCAGAGCCAACATTCAGCATCCCCGAGGAAAGGAAATCTGCAGTTGTCTTGGAGGCAAGCAACACAAAAGCTCCAGGCACGGGCTGTGGGCTGAATTGAGTCCTGACTCCCAGTGTCCATGATAGGACCTGACTTCAGAATGAGCTCCTTGCAGATGTGACCAGCAGGAAGTCAGAGTGGAT
Organism: Canis aureus; assembly: GCF_053574225.1. Classification (NCBI taxonomy): domain Eukaryota; kingdom Metazoa; phylum Chordata; class Mammalia; order Carnivora; family Canidae; genus Canis; species Canis aureus. Next base: position 36,561,512 of record NC_135634.1, on the reverse strand, counting down.
TAGGGTGGGCCCTCAAGGCCCTCAAACCGATGACTGCTGTCCTTATAAAAAGGGGGAAAGACATCACGAGGACACATGTGAAGACGGAGAGAGAGACTGGAGTGACGCATCTACAAGCCCAAGAAGGCCGAGGATTGCAGGCAACACCAGCAGCTATGAGACAGGCATGAAACAGGTTCTTTCTTCAAGTTCATCCTTGAAGCCTTCAAAGGGAGCACAGCCCTGTGGACACCTTGATTTTAGACTACTGGCCTCCAGAACTGTGAGAATAAAATTCTCTTCCAAGTCTCCCAGCTGGTGGGACTTTGTTTCAGCGGCCACAAGAAACTCATCCAGCCCCTCCAGAGACTTCACTGTTCGTTTTGGCCAACTGCCTCCCTCTAGAAGGAGCCAAGGGCACAAGGTCAGGCCCAGCACTAAGGAGCACTGCAGATGGGCAGCACACAACCAGAACGGAGCTCCTGCACGCTGTGAGCAAGGAAGCTGCTAGATAACAAGCAAAGCCCCTTGTTTCCATCTCCTCCCCATCAAAGAGGCCTCCAAGTCATCTCTTAGCCAAAATACAGGAGAGCATTCCTATGCCATTTGATCACCCGAAGGCCTGACCCCCTCCTAGTACCTCCCCAAGACCCACCTGCACGAAGCACTTTCTGGCCACCCCAGCTGTGTGGATCTCTCCCGCCCCTGTACTCCAGCTACACAAAAAGTCTGGACCATGCAGTTTCATACTTAATTGTATAGAGACTTACTGCTACTGCTCCATTTGGCCTCTCCAACTGAAACGTGTGTTCCCACAGTGGCAGACTTTACCAACTTCATCCTTCCTCTAAACACAGATTGAGCCCCTGCCATGTGACTGACAGACTAAGGATGGGAAGGATACCCTTGCATTGCAAGTCACTGCAATGTCAGATAGGAAATCCCAGCTAACAGGGTCAGGGTAGAGTGTCCCCCAGGCCAGGATCCAGGGCCTGATGAGAGGTCAGTGTTGGCTCACCCTCCTGCAGCACCACAGGGCCCACTGCAGCAGATGAGGGGGGAGCCTCCCAGGCAACTCCACTCCCCGCGGGGCACATGGGGCCTCCTCCCCTTCTGCAAGGTAAGTTCTCCATTCACTGGCACTAGGAACCTTGAGGATCTTGCCTGGCCCCAAAACGTCACTGGACCCCACAGGCTAGAGAAGGCACAAAGCATGAGCAAGGAGAATGTGACTGTCCACAAAGAGAGATAAGGCCATTGGACAAAAGAGAGAAAAGGAAGCTGGGACCTGGACGGTGACGGTGATAGAGCTCCAAGTGAGGGCGGGGGGGGAAGGGCAGATCCAGCTGCTGGGAAAGGAGAGAGTATCTGTCCCATGGCCATTCTCTCTCACTCACCGGCTGTGTGACCTTAGGCAGGCCTGTCATGTCTCTGAGCTTGGTGGCCCCAATTAGCAAACTGGGTGAGCCGTGCCTGCCTATCCTCCTCGCAGGGATTTGTATGCTAGCTGGGGCACTGGCAGAAGGCGTCACCTTCTCTTCCTTCTCTATCTGGACACCTCGTCCCCAGCACTGTGCCTGCCAAGCACCGGCAAGTACAAGCAAGAAACAGCTTTTCCTGTGTCCAGAAGGAAAAATACCTGTTCAACCTGCTAAGGTGGGTCTGCATCCCATACAAGGCAACACAGGAGAGATGGCCCCCTCACCCTGTCCCTCGTCCCAATTGTGCAATGGCCTCCCTGCCACACTGTTACTCTCCACATCACTCTGAGGACACAGGAGGAGGAGCACAGGCCCTCGAAGCCAGGCCACATACACAAGGCTCCCTTGCCAGAGCCCTCGAAGGCCGTGGCCTACTTCCTATTAAGCAGACTCACTGGCTCCATTCAGAGCAAGAGAAGAGAGGAGCAGGCCCAGCAGTGGGGCAGGTAAGGGAAGGGCCATGGCTAGGCCTTACATTCCACCGTTTCTCCATTCTCAGCGTCAAAGTGGCCTTGGCAAGAGGAGAGCCAAATGGGGCCAGTCCTGGGGATGCTGCATCCAAGTCTCCAGAAGGCCTCTGATTGCTCAGATTCTCTCTGCCCCTCAAGACAGGCTGATGTCCATGGTACTGGCTCCCTCTGTCAGCATCGGAGACCAAGTGATGTCAACTTCCATCAAGCTGGCAACATCCTGGACTCCAACCACCATGCAAACCAGCCACATAAGCACTCCCTACCCGGCCCTGGGAGGTGCATTCTCCAAGGCAAATGTTATCCTTTTCATAATGCGTGGCGAGCCAGCTGGGGCCCTCTGCTGCTCTTCCCTGCAGATACCATGAGGTCAGCTCTCCAGACGCTGTTCTCACTGCTAGGAACAGACTTTTTCCTTGGCCCATCCCCATCACTTTACAAATTTCTGCCTTTAAGAACCCCCATAAGCAGGCTGGCATAAAAGAAAGTATAAGAGAAAGAGAGACAGACAAAGAAAAGCAGAGAGAGCCAGCAAGAGAACCAATATGAACACAAGCCAAGTCCATCCCAGAGAGACCAAGTGAAGACTGCCAAATGAGCTCAGGGGCAGCAGGTGGCTCTGTCCGAAAAACACAAACCCTCTTTGGGCTGGTTTCACCAGCAGCTGTAGCCTATTCAATCACAGGGAAGTGGCAGGAGAGGCACAGAGAGACACTTGACCCCCACTCTGATGAAACAGTTGCCAGATGAAATACAGGATGTCTATTTAATTTGAATTTCAGGTCAACAATAAATTTTTTAGTGTAAGTATATCCCATGCAATATCTGGGACATACTAATGTTAAGCTAAATGTAACCAATACTAGTACTACGCAGGTTTTCACTCTTCATCTGGAATTCAAATTTCAGTGGGTATCCCAAATTTTTATTTGTTAGATTTGGCAACCCTATTTGACAGGCAGATGTGCTCCTGCAGAGGGAAAAAGAGGCAAGGCTGGACATGCAAAGATCAACAAGAAGAAATCACCCAGACTAGAGAGGTGGGGTAGACCTATAGATCAGTGATTCTCAAAGTATAGTCCACAGAGCAACAGCAATAGCATAAACTGGGAACTCAGAACAGCAAATTTTCGGGATGCCTGGGTGACTCAGTGACTGAGCATCTGCCTTTGGCTCTGGTCGTGATCCCAGGATCCTGGGATCAAGTCCCGCATCGGGCTCCATACAGGGAGCCTGCTTCTCCCTCTGCCTATGTCTCTGCCTCTCTCTCCCTCTCTCTCTCTCCCTGTGTAATTAATTAATTAATTAATCTATGTATCTATGTATCTATCTTAAAAAAGAAAACCTGCAAATTCTCCAGGCCCACCCCAGACATACAAGATGGAGACAGACATTCTAGACATCCTAGAGGGAGAGTCCAGCAATCTGTGCTTTAACAACCCCTCCAGGTGATTGTGAGGCACACTGAAGTTTGGGGACGTGGCAATCTGCACAGGCTGCAGAGCTGGGCTTCTGGGGGGCCCTTCAGACCCCACTCCCTGGTCTGATCTCAGCTTTGACTATCCCCACCTAGCCAGGGAAGAAAGTGATGCTTTGGACCATGGCCTGAGAAGGCTCGTGGTCATGAGGCAAAGAGTGCTCGTGTTTATACACATACCCACATACACTCACCTATCCCCACACAGCCATACATCTACACGATACATGCCTTTCAGTTCTGTGCTTTGGTCTTAGCCAAGAGAAAATATAGGCACCATATCACCCTTGATCCAAATTATAAATACCTTCCCAAACACAGAGAGTTTCTCAAATCTGTCTACCCTAAAATAATACAAGGAGAATTGCTCCACAGAATCCCAAAGCATCCCAATGCCAGCCAGTATGTGGCTTTATGGTTTGAAGTTCTTGTCAGTTTCCCAAAGTTCCCATTTATCAGATCATACCTGTTATGCTGCTGCCACAGAAACCAACAGGTTTCTATTGGTCTTAGAAGTGGGGAAGGAGAAAAAGAAGCTAATATTTATTGAGAATCTATTATGTGCCAAAAACTGTTACCTCATTTAGTTTTCTGAACAATCCTACAAAGTAGACTTATTCCCCAGCAAGGACACAGCAGCTCTGAGAGGTAGGCCGCACAACTATATACCCTACAGCCAGCACACCAAGACCAGGCACCTGCTAACAAGGACACGGTCTTTTCTCGGCTCTGTTGTTACGATCCACCACTGCTGAGGATGATTCCAGAGGCAGCCACCAGCACTGCCTCATGCAAACGAACAGGGCACCTGAATATTTCATAGAGGGGAAAAGGGGCTCCCAAGAAGTGCAAATTACTTATGATAGACCTCATAGACAATTTATGGGAATGCAAGAAAATGGCTTTAATAGATCCAAGTGCCTCTGGAATGGTTTTCTGAGGTGCCTCCAGCAGTGCAGAGCTTGGTTAAGTGGGTTCACAATTATGTGACATTGAGAAAGGGGAAAATGGATTTCACCCATGTGGCTGCTTTCTGACACCTCCAGAGCTCACCATGGACAGCCTGATCCTCTGTCCTTTCCTCTTCTCCAGGACACTGCCACCACTTATTCATGAACTCAAGTACCAGCCTGGCTTCCTGCCCTTCTGTTTATTCTTCAAGTGTGTAGTGAATATTTATTCTATCTGCCCAGAATAGCAACTCCCCTGGGGATGGACTGAGGGAAGGGACTTCCTCCTCCAGCCAGGTAGTTCTAGGAAAGGCTGTCAACCATGGTACTCTACCCTCCTGGGCCAAAAGTGGACACATGACCTGGGCTGGGTCAGCCATACATCTCTGTCCCTGGCCCACACTGACTAGTAGTTTAGGGAGAAGAAAGTAACACAAGCTAGGCTAGACACGGTCCTTCCCTGAGGTTTTCCTAATGGAGCCAGCAAGGAAGGAGACATTCTTTTCTCTCTGGTTATGAGACACCATAGATGTGAGCCCAGATAAATCAGGACCACAGTTATAGCCTCTTGGTCACAATAAGAATAAACATGAAGCTACCGTGCAGAGAGAAACAGAACGAGAGACAAGGAGAGACAGGCCTATTTGTATCTGAGTCCTGGAATATACTCCTGCCCTTTCTATGTTTTATTGGAAGCCAATAAATTCCTTTCTAATTTTCCTAAGGTAGTTGGGGCTCTGATAGTTAAAGGAGAAAATTCTTAACTAACGTTTAGCTTTACTCTCTGATTTTATCGGATCTTCTCTGCCCAAGTTCAAAGCAATCAAAAAAAGGCATATGCTGAAGAGGTCACAGATCAAAAACCAAACCCCAAAAGGTCTGATAACCCATGTGAAAAAGCCAGCGTTGCAGGAGCACCTTAGTAAGAGCAACTTAGGAAACAGATGCTAACAAAATTCACAAAGGGAGATGGACCTGGCCTTGGATTCCTTCCTCTGCTTAACTAGAGGGGAATGGCTCAGACAGATGAGCCACGGAAAGCTGCATTGCTATTAAAAATGACAAGGATGTGGATTGTGCCAACATATGAAAATTCAAACATGAGATCACGTGAAGGGATTAAAAATCAGGAGACAATACAGTCTGTGCACTCTGGCTGCAAACAGGAAAAAACGGCAAATATATAAACCAACGAGATCCAGAAGTAAATTTCAAAGATACTAATAGAATACAGTCTTCACTTCGTTCTCTTTTAATAAAGTTTCTTTAAGATTGTAATTATTTCTTCAAGTTTAATTGAATGAGGCCTCATGAATCCTGAGCTATGATAAACAATGATTTTTCTAAGCCTTTGTTTAGAGAATGTGTTACTGGTTCCAGGAGCATCAGCAAATTTCACTGTCCCTCTGTCCCAAGACAAAGAGAGAAAAGCTACCACCTCAGGGAACCGGCTCCTTACTCCAGAGCAGCTCCAATACCTAGGAGCTTACAGGTCGAAGACAGGTGCCAAGCTGGGAAACTTAGACCAGGCCCTTCTGGACATGAACACGACCCCAGCACAAGCTGCCACAAGTGGAAATGTTTGCTGTCCTCCCACAGGAGGTCCTGAATTCTGCGAGAGCCCCTCTCCCCTCCACCCAGCCAGAAGCACACTCAGCTGGAAGGTCCAATTTCTGACATCTTGTCTGCTGACTGGGTCTGAGGCTTGGCTTTAGCTACTCACTAGCTGTGTAACCTTGAATAGGTCATTAAACCTCTCCAGGCTTCCATTTCTTCACCTGGAAAATTGAAGTAGTAACAGTATTTATGTCATATGGTCATGGCAAGGACGGAATGAGATGTCCAACGAGCAAGGGTATGTGAGTTCTTGGACAATGTCTGGCGTGTAGCAGATGCCCCAGCCATACTCACTGCACTATTGTTGAGATCACAAGACCCCACTATCCACTCCTGAGCATGGAACATAGTGTAGAAGGCATGAGCCCTTTCCCTTCAGGCCCAGCCACATAACATCTCTGATCTATTAACAAGCATCTCCTGCATTTGTACAGTGTCACACGAAGTACTTCTACTAACATCCCCACATTTTACTCTGACAACAATTATCTGAAACTGGCATTATTACCTCTGCTTTACAGATAAGGAAACAAAGACCTAGAGAGGTTAATTAACTCAGTTACTATCTCAGAAGCAAAGCCAGAAGACTGAGCTTCAAATATTTGCTCCGAAGCCAATGGGTTTTCCCTTCTGCTATGCAGCCGGCCCCCCTCTCCTTCTCCCAGCATTCTGAAGCCACAGAACGAGGGAGGTTTATTTCTCTCTGGTGTCACCCAAGGGAATCATTGGCATGTCACCTTGCTCCTTGGCCCCCACCCCCTGCCATCCAGCCTAGAGATCGCACAGCATCCCCTTCTCCCCTCCAGGTGAGCCATGAGGGCATCCACAAGAAATGGCCTGGAGAGTTCTGTGGTTGGAGCCGCCACACCTCCAACTGACCAGAAGAAATCAATTAGTCTCAGTCCACCATGAAGAGACAGCTACACCAACCACAGTGGCCAACCAAGGCTGCTTTGGGAGAGGATCAGCAGGGTCTGGATGGACCTCCCACCCAGGGCCCAGACATGGGAGCCAAGACCATATCCTTCTTCCCAAGACCACCACTGGCCTCTAAACACACAAGCAGAAGGGCAGATACCCTTTTCTCCATTTTTTCCCCAATCCCTTCACCTATGTTCCAAACCTATTATTATCCAGTAAGAAGAGAAAAGAATTAAACATATGCATCATTTGATTTTAATTGAAGGACTGTTCTATTTCATTGAACTGCTAAGTAAGCTGAACAAGAGATTGTGTTTACATAAGCAAACCCCGAGTCACTATAGACTTGCTGTCACATTAAGTCAATACTTATGAAGGCTCTCTATTTAATTATTCAGTGAGGATTGACTTATTATTGTGTTAAGAGTGTGGTTAGCCTTGAGCTAGGTAGCCAGCCAGCTGAAAGATTTCTTTCAACTTTCTCTGAATGCTGATATGGTTCTCGTTGGTGGTATGAGGTTACGTTTCTTCCATCTCTCTCTCTTCCCACCACCGCCCTCCCTCCTACTCCAGAGCAAAAAGCTCCAGGTCCATCTCCCTCCAGTTGGGGGTAGCAGGGGATCCTGCAATGCCAGGGAGCAGGCAAGGTCCCAGTTCCCAGTGGCCAGCCACTCACATGGTCTTCCTAACCACAGGAATCAGTCCTGAGACACTGACACCTGAAGTCCCATTAGCTCACTTCCTCTCTTCTCTGTTCTAGCAGCTCCAACCTTTCTTCTTCCCCTTCCTGACAATGAGGACCTCCTACTCAAAGACCCAGATCCCTCCCCATCTTTGTTATTCTCAGCATTTCCTCTCCAAAAAATGTGTTTCTCAGCCTTTGCAATCCATTCAAACCCTATTATTCCATGGCATATTGTTATATTCAGATAGATTCTTACATCAAATAACATTTCCTGAAACATAACATATGAGAAAAATCCACTATTTCCTTTTTAGGATGCTTCACCTAAACTTCAGAGCCACAGAAGAGGCAGGACAGCTTCATGACTAAGAGCAAAATGACCCTCAAACTCCAACTCTGCAAATTACAAGGGGCACAATCTTGGGCAAGCACTCTCCCTTCTGTGAGCCTCCCAACCCATTAAAAAAAAAAAAGTCTAGTAGTTTCTGAGAAGGTAACCAAGATTCCCATCTAATACCTACAGCTGTGCCCTGCATGCTAGCCTTGGCTTTTATGAAGGGTCCATTCTGACCCGAACGACTACAGACCCACTCATGACCCAGGTTTCTTCAGCCCATCATGTACCACCCTGATCCCCACCCATAATCCGGACTCCACTAATGTCTATCATCTCATCTCTCCTCACACTCCTCTCTCCCACCCAAGCCTTGCAGCAATATCAAAGAGCACACATTCCCCAACCATGATGTTTCATGGATCTTTATCCTATGGAGCTTCTTTTACCAGGAATGCCATCCCCCAACCATGTCCTCCTTAAACCTCTAAGCCCAGTTCAGGTGCCAGCTCTTCCAGAACACTTTCTGTCAATGTTCTGCTCCAACTCCAAACATGTTTCACAAACTCCAATTACTTCGTTTGCACCATCAAGTATATCATAATGTATACATTTCATATCTGTTTCTCCCATTAAACTATGAGTTCTTTCAGAACAGAAACAGGCAGAGGGAGAAGCAGGCTTCATGCACCGGGAGCCCGAGGTGGGACTCGATCCCGGGTCTCCAGGATCGCGCCCTGGGCCAAAGGCAGGCGCCAAACCACTGCGCTACCCAGGGATCCCAGAACAGAAACAATCTTATTCATGTTTGAATCTTCAATGCCCAGAGTAGTACCTGACACCAAATGGTGACTCAACAGCCACTGGATGGAAGGAGGAAGGGAAGGAGGGAGGAAAATATGGATGGATGGATGGATGGATGGACAGACGGATGGATGGATGGATGGTTAGGTGGACAGATGGATGGTTAGATGGGTGGGTGAGTGGATGAATGGGTAAGTTGGTGGATGGATGGATGGATGGATGGATGGATGAGACTACTGTGGAGGACTTGAAGACTTTCCTCAAAGTAGGAGGAGAGCCAAGAACTCTCCTAATAGCTTGTCTTGAAAAATAAAATTACTAGCAGCTCCTAGCTGACAGCATAGCAAAATGCATCAGCATCAGTATCTTACTTAGGCACCAAGTAAGATACCGCAGTTCCCCAAAATGCCCTTCGGTGGGTCTGTCTTCCTCCTCCTCTAATCCTGCCTGGTGGTTGTTAGGAATTTGGAAAAGTATCTTTGCTATCTCTGGTAATAGCCATCTGCTAAAGGAGGCCCCAGTGGCCTGCAAGAATTAACACACATCCTTAAGTACCACTCTTAAGATGAAGAAGTGCCTTGGGGACCTAGAGAGAAAAACACAATGGGTCCCTGTGGAGAAAGGCTGGGTAAATTGTCCATTCTCAAACAAGCAGAAGGGCAAAAGGAATCAGTGATAGAGCAGAGTATTTGGGTCAAAATGCCGCCGCTTACGAGCCATAAACCCTGGAATTCACTGCAATCTCTCAGTACCTAAGTGGCTCTGATACCTACGCAGAAGAGTAGTTGGAATGAAACTGCATATCCGCATATGCAAAAGTACTTCGCAAAAACAGAATTCACTATATATATGTATATTCTTTTTCTTCTTTCAGAATAGTAAGAAGAAGAAAAAAAAGAAGGCAGGACTATAGCATACAAACTCTCTTCTTCGGCTGACTCAAAAGACCAGCTCCCCATGCAGGCAGCCAGAACAGGGGACAGGAGAGGGCTGGTGTGTCAACATAGGTAAGGAACCTGCACACCACAGCCTGTGCCCACCAGGAAGCAGGAAGGACCCCGTGTGGTTGGGGTCTGCTCTTAGAGAATGCTGGAAGAGCACCCTTGGAGCCACAGAGCCTGCAGGGAGCCTTGGGCCCTGAGCCCCTTCCCACTGGCCCTCAATTCTAGGCCGTCCAGGGAGGACCGCATAGGCAAATATTCTTCCAATCAGGCAAATATCTGGGCAGTCATGTCACCACCAAGAGTATTTCTCATTATATAGACTAATGAGAACGCTATGCTTCTCGGGAGCAATTTATCAAGGCAACATCCATTATAAATGACATTTTTCCTGAACTAACAAAGAATGTGAGGCTGGGGAAACTGGTTAAAAGGAAATGTTTAGCTGATTCCAGAAATCATTCTGAAATTAATGACCTACCCTCTCGCTGCTCAGGGATCCCTCTGTGCTCTGCCTCCCCCTGGAACCCCTGCCCTGGCCACCCACAACCAGACCACCGGACCACCACCACCATCGGAGCCAGCAGGCTGGGGAAGGAGACCAACGCCAGCTCCCAGGAATACCCTGCCTTAGGAGGAGAGTGCAGTCTTGAGCAGCAGCATCACTGAAGCATAGAAGACCAGATTATTTGTGGTCCCAACTTGCTGAGGCAAGATGAAAAATACAGCAAACTGTAGTTGCTGAACTCAGCTCTTTTTCTCTTTCTTCCATCTTTCTCCTTCGCTGAGGTTAGTGTTTTACAAAAAGGGCTTTAAAAAAATAAAATCTATAAACTAGGGGGTTCCAACCTGTCAGTTTTAAGGTAAGCACACAGAATGCAGCATCCAGGGAGGAGAGAACACAGGCCATCTGAGTCACCCACAACAGGACTCTCACCATGCACATCCTCACGTGCGCACCCATGTGAGGGCCCTGCCACCATGACAGGTGCACACCACATCCCCCCCAACCACAGGCCCTTCCCCTATGCCTTGACTTGTGTGGGTCCTCCCTGTTGCTGCCCTCCGAGTCCAAAGCAAGTGACCTCAAGTTTCCCTTTGACATCAGAAAGCCAGGAGCCATGCCCTCCTGTGTGGGCCGTGCATCAGTGCTGAGCCCACATCGCTGCAGGCTTGCCATGGATCAGCACATATCCATGTCTCCCACAGGGAATGGGCAGGACAAAAATCAGAGAGGACTCGGCAAACTGCTCAGGGAAGCAGATGGCCACTGGGTATCCCTGGGCTAGTCACTGGCACCCTGAAAACCCCTACTGAAAATTAATGAAATATCAAGACCCTGGAGCGTCTGAGAATTTGAACGGAAGCCTCTGGCTTCATCTGAGAAGATAAAGTGTGTGGACAGACATTCCCATGTGGCAAGAAAAAGATGGTGACTCCTATGTGATGATACGATGCCAGGTGAGGAGTGAGAAGACCTTTCGTGAGCTCATCAAGCATCGAAATGAATTCATCTTAGAATAAGCAGCCTCTGGGGCCCAGTCAAGTTCCTCACTGCTTCTAGTGAGTCTCTTACACATACCCTGCAGGGCTCTGCCAAGGCTGAGTTTCAAAGGATGGGGGACAGGGCACAGGAGTACAAAGGACAGAGAGAAGAAAAGCCTGAGTCAAAAATGAGATACACGTAAGGGCAGAACCAGAAAGGAAGGGAAGGCCATCACAGCCTATGGCGGATGCAGCGTAGGACCTGGATCCCGCAATGAGTGTGAATGAGTGGATTCTCGAGTGAGGTCCCAGAGTCTGGATGTAACAAAGAGAGGGCTTTCCAGACCACCTGTGCTCCAGCCCACACAGAAGGAAGCCCCTGAGGGGTCTGCTACAGAAGAGTGTTTGGGTCATCACAAAATGTGTATGTCGAAACTTAATGCCCAGTATGACTGCATTAGGATGGTGAGGCACAGTGGGTGACACATCACAAACCACCGCCCATACCTAACAGAAAACAAGAGGGGCCGGGAGCAGTCAGGTTCTGCTCCAGGAGAGCTACAAGAGAACGACACCACAGGGGCACAAGTCAATCAGGCTGATACATGTGACCCCGGGCCCTAGGGAGCAGTCCTCCAGCTTCCTGCACAGGAACGCAGCATCTCCCAGTAGCCTGACGGTGTCCATCCACGGATGGTCTTCCAGGGGGACATGGTGCTTCACTATGTTCTTTCTTGCTATCACTTGGCCAGCTGGACATCCTTACAGGCAACCTATATTTCATCTGGATATTGCTAGTGATGTTGCTGGTGTTGAAAGGAAAGAGGGAGTACAACCTACCATTGCACTGGAATGGGGTACAACGAGTTTTGATATATCTGGTCTATGGTAATGAGGAAGGTACACCAGTTGTAGAGCTGACTCTACAGTTGACTACCCAGTTGAAGTAGTGGATACTTAGTGATACCCAAGCTATTGAAGGCCTTCAACAGAGACTTCTCAAACCAGGAAGTAAACTGGGAATGGCAATTTAAGATCAGGTGGCTGATGATCTGTAGGCAAAGGATCTGCAAAGGGTATAAGCTGCTATTTTTTAAAAATATTTATTTATTTATTTATTTATTTATTTATTTATTTATTTATTCATGATAGACAGAGAGAGAGAGAGAGAGATACAGAAGGAGGGAGAAGCAGGCTCCATGCCGAGAGCACAATGCGGGACTCGATCCCGGGACTACAGGATCGTGCCCTGGGCCAAAGGCAGGCGCTAAGCGCTGAGCCACCCAGGGATCCCCAAGCTGCTATTTTAATGAAGGTGTCCAGGATGCTCAAACAATGGTTAGTAAGTGCACAGAACTGAACATAAATGAAATAAAAACTTGTCCTACCCCAGAAGGCATTTAGGAGTTTACAGGATCCAATAGTCTCCTTAGCCCTCCAACCCCCTCTAGGCTCAAATACAGGTAGCACATCTGATGGCATCACGCAGAGCATCACTTCTGGTATGTCCCTGTGACACAGTCAACATCTTGACAAGGCTGCAATGGCCAGCTGCCATGGGGCCATGGCCCACACATAATTTCTGGACGCCGGTCTTCCAGGCCAGAAGATACTCCCACTCACCTTCCTAGAGCAGATCTTCTCAAAAACCATCCCTTCTGAGCCCTCCTGCTCTGAAAGGGAGCAGAGGAGGACAGCAAGAGGCACGAGAGAGAACAGGATGCCACCCAAGCTTCCATCTTCAGAGCAGAGCCAGCCAGCTTGGAGAAGTTGAAGAGTCAAGGGTTAAGACCAGTTAGGTCACCCCAAAGAAGACTTCTGAGCTTCTCCCAAAACTGAGACCTCAGAGCTGGGTCCTTCTAATCCAGTTCCCACCAAAGAGCTAGCAGCCCTGCTCCCCCTACATGGATAGGGGCTGCTGTGACCAGCAATAGGAGCCTGAAGAGGCTGCCTGGCTTCCAGGTCAGGGGCCAGATCACTACACAGAAGCCCAGCACCCAGCCCAGGGAGAGAAAGAAGGAGCCAGGACAGTGTCAAGCCAGCCCAGGCACTCGAAATCTGAAACTTGCCTGTACCTTGGAAACCTATATTTTTATGCTGTTTATGTTTTCTATAATTACTTCCTTTCAGTCTTGCCTCTGCATTTACTGAGGCCTACCAAACTAATAGTACATAGTAACAGCTAACAATCTGCAGTGTTTACTACGTGTCTGCTAAGCACCTCTAAAAGCAATACCCCACTTTCCATAGAAGGAAACCCAGCCTTGGACACATGAAATGACTCGAGGCATGGCTGAGAAGTGCTGGGGTGGAGACTTGAACCCAGATGAGCCCGAAGCTCTGGGTCTTCCTAGGGTTTTGGCTGCTGCTCCCATGTGGGGTGGACATTGTCCTCCGGGGGTAGGTATTAGAGTGGCAGTAGAATCCAAGAAAGAGGCTCCAGGGTAGGGCAGTCACAAAGGCAGAGCCAATGATGCCTGAGCTTGAACACACTCTGCCCCCTTCCCCACCAAGAGTCATACCCAGGCTCCACCCAGAGGGCACTGGGCTTTGCTGCCAGGAGGAAGGCGTGCCCCTCACAGGGCTACAGCACACCTGCTCTTGGTCTCTGGCCTCAAAATCATGGTCTTTCTCCAGCTCAGAGGCCACACCTCACCCCAAAACAGAACCTAGCCCAGCCAAGCACCCACCTGGCACCCACCATCTCACTCCCACTCCCTCAGAATTTCCCAGCCTTTCTTAAACAACAGCTGCCCATTTGAGTCCCCCTCCTTCTGCCTCTAGTGGGATATGAGCTGTCATGGCCTTTGCCAGGGTCCCCCAGCCTTGAGGGTCAAATGACAGCAGCAAGACAGCCTCTCCCTGCCTCATGACCACACCGGAAAAGTGTGGGAGACCCTGCCTCAGTCTGTTACAAATCACCACAAACTGAGTGGCTTATAATGACAGAAATTAATTCCCTCACAGTTCTGGATGCTAGCCATCTGAGGTCAAAGGTCAGCACTCTGAGGCTGCCAGAAGAGGAGGCTTTCTCAGCTCTTGCAGGGGCTGGTGGCTCCCAGCAGTCCTTGTGTTTCTTGGCTTGTAGCTCCATCTCTCCAGCCCCTGCCTGTCTTCACTGGCTTCTTCCCAGCATGCCCTTAGGGTAGCTCTCCCCTTGTCATAAGGACACCCTAACCCAGGATGGCCTCAGCTAATTACCTCTGCAAAGGCCCTATTCAAACAAGCCCACATTCTAGGTTCCAAGCGGACATGAATTTCTGGAGGGACGCTGCTCAACCCACCTAGACTCATCAATCACCTTCCCCTTGTGGCTGGTGCTTCATCTCATCTCCCACCGCCCCCCAGCTGACTTCAGATGCAGGCTGAGCCCCCCTGAGTGCCAAGCCTGGCTGACCACTCCTCCAAGGGCAGCTGTGACTCTCCAGGATCTCAGACTCTGCTGCCCACCCAGGGACAGCCAGCTCCTCTCTCCCTCCTCAGGGCCATCTCTGGGAAGCCCTCAGGAGCTGTCCTAGAGGGTCAGAGCCCCATCCAGAACCAGGTCCCCAGGACCCACATGCTACAGCGACACCCCAAGGGAGCAATTCTTACTGTGCTTTCCCCATTCTCTGTGTCCTGCCAGGGAAAGACAGCTACAGGCCTTCGCCTCACTTCCTTCCTCAGGGCCTCAGACTCCAATCCTTGTCCTCCAAGGGCCAGGTGCACCCCAGCACTGCAGTCAGACAGACCATGCAGGATGCCATTTGGCAGCCAACTCGCTGTAATGGGTCAGCCAGACCCATGCAGAAGCACCACCACTCTCTGTCTGACGACAAGCACTAGTCTCCACACTCAGCCTAACTCAGTCTTGGAGGCTCGGGCCCATCCATCTGTTCCATTCACACCACAGTGTCTCTCTGCACCGACATCCCATTTCCAATGACTGTCTAGGCTCACGGCAAACACTTGGATTGTTTTCCAGAGAATAAACAAACAGAGGTCATTTTAATAGTAAAAATGCCAGCTGGATATTAAAACAAAAGTTTTTGGATGCTCCACACAAGTAAACAGCAGATACATCCGGACCACTCTGTCGCCCCAGCATACTCCATCTGCCGTTGGAAGGGAGCTCTAGGGAAGGCAGAGAAGGAGAAAACACGGGCAAACAAACAGCCCCTCAGTGGTGGATCTCGGAAGTAGGTTCATCAGACTGCACGTCCCAGGACCTTCTCTAGAGGACCCCATACGTCACGGACCATCGGCACGGTGTGCCTACAGGTACTGGTTCTTAACCCTACTGGGAAGATAATCATCTAGGGAGAGCCAGGTGAAACCAGATTTCTGGACCCCAAATCCAGGAATTCTGTTTCAATAGATTTTAGGAGGGACCCAGGAATCGGTGTTTTAATAACCACCACCGTTGACTGAAGTAGGGGCTACTCTGGGGAGACAACACAGCAGCAGAGTGAAAGCACAGCCTTTGGAGCCAGCCTGCTTCAGGCTTCTGCTCACCATATTAGCCATGTGGTCTTGGGCAAGTGGCTTAAAATCTCTGGTCTGGGTGTCCCCCACCGGATCAGAGAGAAACAACAGCGTCCGCCACAAAGGGTTGGTCATGAAGAACACGTGAGGTTGGGCATGAAAATTCCTAACACAGTGACCCGGTGCCTAACACACAGAGCTCCATCAGTGTCACGTGCCTCTCACCTACCCCACATCCCTCTGGGCAAGGCTGGCCCCCTGAAGGGGTGGCCATCCAGCGTCAACCACAGGGGGACGGATAAGTCCCTTTGGCAGCCTTGCTCTCTGGGGTCTGGACAGCAGAGTCAGGCACTTAGGCCTGCGTCCGGGTGGTAGATCCCAAGTGGTGCCCACCACGTACGGCAGACCAAGACCAGAGCAGGATGGGCGTTGGCTAGCCCCAAGGCGCATGCTAAGCCCAAAAAGCAGTAACTCCAATGTGGGGGACCCCCCCACGTGTATTCTTTGCCTCTCTGAGGCTTCATTCGGCGTCAGTGAACATGTGAGCCGTATCCCTGTGACCGGGGGGTACCGCACGTGGAGAGGCACTCCTGTCCGGCCCCTCCACACCGAGGGAGGGGCGGTGGCCTTCCAGGGAAGATCTCCCAGGGAAAGAGCCGCAGGAGACAAGGGTGGGGCCTACAGGCCCACCTGCCTTTCCTTCTCGCATTTCAGATCTCCCCACTTTACAACCATGGAAAGCGGAAAGGAAAGCGTGGGTTTCATTACCATTATGGAAGAAAGCAATTCTTTACAGAAGTGGCCCCTGCCGTGCAGAAACACTTCGGGGGAGCATGCTGACAAAACCCAGAGACAGCACACAGACCCACTCACAGAAGGAATTCCTCTTGACTGCGTACACACACATTCATCCCCTCATGCCCCTCGTGTGACTACACACGCATCCCCCGGAGAACACGCACAGTGAGTCCTCTTCCCTCCCACTGCCACCCCCGAAGGGCACAGTGACCCAGGCAGAGTCACCAGGGAATGACTCTGTTTTGCTCTTCCTCTTCCAAGAATGAGGAGGCCAGCTCCCACCCTGCCCTGTCCGGCCCACATGTTTCTGAGTCCGGGAAGCCCAAATGCTACACAGAACAGCCCACAGACATGCTTTCAGAGCCGGCAAACCTAGACTCAGAGATGCAGCAGCCACGGTGCCCTGGAGAGATGAGCTGTCACGGGCCACACCACCCAGAGGACTCGAGGAAGGGCCCCAGGGACAGAACCCTGGCAGGGAGGAGGAGGGGCTGTAAAGGCATTTTCTCGGATTGTCAGCGTTGTGGCACAAGAGGGATCGTAGAGACCAGTGAGCCCACTCCCCTCACTCCAGAAATGAAGCTGTTGCCCAGAGGGGCCAGCCACTAACCCAAGGCCCCTCTTCCAGCTCCTGTGTGTGTGCCGGTGTGCTGAAACTCCGAGCCTTGTAGAACAATCCAAGGTTCAAGGCCCTCTTCCAAAGGCTCAGCAGCTCCTGCGCAGTCTCACATGCCCTCGAGATCTCTCTTCTGCCCCCCACACCTCACATAACCACATGTACAGTAGCCATAAACACTAACCACCCACATCTTCTCGTATAAAGTAACGGAATCATAAGACAGATGTCAGTGCAAAGCCCTTGGTTTTTGTTTTTGTTTTTTTTTTTTACCTCACTGGTGGCAGAAACTTTATTAACGCCCTGAACCCACGGTTCTCCTCAGATCACATACTCCCTCTGCCCCCTGCCCTCAATTCTAGAAATAATGCATACCAATTTACGAAACACAAAAGCTGGGATAAGTGTCATTTCATTCAGCCTTTCTGTTTTCAGATAAAGGCACAAACCCCAGCAGGTTACATAACATCCCTGAGGTTTCCCAGCATGAAGGGCTGATGTCGGCTTAGGACTCAGGAACTCTGGCCAAGGCCTGGTCCCTTCCAGTAAGCCTCTGACACCAACCTAGCTCACATTTCCCTCATATTTGAAAAGAAGCCCTCACCATGCCTTATTCTTTTTTTTTTTTTTTAAGGTTTTATTTATCTAATCAAGAGAGAGACAGAGGCAGAGACACAGGCAGAGGGAGAAGCAGGCTCCATGCAGGGAACCCGACGTGGGACTCGATCCAGGGTCTCCAGGATCACGCCCCGGGCTGTAGGCGGCGCTAAACCGCTGAGCCACCAGGCTGCCCACCATGCCTTATTTCTATCTGGTCCTCACAGCACCCCGGCTTAGGATGGGCCAGTAATGCCCCAGTCACCAGCATGGTGCTCACTGTCACAGGGTAAGGAAGTAACAGCTCCACGATGCCTAAGCAAGTACCAACCCCACGGGAGACCAAACCTGCCCTCATCCCAATCCCTGGGCCTGCAGTCAGTGACAAAAAGGGGAAAATTGTGCTGTTACCCAAGGTCATCAGGGAAAACAGAACAATGAGGATTTGGTCACATTCTTTTGCAGAGAAAACAGAGAATTTGCTTATCCTTATCCATCTCCATAGCCAACTCTAATTCCAAAAGGTCTTAATATGCTCTCTTGTCCCTTTTCCAAAGTCATCCTACAATATATATTTTTAATCTGGAAGGGCCCCAGCACAACAGCACTTCTGTAGGTCACTCATCTGGCAGCCTGCCAGGAACAAGGAAGCCGCCTGCATGGAGTATAACGTTTGCACACTGAAACAGATATTTTACTCCTAAGAAAATCCTTTATCTCTTCACTTAGAGTCTAATCGGTCCTGGTGCATACATAATTCTAAAACATAGGTGATCTGGTTTTCTCTTCCACGGAAAGCCCGAGAACGAGAAAGGGTGACAGAAGGAAACTCCCAGGGGCAGCCAGAGCCTTCAGCAGGAAATGACAGCAAACACGAAGAAGGAGACAGAACTACTAGAAAAGCAAAACACAGTGACTCAAAATTCACAGTATCTGGGGCTAATTAGTGCAGGGGCAAACGGATGTCTCCAAGTCAGGAACACCTGAAGGCATCAGCGCGTGCCATCTGCACGACGTCACCGCCCGTCAACGAGAGCACTGTGTCATCAAGAAAAGGTTAAGTTACCTTCTACAATCTCTGTTTCAGGAGACAAAGAGCATTCAAGAACTCAAGTACTTCTTGCACCTTGCACCGTGCCAGGCCCTGGGCTGGATGCCGGGGTAAACGGACAAGCGCCGGCACAAGCTCGAGAGACGCACTCGGTGGGCCGTGCACGCAGGTGAAAGCCCTGGAACAGGCAGCTGGGCCTCACGTTCCTTAAGGAAGGCGCAGCACAGTATGAATGATGACGATGAGAGGTGTTTCCCTTTCCTCCCCACACGCTCACGTGCCCCTTCTAGAAGGTGAGCAGGATTCGGAGGCCAGGAGGCCTGGGTGGCCCTGCCACTGGAAGGCCTTATTTTCATTTGCGAAAGCAGGCTGAGAGCCAGAGGTGCCCAGGCCTGGTGAGCAGCGCCAGACAGAAGGCCACCTCCCCGGGCTAGAAGAAACCTGGGGCCGTGGCCCCGGGGCCCAGCTGAGGCAGCGGGTCAGGGAACCCCACAGCCTTGAGGGAAGTACCTGCAGGGCCTCTCTGGGCCAGTCTGGAGTCAGCAGAGTTCACAGGGGTGATGGCCCAGGGCTACCCAGCCAATGCTGAAGGACCCATGGTCAGTGGGGCTGGCAGGAAGAGCAGCACCACAGGCCGCAGACCAGCCTCCCCCCCCCTTGAGGCTCCCCCACCTGCGGTGGCCGGGGCCCCAGCATGCCACAGACAAGGGAAGCTCAATTCACTGGGACTGCATTTCCTGCCAACCAGGATGGTGGGGGGGAAGGGGGAGCTATAGCTGGTTTAGAAAGATCAGGAAATGTGATCTGACCCCAGAGTGCTGCGGAGTAAAATCCACACACTTTACAAGTACAATGCATCCTAAGAATAGCTCTGACTGGTTGGGACAAAGTAGTGCTGGAACACAGGCAACAGAACACAGCTTCCTGGAAGGCGGAGAAGCTTCGAAGAGGTGATGACCTCCGAGGGTCATCTGAGATGAATGAGCACTTTCCATTTCACAGGAGAACATCCTCTGCAGGGGGGCCCACCCGTGCAAGATCCCAGAGACAACTTACATGCCCAGGGAGGCTTGAGCCCAGGTGCCCAGAAGGAGTGCCATGAAAGGGACCAGAAGCAGGGGCCTCAAATCCTAGACTCTTCCGGAACGTGAGGCAGGAGGGGCCCGGGCTTTGAGTGCTTCGAAAAGTTCATTCTGAGGACTTATCTGATGGCTGCTCACTGCCAAGGTGTTTGATTGCAAAATCCATTTCCAAATGGCCTGCTCGTCTGTGAGAAGCTACAAGGACTGTATATCAGGAACGGCCATCCTCCTAAGGTTCCGCATCCCATCCCGCCTCCCAGCTTCCTCGGGCAGCAGCCACTCCCGTTCCACACCGACCCAGTCTGCCCCTCCCCAGAAGCCCCACAGATCACCAGGCACCTGGCCTGCCCACAGCCCAAGCTCAGGAGCGTCATTTGTCATTAGAATGAGCAGATGATGACCCCTGCATTTACCCACAGCATGTGGTTAGAATGAAGGGCTGAAGCCCACAGGCCCACCACTGTGACCTCTGCTCAGCACCCCACACCTGAAGATGGGCCCTTTCAAGTCTCCAAGGAGAAAAGAAACAAGAGAGAGAACACGCTGGCTCCCCCCACCCCCAGCCCACCCCACCCCATTCTAACTACCTGGCAGGTTATCCAAGCCCAGCAGGGCCCACGGCTGAGCTGGGGGGCACTGGAAACCCTGCTCTAGTTAAAATACATCTATCTGCAGCATTCAGAAAATAGCTATCTACAGCATTGCTTTCAGCTATAATGGAAAACTCATGGCTTTTATCTCCCCAACTTTATGACTATTGATGGGATAGAGGCTGAGGTTTGATGACCATTTAATAGCCGACCCTGTGCAGTTAGAGGAGCATCAGAAAGCAATGAAAGCGCCGAGATGATTGTCTGGCAGAGAATTCTCCGCTGAGGTCCAGGAAGCAAAACAACCACCCTCCCCAGGCTCCGACAGGAGAAAAAAATCCAAGTCATCATCGTTTCTGTTTCTCCCTCCTCCTTTCTGCCATTGACCTCTAGGATGTTGATGCAAAGGGGAGAGAGGGGCGGGGGACATGAGCAATGTAGGAATGAGTCCTTATGCGGAAAGGCGGGGTGAAGGGGGCGCTGACTGGACACCCCCCCACCAGCCCTTCCTGCTCAGCCTGTAGTCCCCCATGGACTGGCTGGGCTTCTGGCAGGACTACAGGGGCTCCGGACTGTCTGATGGGCTCCCTGGGAAAGAACTGAAAGGAAAAGGAAAGAAGCAGAGGTCTGGTCTAGCCCATGATCCAACTGGTCTTCGACCTTCTGTCCACGGCCAGAAGCCAAAAGCGATTTCAGGGCTTTGCAAGTACTCAGGCACCAAGCCTTCCCTGTACTCCACCCCTTCCCAGGTCTGAGGGATCTGCCCAGTGTCTCCATCCCTGCCCACCTTCCTCCCCAGGTTAGAGGCCAGGGCTCTGTCTGGGGGTGGGGGTGAACACAGCACACTTTTTAAAAAGTTTTATTTATTTGAGAGAGAGAGGGAGGAAAGAGAGAGAGAGAATGTGTGCACTTGAGTGAGGACAGGGGCAGAAGGAGAGAGAATCTTAAGCAGACGCCCCGCTGAGCAAGGAGCCCGAAGTGGGGCTCGATCTCATGACACCGAGATCACAATCCGACCTGAAACCAAGAGTCAGTAGCTCAACCGCCTGTGCCACCTGGACACCCCCACATCACACTTTCAGACATGCAGGGAGGGGCTATCGGGGCTGGATTCTCTGCAGCATTACAAGCACCTTCACTGATCTCTTATTTTCTACAACTGCCCTGTAAGGGAGACACTCTTTTAAATAAGGGAGCTGAGGCTCAGAAATGGTCCATGTCTGAAGCCTGGGACCCCGGTTTTTGACTCCCTGTCCAATGTACCCACTGCCAGGCCAAGATGCCTTGCCCTGCCCGGGGAGGTAAGACCTGCCCTTCGGCCTGGGCTCTGCCATTCTTGAGCTGTGTGGCTTTGGGCAGATAACTTTACCTCCCTGGACCTCAGTTTCTTTATCCAGAGATGAAATTTTGTTGAGATAAGCTTCAAGAGCTCCTACAGCTCTGTTTCCAAGTGAACTCACAGACTTTTTTTTTAAAGATTCATTTATTTATTTATTATGATAGACAGAGAGAGAGAGAGAGAGAGAGAGAGAGGCAGAGACACAGGAGGAGGGAGAAGCAGGCTCCATGCAGGGAGCCCAATGCGGGACTCGATCCCGGGACTCCAGGATCACACACTGGGTCAAAGGCAGGCGCCAAACCGCTGAGCCACCCAGGGATCCCCTGAACTCACAGATCTTATGGGGCTCTACAAAAACACATTTTCAGGTACAATGTCTTATTCTTCCTGTAGCTGCCACCTTCCAGACAACACACCATTCTCCCATCGGGAATAAGGCTGAGGAACACTAAAGACATGGAAACCAAGGCCTTACCCCTGCCAATCCCCTTGTTATACACCATCACACCAGGGTTCCTCCAAGCCACCCCTCCTTCCAGCAGCACAGAAGGGAGGAGGATGCTCAGGCCAGTGGACAGGGACCTTCAGGGCTCTCCCTTTCCCACCTTTGGGCCAGTGAAGGTGCTTGGGGTTGGTTCTCTCTCTGAGGACCCCTCTACCAGCCCAATTTCCTTAAAGACATAGACCTTAATTAAAGCAACTGGAATACAAAAGGAGGAACATGCAGAAGAGGTGGTCAAGTGCCTCCTCCACCCCCAGGGCTTCTGTGGACACATTCCTAGCAGGGGGAAGAAGGAGGCAGGGGCCCCCCAGACCTGTTCACCTGCCCAGCTTTCTTCTCGCCCTGCCTACCTTCTAGGAGATGAGAACCCACCTGTGCTCCAAGCACAGCTCTGCATCTCGGTCCATTAGCAGGGCAAGCTGGCAGCTTAATTGCCTCTGCTGCTGGGGCCCCCAGGTCTTCTGAGCTCACTGGTTACCACTCGGTAGCTACTAGTTGATTTCTCAGGGATTTCCAATCATCCCTGCTGGAACTAGGGGAGGATTAGCGAGCAGCAGGCAATGATCCTTGCTTAGTTTACTTAAAACTCCCCCAGAGAAGCAAAGCACTTAGGAAAACCAAGTGGAGAAAATATGCCACCGCCCCAGACCTTCCCTCCAGGCTCGGCCTGCCAGTACTCTCCAGTCCAGGCTTCACTGGTGGGCCCCATGGCCCCTCACTCTCAACACCACCAGCTAGCTTACGTTTTAATGGTGCCAACACCCATACCGACTCCTAAAATTCTCCACCTTGGGCATCATGCTTCCTTGTCTTTGGATAGCTGCTAAAGAGGCCTTCACATATTCCATTCTAAAACTCACTGCTCCATTACAGTCCTCACCCTACATACTGCCTCTGAGAAGTTAGAGGAAACAGACCACGCTCTCATGAGTGACCCACTCCAGCTGAACGCAACCCAAACCCACAAAGAGAAACGAGCCACAAACCAGTCCCTCCCTCTGTCTTGAGGAAGTCCTGAGTCCAGGACCCAAGAGCTCTCTGAGGGCCTTGCTGTCTGGTACCCCTTCCTCTCCAAGGGCCTAGAATGTGCCGTCCCTTACCGTCCCGCAGGCTTGGATCCGGACACAAGGTTCTCCCATAATAAGAGTGAATGCACACGTGTACAAAGAACCAAGGGGGCATGTCATCCCCAGGGACACAAACCCATGGGGAAAACCAGACTGCCATCGAAATTGGGTAAACCTGCATATATGGAGATGTTAACAAAGGCTGACTGTTAACAATATATTTAGAGGAAAAAAATAGCTTACAAAACAGCATGTACTGCATGACATCATTTTTACTAAAATATGTGTATGCATATTTAAAAAGTCTAGAAGTATATTTTCTCCAAAATGTTTGCCATGGCTTATTTCAGGGTGTTAGAGTCAAAGATGATTCCTACTTTCTTTAGTATGCCTATCTTGCCTGAACGATGTGTTATAGCAAGTGCATATCACTTTTATAATCAGCAAAAATGGTAAAGCAAATTCCATTTTAAAAATCAGGAGGAAAAAAAGAAGAAAGAAAAGGGAAGGGAGGGAGCCTCCTGGCTCAAATAATCCATTCTCTTCACTTGGCCCCAAGAGACAGGAGATCTGTGTCACACCTGCTCAGAAGGAACCTACAAAGCCCATCAAACTTGATACTTATCTGAGCCTGGCGAAGGAGCTCAAGCCTCTGCTTGGTACCTCTGAGGATGGGGAACTCACTACCTAAAAAAGCAACCCATCCCAGTTTCCAGCAAGATCACAGTCTAGTGTCTGCAAAACGTCGTACTAGGACTGCAACAGTATTAGGATATAACTCCTAATCCAGGACGCTTTTCACCTGACTCTATTTCTTCCCCTTACTAAGCAACAAGTTTGGAAAACCCTGAGTCTGTTGAAATTGGGATCAACAGAGGAAGGCCTGGGAGGAGCTGGGAGAGACCCTATGTGCTCTATGTCTCCCCAGGGCATCTCAAAGCTCCAATATCTCTCTCTCTCTCTCTCTCTCTCACACACACACACACACCCCTTCCTCCCTCCACCTGCAGCACCTTCTGCTCCAAACAGAACATTTCTCCTTGCCCAGAACAAGCCAAGCCCAAGCCTGCTTCTCCCTCCTGTCCCCCTCCCCTGGAAGCCTCTGCCCCTACAGCACCCTGCCCTCCCTCCCACCCCAGCCGTAAGACCCTGACTCCACAGCACCTTCCATGGCCCTTCAAGCCCCAAGGCTCCTCTTCTCTGAATGCCTGCGGCATGCAGTTTAATCCTTGTAACACCTAATTAAGTGGGGCCTCCTCTTCATATTTAATGTTTTCACACGTGTGAGACTTGTCTCCCCAAATGAGCTTACATGCTCTTTGAAGGAACTAATGTTTACCTTATGCTTGTGTGCCAGGTCCCACGCTCACTGCGCTCCTGCATTACTTCCCTTAATTCCATAATCTTGATCCCAAGCCCCGGCCTCCCTCCGGAACTCCCACATACACAAACACTTCACTGGATTTCCACTTGTTGCCGACAACAGCTCTGAAACCCAGGCATCTTCCCTCTGGGCCTAGACCTCGTCTTCTTCTCTTCTCTCAGGTGATGGCTTTACCAATCAGGAGACCACCAGACCGGACACCATGGCATCAGTCTGGACTCCCCCCTCCCTCCAGTCCCTATCCTGTAGGTCTCCTGGGACTGACCTCATCTCCGAAGTGTCTCTGACCCGGTCTCTCCGCACCAGCCCTCTGCCTTGGCCTGACCAGAGGCCCCATCGCAACACGGTCCCAGTGGGGCCTCTTTGTCTCCAGCCTCACTCTCCTCAAACCACTTTGTACACAGCAGCAAAAGAAATCTTTCCAAAACACTGGCGGGATCATGTTAGTCTCTTGCTTAAAACATTTCATGACTTCCCAGTGTCTTCTGGAGAAAATCAAACTGGCTCTCAGCCTGCACTTCATAACATACTCATTCCCCCTGTAAGGACGAGGCCTGCCTCCTTGTGTAGGCCCTATTCCTCCCTCAAACTTGCCTCAGGTATCTCCCCCCACCCAAAGCTGCCCTCCACAATGGCCCCTGCCAGCCTCAGTGAGGCAAGCCCTCCATCTCACATCCAGTACAGAGCAGGCCTGTGGTTTACCTGAGTGTCCTGGGTGCTAAGCATTCACAATAGTTCCACTGAATGGGTTACCAGGCTTCAACGTGGCATCATGTTACTGCCCTTATTTTGATGAGGAACACAGAGGCTCTGTGATGTTAAAGAAACTGTCCAAGCTCACACAACTGCCAAGGTGAGGATCTGAAGCCAGGACTGTGACTCCAGCTGCTTCATTCCACCCTTTGAAGAATATAATCTGGGGAATCTTTTCTTGAGCAAGTCACAGAGCTCAGAGAGCACCCGCCACAGGCCAAGTGGTGGAGGAGTCACACGCTTGAGATGACCCCTGCCAGACTAAAGCAATGCACCTTGGGCAAGGCAAGCTGTGAACCACTATCCCAAGATTCCCCATTGCTCCAAAATGAAGAGTGGATATCTTACTCTTTATGCATACCTCATTGTCCTGCTTCTACTCCAGGTAAGGGCACCAATGGTTTTATGCTTCCTCACCTCAGAAACCTTGGGCTGACTGGGCCACCTGCATGAGGGCTGTGAGTCTTCCATAAAAGCCTCCATGGGCCCCCATGTGGACATCCAGCTCTAGGATACCAGGAAGAAGGGGAACAGGGCTGCCTCACCCCTGTGGCTATCACCCCAGGAAGACAAAGAACAAATCCCAGCTGACCATGGGAAAAGTCACATCCCACCCCTGAGCACCACAGAGAGGAATTCCCATGCAGTAGCCCTAGAGGCACTTCTCAAACGTTCCTCAATGTTGTAGCATGTACCTCCTTGCCGAAGAAGGCTGAAAAAGCAAGTTTCCTCGGGCAGCCCAGCCTGTCTTCTCTGGGAGGGTGTTCATGTAGGTTTTTCAAAAGGGCAAGGGGCTTAAAGAAAGGTCTCTTCTTGTATTTTAAGGACGCTTTTGGTGATAGCTAGAAAAACTGAGTCAATGGCAACCATATCACAGCCCCTCAGAGCCCAGGGAGGACATGCAAGGTGAGGATTAGAGTCCTAATCGTACTGCAGTGTGAGAGTCAGCATCAGAGACTGTGACACAAATGGAGCTCACAACACGGGCTCTCCCCAAGGCTGAGCAGCCTCAGAATCACAGCCTCACTCTGGCCCAGGGTGTGGCCCTGCAGAGTGCCATGGGAGTGCCTGAGCATGCCCATGGTGGCAGTGACTCCCACCCTATACTTCTCAAAGCCAAGCCAGTGGTTGGGGTCCCCTTGGCCATTTCTCCATTGAACAGAGGAGCAACTTCCCCATGCTGCACCTGCTTCCTTTCCTGGAGGATCTTTCCCAAGAAGCTCTGACCAACCAACTGACAAACATTTCTTTCACTCTGATCAAGCTTCGGCAATCACCTCTTCACCCAAACCGCTGTGGAAGAGGTCACCAGTGCCTTCTACTTTCCCAAATCCAATAATTAGCTGCGTGCCCTCATCTTTCTGGACCTCTCCACAGCATCTGACACAGCTGTCCTCTCCCTCTTTCTCACAAATCTCCTTCAGACACCTTGGGGCACCATAACACCACCCCCAACCCCTTACCAGGCACTTATAGGTGCTAGGCACATTCTCAGTGCCTCTGCCCAGGCTAGCCTTTCCCAGGAGACCCTGCCCATTGCCCTCGCTTTCAATACCAGAAATATGCTAATGACCCCCAGAATTTATAACCCCCGTCAAGCTCCAGATAGGAATGTCTCAAAGGCATCTCAAAATTAACATGCCTAAAATGGAATCCCTGATTTATCTCCCTGTCTAAGCCTTCACCATCTCAGAAAATGGCATGATCACACACCAAGCTGCTCCAGCCAGAAGCCAGCAGGTTATCCTTCAATTCGTCTCTTCACTCCCACATCAAGGTATATCATTTCCATCTTCAAAATATCTCACATCTGCCCACTTATCTCCCTGCACACGGCCACCCCCTGGACTGAGCTGCCATCACCTCTGGTCTGGCGATAGTAGGATAACTTCCTCCCGGGCTCTTTGCCTCCTCCCGTGGCTCTCCACACAGTAGCCCAAGTAATCTTAATTTTAATAATGTCCCTAGTTGGCTTCAAAGCTTCCTTCTAATTGTGCTCAGAAAAAAAAAAATCCAAATTCCTTGTTATAAAACAAATATGTCACGGGGATGTAATGTACAGCATGGGGAACAGAGTCAATAATATTGTAATAACTTTGTCTGGTGACAGAGAGTGACTACACTTATCTTAGTGAACACTGCGTAATGTATAGAATTGTCAAATCGCTGTCACATACCTGAAACTAATAAAACACTGTATGTCAACTATACTTCAACCTACAACTAAATCCAAACTCCTTGCAGTGGCCAGCAAGCTCTGCATGAGCTGGCCCTGCCTCCCTCCTCTCACCTCCCCCTCCTGTTCCCTCCTGGGGCCCCCTCGCTCCAGCCACACTGGCCTCTTTTAATTTTCTCCAGCAATGCCAGGCTCCCTCCCAGCTCCAAACTTCTGCACATGCTATTTATTCCTTCTGCATGAAATGTTCTCTCCTATCCTATCTGCCTTACCTCTGGCTTCTCCATTCTTCAGGTCTCCATATAAATATCACATCCTCAGATAAACTATTCCTGACCACTGTCCAAGTAGCTCCTCTATTTCTATGTCCCACTCATTTTGCAAATGCCAGTTATATATTTATCTGTTTACTATCTCCTCCATCAGACAATAAGCTCCAGGGGAACAGGGACCATCTCAACTATATCCTCCAGTAAGTACCTCATGTCTAGCACAGTGCCTAGCACCCAGTAAATATTTGATAAATATATAAGTCAACACAGTAGTAATAGAAGAATGGAAAAAACCAGAGACCTAACTGGGACAATAAAGTATTAAAGGAAGGTCATGTGATCAGTGGCACATGAAGGATACAGACAAGTTCTAGAAAGTATCAGTAAAAGATATAGCTAGGAGATGAGGACCACACAGGCTTTGAAGGAAGGTAAGTTTTCGTACTATAGAGTGAATATTCATGTCCCTCCAAACTGATATGTTAAAATCCTGATCCCCAGTGTGATGGTTTTGAAGGTGATTAGGTTATGAGGGGAGAGCCCCCATGATGGAATTTGTGCCTTTATTTAAAAAGGAGCCCAGTGAACGATGCAAGATGATAGCAGCTGAAAGTGTGCCCTGGTCCTATGTAAGCAACACACATACAAGTGGAGGTGATGCTTCTGGTGTGGACAAACCTTAATGACTTGTACTCCGATTCTCTGCGTTAGTGGCGTCTCCTCCAAATGGTCGTTCCTCCTGTTGCTCATCCAGCAATGGAGGGGTTCTCATGCAGAATGCCACAAGTGGGAGCCTCTGCTAGACAAGGGGTGCACCACCACATCTCTGTGGGGTGTGAGCATTACGGAGCCCAGATATCCATGCAGCAAGCCTGGACAATAAAGGTTTAAGGCACTCTTTGCCCAGCCATGCTAAGACCCCTGCAGTGGGCAGAGCTGGAAGATGTAAACTAGATATGCAGGCAGTGGCTTCCCACCACATTTATTTTCCCAGAGCCTTCAGTTAAAATGACATTCAACATTCCAGCTTGGTCTCAATGTGCCACAGGAAATTCCAAGAGGAGTCATTTGGGCATCCTTGGGCAAGCAGGACCCTCACTGAGGCCAGCAGCAGGATCCAGCATGGGATCCCCAGTAGGAAGATGGGTTTGGGGGTCTCTGGCAAGGCTGAAGATCCCACAATGCTGCCCGCATGTAGAGTCTCCATCCACTAGCAACCTTGCTGGTTAGGTTTTCTTCAGGAAGATGGTGACTTCTCTACCCCATGGCGCTCCTGGAGAAAGACTGGGATTTGGGGCTCCGAGCTCTGCTCAAGCCTGGCAGGCCCTAAGCCAGGTTCATGTGTATGTGGCTCCTCTTCACAAGGGCTGCCCTCAGTGCTACCAAAGTGACCCAGGGAAGACCTGGTAGGTAGCAGACCAGAACTGTGATGTCAAGAGTACCTGAGCAGAAATGCTACCATCTAGCTGATTGTGTGGCTCTCTTCTCGCTGCAGAGGCAATAATGACAGCATGCTGGCACTAGACTCGTAAGCACCCTGAGGGCATGGACTTCCACCTACTTTACTAACTCTAATCCCAGCACAAGGCCCACAGTGGATGATCAATAAATAGCTGTCAAATGAATAAAGGAAAGTCCTGAAGACCCACATTCCTCCGCTCCAGGTGACCCACAGGGCCCTGGAACACTGGTTGGATTCCCGCAGAGCGTCCAGTTTGCCTCACCCATGCCTGTGGCAGACATCACTAATCAGTCAGTCATTCACAGTCCTCCAGGCAGCCAATCCAAGTTGGACAACTAGAAAAGACAGAGCTTTGAGGAGTCCAGAAATCCTTCGAGAATCTAATGAAAGCACCGTACTTCTCTCTCAAACATACACATGAAATTTTGCATATGATTTCACGATATTCCAGACTCTTTCCTTTAAAAGAAGTAAAGGCTTGGAAGCCCCAGAGCCCACCACCCCCTGCAAATAATCATTTGCTGCTGTGTAGAGATAGCCCGCTAAAACTGTCAGCCAACAGATTTTATAAAGAATCCAAAAGAAGCTGAAGGGCCACACCAATCAAATCCAGACCTGCCCAAATATACTGCCTGCCTGCAGATACCAGACATGCCCCCAAGCTAAGCAAGAGGGCGAGCCTGCCGAAGGGACTCCTCCCCACTCCGTGTGGATAACCTTGATGGAGAGGACCCCATCCCTCTGCCTTCCCAGCATTCCTCCCAGACCAGGACAGCATCCACTGCATGAAGGAACCCAGGCAGCCAGGGTAGCCCCAGGCTGGAATCTATTTATACCCATCCTCAGCATCCAGAGGTTAAATTACAGCCCAGGATATGGCACAGGGCCAGCACCGAGTTATTTATGTCCTCTCGGGAGACCAAGAGGAATAGGGCATTTCAGACAGCCTCTTCCAAACAAGGCCTGAGAGGGGACACGGTTTACAAGACAATGGAATCATCCTCCCCAGAACTTTCCAGCCCCATATACCCTGCCCCCATGCACACACACATACAGTCCAGACCATCCTCATAATGAGTGTAAGTGGAGGGTAGCAATCAAAAGATCAGGTTTAAAAAAAAAAAAAAAAAAAAGAAAAGAAAAGAAAAAAGTAGGTCATGGCCTATTGTGGAGCTGGGGTGAGAGAATTCGACCAAATTCCATGGATTCATTCCAAGAGATTCTCCGGGCTTTTCAGACTCCGTATCAGGAGACTTTAAAAGGAAAAGCCTCCCCTTGTCTTAAGTTTACAGTTCTGAAGGCTCATGGGATATGAATGAGACAAAGGCTAGAGACATGGTTGGAGTAGGAAGCTTCCATGCTGATCCTGATCCAAAGAATCAGGGGAAGATTCTGAAGTGCTGCCCAGAACCCCAGCCCCGTAAGGAGACGTCTTTGCTTAACCAAAGGCTTCTTCAAACCCCAACACCTTGTGGTTAGTGACATTTCATAAGATGGCACAGAAGAGTCTGTTAAATATCACACTGGGGATGTACAAGGCCTGCCCCGGGGTATGCCCCAAAGCAGATTAACAAACTTGCTTTAATGTAGTGCCGGGTGAGGTGAACTCTGGCAGAGCTGTCCCCCACCCCCGTGCCCCCTGCCAGAAACCCTGGGCCAAGATTCACTCAGGAAGAAGCATAGCCAGGCCAACACCCCCAGCAGGAAAGTGAAGGGGGTGAGGCAGGCTTGGCAAAGTGAGGACTGGGTGCTAGAGCACTGGAGCACAGGGCATGTTCTGAGAGATGCCTGCAGGCAAGGGCCTCATTCCCAAAGAGTTAGCTCAAAGAAGCTTTGTCATGACCCCCATCAAAGCCAGCTTTGTCCATTAAAGTATCCAGAAAAGGAAGACTCAAAGTCTCCATTTCCTCGCCCAAACACCACAGCAATGGGCTCTCCCATTTCACAGTGAAGAT
Source organism: Canis aureus (assembly GCF_053574225.1). Taxonomy (NCBI): domain Eukaryota; kingdom Metazoa; phylum Chordata; class Mammalia; order Carnivora; family Canidae; genus Canis; species Canis aureus. Next base: position 36,530,260 of record NC_135634.1, on the reverse strand, counting down.
TTCCACCTGCGGTGCCTACCCTGGAGGGCAGAAACCTAAAAAGATCCAATGCCAGGGAGGGCGCTCCTTCCTGGGCAGAGTGCAGAATGAAGCCTGGGCTGCCTCTTCTCCACATGCCCCCTCCTGCCACCCGTCACCTCCTTGGGCTCCTCCGCAGACATGGGGAAGGGTCCATGGGTCAGTATGTCAGGCTTGCAAGAGCATGGGGGGGAAATGAGCCCCTCTCCTTCCAGGCCTGCCCCTAGGTCCTTCAAATCTGCCCTCCCAGGCCCTCTCAGGAGGTGTCTCTGTTGTGTCCTCTTGTGCCAAGAGCTCCTCTCTCCAAGAACAGAACCGCAAGGGGAGGTGCAGGGGGAGAAGGCTGCTCCAACAGACTCAGAACTGTGGAGGGGTCCTTGGAGATGGGTGAGCATCCCCTTGTGATCAGTGAAGAAAAGGAAGGCATAACGAGTGAAATGGGCCATCCAGGACCACCCAGGAGACCAAGAGTATGTCTTCTAGCTCGAGGGTGTCCACGACAACCACTTCCACCCACCACCTATCAGTCTGTTTCACCCACGTGCACCTCCCCAACCCTACCTTAAGCCTCAACTCTGAGTCATGGGCAAAGTTCCACAGAGGACACCTGGCCATGCTGTTTAATGCCCCAGGCCCTACTAGCCCCATCCTGGATGCAGGCAACCCTATCACATCCTGGAGCACCTAGAATTTCTATTCTTGACCCAATTCAAACATCTAGAGACGGTACTGTTCATGGGTCCTGTGGTCACTGCTGTCATTGCAAATACACTGTGTGAGGCGGCCTGGCAGGTCATGTTAGCACCTAGAAGAAGGAGAGAATGCATCTCCATGCAAGAACTGCTTTGCTCCCTTCCATCGTGTTTTGGGACTCATGCGGCTCACCAAGGTCCTGCTCTATCCCAGCTACCCGAGGCTCAGAGCTCCGCTCAGTGACTGCTAGATCCGACACCTGCAGCATTTGCTCCCAAATTCCTTTACAGGGCTCTTGGTTTCTTCTTCTGACCATCCTCTTTGTGTATGTATGATTCATTTTATTGTATTTTACTATTTAAAGATTCATTTATTTATTTGAGAGAGAAAGAGACTGAGAGTGTAAGCAGGGGGAGGGAAAGTGAGAGAGAATCCTCAGGCAGACGCCCTGCTGAGCATGGGGCCCAATACGGGGCTGGATCCCAGGCCCCTGAGATCATGACCTGAGCTGAGATCAAGAGTCAGCCGCTCAGGTGCCCCTGAGCCAGCCAGGTGCCCCTGCATAGTTTCTTTTAAATTGCCTCAAGCAGTGTCTGTAGGTGATAAGACATCTATTTTTTTTTTTTTTTTTAAGTAAGCAAAACAGAAAGGCCCACCTTCTACACAGCTTTCCAGAGCCTGCAGCTAGCTCTGGGGATCAGGCCCATCTCTGAACTCAGTCAGGCAGGGCTTGTTTTCCAAACCCAACTAAGCGCTTCCCCTTCATCCAGCATGGCCCCCATATTCCCATGGCACAGAGGCCTCCCTTCCCTCTGCAGGCTCTGTCTCAGTATCTCTGTTTCTGTTTTTGTTTTTTGTTTTTTGTTTTTTAGGTTTTTTTAATTAATCATGAGAAACAGAGAGAGAGGCAGAGACACAGGCAGAGGGAGAAGCAGGCTCCATGCAGGGAGCCTGAAGTGGGACTCGATCCCAGGTCTCCAGGATCACACCCTGGGCTGAAGGCGACACTAAATCACTGAGCCACCCAGGCTGCCCTCTCTCTCTGTTTCTGTCTCTCTCCCTCCCTCTCATGCAAGTCCCCAACAAGAAGGTTCGCCTCCACTTCTGCCTCCTGCCAGACCTAGATCAACTGCAACTAGCTTCCGCCTCCACTCACTCACTCACTCACACAGACTTACATTCACACACCGCCTCACACATACACAGCATACACACACTTCCATACACTCTTGCATTCACACACACATACACACTCCCTCCCATGGACACACACACACACACCATGAGGCGCCTTGTCTCCCACCCTCCCTCCCTCAGGAACCCCCGTCTCCTGGATTCTGGTTCACTCTCTACCTGCGAGCCTCTCTGTCACAAGCCCTCCTTCTTCTGCACTTCCTCAAAGAACTTGTGTTTTCGGCAGAGTTCCACCTCACTGTCCACATTAATGGCTTCTCTTATCACCAAAACACTGAGGATGCCCAAGTCTGTAGGCATCTCCAGCCGAGACTCCACCAACCCACCCTGCACCATTTCACTCACTGCTGGAGCTTTAATCACCAACGAGGCACCCAACAACTCCCAAGCCCATTTCTCCACCCCAGCCCCTTTACTGAGCATGCCCCCAGACATTGCCAAGGGGATGGCATTGGTCCTCCAGGTACCACAAATGCTGCACATCCAAAACCCGCCCCCCACACTGAATGGGTCCTTCGTCCCATGAGTATTTAACTAGGAAACATGACGGTCACCGCTCATTTATCCATTCAAGTAATGTTTGTGGAGTGTTCACCATGTGCCAGGCTCTCTGTGCAGGATGAGGCGTGGAGTAAACAAAACAGAAATGACTTCTGCCTCCAGGGAACTTTCAACCAATCACCCAGTCCGGGCAAGTCTACTTACAAATCATATCTGAAATGATACACTTCTCTCCACTCCTATAGCTGCTTAGTCCAGGCCAGTACGCTACACTGGTAAGCAGCAGTATTGATGGATTCCGGCTCTGAAACGTGTGAGCCGTGTGACCTTAGGCGAGGTACTTTCTGCATCTCGATCTCCTTGTGTGACAGATAAAGATGATAATAGTTATCTGCCTCGTAGCTTTATTGTGAGAGTTAAATTAGATAAACCATATAATAAACCAGAGCCCAGGGGATCCCTGGGTGGCTCAGTGGTTTGACGCCTGCCTTCAGCCCAGGGCGTGATCCTGGGGTCCCGGGATCGAGTCCCACATCGGGCTCCCTGCATGGAGCCTGCTTCTCCCTCTGCCTGTGTCTCTGCCTCTCTCTCTCTGTGTGTCTCTCATGAATGAATAAATAAAATCTTTTAAAAAATTTAAAAAATAAGCCAGCGCCCAGCACACAGTAAGCAATCTCTGAATATCTGCACTACCGTGACTTCTGTTCCTCCAGCAGCCCCGCCTGTGGCCTCCCCCCCACCCCCCCGACAGCCCTCCCTCCCTCCACATGCCCCCACCCTCCGCAGCTCTCCATAAGGCCAGGCTCTCCCCTACCCTCCAGCCTCTGCATATGCTTTTCCAGCTGACAACCTTCTCTGGCTTTCTTTTTCCTATTTTTCAAGGTTGAGCTCAACGCCCCCTCCTCTGGACCCCCAGGCAGATGTCCCTCCACGATTTCCACCTGCAGTGCCTCATCTGAGAGCCCACAGCCCTCACCCCACTGCACAGGGATCACTGTCTTCTCTGTCTCCACCCCCTGGACTGGCTATTCCTCGCAGAGCACGATGTTCACCTCTGCGTGCCCAGGCCTTACAACTTAGTGCTGGGTGCAACAGGCGCTTGATAAATGCTTAACAACAAACAAGAACTGTAAAGAAGCAAATTTCAACTCCCTGTAACGACGATCAAAAAAACCTTCCTAATGATTAGGCTACACTCACTAAGCATTTCCTCTAGGCCAGGCTCTGTGCCAAGCTTCGGGCACACATCACCTCATCTAATCCTCACGTTACAACCCTGTGATGTGGGCATTTGTACTCCTGTCTGCAGGTGAAGGAACGGCAACTCAAGAAATGTTTACAACTCTCTCCGAGCCAGGCAGTTAGGAAGCGGAAAAGTCCAACCCAGGCAGCCAGACCCGGACCCGCGCTGCAGGCCGGAACCAGCCTGGCTCTGCCACAAGGGTGCAAAGAGCCACCTCTGTGATTTCTGAGAGCCCCTTCCTGATGGCCACGTGACCTCACGAGGACATCAGGTGGGGGCCTCCTGCAGAGGTGGGATGGAATCCACTGAAGGTCCCTTTAGTCCAGGCTCTAGAGGTCTAGGATTTGAAATTCTACACTCCTGGGCTTGCTCCCTGCAGCTTCCCACAGTGCTAAGCATGAGCAGAGCGCGGAGCAGGCACAGAAACCATGAACCTGCACCCAATGAATGAGTGGCTGGCAATTCGGTCGGCGGATACCTGAATCCCCTCTTTGCTGGGCCCGCGAGCTGCAAAGCGGTAGCGTGGTGGCAGGCTTACCGGCACAGGTGGTCGGTCCGGCACACGCTGCGGAGGTCCAGGCAGTTGGGCTTCTCCTTGTCCTCGTAGGAGCAGCTGGGCAGGATGGTCTGCCGGCGGCGCTCGGCACATGCCTGGTCTTGGCAGGAGCAGAAGAGCATGCGGTAGGTGTACTCGCTGGGCACCCGGTCGAAGAACTGGCGCAGGGCCTTGTGGCACTTCCGGCGGTTGCAGCGCTCGGTGGGTGAGATCTCACGGTTGCAGATGGAGATGTAGGAGGAGCGCAGCTTCTTGCAGTTGTCGTTCAGGTTGCAGGCCTTGGCAGCGTCCAGGCAGTGGTTGCTCTTGGCGCTGACCGCCGGGTCTGCCCCTGTCCCTGGAGGGGAAGGAGCGAGCAGGTCACAGGCCCGCACAAGCATGGGAAGACCACAGCACCTGCTCCCTGGGAACACCTCCCAGCGTTCAAAAAGCCCTTTGCCTCAGTTTCCTCATCTGTGAAGTGGGGACACCTAATAGGCAGTTAGGATTTAAATGACCGAATAAGCAGGTCCACAATGGGCTTATAGGACAACACCTGGTATACCTGCAGGGAGCTATGAGGATGGGGACTGCTAATTCAGTCTTCTTTAAAACTTATAACAACCAAAATGGCAAGCAACTAGGCGTTCATAGTCATGTTCATAAATGTGAGTAATGGAAAATAAGATGACTGGCTCAAGATCATACAACCTATGGCAGGCTGGGTTCCCAGGCCCCTGAGCACCCAGGAGCAGCACACTGGAGCAGGCTCCTGGTCAAGGGTCTTGCTGGCATTTAGGGAGGGACAATTCTCATCAAGGCATCTTCAGCAGCCGGAGCACAAATAGCACCACTACACCATCCTCACACCCACCATATGGCCACTGAAACTGTCCCTACACATTTCAAACTGTCCCAAGGCAGGGGCTCTACAGTGGCTAGTTAGTACAGAGAACCACGAAAACGGAAAGGTTTTCTTCCATTTCTTTCTTCTGCCAGGCGGAAGCCCTGGCACCATGAGGTGGAGGGTAAAGGTCAGCCTCGGACTCTAACAGGGCTGAGCACATATCAGCCAAAGGGTATATGTGCTGGAGGTTGTGACCTTGGCATTAGTGCCATGGCTCTAAGTTTTGCACCACTGTCCATGGAGTGGAATGTCCTGGACAAAAAGCAGACTTCTCAGGAATTGTGGGGTTCCCTTTGTGGTGGTTACTCCATCATCCCACAAGTCTCAGCTCTTCTAAGGACCACCTGATCCTCCACCGCCAGCTGACCCTCACCTACAGAGAGCCTCTTGTCCATCCTGATGACAGAGGAGGGAGACAGGAATCCAGTCTGCACGTGCCCACCTGAGACATTCTGGTGACAGCCAGATGGGAGATCACCTAATCCTACCTCTTGATTTTACAGATAAGGAAACTAAGGCACTAAGTGGGCAAGGGTTTGCCCAAGGTCCCCCAGCACACTGGCTGGTAAACCAGAGCAGGAACCCAGTCACGCCAGCACTGTGTACAACATCAGCTTAGCTTTTAGGATGGAGGAGCCACAGCCTTTTTATTCAATCTTCATCCACCCAGTAATGCTTGCCAATACTTAGTGAGTACCACCCACCTTACAGAAGGTCCTGGAACGTGGTGGAAAGGACACTGAATGAGGAAGGCTGATGCCATGCCCCCCTCCCATGGCCAGCGCAGGTGCCTGAGCATTACCAATACCACTGCTTATGTTCAGGTCTCTGGGTCATTAACCATCTGTCAAACCCCACCTCTGCACAGCCCTCTCTCTGCTAGGTGCTGGGGCAGAGACAAATGTGTAAGAGGTGGTCCCATTCTTGAAGAGCTCACAAATCTAGCTAGGAAAGCAAGAGGCAGAAGAGCACAGCAGTTAAGACTGGGTGTTCTAGGGATCCCTGGGTGGCGCAGCGGTTTGGCGCCTGCCTTTGGCCCAGAGCGCGATCCTGGAGACCCGGGATCGAATCCCACATCAGGCTCCCGGTGCATGGAGCGTGCTTCTCCCTCTGCCTATGTCTCTGCCTCTCTCTCTCTCTCTGTGACTATCATAAATAAATAAAAATTAAAAAAAAAAAAAAAAGACTGGGTGTTCTAGAACTGAGCCATCTGCATTGGATGGCCCTGCTGTGTGGCTCTGGACAAGTGACTTAAAAAAAAAAAAAAAACTACAACAACTTCCTCTGCCTCAGTTTCTCCACCTGCAAAACAGTACCTACCACATAGCATTCTTGTAAGTATGAATGAGATGGCTCACTTTTTTCTCTCTCCCACATGATAACATTGCCCCGTCTACAAGATCATCCTCATCAGCTGTTACACCACCCATCTTTAAGAAAAAAAGCCTCCTCATGACCCACCGTGAAGGTACCACCCCATTTTTCCACTTCCTTGAAAGCAAAACCCCTCAATGGAGTTGTGCATACCAGCAGTCTCTTTCTCCCCTCCTGGTCTCACCTAGACCTGCTGCAGCCTGGCATTTACCTCCCCCTCCTGCTAGTGATCCTCTTCCTCAGCCCATCAGGACACTGGCCACAGTGGGTGGCCCCCTATGGCTCCCTTTCCTCATGGCCCGCCCTCTCTGTGGTCTTCCTGCAGCCACCCTGCACTTGTCTGAGCAGTCTCCACCTTTTCCAGGGCTCAGCCTCCTCCTATATGCACCCACTCTCTAGGGCCCTCATGGCTGGCCCCCACCCAGACCTCCCTCTGAACCCCAGATCCGTATGTCCAACTGTCTGCTTGCCCACTCTACCTACAAGGCTGACACCTGCATCTCAAATTTAACATGCCCCAAATCAAGCCCATATGTTCCCTGCGAGGCTCTTCCCCAGCGCAGGCCTCCTCCTCCCTCTGAAAATAACTCACCCTCCCAGTAGCTCAGGCCAAAAATCTCAGTACCTCCATGATTCCTCTTGTATTCACACACTACGTCAGGAAAACCAAGCAGTTCCACCTCCAAAAAACATCCAGAATCCAACCACTTCTCCCCACCACCCCTGCTCCCCACCCCCACGGTCTAAGCCATCATCACCACATGCTGGCAAGAGCCTCTGTTCCTAGTCTCCCTTCCCTGTCCTTGCACCCACTCCACCCTCTACCTTAAAACAATCCTCTCTCATCACAGCTGGAGTGAACCTTCTAGAACCTAAGGCAGAGAGATCACGCTCCTGGGCCCCAAAGCTTCCAGTGGATTCCCATCTCACTCAGGCCTGGGGGTGGTCTTCAAGGCTCTATATCTGTGCCATCCAACATGGTAGCCACTACTCACATGTGGCCATTGAACCTGAAATGTGGCTAGCTCGAAATGAGATGTCCATACCAGGTTCTGAAAATACACACCAGATTTTGAAGATTTACTAAGAAAAAATAATAATGTAAAGCATTTCATTAATAATTTTTTAGTTTGACTACATATTGAAACAATAATATTATGGAAATATTTTAAACGAATGTATTGTTAAAATTAATTTTACTTGCTTCTTTTTTACTTTTTTAATGTGGCTACTAGAAAACTTAGAATTATATAGGTGACTCATATTTCTGTTAGCCAGCACTGCTCTATATGACTTCCCCTCCTACTCCTCCTGGTTACTTCTTCAATTTGAGCCACAATGGCCTCCTTGCTCTTCCTGGACCATGCCCTGACCTCAGGGCCTTTGCACTTGCTGCTTCCTCTTCCTGGAATGCTCCTCCCCATTACCTTTCCTCATTTCTTTCAAGTCTCTGCTCAAATCTGTGAATCCTTCCCAACCACTATACATAATAAGAAGCCACGCCCATTACCTCTACTCTGATCTCTTTTTCCCACAACTCATCACCATCTACCATAGTATACACTTCCTTCGTCATTTGTTTGTTTGTGTCAAATACAAACTCCGTGAAAGCAGGGGCTTTACTGGTTGTACTCACTGCAGTACCCATATTTCCCAATGTCTGGTACGTGGTAGGTGTTGCAGACAAATTTAACAAGTCAAAGAATAAATGTACTTTGGACGATATTTAATTCCTAGCAAGTATTCGAAAGCTGTTGGCTAATATTACTAAAGAAGCCAAACTGACGTGGAGCCAACAATAGTGGTCAATGCAAGGCCATGTCTAGTCAAGTATCAATGTGGTCCAGAAGGGCTCAGATGTGAAAGTCAGGAGACAAGGGACAAAGACTGGGCCTCACCCCGTCACCCTGCCAACAACAGCCCTACAAAGGTGGAAAAAGAGAAGTTCCCTCTCTTCTTCTTGTGAAAACAAAAAGGGGATTAAGGCAGAGAGGGAATCGAGGATGGTTTTCCCATTCACTGGATAAAGAAATCTTTACTGAAGGCCTACTAGGTGCCAAGCACTTCCTCAGAGCCCCAGCTGGGAACAAGGGGGCAGGCTGCGGCAGTGCTAAACTCTGCATCAGCGAAGTCAGGCTGCTGTAGGAGCAGAGAGGAAAGCATCGTGCCCAGCCCAGGGGTCGCAGCAGCGGTGACATCTCTGCTGAACCTACAGGATGAGTCAGAGGAAGCAAAAAGAGTGCAAAGCGGGTCCCCAGGCCAAGTGAACAAAGAGTTGGGGCAAAAGCTGGGGGGGAGCCGACGGCAATTCAGGATGCCAGGACATGGAAACCGAAAGAGGAGCCCAGGGGAGCACAGAAGAGGCTTGTCGACAATGGGGTGCGGCCTCCCAGGCCGTCCCCACCGCACCCCCGAGCTGTGGCCACACCATCCTGCCAGGGCCAGGATCCAAGGATGCCTGTCGACACAAAGGCTGTTCTGGGGGCATCTCCCCCGCCAGCCAGGTGGTTCTTCCACGTTCCTTGCACCTGTCAGGACGCTGGCGGGCGGAAGGGAAGAGCGAGAGAAGCAGCCTGGGGCGGAGGTGGAGGAGCGCCAGGACGGCCAGGCCCCCGGAGAGGCGCGGGGCGACGCCGCACGCCGAGCAGCAGCTAATTTGGGCCTGTGGCTGCTTTTAGGTTCCCCAGGTGCTCTGTTCCTGCTCCTCTCAGCGTGTTCTGAGCTAATGCCGCTGTAATTACAGCCTCAGTGCCTTCCATTTGGAACTTGAATAGTGAGAGCTTGTGCTAGGGGGCGGGAAATGTAAACCCCTGGTCCAAAACTTGGTAAATTTCCTAGAAAAAAAAAAACAATAAATGTGGCAACAGTAACAGCAATTGCCTGGTTACAGGGATGATGCCCCTTCCGACCCTCCCGGGGCGGATGCCCACCCTGGGGGAGCTCGGCCCCGGAGGCTGGCCTGGGCTCAGCTCTCCTTCCAAGCCAGGAGGCCCGGGGCCGAGACGGGCAGGCCCACCAGACGGCCCCTTCCCACAACCACCCCCTCGCTTTCACCACTGACCGCCTCTCCCCTGGGTCCGGAAGGCTTGCTTTTCTCTTCAGGAGACCCCACTTGGGGAGGAGGGAGGAAAGTGCTGGGTTGCAAATAGCAGCCTCACCCAGCGAGGGGCTCAGCCCCTTGACTAAAATGTCCAAAGGGCAGGGAGGGAGGGAGGCCCCTGCTACCCGCCTCCCATACCACCCCCAGAGACCACACAGGACCTGCAAAGAATTCAGGAGCTAGGGGCACCTGGGTGGCTCAGTGGCTGAACGTCTGCTTTCAGCTCAGGTCGTGATCCCAGAGTCCTGGGATCGAGTCCCACATAGGGCTCCCTGCATGGAACCTGCTTCTCCCTCCGCCTGTGTCTCTGCCTCTCTGTGTCTCTCATGCATAAATTTAAAAAAAATATATTTAAGAATTCAGGAGCTAGAAGTCCACATAGGCCTGGTCCAGCCTACTCTCCACACTCACTCTGCTCCTCCCTACACAGGTCTCTCAGGTCTGCTGTGAGGAGCCCAGATGGGCCAAGGGAGGGTGAGGGGGGATTTAACCACCTTGATACTTTACAGAACCTCAGGGAACTCAGCCTCCCAGGTCCAGCCCCTGGGTACACACCCTGGCTTCTTCATGCCCCTCCATGAGGCAGGGCCAGGGAACAACTGTAGAGGGGCTCCCTCTCCCCAGCCAAGCCTCCCCTGCCTCCCCTCTTCCCTCCTGGGGTGCTGCCCTGAGCCAATGACCATCTGTCCCTAGATCTTCAAACTGCTAATCCTGAAATATCTGTGTGACACTTATATCAAGTTGGGTTTATCACAACGCAGTCACCTTGGTCCACCTATATCAATTTTGGCACGTTACCAGTACCACACATATGAACGTTGAATTAATTTCTCCTTTAAATAAATCTCTTAATTTTTAAATAAAATGTTTAAATTTTGGGCAGCCCTGGTGGTTCAGCGGTTTAGTGCCGCCTTCAGCCCAGGGTGTGATCCTGGAGACCCGGGATCAAGTCCCACATCGGGCTCCCTGCATGGAGCCTCCTTCTCCCTCTGCCTGTGTCTCTGCCTCTCCCTCTCTCTGTGTTTCTCATGAATAAATAAAATCTTTTTTAAAAAATGTTTAAATGTCTTCAATTGTCAATTTTTAAATTTTTTTAAGATTGATTGATTGATTGATTGGAGAGAGCAACTGAGCAAATGCATGCAGGCACAAGTGGGAGGAGGGACAGAGGGAGAAAGAATCTCAGGCAAGCTCCATGCCCTCAGCCTCTATCTCACAATCCTGAGATTATGACCCAAGCAGAAACCAAGAGTCAGACACTTAACCAACTGAGCCACCCAGGCACCCCTTTAAATTCTTTAATACCTAACCAGATTTATCCTAAATGATAATATCTATGTTAGTTCTGAATTTTTCTAATATGTGTTAAAATACACTGCTATTAAAATAAAAATATTTATTCCTACGCCCATCTCCCATTCCAGCAGCAGGGTGCGTGCAGTCAGAAGGAAATAACTGATTTACAGTCGAGATTCTTCAACTTTGGTGCGTTTGTGAGTCACCTAAAGTGCCTGTTACATGCAAATGCACAGGCCCCACGCCTCCTTGTCAAAAACTCTATGCCTGGTGCCTGAGAATCAGGATTCTGCAAGCTCTTGCATGATTCTGAGGCTGCCTTCCCAACTTGCAGAACCAGTGATTTGGAGGAGAGGCTAAGCTGCCAGTGCCCACTCCTCAAATACACACACATCTGATCCAGCATATTTACCAAACCCACCCTCAGCAGAAGGCAACTGATGGGTCTCTATTGCACACCCCCTGAGGCTTCACCCCCAACCCAACTGGAAGCTTCATCAAGGTAGACTCTCCAACCACCAAAAAGCCTCTCCCTGTGGGAGTAAAATAAGATGCTCACCATTCTGTGATACTTGTAATCCAATGGGGTGCTGGGTATTGGTATTTCTATTCCCCTTCTGGCCTTCCAAGAAATTGTCAGCCTGGTCACTTGCCCCTAATCTCACTTCTAGCTGCAATGTCCAGCCCCAAGCCTAGCCTGGGCCTCTGTGCCATACTCCACAGCTCTGCCACTAAAGTGGAAGCTGGAGGCTTAATTCTGTCTCTGACTCTCCCAACGTGTCAATCCCCAGATAAAGCCTGACCCTCTCTGGGTCTTACTTCCTCATCTGAAAAATGACAGGTTTTGAACTATATGGTCTATATTTTGTGATTCTCTTGCTAACCCTCACCCCCCTGGTACACACACACACACACACACACACACACACACACAGAGTGTAAGACTCTGAGGGCTGCAGGGAGTGAGGAAATTCCCATCCCACCTCCTTTAGAAACAGGCTAAAAGGAGTCTACCCTGGTCCCATGCAAACACAGCATTTATATGCATAGAAATACACTCGCATAAACAAGGACTCACAGCCACACCTGCCTCCTCCATGCGCAGACCCCAAGGTCCTGTCGGCTGGCAGTCAGTCACACACAGCTAGCTGTCAACCAACAAATATGTTCAGGTATTGACGACATGCTCTAGAAATCCACCTATGAACTGAAAAGACAGAGTCCCTTCTCTCCAGAGGCTTTCAGTCTAGTGAGAGAAAGACTGATAATAAACATATTATCAAATAAATATGGTAATTTAAAGTGCTAATACATGCTACAGAGAAAATAAACTAAGGGAATTCAAAAGAGAATGACTGGGGGATGGGAGGCTCTGTCCTAGGAGGTAACATCCAAGTTGAGAAAGAATGGTGGGCAGACGGAGTGAAACACACACAAAAAAATCCAAGGTAAGAGAATCCCAAGCAAAAGGAAAAGCAGGTGCAAAGGCCCTGAGACAGTCATAAGCTTGGTGTGTGCCAAAGGAAGAGTAAAGTGGCTGAAGCTTCCTTAACGAAGCAGAAGTAAGAGAGAAGAGAAGCCACAGGTGGGTAGTGACTACAAAGATTCTGTATATAACTTAGAGATAAAAACAACAGGATAGGTGGGATGCTAAATGGGACGAAAGAGAAATCCAGGAAAACTCTTAGGTTTGGGGCTTGAGCACCAGGTGGATGGTGAAATCACTTTGTAAAACAGGAAAGACCTGGAGGGGGCAGCCCTGGTGGCGCAGCGGTTTGGCGTCGCCTGCAGCCTGGGGTGTGATCCTGGAGACCCAGGATTGAGTCCCACATCAGGCTCCCTGCATGGAGCCTGCTTCTCCCTCTGCCTGTGTCTCTGCCTCTCTCCCTCTGTGTCTATGAATAAATAAATGAAATCTTTAAAAAAAAAAAAAAAAAAAAGGAAAGACCTGGAGGGGAGAAGGAGGGCAGAACTAAACACACAATTCTGTTTTCCCTGAAGTTGGAGATGCCTACTAGATGTCCAAGTGGAGATGCTGAAAGGGCAGAAGGACAAATGAGTGCAGGAGGTAGGTCTGAGCTAGAGGCATAAAACGGTATGACTGACATGGAGGCTATTTGGTACCAGAGGACTAAATCAGGTGGCCCAAGTTGAGGGTGATAACAAGAAGAGGAAAGGGCTCAGGACAGGATGGGCTTGGGATGCCATCATTTAGCAGACACTGGGAAGGAGTGGACCAGGAGGTGGTAGAAAGCCAGGTGTCATGGAAGCCAAGCCAAGACCTCCAAAGAGGACAACCAACTCAGTCCAAAGAAGTAGGGATGTAAGGGTGAGCAGAGGGGCAATCGACAATGAGATGCAGACAAAACCAACCCTAAATGGGGCTGGATGGGAGGCAGGACAGGTGAGGAACTAGAGGGAACCCACTTTCCCGATGGGCTGTAGCCACCCACACCATCACCACCATACCCCTCACCCTCATGGGGCCATCCGTACCCAGTTGCCCAAGATTCACTCACATTCCCAACACTTGCATCCTGAGCACCCACTACATGTGGAGCCCAGCCGGAGAAATGAACAAAACCAACAAAGGCCCCTGCCTTCCTGAAGCTTACACTCTCCTTTGAGTGAGAGACTATAATCCAGTAACAAAGAGAACATTACACTTGCCTGAAGCTCGCTCTGCAGCTTCACAAGTCTCCCTGCCCGTCCCTGCTGGGGGCTGGGCTGATGATTATGTGCAGGGACTCCGGCCCAGCTGGGAGGCGGAGGACCTAGCTGGGCCACCAGCTAGCAGAGCAAGCGTCACAGGTTATGCAACCTCTTTGAGCCGCATTTATTTTCCTTATCTGCAAAACGAGGATAAAACACCCAGGCTGCCCGCACATAGGACGGATGCTAAAGATGAGACAGGATAATATAGATAAAAATGCCTCTCGCAGTTCCCGGCACATGCGCCATAAATGCTTGCTTAAGAATGTGTTCCCCAGCTGGAAAGATCTTCCCCCCCCCAATCTCTCCATTTTCACATAACTCTGCTAGAAGAGACTCATCCCATGGACCTCTTGCCCCAGCCTCACACACCACACCCCAAAAGATAGAAGGATCCCCAGTCTCCTCATTGGTGAACAAGAGACAGGCTCTCTGCTCATCCAGGAGCCTAAGAGATCAGGAACTCCAGAATCTTCCTCGCCACTGGAGTGGTGGCCAGGAGCCCCATACCATTTGCATGAAGTAATGCCTCAGCTTCCCCAAGAGATGACCTTACCAATCCCAGCATGCCTCGCCTACCAGTCCTCTGTCCTCACTCAAGGGCCAGGCATCCAGTGGGACCACAATCTTCATCCCCACTGCTCCAGATGCCTGCCCTCCTCAAACTAGTAGCAGTCCCAAGCTCCCTTATATCCTCAACCTTCTCTGGGACATTCCTCTCACCTCCAGCCCCACACTGCACACAGCCACCCCAGCACCCTCCAGGGTCAGCCATATTTTTGGAAGCAAACCAACACACCAAAAGTTAATTTGATGAATGGCAAATTCACTGAAAATCTATTCCAAAAACCGATTGCTCTTAAACATCATTTTATATTTTGTCAAACCTTAACCACTGTCAGAATTCTTTCTCCAATTCTTCAAAGGGCTTATTAGTCTTAATTTGTGTTGCAAGCAATTAAAAATTAAAATTTCATTATTTCACATTTGAAGGGGCTTTTTCGGCCATTTTTGAGGGCTCTGTGTCTTCTCAAATGTAATCGGAGTGGGTTTTTTTAAACTAGGTTTTTGACCATGGTCACACCAATTCCCACAATGGCACATCAGCTTTAATTTTGTATTTACAACAATTAAAAACAAAATTGAAGCATTTCATATTGATACAATTCACCTAAATCCTTTATCAGCGTTTTTTTTTTAAGATTTTATTTATTTATTCATGAGAGGCAGAGAGAGAGAGAGAGACACACACACACACAGGCAGAGGGAGAAGCAGGCTCCATGCAGGGAGCCTGACATGGGACTCGATCCCAGGTCTCCAGGGTCACGCCCTGGGCTGAAGGTGGCGCTAAACTGCTGAGCCACCCGGGCTACCCCAGCATTTTTTATTTGTGGTGAATGGATGCGTGATTGGAAGCACCAACCATAAGTTAAAATTTTTTTACTGATTATGAAATATGCTTTTCTCACCCTAAGATGTCCTTCTTCACAAAGAAGTTCCAAAAAGCCATCTACAGTTGCTGTTTTTACCTTCCTACCTCACATCCTCTCTTCCATCCTCCCCAAATCAACCTTCCAACCCATGGCCCCACTAAGGATAGTGTAGTCAAGGTCATTAGGGACCTCCATGCTGCCACATGCGATGGTCATGTGTCTGAACTTCTCTGAACTGACCCCTCTGCTACATTGGGCATAGCTGACCCCTTCTCTCTTGAGACCTGTACCTCTCTTGGCTTCCCCCAGCACCCTTGACTTGCTTTCCCCTTCCTCATTGGCCCTCATCTCAACTTCTTTGCTCACTCTTCTCCCCTGCTCATGAAGCCCAGCCTCCCTCTCTTTTTGTCCACACACTCTTGCTAGGTGACCTCATGGGTCCATGGCTTTAAATATCATCTATATGCTAACGACTCTCAGTCTATATATCAACCCTGACCTCTCCTCAGAAGTCCAGGCTTACATCCAACTGCCTACTTGGCATTTCCAGGCAGAGGTCTGACAGAGAACTCTAGATTACTGGCCCCTCCAACCTCTCCTTCCCTCTTTCCCATCCTAATATATGGCAGTTCCACCGTTGTTCAAGCCTAAATTACCAGAGTTGTCCTTAGCTCCATCCCACAACAAATCCCTCTCCATCCCCTACTGTCTTAGGACTCTAGCCTGTGCAACAGCCTCCAACTGCTCTCCGGCTTCCACTCCTACCCGTGCCCCTCCCCACCCCATGATCCACTCTCCCGCAGCTCAAGAGTAAGCTTTTCAAAAGTATAAATCACACTGTGCTTCTCAAGTGCCTAAAATCCTAAGTGCTACCCAAGTGCCTAAAAGGTTTCTCATCACTCTTCAAATGAAATCCAAAGTCCTTAACTTGCTTGTAGCATCCCAGTGATCTGGCCCCTGCCTGCATCTGTGCTCACCCCCGAAACCACCACATCCACCTCATTCACTGAGTCCCAGCCACATGGCCTTCCCAGGTCCCACCCTCCCTCATGGTGTCTCCTCCTGGGGACTTCATGGCTGGATCCTTCCTGAGAGTCCAATTTTGGCATTCCCAATCTGGAGGACCCACCAGCCACCTCTGTCCTATCCTCCTATTTAACTTGCATGGCACTCATCACTATCTATTTGTTGGCGGTGCTGTTAATTTGTTTGTTGGCTTGTCTTCTGTTTTTCTGTCTCAGGCTAATTGAAATAAGCTCCATAAGAGCAACAGACTTCCTTGTCTCGTTCACTAACATATCCGCAGCACCTAGAACGAGGCACAGCATGCAAAGGACGCTCCTGGAGTTGAAGGATGAATTCACACCCACACCACCTCTGCAAGATGGGGCATAAGCGCCCAGAGTTCAGTGACAAAGCCTCCAGACTGTAGGAAGCCCAAGAATATACATATAAAGGTTTAGTCCAATAATTATTTTTCTTGATCACGTGAAAATGGACTTCCCATCTTCAAATGCCCCTCTGTATCTAGCCCTGGACCAGTGTTCCCTGGGTTTCCCCAGGCGGTAAAAAAGAAGGCTGAAGAGAGTGATTGTTCTGCTGAGGGAAGGGCCCCATCACCCCTCTTCACTTGCCCACTCAGGCCACACATACACACACACACACACGCACACACACGCACCCATGCACCACCGCCACCACCACCTCACATCCTCATATATACATACCACTCCACACACACCACCCCCATGCCACACACACACACATAGCATACATGCCATATGCACACATCACCTCACACACACACACCATATGCACACACACTTTCATATATACATGCTACTCCACAAAAAATATACACCAGACGTGTGCTACCCACACACACGTATCCTACATGCCATATGCACATACCACCTCACACACAAATACACACACATGCTCACAGCACACACACACACACACATCTGCACCACCCCACACATACCATCCTCCACACACTCTGACCCCAGTCAGACCTATGCCTTTCTCTCCACAGCCATGGGGCTAAAGGAGTCTATCAACAGATATGATTGGAAGGGGCAGCCCCAGGGTAGTTACCCAAACCCTGCCTTTATGCCGGGATAAATCAGGTGAGTACAGTGCATGGCTAAACCAGGAGCATGCGCGGGGGGACGGAATCTTGCAGCCATCTCAGGAGCCTCTCAAGAGCAGAGAGACCCAGCCCAGAACAACCCCACTTCCACGCTGCTGGCAGAGACTGTCTTCATACCCGAGAGGAAGCAAGTAGGAGTCCCCTAGGAGACGCTATTTTACAAGTACCAGAAGAGATGCCTGCGTGGCTCAGTCAGTTAAGTGTCCGACTCTTGATTTCAGCTCAAGTCATGGTCTCAGGGTCCTGAGATCCAGCCCTGCATCGAGCTCCGCACTGGGTGTGCAGCCTGCTTATGACTCCCTTCCTCCCTCTCCCTCTGCCCTTACCCCCCTAATAAAAAGTACCAGAAAATGTCTTCGCCCTAAAAACCTCACCCCAACCATGACATCTCAAATTCTACCATTAAAAAAAGCCTCTCTTTGGGGTTAAACTTTGTTCTCTCCTGTTCTTTTCTTCCTTCCTTCCTTTTTTCTCACAGCAGTTTCTTCTTTGGACACAAAGGCAACGAAGCATGATGTCACCAACACCCTGCTCACACCTTAGCACAAGCAGATCCTCCCACCCACTGACGGGAGCCCGAGGTCACAAGATCACAGCACTGCTAGGAGAGAGCAGGAAACAAAAAGGAAGGGGGGACACCTCGGCACCCCTTGATGGCGAAGCCGGCCTCCTCCCAGGTGCTCCCAACTGCTGATCGGTGTGGCAAGAATCACTGGTCACCTGACCCGATCCACCCATCACCTCCCCTCCTCCGTCCCCACAGTCCCACAGTCCCTGGCCCCACACCCCACACCCTCGCTCCCTGGCCATCAGAGGAGCTCTTCCCGAAAGGGGAGGAGGAAGAGGTGATAGAGCTGCAGCTAAAGCCCAATTTTCGTTGACACTCAGAGTCTCTGACAGCTGTTAGAAGAAGAATGTGATTTTGAAATTTAAATAACACGCTTCTGCATTCGGCTCAGGGAGACAACCTGAGGATAAGCAGTTTATCGCCTAAGCCACCATGCAGCGGGGCAGGGAGAGAGGCCGCCTGCTTCCTCAGTTCCTCCCTGTCCTCCATCCCCAAACTGCCCCCCCCCACCCACCTCCTCATAGGGGCTGCCCCAGAAGGAGGTTTCCGAGACTCACCAGCCAAGCAGCTGAAGCCGGTGAAGCCCTTGCTCACCAGTCTCTGCCAAGCAACCTGAGGGGAGGAGGGGCTAGGGGCAGAAAGGCTCAGACACCCCCTCAGAGGAGCAGGGAAAGGAAGGGGCCTCCAGAGGCATCTAGCAGAGCTGAACCAGGCCCCCCCTATGGCCATGCGGGCAACTGTCACACAGGCCTGGCTCTGGAGGCCAGGACCTCAGCCCCTCCCCAGTCAGGTAGTCATGCTGAGTGAGCTCTGTTCTGGAGAAGTCCAGGGCAGGACTCCTGGGCAAGGAGACCCCAGAGAGGCCAATCTCCCGTCTGACATCAGGATCTCTCTTCACTGTCCTTGGAGCCCACCAGGCCCAGAAGATGTGTGGTTCCTTCACTATCCCAGCTGGGCCAGGCCTCTAAGCCATGATGCTGCCAGGAATGGCATTTCCAGAACCCCTCTCTCCCCTTCCAAGACTTCCATGATCTACCCAAGCGCACTGAACTCTCCAGGCAGCACTTGGTCTACACCACCACCACCGCCACTAAGCCTCCTGGTGAGTGTCTAAGTGGGTGTCTGCTCACCCCACCAGACAGTGAGGACGTGAGTCTGCATCAGTTTAAAGCAGTGTCTGATGTAGCATCTGGAACACAGCAAGCTGAATGTTTACTGAACTAAACAGGTGGGCCCCAGCCCCACCTCTCCCACGAAGCACTTAGGAGCCCTGCCTTTCCCTAAACCTCAGGTGCTCCTAAGGTGCAGCCCACACAGGCCCCTCACACTCGCCTGGACCTCTTCACACCTTTCCTCATGTGGTCTAATACCCCACTCCAAGCCATTAGCTCTCTCCTGCCCACAGCAGCACTGCCCATGGCCTTCACTCAGGGTGCCCCAGCACCACATGAGGAGCTGTACGTGCATCATCACCAACCCCTGCAGGGAAGGCCCCAATTGCTCCATTTTACAGGTCAGCAGGGTCAAGTGACCCACCCGGTGGTCACCCAGCTGGTAGGGCAAAGCCAAGATTCAAACTAGGTCTAGCAGGCCCACTCCAGGATCTTCTGTGGATATGTACTAGGAGCACGGCGCAGTGAAAGGCACCCTCAGGAATATGGAGAGGCTAGATGCACTGACACAGACACCAACACCCACAATCACACACATACCACAACCATGACACTTCTGTGGTACCAAGGGCAAGGGTGGTGTTCATCTGTCAGGGGCCACCTGCCAGACTTCTTGGCAGGGATAGGGTACCCTCCACTCCTAAGCCCCCAAAAACGGAACCACTGGAACCTGAAACAAGAACATCCTTAGGCCTTTCCCACCCCCATCCAAGCAAGATAGCTCATCCATCCCAGAGGCTCACTGGCCAACTGAGGCAGACAGTGCCCATGGCTTCTTCTTCCAACCCACAAAAGGCCACGGGCCCAGACATCTTGCCAGCCTCCGTGTGTCCCCACCACCCCCACAGCATGGCTCACCAAGGTCAGGGTGGCTCAGCAGGCGTCCCCAGGGTATACCATCCCATGAAAATTACCAGTCAGCTCCCACTCCAGCCCCCACCAAGCACCATCGTGAGTAGGAGGCAACCTCGTGTCATCAAAAGCCTTGCAACCATTTCCCAGATGGAAGCTTCCAGACCAGCTCTGCCACAGCCAGTCATCTGCCCTTAGAGAATCCACCCTATGTTTTAAAGAGCTACATATTTTAGTACAATGTACCCCAGCACTGAGTCAAGCATTTGCCTGCAGTAGCTCACTTAGTCCCAACAGAAACTCTAGACGGCAGGTGTTTCTTGCAGTGCCTTGCTGTAGGAGAGGAAGCCAGGGCTTACAGGCACCTGCCTGAGCAGCCACCGGGCAGGGTGGAAGCGAGCACTAGATTCCCAGTCCAGTCTGGACCTGCTCTTGGGGTCTCCGTTTCCTATTCTGTCCAGAGAAAGGCTGAGCCTAGGTGATCTCCAAGTTCCCTTCCAGCTACAGGAGGGACATGTTTGCATAAATATGCTCTACACCCATGCATCTGGTAAGGCCTGCAGGGCACGCAGAGGCCCCAGAGGCTCCTGTCCCACACCAAGAATGCCCAGCCCAGCCAGGCCATCTGCCTGTGGCTTCTCTCTGTCCCTGAGGCATGGCCCCGTGGCTGCGAGGGAAACCACTGCCTGGGCCACCCGGACCCTTCACCCTCGCATGGATGGCCTCCCTCCACGTGAACCGCACAGTGGAATCTTCCACAACCTCTCTCCACCTGAACGGTCTCTCCTTTCCCTAACAAGACCTTCTTCTTGCCTGTTCCATCCTCTCCTGCCTCCCCATGTGTGACCAGCTGGGGTTCAGTATTCACGGAGTCACAGACACCTGGGGATGGACGGGCTCTCAACTTCAGCTCCCCAAACCCCTGTCCCCTACCAAACATCCCTGGTACACGGAGGACGACTAACTCTGTAACTCTGCCTACGTCCATTCTCGGTGAATTCTCTATAGCAACCCGCCCAGCAGGTATCACACCCCCATGTTGCACACATGGGGGTTCAAGAAGTTCAAGAAGGCCCAGTGAGGCCCAAGATCACACTCTCCTAAGTGGCCAGGTTGGGATTCAAACCCTAGACGGATTGTCTCCCCGAAGGCCCACACTCTTCTTGTGCACTAGGCTGCCTCCTTAACCACCCCGCTTCATGCTTGCAAGGGCAGCTGAATTGCTGCAAGCAGGAAAAACCTCATTTCTCCATGAGCATTCCCTTCTCCCTGGATGCCTCTCCCATCACTGCTGCCATGGTTCAGGGCTGAGCCAGACTGCTCTCCTCCTGGCCTTGAACTCAGGGCTAACAGGACACCAGTAATCCCAGACCCAGTTACTGATCCTAGGGCCTACACAGAGAGAAGGAACAGGCTTACCCTTCCCCCAGGGCCTCTGGCATCAGAATGCTAGAGAAATTCTGGCAGCTTTTTTTGCCAATAGAATCCCAGTAGGACTTTCTGAGAACCCCAACAGAGAGAGGAGGCCAGAGATAAAGAACACATGTTCCAGGAGGCCCCCACGACAGGGACCCAAATTCTTAGACAGTAAATGTTAAAGAGACAGTAGGAACTGAACAGCACACTCTTCTGAGTCCCTAGGACTGAGTGGGGGTAGTAAGGCCTAGAGAAGGGGCAAAAGACCACATAGTCCCCACTCACAGCCTTTCCACACAAAGATGATAGAGGAGGCAATGCACAGACAACTATGAGTATGTGCAAGTGCAGAAGGGCTCCTTACAGTCCTACAGGGTGGCAGCCTCATCACCCACCCTAAAGCACCAGTGCCGATCTTAGGTCACACAAGCCCAGCCTTCTGAGTCAGCAAGCCACAGGTAGGTGATATAGGGGCCCAGATGCTGACCCCACAGGGAAGCCACAGAGGGATGCATGTTCCCCTAAGCTCCAAGACGCTCTGCTCACCCTAGTACACCAAACAATGCTGCTGCTGTCTGTGTGCCTTGATGGGCAAATATTAGGCAGCTCTGTTCTAAGCTTCTGTCTTCCTTTATCAGAAAAGAAACAAGTCTGTGGCAGAGAATGCAATGGCACTCGGGCCTCCCAGTTCCGCATCCAGCCTTGTTTCTTCTCTGTGCCCCACACTCGCCCGCTTGGCTTCTTGGTGGCCTGGCCAGGGTCCTCCACCCAGCTATGTGCACAAGCTTCCCAGAGATGGCCACTCATGCACCAACTCTAAGCTGGGCTACTCTGGGTGGAGTGGGGTCAACAGGAGTAATAAGGGGGGAGCTGTCACAGACCTTGAAGCTAGGCCCTCTCTGCGGGGAGCGGCCCTCAGAGCCCAGGGATCCAGGGTCATGTGGGGCCCAGTTTCATCTAGGCAGCAGGTAAAGGAAGCTGATTCAGTGAGCTGAGACCTGATAATTTCCTCACTTGTCAATATCCTTATCCCACAGAGTATCTAGTCCATCACATAAAGATTTTCTGCTAGAAAGATGTTTAGTGGGATTCCAAGAAGCAGACCTCTGACCTTCAACCTTCAAGGAGCAAGCCTAAACTATTTCTTTATTGGAGAGAAATCCAATGGCTCCCACCCCTCCACCAGTACTCAGCCGGCACAGTGGGAACCAGGTACATTGGGGTGGCAGGGCATCCCCACTATGGCATCACGTGCTGAGAATATTCTTAACCTGCATCTGGGCCCTGAGGCTGTCTCAAAAGGAGTAGCCCAAGGTGGAGTTCTACCCAAAACCAATGAGGATCATCTCTGAAGTCTCCATTTCATTCACTACCACCCCCAACCACCACCAGGGCCCAAGGGCAAATCTAGATGGTCACCCTTTGGCCAATGCCTCCTTTCTTGTGGGGTTCCAGGATTTCTCCTCCCAGGTACCTATGTATCCTCCCACATCAGTCCTTAGATATAGTCCCATATACTCTCAGTGGAACCAAGTGAGGAAAAATTGGCTCCTGAGTAGGCCTAAAAAAAAAAAAAAATTAGGTATTCCTTGGCATTTGCTATGGACTAACTATATTGTGCCCACCAAATTCATATGCTGAAGTCCTAATCTCCGATGTGACTGTATTTGCAGACAGCTTTTAGGAGGTAATTAGGTGAAATGAGGCTGTAAAGGTGAGGAGGTAAGGCCACAGCCAATAGAACTGGTGTCTTTAAAAAAAAAAAAGAGCTCGGGATCCCTGGGTGGCGCAGTGGTTTAGCGCCTGCCTTTGGCCCAGGGCACGATCCTGGAGACCCAGGATCGAATCCCACGTCGGGCTCCCGGTGCATGGAGCCTGCTTCTCCCTCTGCCTATGTCTCTGCCTCTCTCTCTCTCTCTCACTCTCTCTCTGTGTGACTATCATAAATAAATTAAAAAAATTTTTAAAAAAGAGCTTTCTCACTCTCTCTCCCTCTCCTGCCCTCTGTGCCACCCCTCACCCCACCCTGTGAGGACACAGGGAGAAGTGGCCATCTGCAAGCCAGGAAAAGAGCTCTCACCAGAAACCAAAGCCTCTCAGGCTTTAATCTTCATCTTCCAGCCTCTATGAGATAATAAATTTCTGTTGTTGAAACT
This sequence comes from Canis aureus, assembly GCF_053574225.1. Taxonomy (NCBI): domain Eukaryota; kingdom Metazoa; phylum Chordata; class Mammalia; order Carnivora; family Canidae; genus Canis; species Canis aureus. The sequence continues at coordinate 36,506,937 of NC_135634.1, read as the reverse complement.
CCCCAACATGGAATTTTGCTATGGCTGCCAAAACAGATGAAGACAGTATTTCTCTACAGAGTATTGACTTTTCTCCTTAGGGGGGCAATAACAGGAAAGAAAGTTTGAAAACAGTCTCCTAGGGAATTCTTCATTTGAAAGGGTTTAGGGTCTCACTGGAGAGTCTTTCATTGCACAGTTTTAGAGTGCTGCTTCTCAACTGGTAGCAGTTGTGCCCCCAAGAGACATTTGGCAATGTCTGGAGACATTTTTGGTCGTCACGACTCAGTGGGTTGCTACTGGCATCCAGTAGGTAGAGGCCAGGGATACTGCTAAACATCTGACGGTATATGGGCCACAGCTCTTCCCACAGGATAGAACTATCCGGATCAAAACTTCAACGGTGCTGCTATTGAGAACCCATGGTTTAGAGCAAAAGAAACTTGAGAAGGCTTCACATACTGCCACAAATGTTCCTAGAAACCTCAAGTCTGGGGCCCTGTACCATAACAGGCCCCCCTGGCCACCTCTGAGCACCAGTGGTGGCTTCAGGAGCAGCTCATCCCCAGGCCCCACAGACCAGTTCCCAAGACTGGAAGGCCCTCCCCAGGGCCTGAGCAGGGGCGGCTGCCCTGGGCCCACGGGTCTCCCAAATGCCAGAGGGAACAAGCCAGGAAGAGAGAACTAACCAACCCATCTGACTCCTAAAGCAGGACCACGGCAAGCAAAGTGAGAGCTCAACACAGTCCTTCTCACTCCCTGTGCAGGCCGGGACATGAGTGGCCCGGCACTCAGAGGCCTCTCAGTGGAGTTTCAAGAAGAAGAGCCCTTGGTGGAAGGGGAGTCCCCAAGGGGAACAGAGAGTGGTAATACTACCACCCACAGCCACGGCTATGGGCTCCTGTCGGGGCCCCGTGCTGTGCTGCCCAGCAGCTCTCTGAGCCCTTAACAACCACTGGCTCATTTTAGACCTCATGACAATCCCACTGCACAACTGAGGACACCGAGGCATAGAAAAAAGTTGAACAACTTGATCAAAGTAGAACTCCAAAGTGAAAGAGCTGAAAACTGGAAAGGAGGACCCACAGGGCAAGATCAGTGACAAAACAGGAGAGTGACAGCAGGTTTCAGACTCAAGACCTACTGCATGGTAGGCACATTCTAGTCAATTCCCAGAAATGCTCCACTCCACACACAACCTCGGGGTGGGGTGGGGTATTACGGGTTTCTTCTTTTACAGATGAAGACCTGAAACTCAGAAACATCAAGGGGCTTGCTGGTGGAAGGCAGAGCCAACTGAGGGCCAGGGCGCCTAGGAGGACTGCGGAGCCCCTAGCCCAACTCCACTTACCTGAGAAGATTGAAGCAAGCCTGAAGATGTCCGAGAGGCGGGAGGTCACCGGCTCATAGGGTGAGGCTTCGTAAAACTCCTCACCTGGAAGAGAGAACCGGCGTCAGGCACAGGCTCACCCTCCCTATGGTGCTAGACCAGAGCAAGCCACCATGGAAATACTGACAATTTCATACAGGTGAGTTCTTTCTCTAGCAGTCTTCCACAGCAGCTCAGTACTGCCAACATATCCCTCTCTTGACCTCCCTGCATGTCTAGCCCTCTTCTAAGCCCCTCCAAATGCTTCTGGAAAGAAAGCACCGGGGAGGTGGACAGCCTGCAGAAGGCCAGGTATAAATCACAGGATTCGAAGCCAAAGGCGCTCTGAGGCCATTTGGTACAACTTCCCCACTTCACAAGAGGACTCTTGGGTGGCCCAGAGAGGTAAAGCCACCTGACTGAAATCACACAGCTACTCACGGCTGAGCTAGACCAGACTCTGGTCTGTTGGCCCTCACACCAGCATTCTCTCCCATCACACTGGGTTGGCTCTGCCAGGCCACCCAAGGGCACAGAACTTCCTCTTTGCTTCCCATCATGTCATCAGAAGAGTCTGATTGGAGGGGCCGAAAGTCTGCTGAGTGGAGGCCTGACCCCCAGCTTGTCTGACTGATCCCCACCTCTGCACTCCCTGCCTGGCCTCCCCACCACCTGCTGCTTCTCAGACCTCTCCTGAAGGCTTCGGGATGCATCAGAGCCTTGGTGAATGGAAAAGCAAGCGAGTGACAGGAGATAAATGGCACAGGCATGCCCTGGAGACCCACCACCTCCTCATCAGGACTCCCGCCCCTTCCGCCAACACCTCAGCGGGAGAGGAAATATCCTCTTGAGACGTTACTGTGAGGAGAAATCAATGAATAATCACTCAGACTGTGTGTGTGTGCACGCTGCAGGGGCGGGGGAGACAAGTGATGACCCACAGTCTCACACGCTGATTTCCTATCCACCCAGGTCCAGCACCTAAAGAAGCGCACATGTGTGGTGGCATCCAGGGGGGGGCCACCTGCAGGAAGGTGCCAGCCATCTGGAAGAGGGGACTTGGAATCTGCCCATAAGGGGCTCAGGTCACCCAGAGGCCAGCACTCAAGGTTTATCCAGCCCTCTGCTGGTTCTCAGAGCAAAGCCCCTGTCTGCTAGGTATAGCCCAAAATGGCACAGACCCCTAGATGTTCATTCTCCCCCTGGAGAAATGACCCCCACCCTTTACTTCACCTCATAGGAATGAGCACCCCTCATGCCCTACAACACCCAGCACACCGAATGAACTATGCACAGTGGGTGCCCCAGTCACACCCACTGACTGCCATCCAAATGGTACGTATCCTTTCAGGCCACTCTCCAATCCTACCTTCCCCAGGACTATCCAGGCCTGTGCCATCTCAGTGTCCTCCATTCTACCCACAGGCACTGGACAAACTCCGGGTGGTGGGGTGACCAGCCACCGCTATCTGTTGGGGCCAAATAATACAAGAGCTTAGGAGACATTTTTGTAATAAAAATGATGTTATACCAAGCCCTCTAAGTGCAGGCACCACTGAAAGTGTTTTAGGTGTATGAACTCACTTAATCCTCTTAATTTCTCTATGAGATAGGCGCTATTCCTCTCCCTGTTTTATTGATAAAGAGCTGGCCTGAGGTGGTACAGAGATGTTAAGTAACTGGCCCAAGGTCACACAGCTGGTAAATGGCACAGCCAGGTTTCAAACCCTGGCAGTTGGCTTCCGAGTCCAAATACTTAACCATCACGAATACGGTCTCCAAAATTAAAATTAAAATTTTTGTTACTGAACCAAACTTCGAAACAAGTATTGCTGCTGTTGAACTTCCCACAGGGGCAGTCTTGTGCTAGCTGGACCGCTCCCCCAGGCTAGGGCCTGTCCTTCCCTCTTGCATTTGGCAGAGCTAGGCACTGGGTGCCCATCAGCTAGTATGACCAACTGGGGGGCTGACTGTAGTATGATCTGGGGGGAAGCAGCCTCTTCCAGGACGGGATGGGAGAAAGGCCCACCTTATTTAAGTTAACTCACGCTGTCTGCTGCTGTGGCTCAGAAAGCCACAGCGCAGTACACACCTGTGGAAAATCAAGACACCTGGCCACCAGGCATCCTGGCAACCACACAACCAGACGGACCAAAAGCTAGGATATCAGATCCCTAGGCCATGACCTGTGGGAGAGGCCTTTGCTCTTCACATCTACAGTATGAGAACGACCTGAACTTCAGTGCCACCCTTGGAGAAGGCAAGAAGCCTGGTCTCCGGTGCCCTGCGCAGCTGTCAGTGACAGCGCCACCATGTAAATACTGGTGGTTGTGGTATGGCGACAGAAGGAAAAGCTGAGCCCCAGACCACAGGCTCTCCCTAGGGCAGTGGAAAGGGGTCTGGGTAAGGAGTCAGGGACCCTGGTCCCACCAACCCTTCTCTGGCACTTTAGTTTCCCCCATCAAAGTGGGACAGAACAATCTCTAGCTCCTTTGCAGTTGGGACTGTTTAGGAACTCAGCAAAGCCACATTCCTGCCACCGCCAGCTCTGTCCACAGCTGAGGTCCTCAGCCTCTACACAGCTCAGCCTCAGGTGGAGGGGGAAGGTAGGGCCAAGCCTCCAGGGGAATCACCCCCGCCAGCAGGGGCCGGCAGGGGCCAAGGAGAAGCCACAATCAAAGTCCAAACCCACACAGATCTCTCCTCTCCACAGTCCCCCCACCCCGCCCCAGGCCCAAGCCAGGTTATTAAGTGTTATTAAGGAATAGGGAGGAAGTGCTTACAGCGTCCCCCAGGGAGACCACTCATCCCACACCGTGAATAATTAACTCTCAGGTGGATCCTGTCACTCAGAGGAACATTACCTGCTGTTAAAAGGCCTCTCAGCTTCCCCTAGCCAGCCCTCGGCAAAAACTACCTCCAGCTCTCAAGAGCCAGGAATGGGGGTGGATTCCGAGGAAGGACGGGGGAGGGGGGGGAGTGGACTTCAACCTGCAAGCCAGCTCAGGCCTCTCCAGTCCGGCATTCCTGGTTTAAAGGGCCTTGAAGGCCACAGCGCAGTATACACCCTAAGGCCCACTACGCATACCATCATCATCCAAACGCCTCACTGCCTGGCTCCGACCAGCAAGGTCCTCGGCCTCTGACGCCGTGATGCCAGAGGGAGCCACTCGGGTGACAGGGTGCTCAGGTGGCCCACCCGGCCCTTCTAGCTGGCAGTTCCTCTGTCCCCCCACCTGTGTGTCCTGCAGCCCTCAGCAAGCCCACTCCAAAGCAATGCCCCACCTCCCCTGGGTTGAACCTGAAGGCCTTGGGAAAGAAAATAAGAATCTAAGGACCCTGGTCCCACCAACCCTCCTCCTGCACCTGAGCTTCCCTCCCACGGTGGTGGGGGGGGCCTCAGGGCCTCGGTTTTCATGCACTGGAGAGGCCTCCTCCCCGTGAGGCCTGCTCCTCACCCAGCAGAGAATAAAGGACACGCACTTTGTGGCACCGTGTCCCTCTCTTTGCTCACTTCCGCTGCCAGGACTCGAGGTTGCTAGGAACGGGAGACTGATTCAGAGGAATTACTTTGCTATTAACGGTGGTGACACTGTTCATAATTACATGCCAGCTTTGCTCCCGTATTCAGGGCATATTGGAACCATCTTAGCCGCCGGTCAGAAAACCCTCGTTCCCCGAGCCCCCCCACCGGGTCCCGGTGTCCTCCTTCCCCCCAGCATCCTGAGGCCGTGCTGCTCCTCCACGTCAGCTAACCAAGGGCCCGGTGCCACCACGCGCCCCTCTCTTCACTGCAGCACTTCCATCCCACTACCCGCCTGCCTTCAAGTTCAAGCTGCCTGACCCTCTCACATCTTAAAAAAAAAAAGTCATCCTTTGTTCTCTCCTCCTCTTCACACTAAAATTCTAGCCATTGTCCACAGTCACCCTTCCCAGCTCCCCAGTTCTCATTCCCTCCCCAAAGCAGGCCTCTCCCCCAGCACCCCTGCAGAGCTCACCACGAGGGCACAGGGACACAGGGACACGCTGCCCACCCTCTGCCGGATGGACTGGGGACTGCTGACCCTCCTTCCTTCCTGGTTTCCTGCTGTCCCTCCACCTCTCTCCCAGCACCTCCCCCTCCACACACCCTTGCAGGTCCCCCTCCCCCACCCACCCATCTTTAAATGTCAGTCATCCCCAGGGGCTCTGTCCCTGCCCTCCTCTCAGTGTAGTCTCCCAGCACACTTGGCCCCCATGCCAGGGACAGGCTGGCTGATGGCAGCTCCTAAATCCCTATGTCCCATGTTCCTTCTCCACCTGGGCTCCAGCCCCATGCCCCGCTGTATGAGGGGCATGGCCAACGAGAACCACATGCCCCAAAATAAAGGCAGCATCTCCCCGCCCTCCCGTGATACGAAACCTTCTCTGCTTCTTGTGAACCAGCCGCATGGCCTACCCAGTTGCCCAAAACAGCAAACTGCCCTCCTTGACTCCTCTTTCTTCACCAAGACCTGTTGATTCTACTTCCTGAGAGCCCCCCTCATTCCTGCCACTGTCCTCAGCCGGCCACCACTACTCCTGGCCCGTACCACAGCTGCAGCCTCCAATCTACGCTCCTCACTGGAACCACGTAAACACCACCCTGAAGCAGAGATCGCAAAGACTCCCCTTGCAGGGCTCCCTACTGCACCCCAGGTCCTGCCCCCACCTCATCCCCCACTCACTTGACTACACTGGGTTACTGCTAGGTCTGCAAGTGAGTTTGACTCCCTCCTGTGGGCCTTTGCCCAACCTCCCCCTCCACCTCCCACACTCTTCCCATCTCTCTCCTGGTGTAACTGTAGCTCAAACTCCTTAGTCTCAGCTTAGAAGCTGCCTCTTCCAGGAAGGCTCTTCAGATTTTGTAAGAAGTTGCCTTGGGGCTACCATAGCACCAGTGCTTTCCAACAGCACTTGTGTAGCCAAACAACAAAAAGCCCCTCATTTATCTGTATTGCCCCTCCAACTAGGAGCTCCATGAAGGCAGAGGCTACCCCAGCTTGTTCTCTCAAGTGTTCCCACAATGCCTAGCAGATGATAACCTCTCAATAAATCATCATTGAATCAATAAATGAGCATCCGACCGAAGTGGCCAATCCTCCTGCACTGTTTGCAAATTCTCCCTCTGAAGTCTGAAGGGAGAGGATACAGGGGAGTGGGGTGTTAGTGGAGGGGGCGGTTACAGGTTCCACCCTGGGACCTGAAGGAGCCTGCTGCCCACACACTTCTCTGAGCTCTGTAGAAGGTACCTAGGCCAGCCCTGGGGTCAGGAAGCCACCTGAAGAGCAGGCCCCGTGGCAACGGGAAGAGCAGAAATGGGCCTGGCTCAGCTCAGAGCCCAGGCCTTTGGAGAGTGGCGGGGGCTGGTTTGCTTCCACAGCCCTACATGCACGTGACCCACACCAGCTGCCTGGGTACTCCTGCCTCCCCTTCTCTCTTACCACTTCACAAGTCCGTCCATCCATCCACCCATCATCTCTCGGACCCCCTACTCCCCTCCTTTCTCCAGCTTTGTTCTCCTTCTCCCCTCACCAGCCCTCTCACCTCCCCAGCTATTATGCAGCCTCCTCCTTCACCTCCCTTGGCCACCTCCGACACCTGCCCTCCCAGGTGGGCCAACTACTTCCTCTGTGTTCTCAGCTCTGCTGGCAGGGAGCAGTGGAGAGCTGGCCAGTTCCATCCATTACCAAGTCTGCCCCAGGACCTAGGTCCCCACGCACCACTCCCCTGTCTTCCCCCCAATCCCACCGCGCCCCCCTGGAGGCCCAGCAGGGCTTACCCTCAGTCAGCCCCAGGTGGATGCTCCAGTAGATCTGCAAGCACTGCAGCTCCTTCTTCATGCCCCGCTTGCAGCGACAGTCATACAGCGGGCTCTCCTGCAGGACCTCCAGGGCCGCCTGGCACTCCTTGTTGGCCAGCATGGTGTTGCGGTCCCGGCCGGCCAGGCACTGCCGCAGCGTGCGGTAGCGGGAGCTGCAGTTGGATTCCGCCGCACACAGCTCATTGGCCCGGACACAGTCCACCGGGGGGCGCCAGCCGTGGAGCTCGGGGCCCTGCAGGGAGGAAGGGCTGGCCAAAGAGCGGAGGGTCTCGTCTGGGTGGTGGGGAGGGAAGACAAGCATGAATGAGGGCCGCCAGGACCTCCGATCCAAGCTGCAGGCCTGGGGCTTGGGCCCTGCTGGGAACTCCACACCCGTTCCACTCCAAAGCACACCAAGGCGACTCAGTGCTGCCTTCCCCACGGCGCAGCCGAGCGAGCAGAGGAAGAGCTATGAAAGGATCCCAAGGCATCAATGGCCCTCCTCAAACCCAAAGGAGAACCGGAGCTGTCCCTGTGCCCGGCTCCACCAGCTTCTCTTCGGATTCCACGCCGCCACCCCTCAGCCCCGGGCCCAGGGCGGAGCACAGCAAAGCAGACCCTTGTGCAAGAGCACAGAGGCTCAAAACACCCCGAGGCCAGAGAAGAATGCCACAGCCTCAACCAAGAGCTGGGGGCCGGGGTGCGGAGGGGGACTCTGGCTTTCCTGCTGCCCAAACCTCCATCAACCTCAGGTCCAGCCAGAGGTCCAAGCCAACATGCTGGGTTCAACTGGGAAAACGGCCGAGAATAATTTTACTTTCCTAGTCTGTTAGGACCTTAGAGGACCACAGCATCCAGCCCCCCATTCTACCCTGGGGAAACTGAGACCGAAAGAAGGGAGATGACAACTCAAGGTCACACACAGGCTGAAAGGGCCTCTCAGACCCCTGGCCTGTCCATCCTGAGTTCTCAGACTCTATGAGAAGACCCCGAGAGACAAGCCTGACCTATGGCCTGAGGCACGCCCAGAAGGGAGCAGTCACCCCTTTGCAGCCCAGCCCTCTTCACCTTCCAGTCCAACTGCACCTGGTGGATACCTGAAAACGTGCCTTCTGTAGCCAAGTCCTACCCCAGCCCTGCCTAAAGAAAAAGTGCTGCAGGCAAGCCTGCCGAGCAACTAGATTTCCTCCGTGTATGTCCACATGGGCCTTTCCCGTATCTCTCTCTCTCTCTCCTCTCTCTCCCCCTAGCACCTCCTACTTCTCTCTTACCTCTTCTCTCCACCCTTCTCTAAAACCATCTCCCCCAGTCTCTCCTTTTTTTCTTCTTCTTCTTCTTCTTTCCAAAAGCCAAATAATAAGCCAATTGCAAAAGAGAAAGAGCTTCCGTCCTCGGACTCTGGCCTTGCACCTGGAGCCTCATCTCTCCAAAAGTGAGCAAGCGGGATTTGGGCCACCCTTTTTACCCACCACCCTCAGAGCATCTAAACCCACAGTCCTCTCTGAAGGAAGGGGCTCAGGGGGGACAAAGGGTCCAAAGTGAAGGGTAGGAAGGGGCTCACTTGGTCCCATCAAAATCAAGCTCCCAAAATGGTTTCCTCCAGACACAGGCATCTCCTTAGTCTCCCTGTCCACTCCAGATCCTGCCCGAGAAAAAGCCCTTCCATAGGCCAGAGCCAAGACTGCCTTTTCCAAGACCCAGGAGTGACCTGGGCTGGAAGGCTCCGTCCATTCCATTCAGCCCAAGGCACAGTGAGATGCTAGGCCAGAAGTCCTCTCCCCAGAATCCCACAGAATCCACCCTCCCCACCCCACCCCCCATCCCTACCCAGAAAGGCCACTTCTCAATCCTTCCCCCTGGAGGCCCAGCTCAGGGGGGGAGCTACCGTAGGGAGACAGCGACACCTAGAGGCAGAGCCCTGCAACGAGAGCGTGTCACTCCCGACAGCTGCCAAGGGGAAGGACTCCACCACCACTGGAGAAAGGAGACCTGCCCCACAAGAAGAGGAAGTGGAAGAGCAAGGGGTAGGCCAGGAGTGGAACAGGCCTAAGGACTGGAGCAAAAGATATTCCTTCTCCCATGGGGCATACCTCTGCCTCGGGACTGGAAGAGCTGAGGGCTGGGGGCAGGCCCGAGAAGAATCTGGCATGGGGTGTGGGCACCAACGGTGGGGCATCTGCCTGGGCACCAGCTGGAGAGGTGTCCTCCGTCCGAGCCGAGGCAGCAGCTTTATTTCCTAGCTTCAGCAAATTCCTAGGTCCCTGAGCAGGACTCAGGGCATCTGGGCCACCCAGGAGCAGCTGAGCTGACCCAGCCTCACTTGCACCTGCTGCCCCCACTGAGCCAGCCAGCCTGCCTGCCTGCTAGAACCTCAAGAAGGACCCAGCCCTGGGGCTTCCAGACTTTCCCCCAGCGTCCCTGCATCTTCCTCCCTTCCCACCTTGACTGTGCCTGAGACGGCACCATCAGAGACAGATCCAGAAAGCAGCATTGTGGGCAGGTGGAAAGGTCAGCACATCGGCCTAAGGCGCTGGGGCGATAGGGTACTTACCCAGCCTGCCCCACAGGTGGGGTCCTCCTCACAGAGCCCTGGGCTCCTGTGCCCAAAGCAAGAGCTTCCCTGATCCTGCCAGCCAGCATGTGTGACCAGGGCAGGAAGACACTGCAGAGAGCCAGTGTATCCTCTCACCAAACTCTCCGGCTGCACCCATCCTTGGCTCTTCTGCTTGGCGTCACGACCCTCAGAACCAATCACGCCCGGCCAGAGAGAGAAACAGCTTACTGGGAGCTGTTCTAAATTCTAAAAGAGTAAAGGTCAGCAGGTATCCTGCTGCCTCCCAGTTCTAAATCAGGCGAAAACTCAGATCCATCCAAAAAAAGACATGCAGAACAGTTTCTAGAGACAAGGGGACTAGGAGACTGCACAAACGTCCCCACAAGAGTGAGGATGCACATTAGGACACCAGTGGGCAGCAGGCCTCTGACCAGGCCCGCCCTCCCACTTACTTTCCCCATCTCATCTTGTTCTCTTCCTGGGTATGTCAACCCTGCAGGTCAGGAGGACTGGGCCAGAAAGGCCACCTGCTTTCCAGAGTTCACTCAGGTGAGGGGAAGAGCACACAGAAGACCCATGCTCCTGGCCACACACTTCACCGTGTCCCCTACACACACACACACACACACACACACACACACACACACTGCAACTGCTACCCAATCTCCAGCCCCACAAAATCCCCCCAAGCAGAATCTCCAACCAACTCCCAGCTGTAGGCTCTGTGCCAGGAAAGTGGTTCCGAGGCAGAAGTTCCCTTCATACCAACCCATCCCTTCCTCCTTGGCTAGCTGACCTAGAGTCTCCTAATATCCAATGGTCACTCAGTTAAGCCTTCCCCTAGCTTTGGAAAGGGGCATCTCAAGGGAAGCAAACTGAAGGGCTTTCGGCCAAAAGACTGCTGACACCCTGCTCTGACTCCTCTCACCTTGGCCCCCAGGGTCTCAGACACTGTGTGCATCACACACACACACACACACACACACCTGTATTGTGAGAATGAAGTCCACTCCGCATCTCGGCTGAGAAAAGCCTGCCTGCAACATGGGGTTCCAGGCCTAGCCAGTACCAAAGGGCCCATACCGCACTTCTCCACCTTAGGACATCAGAAAGCACCTCTGGGGTACATACACAGCTCAGCAGCACGCAAGAGGGCTGCTTTTCCTGAAATACAATTTTCTTTTCTTCTTGGCCCCAGAAAGCTGGGTTTTCAAACCAGCAGTGAGAGAAAAGGTCAGGTTTTAGAACAATCCCTCCAGAATGAGAGTCCACTTGCAGTAGGTTGCCAGGAAGAGCTGCAGGCTCCTAGTGGGCCCAGAGCACCTACCCAGCTTCCTTCCTTCCACAGCCCCTCCCACTCTGGAGAGAAGCTGCCTCTGGCTTAGCTGGGGCAGCACCTGTGAAGGCCACACCCTAGGGCAGGGCAGGGCACCCCCCCCCCAAGAACTGGCGCTTCTGGGAGAGGGCAGAGGCTAGGGGTAGACATAGGGTCCAGCGCCCAACCAGGATTGACTCAAATCCCCTATTCCAGCCAGAAGAGCACTTCGTAGCCCACCCACCTCTTCTTTTGGTGATGGACACCTACCCCCTCAGGCCTTTCCTTCTCCCCTCCTCCAGGAGGAAAAGGGTACACTCATGACCCAGAGAGACAGCCTGGCTCACCACAGGCTGACAGCAGGCCAGGGTGGCAGGAACAGCATCCACGGCAGATGTGTGCTCCCTCAACACACTCCTTACCCAGCTCCCTCTCCAGCGCACCTACCAGGGGCAGCAGCCTCACCACCAGGGACTCCGGGTCAGCACAGGGCCTCAAAAACACCATCTTTCTCACCTCCACTCCCAGAATGCTCTCTCTATATACACCCATTTCCCAAGCAGCTGAAATTTCACAGAGCACAAAAGGGGGCCAGGGGCTGGGAATTCTGGGTGGGAAAGAGGCTGCCCTCGGTTCAGGAGCGCCTGGCAGCCCCTCCTCTCGGCCCTCGGAGGAAGGGGCTTACAGAATGAGCAGTGGTCTTTGTTCAGATCCCTTTTTTTTTCCATCACTCCTCTCCCTCTTCACCCAAGGAAGAAAACTTTGACCTCCCTCCCGCCTCCTCCCATAAGCTAGGACAGGGGCCCCAGGAGGCCAGAGGTGGTGAAGGACAGGTAGTCAACGGTTGCTCGCCGCCCTCCACTCCTGCCCAAGCCTCTGGCTCGGCAAAGGGTGGGGAGAAACTTGCAAAGTGTTGTCGGGAGTGGGGCCACTGGAAAAGGGTTCGGGGAGCGGGAAGCGGGATGCATTTCCCAGAGGCTGATTGGCAGGTGAGGGGATGGCTGCCGGCGCTGCCCGCACAGATGTCCAAGCAGGAGATCCTGGAGAAACCCACGCCGTCCACCCGGGTCGATCCGGGAGCCGACCAGAAAGATGGAACTGGCACGAATTTTCTCCCCGCGACACACAGCTTCTCCCCACCCTCTTCCCTTCCAGATGAAGAGTTGGAATTCTTTTTTTAAGTTGCCGCAATTTGAACCCATTATTTTAAGAGAAATGAGTGCTATCATTGTGCGTGAGTAAGCGAGTGTGCCTGTGTGCGTGCGTGTGTGCGGCGGGGGTCTGGGTGTTCCAAGTCTCCTTCCCAGGCCCCCCCACCCACCCACCCCCAGCCTCGCCAGCCAGCCGCGGTTCTGGTCCCCGCGCCCCCAGCCTGGCCGCCCGGGCCCGCTCGCTCCGGCAGCGCCCGGGCCCGGCTCGCTCCGCGGCGCGCTCTCCCCGCCGCTCTCCAGCCCGCGCCCCGCTCGCCCCCCGCGTTCCCGGGCTCTCGCCGGCGCCCCAACGCGCGGCCCCGCACGGCCCCCCAGGCTCCGGCGGGCGAGCTGCCCTCCCCGCTCGCAGGTACTCACCTAAAAAGAAGAGGAAGCAGAAGACGTTTGCCAAGATCATGTTAAATAAATCCCACAGTTTTGTGTGTGTGTGTGTTTTTTTTTTTTTTGTCTTTCTCCCTTGGGTAAAAAAAATAAAATAAAATAACAACAACAACAACAATAATAATAGCCAAGCAGTGATAATCAGCCCCAAATCCAATGCGGAGATGCCAGCGAGTCCAGCCCGGTGAAGATCCCGAGTCCTGCGATGCTCGCCTCTGGCTGGAGGGGGGGGGGGCGGTGGGCTGCCTCTCAACGCCCCCCTTGCCCACTAAAACCAAACGCACACGTTTATGAGGGTTTATCTGCTTTACGAGCCGACCGCCGGGGGCTCCCTCTGTCCTCCCCGCCGCCGGTCCGGGAAGGCGCGAGTCCCCGCGGGTCCAATTCCCCTGCGCTTCCCAGGAGCGGGCTGGGGAGGTGGGGAAGAGGCGATCGGAGAGTGAAGGGCTGCAAGAAAGCAGCGAGGGTGGGGGTCAGAATAAAATGCAAATAGGAGAGAAATCCACCGACGGGCGTGAGCGCCAAGAACAATCCAGTGGGAGCTTCGAGGACCAGAGCCCGGAGTCGCTTCTTTCGCACCAAGACGAAGAAAAGATTCAAAAAAACAAAAAAAAATCTTCTCCCGCTAACCCTTGCCCGGCTCACTTTTTTCTACTGGAATTCCAGTGACCGTGTGTCTCTGCGTGCGTGTGTCGTTCCCTCTTCGGTCCCTCCCTCCGCTCTCCCTGCTCTCGCTCTTTGCTCTCGCTCTCTCCAGCTCTCCCTCCCCCCCTCCCTCCCTCCCTGCTCCTCCCTCCGCCCGCCCCCTTCCCCCTTCGCGGCTCCCTAGCCGCGGCTCTCGCGCCCGCGCCCCTCTCCTCCGCCCCGGGCTCGGCGCTCGGGCTCCCAGGCGGCCGGCGGCGCGGGGCGCGGGGCGCGGGGCGCGGGGCGCGGCGGAGCAGCGACGCTCTGCAGCGGCGGCGGCCACTCGGCGCTGGTGGCGGCGCCGGGAACGCTGGACGAGAGCAGAGCTCCGCCGCCCGCCCTTCCCGGGACTGACCTGCTGCCTCGGCCGCCAACGGACCGGCTCCCCGAGCTCCGGCTCAGACCCACCGAAGCCTCCGCACCCTGCTCCTCCCCCCGCAGCGCGCCACCGCCGCCCGCCGCCCCCCGCCCCCCGCCCCCCGCCGCGGGCAGGCTGCGCCCTCCCACCCCCGCTGCCCCTGCCCCCGCCGCCTCGGCCCACGGGTCCCGGAGGCCCGGGGAGGCTCAGGCCAGGCCGAAGGGCGTGGAGTCCAGGACCCCCCAGCCTTCCCGGGGGCGTGGGGGAGGGGCGCTCGACAGCCCCCGGCTGGGGGCCGGGGCCGGGGCCCGGGGCCGGGGCGGGGCGGGGCCCCACCCTCCCTGGGCGGGTGCGTCCTTGAGCCGGGGAGTCGAAGCCGAGCTTCCCCCCGAAAGCGCAAGGGGAGGGACCCCCCTCCAGCGCCCCCGCGCAGCCCGCCTGCCTGGGTCTAGCCCCCATCACGCACACACGTGTGCTCTCCACGCGGAGCTCGAGAACTTTCCCCGCACGCCCCCCGCGCCCTCGGCCCCCGCACGCCCCGGCGTTGCAGCCCTTCGAGACTCCCCCCTTCCCCACTCCTCTCCCCTCCCCTGGCGCGGGAGGAAGGCCGCGGTGCCCGGGCGGCCTGACCGCCTCCTCCGAGGCCGCTGAGCAGCCCGAGGCGCCCGGGAGGCACCGGCCGGGGGGTCGCACCCCACCCCAGCGGGAGCGCCCGAGACCGAGCGGCCAGGGCTCCGTGCCACGCGGGGCGGCCGGCGCTCGGCGGCGTGCTGGGCTCCGAGCTCTCCCCAGGCAGCCGGCAGCCGCCCGCTTCGGAGGCTGCGGGTGGGGTCCCCTCCCCCAGCCGAGAAGGGGGCGATTGATCCATCTGTCGATGGGCCGGGCTCACCAGCGTGTTTTAGTCACGGAATTTACAGTAAACGCCCAGAGGCACCAAAAAGGAAGCGTCTGGCTGGGAAAGGGCTGAAGGAGAGCTGAGGTTCCTGGCATGTCTCGGCAAGAGGGGGCGAGGCGGCGGGCCCCGGACACGCGGGGGGCGCACGCCCACGCACGCCGGGCACCCCAGTTTCCCTCTCCCTGCGCGCACACACACATCCTCGGCAGCGTTGGAGCTGCCTGCGTGCCTCGGCTTCGGTGCACACATCCCTGTGTTCGGCTCTGCGCACCCGGGGTGCTGGGGTGGGGTACCTCCAGTGCCTTGTAAACTTTACGCGCTACCCCAAAACCGGATCTGGGCTGCATCTAAGGCATATCTGGTGGTGTTTTACCGTGCGTTTTTAAATGAACAAGACTCCAGAAAAGAGTAGATGTTAGAAATCGACCTGGGCGCGAAGGGAGGGGTCACTTACAAAACCAGCAGCCTTCCCTAGTGGAAAAGCTAGAGGGAGCAACTTCCATCTTGCGGATTTAGGCGGGAACTCGGGCTTCCCCAGACCGGGAAGCACAGCGCGGGGCTCCTCCGAATGCCTCTCCTGTTTGGCTGACCCTGGGGCGTAGGCCAGAGCCCTATCTCCTCCCCGGGCCACTAAGTGATGTCCGATGGAGGCGCAGCCCTAGCCAGTTAGTGGAAGACCAGGCCCAAGAAAGCTAGAGCATAGGGGCTGGGGAACGCCTCCTCCAGGCAGGCCGCCCTGCCTTTACACCGGGCTTCTCTAGTTCTAGAAAAAGACCACATCTGACAAGATCTCCCGGCCTCTTTTCCAAAATTCGGGGACTTAAGAAATCAGCTTTAGAAAAGTATAGGTGGAAGGATGACAGGCCGATAGGAAATACACTGCTGGGGAGGCTTGGACTGTAGGCTAAAGCTTGGGAGCCTGATATAAATAAACTTTCTCCCTCTGCTCCCCCACTTCAGGGCCTACTGGTCACCCAAATGAAATACCCTCTACCATCCCAACACTAAGGTGTCCTCTGTGGGTTTTCCCTCTTCCAGGGGCTCTACTCCAGGCTTCCAAATTAGCATATCCCTCTTTCTCCTCCAAAAATTTGTTGAGCTGTCTTTTTACCCTGGCTGGGTATATAAAGGACAACTCTAAAACATGTGGAAGCTTTGCTTGGGCCCCTTCTGGGTGAAAGGGGCTGAAAAAGCAGCAATGGACACCCAGGAATGGCTCCCACTGACTCACCTTCATGGTGCATCTGGTAGCAAGAGGTAAATGGCTGGGACCCTTCAGGACATGGAACCACCAGGCCTTCATAAAGACAGTGAGCAACACAAGCCAGATGGACATTTGGCTTCTTGTGGCCCTCTCTTCCTCCCTATCTATACAAGCCTCTCCCACTACAGCCCACCCTCTGCTGACCCCAGCCCTCAACCTGAGCCGCCCTTAGATACGCAGAGTCCAAGGGCCATACCACTATTTCCTGAGCATGTACTATATGTAAGCCCCCCCGCCTTGGCCAAGATCTGCAGAGGACATACAGATGAACACATCCTAGCCATAGGCAATTTAATCTATAAAATTTTTACTCTATAAAGTGAGAATTAAAAAACAACAATAACAATCTTGAAGAAATTAGATGAGATACTGTGCACACAGAAGCTAATCAAATACCTGGTTCATAGGAAGTTATTCATAAAATGTCACCCTTTTCCTCTGGGATCCAGAAAAAGAATTGAGAACCTATGACAAGGCATAAAACTTAGTGGGAAATGAGAAGAGAAGATTAAAAAAAAAAAAAAACTACAGGGATCCAAGGGAAAAAGAGACTACTTTGTAGAGGATGAGGGATAGGCGATTTTGCAAGAGGGAGTCATGGGAGAAAGGAGAGTCAGCAGGTGTAAACAAAAGCCCCTGGGGCTCACTGATGCACTTTCACACACCCTCAGGTACTATATCCTTCAGACCACCTGCAAGGGCCCAACCCAGCTGCCCTGAGCTAACCAGCTGGTAAGCCTCCTGCTCTCCCACCCACCTTGCCTGTCCCTCCACCATTAAAGATCCAGAAGTTATGATGTGCAAAGGGGAGGGAAAGAGAACACTTAGGGCTTCAATTTCTTCCTTTGGCCTCATCTTTCTAGACCTACTCATCCTGTGGAGTAGATTCACTGGAGGGCAAGAGCAGTAGCAGAGAGAGAAGAAGGACTGGGATAAGGGGTTACAGCCCCACTGCAGTACACACTCGTGCAGTACACACACATGTGCACATACATACATGCTTATGCATACACAGGCATGTGCACACATGCATTAGCCACAGAGCTCAGCTGACCAGATTCATGCTGCCCCAGCAGAATCTCACCCCTTCCTTTCTTTCAGTGGAGGGAAGAAGGCTGAGTGAGTGTTCCCTTGCCCTGGAGATGAAAACCAACAGGAATAAAAAGAATAAAACCAACAGGAATGACAAGCTAAGGCATGTCAGAAACCACCATGGGACAGGAGCCCACCAGAGTCTCCTGAAATCAATCAACCAGCACAGATTTATTGGACCCCTTTTCTGTCCCCAGCAGAGCAACAGACTGCCCCTGCCATGGAAACATTTACAGATAGAGTTAAGGCACGTACCCATGAAAAGAGTGAGCACTCCAAAGGCACATTGGGGCCACGTAAGAGAAAAGAATTAGGATCACTGGATTTCAGCACTGGCTGGGGAGGCAGGATTTGAACTGGACTGGAAGGATGGGTAGGATTGGGCTGAACACAGAGGAGACAGCTCTGGGAAGGGGGCGGCAAAGGTAAAAAAAACAGTGGTAAGAACGGTTTGAGAAACAATCCAAGAGTGAGGAGGAATCATGGGCACAGGTCGGAAGAAGATCTGGAAGGTGCCATTGGGATGCACAGTGGAGGACCAAGCTAGCGAAGGCTTCCAACTTGCTCCCCTAGAAGCCGCGAAGGTTTCTGAGCAGGCAAGTGACATAATGAAAATGGTATGATTGATCTGACAACCCTGTGAAGGATGGAGACAGGAGAACAGTTAGGAGGCAATTTTAACGGTCTCACCAACCCGGAGGAGGTGGTGGGCTAGACAAGGAGGTGGCGGTGGGCGTGGCAGATGACGATGGGCGTAGACAGTAGTGGTGGGCAGGGACAGAAGGAGGTGGGCGTGGACAAGGACGTGGTGGGCGAGGCAGGTGATGGTGGGCGTGGACAGAGAGGGTGGCGGGACAGAGTGTGGTGGAGAAAGTGAACGTGAACTGCAAGTTGTGATGGGCGTGGACAAGGAGGTAGTGTGGGCGTGGCAGGAGGCGGCGGTGGGCGTGGACAGAAAGCAGTGGTGGGCAGGGACAGGAGGTGGTGGGCGTGGATGGGAGGTGGTGGTGGGCGGGGCAGGAGGTGACGGTGGGCGGGGCCAGGAGGTGACGGTGGGCGGGGCCCAAGGAGTTGGTAGTAGGCGGGGCAGGAGGTGGTGGGCGGGGCCAGGGTGACGGTGGGCGTGGACAAGGAGGTGGTAGTGGGCGGGGCATGAGGTGGTGGGCGGGGCCAGGGTGACAGTGGGCGTGGCCAAGGAGGTGGTGATGGGCGCGACAGGAGGCGTCAGTGGGCGTGGACAAGGAGGTAGTGGTGGGCGGGGCAGGAGGTGGTGGGCGGGGCCAGGGTGACGGTGGGCGTGGCCAAGGTGGTGGTGGTGGGCGCGACAGGAGGCGTCAGTGGGCGTGGACAAGGAGGTGGTGGTGGGCGGGGCCAGGAGGTGACGGTGGGCGGGGCCCAAGGAGTTGGTAGTAGGCGGGGCAGGAGGTGGTGGGCGGGGCCAGGGTGACGGTGGGCGTGGACAAGGAGGTGGTAGTGGGCGGGGCAGGAGGTTGTGGGCGGGGCCAGGGTGACGGTGGGCGTGGACAAGGTGGTGATGGGCGCGACAGGAGGCGTCAGTGGGCGTGGACAAGGAGGCGTCAGTGGGCGTGGCCAAGGAGGTGGTAGTGGGCGGGGCAGGAGATGGTGGGCGGGGCCAGGAGGTGACAGTGGGCGTGGCCAAGGAGGTGGTGATGGGCAGGGATAGGAGGAGGTGTCAAAGGCAATGTAAAGATAAACTTGCAAGCTCTTGGTAACAGATTCATCACAGAGGACCGGGAGGAGAGAAATCGCTTTCTACTCAGTGGTCAAGCCAGGATAAGGTGACCAGCCCTGACTTCTCAGGCTTTGTCAATTGGAAAAAATAATTTAAGTAACCAGCTTTATGGCAAGATACATGTTATTTCTTTAATTCTTATAATAACTCTGTAGGGTAGTTAACTATTAAGAGCCTCATTTATAAATGAGAAAACTGAGGCAAGAAAAGTGATTTAACTTGTCTAAATTTAGTCATATTTTTTTTTAATTTAGTCATATTTTAAGTGGCAGAAACATACTTCGAACTCTGGCAGTTGGGATCCAGGCTTCCTCTCTGGTAACCTATGGTCCTAAATAAATAAGCCAAGTGATGGCTCTCCAGCCTGTAAGTTTTTCCGTCCCAATTCAGAGCATCTTCAATATTCCCCGTTCTCCCTGCCCTGCCCAGCAACCAGTGTGAAGACATTGTAAAAACTGAAATTTCTTTCTTTTTCCTGTGACCCTTGTCTGGCCTCATCCTTGGATTTCAAGTGGAGAGCCTAGCAAGGATCCCGTCCAACATGCCCCAGCTGCACAGTGCCCAGCTCATCCATGAGCTTTCCCAGCTCTGCCGCCTCTCTTCCCACAGGGCCACTCCAGATCCAAGGCCTGGCCTAGAAGGAGAGAACTAGTCTGGGAATGGAGACTAGCAAGGATTCAACTAAACCATCTGATCCCCAAGAGTGAACTGGGCTGCAGGGCAGGGTGGGTGGGACCAGGCTAGGAGGGAAGAAATGCATGCTGTGCTCTGGGGTATTGATTTCTCTAATTGATTTTGGTCAATGTTCTCTGTGCTTCATCATTGTCTTTAGAGGTAGGCACCGCAAGAGGTGGGAATCTGGCTCTACTTAGCCTCTCCCCAGGGCCTCCCAGAACTTTCTTCAGCCCCACCCATGCCAGGGAGTCCCCAAGCCCCGGGGTTACCCATTAGAGGGGGAGGATGCTGCTGCTGCTGCTGCTGCTGCTGCTGCTCATGCAGGGATGCAGGAATGCAAATGGGAAGTTACTCCCGGCAGGGAACTATCAGAATCACTTTCTGTGGATATAGCACCTCCGAGTTTCATGGCTTTCTCCTCCCTAGTCATGAAGCCCTCACAGCGTCCCTGGGAGGAGGGCATAGCAAAATTAGCTTCCCTTCCAAGTGAACCAACTCAGGCTTGAAGATGTCCCACGATGTGGTCAAGGTCACAATGCAGCCAGCAAGTGGCAGAGTGAGGACTCAAAAAGTAGGTCCTTCCACACTCTCGTCTAGTGAGTTCACTCTTACCTAGTGAGTTTCTTCTAACACGGAAACCAAGCATTCATCCATCCTGCCAAGGTGCTGGGCCTCTCCTCTCCGCTGCTTTCTCCACCATAGGGGATCATGGAGGAGAGGGAGAAGGCACCCACTAATTTTCGGCAGTGTCTTTCTTTCATCCAGGACAGATCTAGGAAGGACTGTTTGTCTAAAGTCCTCTCTCACCTGAAGTCACGGATATCCTGAAAAAAACTGCAAAACCCCATTTCTCCTCTGCCCCCCTCACAACTCCCCAATGGCAGCAAGAGCTGAGCTGGTAAATGGCCCTTCTGGTGAGCTACCGTCAGCTTAAAATATCCCAGCTCACTGTCAAGCCTCCTCCCCAATGGCCCTGACTGTGCTGCTTGCCGCCTGTGTTGGCACCATCCAGGCCACGCCCCAGAGTTGTCCTGGTGCCAGCACTGTGCTTGGCAGACCCCAACTGCCTGGAACAACCCCACATCCTCTCCTGAGCATGCACACCCACCCCAGCTCTCAGGCACTGGCCATCTGCCAGGTTACCCAAGGTCAGAGGCAGAATCCAGGGAGAGGGGCAGTGATTACTTCTCCTAAGCTGTGGGAAGCCGGCTCCTGCTGGCTAGTGGCCCCCAGGAGAGCTCTCAGACCCAGCAGCTCCCCACAGAGACTATGTCTTTATTTAGCTTAGCCTGGCGAAGTGGGTGGAGCACCAGAGCTAAGTCTGAGATGGACTGTCACTTGAAGGGCCCAGGTCCGTCTCCAGGGGGCTCGAAGGCAACTCACAAGCGGCTATGGACAGAAAACCAGGACCAGAATGTCCTTCTCTGAACAGACATGCCTTCCCTGGACCCAACCTAGAGCTTGGACAGCTAAGCACATTTACCCTCATGGCCCACCTTCCTCACCCTGACCTCTAATCCTGGAACTTCTTTTGTCATCATCCAAAATGATCTCTCCTTATCTCCACTGCCCCCATGCACTGTGCTTTCCTACATTCTCTCTCTTGCCCCAGTAGGAAAATCTGAAAGGATGATGCTGCTCCCAAGGGGAGGGGCAATGTTTTACCCAAAAGAATGAATTGCTATTGGTAGAATTTCAATCATCATGAGCCCTCAGGAGCTCAGGGTTGAAGGAAACCTGCAGGACAACCAGAATAAAAAGCCAAAAATGCATAGCACTCAACAGCTTCAAAGATTTTTTTTTCTGCAAATTCATCTCCCTTGGACCCCCCCAAACAGCCTCTGAGGTGGGCATTTCTCAGATAAAAAAGCTTAAAGTCAAGATATCAAGTGACTTATGCATGATCACATAGTGAGTTGCTCACCTAGGACTTGTACCCAGACCTAACTGATTCCAAACTTCCTATTTGTGAGGTGGCTTCTGCTCAAATACTTCAGTAAAATAAAAATAAAATACTTTTTAGTTGTAAAAACTAAGACAACTTCACAAAAACATTACCCATAACTGGGTGCTCATTTCTCCAGGGGGTTTATTTCTCCTCCCATTGCGAGTCCTAAATAGCCTGGATAATTGAGACATTCTTCCTTATGCCAAGATGGAATCTGTCTCCCAAGACTCCCATGTCCTCAAGGATGGGACCTGTGGAGGAGTTCCCCCACCCCAGACTGCACAAACCCATGGACAGCCAGCTGCCTCCCTGACAGCAGGCCTCTTCTAGGAGCTGTCTGCTTTCAGCAGAGGAAGCAGAGGCTTCTCCCATCAAAGCCAGCAGGTGTAGTCCCCACCTCCTACTCCTTAGCCCAAGTCATCATGTGCTAGGCGTCATCATATCCACAAAGCAGGCTCCTGGTTGGGCCATTCTCAGAGGTCCAGGCACCTGCTGCCTCCCTACTCCAAAAATGGGTGAGGCCTTGCTCCCTGGAGGGGGAGGGATGACTTCACTAGGTGTAGAGGCTGACGTTAGGCAGCAGGCTTGAGCAATGGGAACCTGAATAAGGTAGAAGGGCCTAATAGTGAGTGCAAACAGGCTCATTAGGCGATCTATTTCGAAATAGCCATAGCCCCACACACACACACCGCTGACCAATGGGCTACTTACACCAGACACAGGTGCCAAAAAAGGGAAATTCCATACATTCCCACACCTCCTCACCCCCCTCCCTTAGCTATAGCTCTCCCACCACTGGCTCCTGGCAGACAGCCTATCCTTTGCTGTCCTGCCCACTGTTCCCTTGCAATGTATTCAATAAACTTCTATCTCCTTTGCTCTGCCCCAGGTGAATTCTCTCACCTTCCATGGCCTCCCCATAATTGGATGGTCCCAAATGAGGGGATCTGCACTACTGAGAGCAGTGGGAGCTTCAGGATCCTGAGATCTTCCCAGGCCTAGGGTGGTCCCACTTCTCCATACTCTTGCAACCTGGCTCCTGGGGCAACAGCCCAATTGGCAAGTGTGGCACTGTGGAAAGAGGCCAGCTTAGGGTTAGAGTTCCAACTTTAAGAGTCCAGTACTGGGGCACCTGGGTGGCTCAGTCAGTTAAGCATCCACATTCTTGGTTTGGGTTCAGGTCATGATCTCAGGGTCATGAGATCAAGCCCCTCATAGGATTCCACACTGGGTATAGACCCTGTTATGATTCTCTCCCCTCCTCCCTCCTCTCAACCCCACTGCCCTCCACCTATCCCACCCCCGGTTCCTGGGCACACATGCACACATTCTCTCTCTCTCTGTCTCTCAAAAAAAGAACCCATTACTATTTGGAAGCAGCACAGTTCACACAACTGGCCCTTAGTAAGGATTTCCTAGCTGAGAGAAAGAACAAAAGGAAGGAAGGAATAAAGGAAGGAAGGAAGGAAGGAAGGAAGGAAGGAAGGTAGGAAGGTAGGAAGGAAGGAAGGAAGGAAGGAAAGAAGGAAGGGCAGCCTTTGTACTACAGATCTTCCTTGTCTTACAATGGGGTTACAGCCAATAAACCTGCCCTAAGTTGAACATATCATAAGGAGAAAATGCATTTAATGCACCTAACCTGCCAAACATCACAGCTCAGTCCAGCCTAGCTTAAAACGTGCTCAGAACATTTACAGTAGCCTATAGTTGGGCAAAACCATGTAACACAAAGCCTATTTTAGAATACAGTGTTGACTAGCTCACGTAATTGAATATTGTGCTGCGGATGGAAACAGAATGGCTGTCGATGTATCAGTTGTTGACACTCATGATCACGTGGCTGACTGGGACCTGCCCTCGCCACCACTGTCCAGCATCATGGGAGAAGCTTATGCTATGTCACTAGCCTAGTTAAGGCTCCAAATTCAAAATTCAAAGTACAGTTTCCACTGAATGCATATTATTTTCACATCATTATAAAGTTGAGTGTTTGTAAGTTGGACCATCATCAAGTTGAGAAGTCTCTGTTAGAATCTCTGTCCTCTCTTCACCTCCACCCAAAATCACCAGTCCATCTTCCACCCTATTCACCCCATGCACTGAGCCAGCCGGGTGTACTTGGGTTTCAGCCCCAGCTCTGCCCCCACTCCATGTGCAACCTTAGGTCCACTGGGATGATAATCCCTTACGCCACCAGCCATACAGAGGAGAAAGATCCAATGAAATGCTGCATGTGGCAATGTTCTATGGGTGCATGAAGAACACCCTATGTTTTGGGGCAGCCCTTCCCCATCTGCTTCAGAAGTGAGCAGCCCACACCTGGTGCACTGCTTGGGACAGCCCTTGCTACTCCAGTGACTTGGAGCTCCGTGGTAAAGAGGGATATCCCCTTTTCACAGATGTGAAAACCAAGGCCTCCAAAGCTCAGCACTTACCATACTCTACCGACAATGCCTGTTTTCTTGTCTAAACCCTCACCCCACCCAAAGCTCTATGCAGACTGGACCTACATCTTCTTCATCTCCATATGGTCAGAGACTGGCACATAATCAGTATTCAGGTAAGTGCTTGTTGAATTAATGAAT
Source organism: Canis aureus (assembly GCF_053574225.1). NCBI lineage: Eukaryota > Metazoa > Chordata > Mammalia > Carnivora > Canidae > Canis > Canis aureus. Next base: position 36,483,053 of record NC_135634.1, on the reverse strand, counting down.
CGAATGAATGAATGATGCCCCTTCCCTGATCTAAGCTCAGCAGGAGGCTCAGGCCCAGGATCACTGACCTGAATAAAAACCCTTCTTTTACTGGCCTATTGTTGGACTCACTGGGGTCTAACTGACCCATATAGAATGCTTCTCCTCCCCCATTCTGTTCTCCATAGGAAAAATTGATAAATCTGACCGAAGGATTTTTTTTTTTTTTTGCCATTTAACTTCTTTTAATTCAAGCTAGATTGGCTTATACTCTTCGCTTTAAAGTCTAATTCTATAAAGACTTAGTACGTTAACAGTTCATTAGAATCCCGATCGACACAATGAACTGCCTTGCTCTTACTTGTTGGCATATAATCCCCCACCCCCTGCACTTCAGCCCAGCAACCCTAATAATTCCTACTCTGAAGATATGAAGCAGCTACAACCTCAGTTCTCCCCAAACCTACCCCCGCCCAAAATGGGTGATGAAGACCTAGCCAACAGAGAATGAGCAACAGTGTCAGGAACATGGGTCTCTCCCAAGGGTTTCTGAGCAGAGTGTACTTAGAAGAGTAGAGCTGGTCTATGCCCCCTCCTAAGCAGTCAGGGCCTCCCTACCTCTGGCTCCCTGGTGTCCACCCTTCAGTGTGCACCCTGTCGGGGAGGAGGGCCTGCAGATTTCAACCTTGCCTGCCACCCAAATGACCTGCTCTTCCATTTCCTTTCAGCCAGCTGCCACTTTAGAAGACAATCTGATAAACAGATCCTAACCCAAGCGATAATCCATGTATTTTAAGTTTGTCAGTGCGTTGCATTTTCCAGAACTAGCAAAACTGATAACGGTCTTTTTTTGCAGTCAATCCTGATCAATCAATCATTGAGTTCTTCAATACCTTCTCGGTACTCCTCTCTGACACATATGCATTTTAAAGAAATATGAAGAGAGAGACAAGGCCTTAATGTAAGGTAATGGTTCTCTAATGGTGGAAATCAGGCACTAGGAGAGAGGGATTCAAATGAGACCCGAGAAGGCAAATCTGCTGCATTCATGCACCACTCCCCTCTCCTAACCATGGCAGATTCTGTTAATTGATCGCAGCTAAGACTTCTCAGTGCAGCGCTCCAGGCAGCCATAACCAGACATTTGCAGTGGGCAGGCAAGTTCATCTAATCCATTTGCAAGTGCTGCTTGATGAATTCTGAATGCCCTCTGGTCCTAAGATCTGGGGTTCTCAGAGGTGTCTGGGAAGCTGCTCCCTTCACCCTTCAAATCACACCCTAGCTGACCCCACAGTTTCCAGCCAGGCCAGGGGTGTCCACTGGGGGAGTCAAAGGGCTTTTCAAAAGAGAAAGCCCTTTCCACTCCCTAAAGGACAGGGAACGGGTCTGTTGGAAGAGACCTACTGTGCCAAGAAAAACAACCAGCCCCTGGTGGAATCTGATGACTGATTAAAACCAATCCCTGCCACAGAAGAGCTTCCACCTGCCGTCAGCTCTGAGGGAGCAGGCATTTCTTCCCGAGGTGCTGCTCGCAGCCCCTGCAGGACCACCACACCCGGATGTTCCATCCATCTGCTCCTTGGATGGGATTCAGGCCACCAGAGGATGAGAAAGGGCCTTCCCTCTCCCCTCTACCCCACTGAAGAGCTAGGAATAGGGGAGTCCCCGTGGCTGATACTGTTTGCTAATGAGTGTTCTGGGAGCACTTAAATGGACTACACAGGTGCAACAATGAACCAGCGACACATAATATCACCTGCTTGGCAGCCAACCCAGCCCTGACATTTCTGCAGGGGCAGAAGACAGACACAACGTGAGCCCCAGGGGATGCACGCAGCTGGAGGGCAGGCGGCAATGGGGCCTGCGTGCATTCCCTATCCTGCACACCCCCATCACAGATCTGTACCTTCAGAATTCCAGTTGCAGCTCCTTTCTCACCTCCCTTCACCTGCTAGTTCCTGTCCACTTGTTCAAGGGGGCACTGGATTGAGCATCTACCTCGCTCCAGGCATGCCCTGCTGCCGAAGGTACCACAGACAAGGCCTCTTCCCCCAAGGGGCTCCCGTCCCAGTCCTCTCAACGTCTTTCCAGCTTCTGACCCCGCCACTGGGACTCCACGCTGGCCTTTAAATTAGAAAATGCAAACATAATGAGAATGCCTCACAAAGCACCCTGGTAATATCTCATTCAGTTCTCAAAACGGCCTGTTCAGTCAATGGGTTGTGATTGTCACTGTGAAGATGGGGCCCACCACTGGCTCACACACTGACTAGCTGCGTGACCTTGGGCCAGTCCCCTCACCTAGCTGCATCTCCAGAAAACAGTGACGATGGGCCTATACTGCCCTCACACAGCTGTGGCCCACTCACCCATCATCTAAGCACCTGCCATAGTAGACACTGAGGCACAAAATCGACAAACGCTGTCTGTCTTGAATAAGACAGTATCAAGGAGCTTCCCCCCTGATTGTGGGGAGGCAGATGTAAGAACAAAGAAGTGTAACATCATTTGGAAGCTGAACAGTGGTAGAATTAGAGCATAGAAGAGAGAGAGATTGATTAAAAACCGGATGTGTGTAGCAGTGGGGATGTCAGGAAGTCATTACATAAAGAATTAACGCTTTCTGAGCTCTTGCCGGGGGCCAATTCCCATATATATAATTGCTCCTAGGACTGAAATGATGGCGTGAGCCTGGTCTACAATGAACTGTGGACAGCAGTCCAGTGCGAGGTATTAGGTTTACTGTTAAGATAAAATGTCAGCCCTCAGCCAACCAAAATGGGTTAAGCTAGGCTACATCCGTTACAGCAGAAAACACCTGCAGGGGCTCTGAGGGTTGCACCACGAAGGTTTCTTTCTTCTTCACAAAAGCGCTCAGCTCCGGTTTGCAGGGACTCCGCTCCACACAGTCACTCAGGGATCCAGACTGATTGACACGCTATTGTTTCGTGGCTGCTCCTCCCCGAACAAAACGACCTCCTCTGTCTGTCCCTGAGGCAGGAGCAGAGAGAGCTGGAGTGTAGACAGCTGGCCAGAGTGATTCGGGTCACTTTCACCCACAGCCCATGGGTCAAAACAAATATGCAGTCCCATCGGACAGCACGGGGACCGGCAGATGTGGAGAAAGGTGGAGTGTGTGCTGAGCATCGATGTCTTTGTCGTGGGGGCCAAAGAAAAGCTCTGCCTCCTGCAAAACCCTTTAAAGTATCTCAGAGGACAGACTTTTGTCAACTATCAACTCTTCTGCTCTTACAAGACAAAAAACATCTGTGGATCAGATGTCTCCCGGGGATGAGGCAGGAGTCTGAAGGGAGGTCCCACCTGCCGGGTGAGGACAAAGCAGGGCAGGCTCCTCATCCCCTGAGCAGACGTGCCCACACGGAGGAAACAGCCCCAGCCAGTCCCACTAGAGGCAGGCCTTCTGTGCCTCTTCCTCTGGTCCCACACTCCCCTTGGCAGCTCTGCTACAGCTTCATATTTGTTTATTTTTCCTGCCGGGGTTTTTGCAGTATTTCTCCTAAGTGGGACAGCTACATCAATAAGTTCCATTGCATCAGGAGTGTGATTGAAGAGCAGAGGGCTGGCTGGCTTGCTGGCTGGGGCTTCTGGTCTGATGCACAAGGCACCGTCTCTTACACACACACCCTCCCCCACGGCAGTCTGGCCCCTTCTGCCCTCTTCGCCCCTTTACCCTGCCTCCGGCCGCCAATTCCATTCTGGTCCAGGACCCCTGCTCCAGCCTGCCCAGTCCGCACATCCATCTCTCAAAGCCCCCACCACAGGTCTTAGCCTCCTCCAGCCCAGAGCTTTCACTCAAGACATTTCTTCCACCTAGAATATCCTTTCACCATCTCCGCCTGTCAAAATCCTCCCCAGATACACACAAAAATGTCAACAGCAGTTATCTCTGGCTGATGAGATTACAGATTATCTTTATCTTCTTCTTTCCAATTTTCTCTATTTGGAGATTTGGGAGAATGAGTGCATGTTATTTTTATAATCAGAAAAACACAATGAAGTCATGCTTCAAGTCCCTGCCCTCCTGCAAGGCTCCCCCTCACCTGGGCTTACACTTCTTTTTCTCCCCTGAAATTCTGTGGCTCTTGGCGCGATCACAAACTGCTTTGCACTCTAGTGAGTTTGCTGTGTATGAATGTCAGGTAACCACAAACTGTAAGCTCCATGAGAGCAGGGACCCATTATTCACATCTGCCCTACCCTGCATCGTCCTTGCATATACTAAGGCTCCAGGCACACACTAAGTTGTGTGCGACCCTTACCAGTTACGGGGTTATAGGGATGGTCCTGGCATACCTTACATTGGCTTGGGGAAGTGGAATCACAAGAAGTTAGAATGAAGGGGCCTTGGAGTTTATATAACTTGAATGCCCTGTGTTTATACAGACTGTTTCTGACATTTCATTTGCCCGCTAATAGGGTTTTATTACTCCCACCATGTAAGCAGCCAAACTAAAGCCTAGAGAGGCAACGCAATTTGGCCCAAACGTCCAGAACCCACAGCTCCTGTTGCCCAGCCCATGCCTTAACCACTAAACCACAGCTGCCATTTATTAATAGCCATTTCCCCGCCCAGTCAGCAGCTGGACATGGCTTGCCAGGTTAATAATTTGTTCATTAGGCGCTTAATGAATTACTTGTTAATTGCTAACTTGATGAACAGCCAGCAGTCCCCATCTGCCTGGAGAAATGGCAGCGAAGGACCGCACGAGGGCCAGCCCAGCCCCTGCTGCCGGAGAGCAGGAGCCTTCGGCCCGAGGGCAGCGACAGGGGCTCCCAGGGGACAAATGGGAAGCTCCCACTGAGAAGCACCCAAGGGTGGGGCCTTCCAAGGAAGCAGTGCTGACAGGACACCCCTGCTGGACCTGGAAGTCCCCTGCAAATAACCAGAGCAGCCTAGATGTTCATCCCCTGAGCCTTTCTAGCCCCCGCCCCACGAAACCTCCCCTAATGATCTCCTTTCAGTTTTATTTTCTCTGTGCTTCCACCACTGGAAGTTAGCACCACTCAATTTAAACCTCACGTATACACATATAATTAGATGCCATTGTATTTTCTCCGAGCGCTGGTCTTATGTCTTCCCCATCGCAAGGCAGCCAGGATATCCCATCAGACGTCAAGCTTGCTGAGAGTGCCCACCACATCTTTCTTCTTCACACTTGTATCTCCCGTCCACATCGTGCCCAGCTCACTGAGTAGTCATTAAAGGAGTGAATACTTTGTACTTTTCTTTGTAAATCTGCATTAGTCTGCTCAGGCTGCCTGAACTAAATGCCACAGACTACGAGGCTTAAATTCTCCCACGGCTCTGGAGGCTGGAAGTCCAAGATCAAGGTGCCAGCAGGGTTGGCTTGTGCCCAGGCCTCCCTCCTTGGCTGGCAGGTGGCCGCCTTCTTTCTATGTCCTCATACAGTCTCCCCTCTGCATGTGAGCATCTATGGTACCTCTGCGTGTGACCCAACGTCCTCCTCTTACTAGGACACCCTCATAAAATACATAAAATAGGATTAGGGCCCACCCTAACAGCCTCATTTTAACTTAATTACCTCTTTAAAGACTTTATTTCCAAATACAATCACATTCTGAGGCCCTCAGTGTCAGGACTTCACGTAGGAATTGGGGGGAGAGGGGGCAGTGACACAATTCAGCCCATAACAACTCTCCCCTCATAATGCCTACCTCAGTGCCAGGCACATATTAAATATTCAAAACATGCTCCAAAGTTGATAGGCATTCTGTTTTCTCTGGGAAAGGGCTCATCTCTGCGGCCTGAGCTCCCAGTCCTGCATCAGTCCCTGAAAGACTCTACTGCAGAGTGTTTAAAGCAAACCCCCTTGGTCATGTCGGCTCCAAAATCCTAACAGCTCCGTTATTTTCAAAATCACTTCAGAGCAGCCCTGAACAGAGATGATGATTTTCTACATTTGCATAGCAATTTTGTTTTATCAGAGCACGTTCCTATTTCATCTTTCCAGCATGGCTCCGAGGGAGGAAGAGGAGGGTTATGGTGTCCATCATAGGGACAAAGAATTGAATTAATAACTTTTCCCAATCAAGCTAAGCCCAGTGTGACTTTCCCTCCCAGGGTCCTTCCGTCCCAGCCCCGGTAGGACCGGAGTTGGTCATTTTCTTCTCTGCGTCTGCACACCCAGGCCAGGGCCAGGGCGCAGAGGGGATGCTCAGGGGAGGCGTGGCACTGATGATAACGGGGCCGCCAGGAAAGCCTCCGCACAGAGCACCAAGAGGCCGAAGAGTCAGAACTGAGCGCACCCCCAAGCACCCCCAGGCAAACCCAGCCTGAGGGATCGGCAGATGGCTGGCTTCCCTGTCTGAGGATCCCTAGCCCCCCACCCCCACAGCCCAGCTTTTCAGTTAAGGCCCTGAAGGCCAAGGTTAAATTGAAAATGAGTCTGGGAAATAATATATCTATTATCACTTTCGCACTGCTCCCAGGAACGATAAGGAAAACGTGTTTACAGTACAATCGCAAAATGATTTCACATATTATTTATTTTTATCCTTTATATCGCAGGTATTTTTAGAAGCTGCCTCAAATCCACTGTGGAATGAAACAGGGTGTGAATTTTAAAAATATACTACTCCATCTCATCCTCAGAACAATGCTTCAAAGTGGATTTAGAAGCATGTTACTATACCCATTTGACAGATAAGTAAAGCAAGACGGAGAGAGGTCGAGTATTTGCCTGGAGTGTGAGTGAAGGCCGCTTCCTTGGAGTCCCCGGTTGGGTGTGCGAGGAACCCCGAAGAGGAACCAGACCTGGAGAGCTCCCTTCTAGGGTAAGGGCAGGACGAAAGAGAAAGGTCAACATGAGCAGTTGCCAGACTCTAGCAGCAGATATATCTTCTTTGACACAATTTTTTTAAGATTTTATTTATCTATTCATGAGAGACACAGAGAGAGAGAGGCAGAGACACAGGCAGAGGGAGAAGCAGGCTCCCTGCGGGGAGCCCAATGCGATACTCGATCCCAGGACCCCGGGATCATGACCTGAGCCAAATGCAGAGGCTCAACCACTGAGCCACCCAAGTGTCCGGCAGATACAATTTTTTTTTTAATTTATTTATGATAGGCACACAGTGAGAGAGACAGGCAGAGACACAGGCAGAGGAAGAAGCAGGCTCCATGCACTGGGAGCCTGACGTGGGATTCGATCCTGGGTCTCCAGGATCATGCCCTGGGCCAAAGGCAGGCGCTAAACCGCTGCGCCACCCAGGGATCCCCAGATACAATTTTTAAACAATCTGCATCTGAATGATTTCAGCTGAGGTACAGATTCCATAGTCCCCCACAGACCACCCCACACACACCCCATGCCCTCACGCATCAATCCCTGCTGTCTGAGTCTACATTGTCATCAGGTCGCTTAATCCCTTTTGAACTTGCAACCCCTGTTTGGTCTGTGAACAGCATCCTTGCAATGGGCTCCCTGGGGCAGCCTCCGGATGTCAGGGATGGGAGAGAACTTCAGGTATGACACAGGGCTTGGGAAGAGGAGTGGGGGAACAGCAAATGCAAACTGCATGCCCCTCCTCACCCGGCAACATAATTTTGCCAAGGCCAGGCAGGCCCTGGCCCAGGTGATAGAGTCTGGTGCCTTAAAGCCCAGATGCTGATCCTGGGTACAAATGGACCCCAAATTTTTTATCTTCTTGATCGTTCTCTAATATACGATATGCAATAGACACAGAATTAACAAGCCATGGTCTCTGACCAGCCCAGCTCAGAAAGGAGAATTTGTGAGCCCCACAGGCTCCCTCGAAAGCCAAATACAAAAGGCACATAGCAGATGACACCACTCCCTTCGCTGATGAGCACAGGACCCCAAACCCAAAGAGGCCCCTGTTGCTACCCATAACTCTGGACTCAGGGAGTGGACCTGAGCCACCACATGTGGTCTTCTCCTACTTCTCACCAGGTATGTCTGTCTCTAGCTGGGTATAGTCAGCCTCCCACTCTCCCCATGTCTCCTAATTGGTCTAGAGCCTTATAGTTGCTCCTTTGTCCCATACTGATGTCCGTAGTCTCTTCAAGTCCCTCCCCTCCCCGGACAGAGTCCTTCCTGGGCATTTGCTGCCAGCATGGATCAAAATCTACAACCACGTGGGGATCCCTGGGTGGCGCAGCAGTTTAGCACCTGCCTTTGGCCCAGGGCGCGATCCTGGAGACCCGGGATTGAATCCCACGTCGGGCTCCCGGTGCATGGAGCCTGCTTCTCCCTCTGCCTATGTCTCTGCCTCTCTCTCTCTCTCTCTCTCTCTCTCTCTCTGTGTGTGTGTGTGACTATCATAAATAAATAAAAATTAAAAAAAAATCTACAACCACTTGATGCCAGCTCCTTGGTACACTGAGGCTCCAGGGGAATGGGCTCTAAGGGAGCAGGAACGTGGCACATTCCTGTGGGACCGGGGGAATGGGAGACATCAAAGGAGCCATCCCTCAGAGACCCAATCTCAGCAGGACTGGGGCAGGGCCAAGGACCCAGAAGAATGCCATCACCACGGTGGGCTATGGGCCTGCCACTGAGCGGATGGCAATGGAGGAAGTGTCAGCTACAGAGGCCTGATCCTCAGGGATCCTGGCAAAAAGTGGAGCTGGTGTGAGACCAAGGCCCGGTTCTCAGAATGGAGCCCTGGGGACAGAGTGAGAGAGGCACTGAAGCACACTTATGCATCTCATGGCCTGAGTATCAGTCATGGGGACTGGGAGGAGCCCCAGCAAGTAAGCAATCCCCAGGGGAGAAGAGGGAACTGAAAAGCCACCTGTTGCCCCCTCCCCCATCCGCAGATATCAGGGGAGAGAGCTACCTCTTGGTAGCCTTGCAGAAATACTTGGCACTTCTGTCCTCTCTGGGAAATCCATTTTCAAATCCCACTGCCTTTGGGAACAGGACTGTGACTGCCATCTCCTGGGCCCCAAGAGACAGGTGGAGCAGCATGCAGATAGCAGGACAGCCCCAAACCCTCAGCAGAGCCAGGACAGAGGACACACTTGCAGCCACCTCCTTGGAAGTCGCTAGGACCCCCATGGATCATCCTCCTGGCAGTGTCCTCCAGGACCATGCACTCTCTGTCTCTTGTCTCTCCCAGAGCAGACACCAGAGCTGGCCTCCCCCAAAGGTGGTCTCATTGAGGCAGCCTCATAGCTATCCTCAGCCTGCACTGCAGGAGGTCTGGGCTGAGCTTGGGGGCAGGTCTCCCCAGGGCTCCAACCCCCCTCTAAGTTCTCAAGCCAGGAGACCTTTACTTTCTGCTTTTGCAGCCGGGGTGGCTCAGGGGTTTAGCGCCACCTTCAGCCCAGGGTGTGATCCTGGAGACCCTGGATCGGGTCCCACCCGGGGACCAAGTCCCACATCAGGCTCCCTGCATGGAGCCTGCTTCTCCCTCTGCCTGTGTCTCTGCCTCTCTCTCTCTCTGTCTCTCATGAATAAATAAATAAAATCTTAAAAAAAAAAAAGAACTTGAGGCAGGTTTTCCCACACTGGATCATACCAACAGTTGATTGTCCCTCCCAGGATAAAATCCCAAAGCATCTCTCCCTGGCAACCACTAACTAAACTCAGTGTCAAGGGCCCAGGAATGTGGAGCGTCCCCAGTCCTCCACCCACCTGGAGCATCAGTGGGTCTGGGGAGTAGCCCTCATCTCCATCTTGCATAAGCTTTATATTCCCAACGTCCTGGGCCTTGCCAAGGGCTCTTCAAACACCAGTGACCCTAAAGACCTCCCGCACACAAGTCTCCCCTTCCTCCCCACAGGCTGTCCTAACAGCTAGTTTCTGCAGGACTGAATGGAGATCTCCTTAACCCCCATCTGAGGGTACTCATTGCAGAGTGACGAGTGCCCTAACTCAGTAGCTTAGTTTTTCTGGTTTTGTTCTCTTTAACCTTTTAAAAAAGAAATAATTCGAGATCATAGGAAGTTGTAAAAAAACAATTGTACAGTTCCACCTCCTAGACCTTTCCTGCAGTTTCCCTGAATGGTTAGAATTCACCTAACTATGCTTCAATAGCAAAACCAGGAAACTGACTCGTTTACAATGGCACATGTGTGTGTATAGCCCCGTGTCATTTTTACTCACAGGTGTAGATTCACATAGGCAGCCCTGCGATCAAGATACAGAACTGTTCCATCACCACAAAGGTCACCTCCTCCTCCTCGTCCTTCCCCTCAGATACCATGGGCCCCTCTATCCCCTCCCTAACGTCAGGCTGTCACTCATCTGTTTTCCATCTCTAGAAGTGTGTCATTTCCAGTCTTGGCTCCCCACGGAGCTAGTGGGCATGGAAAGCCCCTGCAGACACTGGGCAAACCCCAGCTGAGAAGAGGACTGACCAGGGCGGCAGGCTGGGGACAGAAGTGACTCAAGGCACCAGGACCCCACCTCCCTTGTGGATTCAGACAACCCACATACCTGGAGCCTGTGTGCTACAAATCAGCCTTCCCCTACCCACATCAGCCCTCTTGTCCCTTGTCTCCTTGTGCTGCCCAGCCTCCTGCTGCCCGGGAACAGCATCCCTACCTGCGTGGTCCACTCCCCACTCCTGAGTCGTTAAGCTGCTGCTCTCTGCTGCCCCCATCAGGCAGCTGCTGCTCAACGTGTCTCAGGCACAGGATTTTAATTCGAAATCATGCTTCCCCGTACTGTACCTACATAATTCATTTTTACTACCTAAATATAGGGCTTAATATTTGTCCCTATTAAATTTCCTCTTGTTTGTTTCAGGCATCATTTCAGCTTATCAGGATGTTTTCAAGCCCTTGGCTCTTTCTCTGGACCTCAATTATCCCTCCTAACTGTCATCTAAAAATTTAATAATACTGCTCTCTGTGTCTTCACCCGCATCATCAATGAAATCATTGAACTGACGAGGGTTTAGGACCAAGTTCTATGGCGCAATACTAGGAGTCTCCCTTGTGGACTGAGATTTGAGATTTAAGCAATCCCCTTTAGGGACAGCTGTCCAGCAGCTATGGGTTCAGCCAAGTACACTATCAGCTGAAGTTCATTTTTTGTCATTTCTTCCCAAGGCTGCCACGAGTGATTTTTCACTGTGTTCAAAGATTGACCAGGCAAGTAGCTGGGTCTCATCAGCCTCTAAGTATAAAATGTGGTCACATTTCCTTTCAAGCACAAGTTACTATGGCTTTAAGTCCTCAATCACTTAACCAAGGATCTGATTCCCAAAGATTTCCAAGAAGTCCCAGGGTTATGTACACCTGTCTAAAACTCAACCCTAAAAAAAAAATAAAATAAAATAAAACTCAGCCCTCCTTGAGGCTACCTGGCTGCTGCTGCCTTCAAAGAAAGCAGAAACTAGGAAGCTAGGTCCTCCCACGGGCCTTGCCATAGATGTCTGTCTGACTTGGAGGTGGCTCTCCAAGGTGAGAGAGAGGACACCAAATCTACTCAGGACCCAAGCTTTCGCACTGTTAATGGGAAGTCGAAAGCGTTTCCCGGATCCACAGACTTCTAAATTTGCCCTGGGCCACAATGGCATCCAGAGCCACCTCCCCATGCACCCCACATACATCCCCCTGCCTCCTGCTAACAGTCTTGGAGGCCTGGGCCACAGCCTGGGACTCCCCCTTATCTACAGGTGAAGTCCTCCCAGGGAGCCATGATGCTCTTGCCTGCCTGTGTGCCTTAGATGCAGCCATCCCATGTGGCAATGTGGGGCATGGGGTGCCTTCTTCAGTCTCTGTGGGGACCACCCCACTCCTGTGTATATTTAGGATAAAAATAGAGACTTAAGAGAGGGATAGCCCACAAAGCCACCCACCCCGCAGTACCTAATTCACATGGGCACATGGATAATATTGGGAGAAGGTAACTCTCACCTACTGCCCTCTACACCCTCACCGCCCCCCCCCCCAGCAGAGGGGCCCTGCCACTGATTATCAATCCAACAGCTGTCAAAAAGAGAGAGAAAGGAGGTGGGTTGATCTGCTTTGTTCTAAGTGAACTCATGCTGGCTTCTAGCAATCACCTTTCTTTTCCAAGAACTCACAAATCATCGGTTTCAGTCATCTGTTTTGGAATTTTGCCAAGAATCAACATCGAAATTACTGAATAATCCTTTCCAGAATCAAGAAAGGTTCCAGGCGATCTGGGCCTGATGAATGAGTAAGATCCTCAAGTGGAAGCCAGGCTTCTCCAAGCCCTGCTGGCTGCTCCTTGCCCCTCACTCGCCATCATGGTCATACACACACACACACACACACACACACACTCACACACAAGGCATCCCCCTGCCCCCCACCCCCGCCTCCAGGACTACACAGAGAGGAACCTCGCCACCCCTTGTAACATGGACCTGCCATCCAGTACAAAGACACCCAAAATCAAGGTCCCTGACTCTTCCCCACCTTTTCTTCTTTTTCCCTCATTCAGAATTGCCCGCCCCTCCCCACGAGGTAACAGACGTCTTCATGTCTCTATAATTGTGACTGGCTGAGTAGCCATGTGATCGCAGGGACAGGGGAGCCAGGCATGTGGAAGGTGCTCGGCAGGCTCTGACCCATGCCGCAAACACACCTCCATCTGTCAGCGGCGGCCCTCCCTGCGTGGGGAGTTGATGGAGCGTTGACTGCCAGATCGCTAACGTCCTTGTCTGCGGACGCTGCAAAGACACGGTTTTCCGTGGAGGAATTCTAAGGCTTAGACTGAAGTCTTCTCAGAATTATAGTAATTAAAGTTGAGAAGAGCAGCACGCCAGAGTCCCTCCTTAACCTGTCATTTCTGGGCTAACGACAGGACTCCAACTCCAAGGTCATGCTGTCCTCCTCTCAGATGCCCTGCCTCTTTCCGTCCTGCCCATGCTCTCTTCTCCAAGCCAGGCCTCACACGGGGAAGAGCCCCAGCTTCCCTAGTCACAGATGAGAGGCCGGGCAGGTCCCCTGGGAAACAGGCACCTTCAAAATGCAGTTCATGGAACCCGATTGCGTCTTACTGGGTTCATTCATCCGGGCCTTGTGGGGGGGTGGGGGCTGGGACAGAGACAACATGAGAACTGGAAGAGACGCAAACCAAGAAACAAATTCCTACTTACAGAGAACAAACTGATGGTTACTAGAGGGGAAGAGGTGGAATGGGTGAACGGGGGATGGGCATGAAGGAGGGCACTTGCTGTGATGAGCCCTGGGTGTTGGATGGAAGTGATGAATCACTAGATTCTACACCTGAAACTAAAACTAAGTCCATGTTAACTAACTGGAATTTAAATAAAAACTTTCTTTGCAGGGTGGTGGTAAAAGAACAGCAGTGGTGAGCTGCAGTATAAGCAGGCACATACCCTGGCCCTAACCTTAGCCTGCCTCTCACCTCACTAACCCATAACCCCAACTAGTACCATAACCAGAACCCTAAGCCTCACACCCTGGAGAGGATTCTTAACTGCAGGTTACCAGGAACATAGCCTTGCCCTAACTGTCACCCTCACCCTGACCCTCATCGTAAACCCCACCCCTACCCTCCACCCTCACCATAGATCTGCCAAAGTGAATTCCTGAACACAAGATAAGTAAAACTGAGAAGCAGCCTTAGTTATTCTTAGGAAGATACCAAACCTTTAAGAATTGGTAATATTTTTGAAAATGGGTATGGAGGAAGATATAAAAACAGGAGATGCAATAAATATCTATTTAAACAGCATTTAGAGGCCCAAATCCTCTCCTTGTGTCAGCTCAGTAGATGGCTGCTAAGTCTATTCTAACCCCAACAGAAGCCTAGGGTTTCCTTCTCTGGAGAGGTTTCTGAACTGCATGGTACCAGGCACATACCATGACCCTAACACTAACACTAACGCTAAATTGTAACCCATGCCCTGTAATGTCTAATCCCAAACCCTTACCCTAATGCTAACCCTAAACCTAACACTCTTTAAAGGACTCTGAACTGCAGAATAGCAGGCGCAAACCCTCACCCTTCCCCTCACCCTGGCCCTAACCCCCGAACTCTAATCCTAGATCTGAGGGGGGAAAAGGAAGATGTGATATATAGATATATAGATACAGATATAGATATACAGATATGGATATAGAAATAGATAAATATGGAATATTACTCAGCCATAAAAAGATACAAAATCTCACCAATGGCAATGGCATACATGGAACCAGAGAGTATTTTCCTAAGTGAAATAAGTCAGAGAAAGACAAATGCCATATGATTTCACTCATTTGTGGAAATTAAGAAACAAAACAAAAGAACAAAAAAGAGAGGGTGGGAAAAAAAAAAGAGAGGGTGGGCAAACCAAGAAACAGACTCCTAACTCTAGAGGAAAAACTGATGGTTACAGAGGGGAGGTGGGAAGGGGAGTCAAACAGGTGATGAGGATGAAGGAGGGCACCTGCTGTGTTGAGCACCAGGTGTGGTATGGAAGTGCTGATCACTGTATTGTACACCTGAAACGAATATTACACTGTGCGTTCACTGGAATTTAAATAAAAGCTTATAAAGAAAAGGAAAAAAAAACTAGAAGAGACCTCAAATACTGTCCAGACCTGCTAATTCCACAAATGAGGAAACTGAGGCTCCAAAGAGAGAACTGTCTTGTTCAAGTTCAGTTGAACAGTCATAGAGCCAGGATGAAAACTTGGTTCTCCCAATTCTGGTTTATTCCACTACCTCAGCACTGTTTATTGAAACCAGGCATTGCGCTAGGTGCTTTACATAATTATTTCTAATTTTCTCAGCCACTTTTTTGAGGTATCATTATCCTAATTTGGGGGTTGAGTAAATGGACTGATTTGCCCAACAGCATATAGATACAAAGTGGTAGGTGAGGAATTCAAGCTCATTAAACCATCCTCTCTCATAAAGATCTATCAGGGATGGACAGAAGCAAGTCTAAGTGGGTTTGTAAACACATTAGAGTGTCCCAATGAGAGAAGTCCTAAAAACTACCTCCTGGAATGTCCTAGCCTTGGGTCTCCACTGATAACATTCAACTCAACGTGTTCTTCACAGTAGGAGCAGTAAGCACCACATGTGGCCAAATGTCAACAGGCAGGGTGTCAAGAAGGAAAGATGTCCCTGAGTACTCAGACATCAAAAGACTCAAAAGACAAAGAAAGGTTTCATGGAGGAGGTGTTCCTGGAGCTTGACCTCCAAGGGGATTGTGGGAGAGGAGAGGGACAAGAGATGTGGAAAAGCAGATGAAAACAGGGAGGACCCTGGAATTTATGGAATCTCAGGGAAGACCTAGTAAGAACCATAAGCTTCCCTCGGGTATTGGTAGCTGTAAGTATGGGAGCGAGAAGCAACGCAGACTCCCTGTCTAGCTCCCAGATGGCTGCCCACCACTCCCCATTCTCCAGGCCCTGTCCCAGAATAATTGGAGGATCACTCAGATCTCAGAGAAAGTGACAGGATTATTCTGCTCCTGGAGCACTTGCTCCATATACCACACTCCTACCGAAGCTCTTGGGAAGTTAAGAGGCTTGGCAGAGAGAAACCAGTGGAGAGGAGGTGTGGAGTGGGAGCAAAACATGGCTGTGTTTGCAGGAAAGATGGCCCCATCCAGCTGGGGGACAGGGCAAATGAGTGGACCTTGCATTTGTGCACTCAGGCATAGCATGACATAAGGCTTACGGGTGGAGGAGCCGCCACGTTCTCAGCTCTCCTCGTGAGGTGGGACAATTGCCATGTGATCATCATTTGAGTTATACCAGCTTTTTCATCGTTTTTCTTTGCAAAATGAAGATGATAACAGTATGCACTACACAAGTTGGTTGTGAGAATTAAATGAGATGCAAAGTACCTGGTAGGGTTGCTGGCACATAACCAACACACAATAAATGTTAGATTTTTATTATTGTTTTTATTTCTAATCTTGATGAAAAATGTATTATTTTCACACTGTTGTAAAACTAAGAGAACCATGAGTTAGGTCCCACAAATTTCGTTGCTGAAATCATGTACTTTGGACAGTTCTATTACATTTGTGTTATTTAAACAAAAATTTTCCTTCTTAAGCAAGTCGGGAGGAAAGTGCTCCCTCTACCACCCCAAGGCAGTGCTTATGCTCATAAACCACTTTTTCATTTCAAGGTGATATCTAACTGCTCCTCATCACGTGCTCATGGTATAATTCTGAGGTCAGTGGGGCAGATGCTGTTATACTTCCTTTATTAGATCCTGAAACTCATGGCAAAGGAAGTTTGTTGGCTGGACCTAAAGCCACATCCCCAGTGCCTCCCTCTGTCCTCAGCCCGGCAACACGGAACACAGGTGTCTCAGCAGGCTCCTCCCCGTCTGCCCCAGCATGCACAGGTGTTCCTTTTTGCGACCTGCCCCTGACCTTCGTGGAGTCCTGATCTCTCCCAGGAGACAGGATCCTCACTTGGGAATGAGATGTTCAGAAGCCTGAGAGGGTTGGAACCATATAAAAAGATAATGAGATTGTTCTTTTGAAAGGAGCGTGATGCAGACATGTTTTTCCATCCCACAAGGGTTTCTGGTACCCAAAGCTGCCATTCCCAGCTCCATCACCATTGCCCACCCACATTCACAACTAACTCCTTTCATTGCACGTCCAACTTCCAGAAAAACAGTCAGGCTTACCTTGATGTCATTGCTCAGGGCGTGAGAGGGCACAGCTAGTGCATGTTCTGCTTGCTCAAAGCAATCAGCAATGTTCTTCCAGGAGTCAGAGATATTCCAGGTAGGAGCTATTTGGAATATCATCCCAGCCTGTTTTCCTATTTCCCATAACCCCCATATGGCCACCCCCCTACAGGGAGGCCAAACAAACATGAAGGCTTATCCTTCAAGGCCTTGCTCTGGGTTCTCTCCTAGCATGACATTCCCTTACTTGACAGAGCGCCTGCACCTCCTCCAGGACACTGGACAAGGGCCTTTCCCTACAGGAAGTACCGCTACACCCATCCCCAGGCCAGTGTTAACCACCACTTTCTAGCTCCCTAAAGTCTCTATTGTATAGACTCATTGTCTTCAAACTGCAGACTCATTAGAGGGTCTTGGGAATCTATTCAGTGGGCCACAATGAATATTCTTTGACAAAATTGAATAGAATACAAAATATCAGAATATATTGCCAATGATATTGATCCTGGCACACCCACGCACATACGCATATACGTGTTGCATACTAATGAAATGTAAACTCTATTTTCCATTGTGAGTTACAATCAAAACTTTTTGGGAAACATTGGATATTAGTGCCTTCCAGCCTCAATAGCACCACAAACCTATAATCTGCCTAATTTCTCCACCAGCGTCAGGAGTGAAGTGGTGAAGGGGGGGAGGGGAGCCAAGCTAGAGCCACTCCCACCTGGAAGAGAAGACACCTGTCCACCACCTGGCATAAGTAAGAGACCACAAGCTCCTAAGGACAGGGGCTCGGCCTCTCTGCTTGCCTCTCTCCCTAACACCCGGAACCAAATAGCAGGAGCTCAGACATAAGTGTTGGTGACTGAATCAGGCAGGTCAGGCTAGATTACCCTGTAATAACAACAACAAAAAAAAGAAACTCTGTATGGCTTAACATGGCTTGCTTCCCACTCACACAAAGTCCAGCCTGGGTCAGGTGCCCTCTGAGCAAGAGCTCAGAGATCTAGGCTGCTCGTGTCATGTCACACTGCCTGCTGTGTCGGTGCACAGATTCCAGGTAACTATGGCAGGAAAGAGAGCTAGAATGCTGTACACAGTGACAGGTGTCACGCCCCCTCCCAGTCATTGGCCAGACCCTGTCACATAGCTCCCTCCAACTGCAAGGAGGATGGTAAATACAGAGAAACACATAGATGTTTGATGAACAGTAAATGTCTCTAGCACAACGCTGCATGAGACATTTTGCCTTGTGACTTAACTATGCTTAACTCTGTGCACCTACCTTTCCTCCCCGGCTACCCGGGTATTCATTCCACAGAACTTCTGGGGGTCTGCTCTAAAGTCAATGCTATGCTGACCTCTGGAAATACCTAGATGCCTAAGACCATGTCCTAATTTGGATCACTCTGGAAGCACACCCTGGGCCAAGGACCAATGTGGCTAACCTGGGAGGTGCAGAGAACACCAGCAAGGTTGAGGGCGATTGTCCAGATGATGCGTTTTACTAAGCCCACTACCTCAGTGCATGTTTCAAGATCAAGCTCACAGAAAAGCTCATACCTCAAAATTATCCCCACTTATGGGTTGTGAGATTGGAGGCATCAACACATTGCCGTAAGCCACTCCTGAAATCCTCATCCCCTTGCCATATTCTTGGCTTTCCAGGCTCTCTTGTATTGAGCAGTGGTCCCATAAACCAGTTCTGGCCCATGAGAAGTAAAAGCAGATCTACCAGGGAAGGTTCTGAGGCAGCATGTGCTTTCCTGAGCACAAGAACAGATGGATTTGTTGCTATCCCTTTCTTTCCCCTTGCCCTGAATGCAAATGCGATGCCTAAAGCCACTACAGCCATCTTGCGACCACCAGGTGTTGAGCAAGACAACAAAACGCCAACAAGCTAAGGATGGCAGAGTGGAAAGGGAGAAGCGACCCAGAATTCTGACAGCATTACTGAATAGCCAAATGTCTGGCACAAATGTCTGTCTTCTTGTCACATGAGAAATAGAAGGTCCTGGGGATTTAAGGCCTATTTCTGCCAGTCTCCTATAAGAGCAGCTCAATGCCATCCTAACCAATCCAAGGAGATTCCAGCAGAAGAAGCTCTGCACAGGAAGCCATACCTGGGGCTGGGGAGAGGTTTGGTTGGGCCAGAGGATGGGTGTGTGGTATGGGTTGGCCAGGAAGAGGCTGCAGAGGAAGGTCAGGAATGACATAAAGGGCCTGCTTTGCCATGCAAAAGAGTTTAACAGAGAGGTTTGCAGAGATTCAAACAAGGAAGTACTAACTCTGGGAAACGAACAAGGGGTGGTGGAAAGGGAGGTGGGCGGGGGGTAGGGGTGACTGGGTGACAGGCACTGAGGGGGGCACTTGATAGGACGAGCACTGGGTGTTATGCTATATGTTGGCAAATTGAACTCCAACTAAAAAAAATGCATATGTGTAAAAAAAGAAATAAAGGAAAGAAAGAAAGAAAGAAAGAAAGAAAGAAAGAAAGAAAGAAAGAAAGAAAGAAAAGGAAAAAAGGAGTATTTAAAAAAAAAACAAGGAAGTAACAGAGTTGTGTTTGAAAACTACATTGATCCTATAAAGGAAGACCTATCACCCTCTGAAAGACAGGTGATCTCTGAGGAGCGTCCAGTGCGATTTTAGCTTCTCTACAGCCTCTAATACACTCACCATTTCATCCTTGTGGAATTGAATTGAAATAAAGTTACCCTAATTATTTTTGTGTGACATACACTGCTTCAAACAACTGCTAGCACTAACCAGAAAGCTTCAGTTGTGCTTCCGGCTCTGCCACTAACCCAGTATGACCTCAGCCATGTCACTTCCCTCTCTGGGCTCAGCCACCTCATTTGCACAAGGCAAGTGGACAAATCACTCTCACTTTTTGCAGGGATTCCGGGGACCATGGCTGACTGCATCCAGCAACCCAGAGAGGTGTCCCAGGCTCCCTCCTCTTTACTCCCACAAAAGGGGCAGGGGAAGTGGGTGGGATGGCTTTATCAAGGCCCTGGGCCACCAGGCACAGCAGAGAAAATGGGGCACTAACTCTGCTACCCCAAGCCCAACTGGGCAAAGAATAATTGCAGGTCAAATACACAGATTTCCACAGGTCTCAAATCACCCAGGTCCCAACCTACATCTTTCTCTACATGTAATATATATACACACACACACACACACACAAGTTTTTGGTTTTGTTTTATTTTGACTCTTCCAGTTATTATTTCAAAACCGAGGATGAGGAAAGAAGGGAAATCAAATGCTTTCTCATGTCACATTCAAATGAAGAATGATCAATTAACCCCCCAAATTGGGTTTGTAGTGGGGAGACCCGCAAAGATGAGGCACCGGACTCCATGTTCATACACCCATCAGCCCTGCAGTCTTAAATTATATTTGACATTTAATTAAAACTCCAAGGCAGTGAAGTCAGGAGCTGAACTGCTACATTTCTAGAAAAGGAGCTGCTCTTTAGGATGGATTCATTTATCTCCTGTCACCAAAGGCATCAACACTCACCCCCTACGACTACCCCCTGCACCCCGGCCCAGCTCCACTCACTACCACCAAGAGAAATACAACAGAGGCAGTGATTGGCCTAAGGGACCCTCCTCCCTGCCCTCCCCTCACAGGCACATGCTCCCTCAGATTCCGCAACTGCCAGGAGACAGCTGGTCCATCCAGGTTCCGTGCCTCCTAGAGCCAATGCCCTTCCTGGCCACCACCCACTCCCCACCCCAGTTCCTGCTCACGTCCTGTCCCAGAGGCGGCACTTTTACCTGTGCAAAGACACAAAGGTTTTCAGCACTGAGCTGTCTTCCTTCTCTCCTTCCAGCCATCCTTTCTCTCTGCCCCCCTCCCTCCTTCCTTCTTCCCAGGCTGTCTGCAGGACTCACTGAACAGATTCCACATTTTAGGGCAGCACTACATGTGATGGGGACGCAAAGACCTGTACGACTTAGCTCCCCGCCTTGTGATCTCTTGGTAGGAAACCACAGAACTCATGAAACGCTGACAACGGGCACTAGATGTGAAGAGACAATGTGTGTGTTAGCACCAACGAGGGCTCCAGAAGACAGGAGCTTTGGGGTGGGAGGAAGGAGAGATTTGGCCGTGTAGGAAGGGTTTCAGGGAGGAGCTGGGACTTGTGCTGGGCCCCACGTACTGATAGGATCTAGAAAGACAGGAGGAAGAGAGGCATTCCAAGAGGGAGAATAGCATATGCAAAAGTCCAGAAGCAGGAAAGAGTGAGAACACTCTCTGCCTACAGAGGAGGCGCAGTTAGAGGGTGGAACTCACAGGGCGGGAGGATTCGGTTGACAAGAGGTAGTGAGTGCTGGCTGTGGAGTCTGTACTTCCTCTGGAATCCTGGCCCCCCACGGGCCCTGCGGGGATTCTGGGGTGTTGGTGACTGTGGAACACTACAGCAGACTCAGACCGTGCTGCTCTCTGACTTTCCCGGAGCCTGGCTGTGTAGCCTTGGGCGGATTGCCTTCTCCCAGAGCCAGATTTTCCTCCCTCTGTGCAATAGGGAGCGTTATCCTCCCCCAATCTACCTTTCAGGACCAGATCAGTGCCAAATGGGTACCACGTACCAGGTCTGGGGAGACAGGGAGTGTCCCTGGACTCTTCCCCCCACAGATTTGAGATGTCAGAACACATGGTGCTTCCCTGATACAGATCACAGCCCCAGGATGGGATCGAGACACATTAGCAACGACTCCAATACACATCAATCTCATTCTGCTAAGCACAGTGCAATTCATAACCTCTAGACTCATCTGTTCACAGTTTTATCCGCACAAGGTTTAGGAGGTAACAAAGGCAACAGCCCGCTCAGGCTTAAGTCTGATCCAGCAAGAAGAAATTACTGAGGGATAGCTTAGGGGAAAGTGAGCGTGTCGTCTTAGAGCTCAGAACAGTCCAGAAAGAAAACAGTGGTGCAGAGGGGCAGGTGTCACAGACTTTCCAGTCACTTAAAGAAAATGTGGCTACAATCCTATGACCAGAGGGGCACCTGGGTGGCTCAGTGGTTGAGCATCTGGCTTTGGCTCAGGGTCCCAGAATCAAGTCCTGCATCAGGCTCCCCATAGGGAGCCTGCTTCTCCCTCTGCCTATGTCTCTGCCTCTGTGTGTGTGTGTTTGTGTCTCTCTCATGAATAAATAAATAAAATATTTTTTTAAAAATCCTATGACCAGAGACTCTAAAGAGGAGACAGTTGGAGAAAGATGGGCAGCAATTCCTGGAGACAAGATTCTCACTCTGTGATTGCAAAGTACTCCAGCAGGGAAGAGAGAGGAGAGAAATCTGAAGAACGCAAAAACAATCTCAGCTGCACTAGCAGCTCCCTGGCTTCAGTGAGAAAGCAGACTTACCAAGCTCCTGTCTCCTCCGGCCTCAAGGAGAATGATCTCTGCCCTGAAAATCCAGTTTCAGTCACATCCCTCTCCGGCTCTAGAATGTTCGTGGCTTCCTCTCTCACTACGAATGGCCTGCCCAAAGTGGACCTGGCTCACTCTCCCAGTCACAGCTGATGCCCTAACCAGGGGTCGGCAGGCTGCAGCCCACAGACTAAGCACAGCCCACCATCTGTTTTTCGTATGGCCCATGGGGTAAGAATGGTTTTCATGTTTTTTTAAATGATGGGGGGAAAAATTGAAAAAATAATATTTTGTGACACATAAAAATAATACAAGGTTCAAAGTTCAATGTTCATAAAGTTTTATTGGCACACAGCCACCCTTGGTTGTGTACATTCCACCTGTATTGGCTTACTAGGGCGGCCATAACAAAGTACCACAGACCAGGGGTGCTTAATCCATGGACATCTATTCTCTCATGGTTCTGGAAGCTGCAAGTCCAAGATCGACATTCTGGCAGGGTTGGTTTTTCTCAAGGCCTCTCTCCTTGGCTAGTAGGCGGCCAACTTCTCGCTGTGTCTTCATGTGGTCTTCCCTCTGTGCACATCTCTGTCCAAATTTCCTCTTCTTATAAGAACACCAGTCCTACTGGATCAAGGTCCACCCTAGGGACCTCATCTTAACTTAAGCACCCCTTTAAAGACCCTGCCTCCAAATACACTCACATTGTGAGATACTGGGGATGAGGACTTCAACATATGGACTTGGGGGAACACAACTCAGCCCGTAACACTGCCTGTGGCTGCTTTTGCACTACAACGACACACTTCAGTCTGTGCCGCAGAGACCAGATGGTCTACAAAGACTATTACAGATAGATTTTACTATCTGTAGACTAGCTACTTCCTGCCCTTTACAGAAAAAATCGGCAGACCCCTGCCCTGGACGATCTGTACTTGCTGCAGTTTCCTGAATGGTATGCCTCACTTTCATATTCTGAACCTTAGGCTAACATTCAGATGCTCTCTCTAATTCACTAATAAAGCCCTTCCTGTTTTTCAAGATACCAACACTGGCAAGGGCCCTGTGTGTGAGCACTCCCCGGGGGCATTTGCATTTAAGCCAAAGAAATGAGTCTCTCAAGCAGTCAGACACACTGAGCAGAAGTATGGTGGCCCCTGTCACACTCCACATGTTCCCCAGGAGGGTAGGAGAGGGGTGGGGAGGGGTACGGAGGGGCAGCCAGAAAAGCAGAAGAGCCGGTAACAGGGACTAGGAAGGAGCTTGGAGAGAGCACAGGGTGGTCTTGGAACCCCCTGGAGACAGGAGGCCCTGCAGCTCCCTGTGTCCCAGCGCCTAGAGTGAGATGCTGCCATATAAGGAAAGGGTGAGCTGCAGAAGTATGGCAGGAGCCCGGGGTTCTCACAGGTCAAATGGGCATGAACCTGTAAAGGGCATAAAAACATCAGTGTGATAAAGAAGTAAAACAGTGTCGAATAACTCAGGTGTCTCCACACAGCTTCCCCAGTAACTGGAACCCCGGTCCTACTGGAGTGGACAAGGCTTGGGTGGGAAATTCCCAACCCTTCTCTCTGGCACCAACTCCTGCTCCACCACAAAAAAAACAGGGGACAGTGGTGTCACAAAGCCAATCCAAAGGGCACCAATATTGAAGCTGCCCAGAGACACACATGACTGGCCCAGGCCCCAACTCTGACTCTGAAGAGCCTTAGCTCGGTGTCCCTTGCGCAGCTTCAACATCCTCATTTGAAACACAAGGGGCTGAGCCAGCTGCTTCCAGGCCCTTCCAGCAGTGATGTCATAGGAGGGGATGGCTGTAAGGGTTTGGGTATGATGTGGGTCTGACAGCAGCAGGGGAGGCCTGAGAAGAGCAAGAGAGGGCGTGCAGGTTGGATGCTGCCCAGAAACCCTCCCTGTGGCTTGTCTGCTCTGAAAGCTCGATGAAGGTCTGCGGTAAGGAAGGATAGTCATCTTGCAAATGGGGGCCACTGGCAGAAACAGGGTGTGCCTAGCACGCGGACTCCGTGTGCACGTATACACATGCACACACAGCTGATGTCCCCCGGCCTTGACCATGCCTTCCCAGCTGAGGAGGAAGGAAGGGGCTTGGCAAGGAGCTAGAGCCAGAGGGGGGCAACAGAGGAAGATAGGGGACCTCGTCCTGCTTCAGCCCTGCACGAAGCCGTATAACTTCTTTCATTTTATCGAGAGACAAACTGAGGTCATCCTCAGGAAGAGCATCCTCTTAGAGTCAGCTAGAAGCAGGAAGGAGGCCGCAGGCACCAACAGTGGTCTGGGTCTCACTTTGACCAGCTGGGAGGGAGGCGGGGAGGAAGGCAGGAAGTGCCTGTGGTAAAGGAAGATGGTTCAGATAGAAGGTGTGCTGGAAAACATCTCACTCTCCATAGAGGAAAAAGCCACAACCAAACAGGGCTGCCATGAGCAGGGAGAAAAGAGAGGAACAATCTGGGCACCGAGGGCTGTGGTCAAACAAATGGCTCCACAGCCTCCTCTCCTTGCCCTCCCTGGTGTGTATGTCTGGAGGCCCAACCATTTCTACCCTCGGAAGGAGGAGCCTTGGAGGGTAATTCAAACCCTACGTTTCCTTGTCCTACCCCTGGTTTTAGGAAACCACCCCCTTAACTCTCGGATGCGTCCAGGCCTGTCTCCAGCAGCGACCTCCATGCAGATTTCTCAGTCCATCACAAACTTCTCTCGAAACAAAACTCATGCCTGTCTCAGTCATTCTGCTCTGTAAGCTTTAAAGCAGAATGGAGCCTGGGAGCCACCGGGGAGCCCAGTGTGAGTACTTTCCTTGGGTGGTGAGGAAGGGGTGTGGATGGGAAACCCACTCAATCTTCCAGAACTACCGACCTGTATTCACTACAGTATTGGGGGCTCTGGATTTCCCACCGGAGGTGACAGCCCGCTGTAGCCAGCCCAGGTTCTCCAAAAGGAGGGGGCCCTGAGGGCCAATTCTGGGAAGGAGCACAGTGAGGCAGGTGTTTGCCCGCACCCTCTTCCTGAAACATCCTTCCATAGCATGCCATGGAGCCATCACCCACAAAGTGAATGAAGCCCCCAGTGGGCCTGTTTGAGCAAAATACACTTACTTATTTCCAGTAAGTGGATTTCACTCTCAAGGGGTGAACCGCTCCATGTACCTAGTGCCCTCAGTGTACTGGGGCCTGCTTTCTCTGCGGCCTGAAACTGCCTCCCCTGGTCTCACCGGGGGCTCTCCTTATTCTGCAGTTCAGCACATCCTCTCCACCAAAGGCAAGGGGCGCAGACTGAATTCTCTGCCAGTCCTGGCACTGTGAGCCATCTAGGGCAGGCAGTGGGGAGCCCACTAGGTCTCGGGGGTCTCCAGCGGGGAGTGTGGGAGCTCCAAACAGCACTTGAGGGAGCAGCTCCCATCAGCCTGCAAGGGTGGCCGCTCTCCTGGGCTGGACAGATGCATTCCTGGCTCCATCAGCTACTGAAACAAATTACCTCAAGCTCAGCGGCCAAAAACAAAAGAAATGTATGCTCTCACACTTGTGGGGGCAGAGGTCCAAAATCAAGTGTTGGTGGTGTTCCGCTCCCTCCAAAGGCTCTAGGAGGGGATATTTTCTTTCCTCTCCCAGGTCCTGGTGGCTCCTGTGCTCCTTGGCTTGTGGCTACATCCCTCTGGTCTCTGCCTTTGTGGTCACACACCTCCCCTGTGTATCTGTGTCTCAAATCTCCCTGTTCTTTCTCTTATAAGGATCCAATCCTAAATCTAGAATGATCTTATCTAGAGATCCCTAATTACACCGACAAAGACCCTATCTCCAAGCAAGGTCATGTTCCTGGATACAGGGCGTTAGGACTTGACAAATCTCTTGGGGGGACTTGATTCACCCCATTGCACTGGTCTAGTGATCATTCTCTTGAAGGTGACCCCCTCACCTTGGAGGTCCAGAGTCCCTTCCATGAGTTATGGGAGGCCCCATCTTACTTAGCGGCTTGGCAAGAAGACGGGGCTACCTCGAGAGGGAAACAATAGAGGGAGGCAGGAGAGTCTGTCCCCCTGCAGCCCAGCACAAAGCCCCTGTTTCCTGTGGGCCCCACAGCAGTCCTCATTCTCATGTCCCCCTTTTAGCATCCTCGTTCACACTGCTGAACCCTGCTCAAGCTGGCCCCCTCCCACCCGAGATGTCCTTCCTCCTTCCTGCCACCTACCAGATCCTGACTCAGTGCCTTCCTTTCCTGACTGAGCCCAGAGAGGCAGCGAGGAAGGACTCGGCCCCAAGGCCCTGACCACTGGCTCTGTCACTTACCGGCTCCTTGAGCTCAGATAAGCCTCTCAATGTCTCTGGACCTCAGGTTCCGCACCTGAAAATGGAGACAACCCCTTCCTCACAGATTGCTGAGGAATAAACAGCACAAGGCAGAAGAAAGAATTTCCCACAAATGCTTGTTCTTTGGTTATTTGATCTTCCCTTCTCTGAATCTAATGCGAGTGACATCGTCACTGCCCTTAACTGTCTCCTTCTGTCGGCCTGGTCTCCTAGGGCCGAGCTTCTAGAGGAAAGGGATAGAATCTTCGAGCTTCTCTGGGATCTCTTACAGCACCTGGCATAGAGTTTAGTCTGTAAAGACCTCATGCCTGGAATAAACACCCTGGTGATGCCCGTATCTGTATTTCAGACTAAAGGGGCAGCCCTGGCCTGGGTCCCAGACCCCGTGTCCCTTCCGTCACCTCCCTGGTCTGCTTCCCTCCGGGGCCTCATACTTCGTGGGAGAGGTAGGGCCTGCCTGGCTCCTGAAGGCAGCAGCTGAGCGGGGGGAGGCGAGGTGGCAGTAATGGAATGAGAGGCCTGAGATCCAATTCCGAAATGATTAAGGTGAGAGGGACAAACTCCAGAGGCCAGTTGTTGGGTGTAATCAGGGCAACCGGCGAATCATGGCCAGCTGAGAAGCCTGAGGCCAGACAGGCTGGACCCACCCGTGTTCCAGGAGGACCCCTGTGGTCAGCCAGGCTGAAGGAGATCTCTCTCCATTAGGTCCTGGCAGGGAAGGGCAAGCAGGCTGCACTGCATCATCTGGGTGGAGCAGCTGAGTGGATGTGACATAATTGAATGAAGCCTCCGCATCCTCCACCCAGAGCGGGGGAATTAGCAGGGCCGACCCTCGCCTCTGGAGACTGCATCCAGCCCTCATCCGCCTGCATTGCTCTACTCCGCAGCCACCTACCTGCCAGGGTGCCAGGAAGGGGTGCTGGGAAGGGGTGCCGGGAAGGAGCTCCGCCAGGGTTGTGGGAGGGAACCGAGGGGGATGGGCAGGGAAGTCCCAGAGGAGGGGGCGACAGGGAGGAGGTGATAGTGACAGGCAGGGGCGGACAGCCACCGAGTGCTTGCCAGACTGTCAAACAGATGGCAAGGAGATAGCCAGAGCGAGAGGGAGGATGGGGACAGAGGGGCCGGGGAGGGATGGAGACAGGCAGAGAGCAGGAGATGAGAGCAAGATAGGCAGAGAGATAACATGACAGCGGCCAGAGATAGAGATAAGCTGAGCGATCGAGGGGAAGAAAAAAAGGTCAGATAAAAAGAGGCCTCGTAAGAAAGATAGACTGACGGGCAGCCGGAGGGATAGGCAGGCTTCATGCAACAATGCTGGAATCTTCTTCTGCAGTATTAGCAAGATACCAGGTCCCTCTGTGCACTCACTATGTGACAGGTGCTGTTCTAAATGCTCCACTTTATCTCATTTATCCCGCACAACACACTATCTTACAGATGATGAGAAGGAGGCAGTTGGAGAGGATAAATTAGCTGCCCAAGGAGACCCAGCTAGGAACTAAAGGAGCCAGACATGACCCCAGGCCTTGCCTGATTTCTCAGTCCCCTCACCAAAGCACTGGGGGTGGTGGGGGAGAGCTGGGGCCTCTAGGTTCAGCCCCGGGTGAATCCAAGCTGGTGTCTCCCCAGGCTGACCAGATATGGAGAACTTTCTGGTGGCTGGAGCCATGGAGTGTGTTGGGAGACAGTGTCTTTTTTTAACCTCTCCTGATCTCTGTTCCCTTCTCCTGAGACCCCCGGTACTGCCCCCCTGCCATCTGCATAGGCCTCTCCAGCTCTCAGCTGGCCATCACTAAATATCCACAGAAGTGTGGGCCAATGTCATTTTAAGGTATGGCCCCTGGCAGGAGTGCTTCCTTTTAATAGGAGGCTCAGGGTGTAATACAAGAAACATATGGGGGCCAGGAAGTGTTTCCTATCAGCTTTAGTAAGCCCACATGGGCAGATTCTTTTTTTTTTTTTTTTAATTTTTATTTATTTATGATAGTCACACACAGAGAGAGAGAGAGAGAGAGGCAGAGACACAGGCAGAGGGAGAAGCAGGCTCCATGCACCGGGAGCCCAACATGGGATTCGATCCCGGGTCTCCAGGATCGCGCCCTGGGCCAAAGGCAGGGCCACTGCGCCACCCAGGGATCCCCTGGCAGATTCTTTCATGCATACTTATTGAGCTAGTTCTGGCTGTGTGACTTGCTCTGTCCAGGTGGGAAGAAATGATACCCGGATATACATCACTCATTGCCTTTGCAGTCCCCACCCCACCATGGAAGAGTCTCAGCCCTAGGCACCAGCTTGGAAAACTTTGCCAGCCAGACCAACCCAACCTCTCCCCCAAGAGCCAGTGTCCTGCTTTTGGGGACCACCAAACAACTGCTCTCATTCACCAGAGGAGCTCTGCTGTGCTCCCTGGCCACCCTCTGGCAGGATTCAGAGGGGCTTTGGGCCAGGACAACCCCCACATGCCCACTCGCTGGGCACTCTCTGACCAGGCCAGATAGCCATCTGGGTGTGGCAAGGGCCCTTTGCCCCTCCCAGTTCCCCCGCAGCCCCCTGTCGGGAAGGGGTGCCCATTTCAGCTCAGAGCTCACCAAGGAACACTGAAGGGAGGCGAGAGCCAATTCGCCTTTGCGGGCAGCAGTTTCCTAACAGCAAAGCTGGGATGATGCTCAGCACCCAAGGAGGAGGTGTTGATCCCTCCACCCCCTCTGCTCTGGTGCAGCAGGAGAAAGCAAATTAACTGCTCCATTCTGCCCACAGGAAATGGACTGGCAAAGCAGGCAGGGGAGAGGAAGGAGGGAAAGCAGGAACAGGCAGGCAAGACAGAGACTAGAGAAGAAACACCAACGATGGAACGCCAAGCTGGAGGGATGACTTCACCCATGCCTCCACTTTCACCTCCTAAGACCCAGCTCACCCAAGAGATCACCCAAGTTCACCCAGCTAGTCCTGACCTTGCAATCTCATGATCAGATCCCAATTTCTGGCTCCAAGAAGAAGCTCATAGTTTACTCACCAAAGGTCTTGGAGTGTAGCTCTGCCCCAGGAACCAGGAGGCATGACTCCTCTCCTGATCAAAAACCCCCTGTGGCCTCCCTAACCAGGGCTCCCTCCTGAGCCTGGAAGTCAATGCTCTCCCCACCTGGCCCCAATCTCTTCTCTATTGTGTCTGCCACCAGTGCTCCCCATATATCCCTGAGCAAACTGACTCCTTGCTGTGTAGTGATGTCCTACACTCTCCCATCTTGGCTCACACTAGAATCCCTTTTGCTTCAAGGCTTCTCCAGATATCAACCATTCTGGGAGGTCTTTCTTGAGACTCCTGGACCTCAGGAAGCTCTCCCTGTCCTGTGCGGTCATGCCACATTTGTTAGGTCATGCCTATCGCTCTTTTATTTATTTATGTTTATTCAAGTATAATTAACACACAGTGTTATATTATTTTCAGATGTACAATATAATGATTCAATAATTCTATATTTTTTCAGTGCTCATCAAGATTCTGTTGTACCTCTCTTATCGAGAGAGGAAAGTAACTTCATTGAGAATTATCTCTATATTCACTATGCCTAGTGTTATTATCTCTACAAATGAAGAAACAGATTCAAGAGGTTAAGTAACTCACTCAAGATCACGTGACTATCAAATGAGTGGTAGAGGCAGAAATCAAATCTAGGGCTAACTCTAAACACTGTTGTGCTTTGCATTGTAGTTGCTGTATATTGCCTAGTCACAGCCTCTTGGAGAGTTACGTTCTTTGATGTATAGGATATGCCTTCTTATCTCTCGGTATCTAGTGCCTAGCAGAGTGCTTGGGCACTCCAGATAACCATTTTTAGGATGGATGGATGGATGGAGGATGGATGGAGGATGGATGGATGGATGGGGGATGGATGGAGGGAGGGAGGGAGGATGGATGGATGGATGGATAGAGGATGGATGGATGGATGATGGATGGGTGGGGGATGGATGGATGGATGGGGGATGGATGGATGAGTAGGTGGGTAGGTGGGTGAGTGGATTATAGAAGAGTATGATATGTGTACCTGAGAAGACAGAAGTGGCTTGGAAAGGCCATGCAGATCTATAGAATGGATCTACATGGATCCAAGGATCATGACCAGCCACTAGTTCTCAGCAGAGCCTTAGGAAAGAGGTGATGGTAGGGGCTGCCTTGGAATCTAGCAGGTGGAGAGTTGCTAAGCCACCAGAACAGGAGATGGCCGCTCCAGCAAGTGGCAAGGATTCTTAGACTTGAAACTTCATCATTGGACTAGAACATCCTTAGAGATTAAAGGTCCAGCCTCTCATCTCCTCTTCCCTCTCATTTTGCAGATGAATAAATTGAGGCTCAGGGAGAGGATGCAGCATGCAATATCACACAGCTAAGTGATCCCAGGCACTCAATTTCTTTAGAAACGCAGAGACTTTATATAGGAGTACAGTCAGCTGGATGCGTTAGATGATACTCAGTGCTATATCCTGATGCACCAAGCCTCTGCTTGGAGACTCTTTGTGAGGGACCATGGAAAGAAGTGCTTCAAGGGAAGCCCCTAGACAACAACTACTCACCACCAAGCCCCAGGACACTGAAAGGGGCTGCTGTACCCTCTCCCTGTTAGCCTCCTCACCCAGCCTGAAGTGGAGCTTGGCTGTGCAGCCCACGTAAGCAACCACATGCAGCCCCATGTCCTAGCCTGCCTGGGAAGGACTCCTGATCTATTCCACCTGCCTCCATTTCAGAGGTTGCTGCAGCCCCAGGCCAAGTCAGCTTCTCCTGGACACCCCAGGTCTAGTTTCTGGGCAATCCCCATGGACGGTGAAGCCATCCTTCCCCCCATTCTGGTTGTAGTTACTATACTCTGCCTTTTGCTTCAAGGGGTGAAGGCAATATGTTCAAATACATTTGCTGTGCTTTGTTTGAGCCCCCATGATGCAGATGCAATTACAAGTAACAAGAGTCATACTGTAACAGCTTCACAAAGTAGGAAAGAAAGGTGAGAATACCACTCTTATTCCAGGTGAGGAAACTGAGGCACCGAGTAGCACCAGACAATTTGTCCAGGCTAACCCAAGAAACAGAGAACCCCTGAACCCCTCAGTCCCAGCTGACCCAACCTTGCCTGCCCTCTGGGTCTCCAGAAACCCCAAAGGCACAGCTGGGCTGAGAGAATGACCTCCCTGAGAGATGACACCTGTCCTTCCTCCCCTTTTATTCCAGTCCACATCTTTTACTTTTATCTTTATCCCCAAGTGTTTCAATCCTTGAAGGAGCTTCAAGTGGAACTCCCCCAAAATTCCTAGAAGAAGGGGAACAGCTGAGAAGGAGCCATCAAAGGCCCAGGAAGGAAGCAGAAGCACTCAGTGTAAAAAGCAGGAAGAGGCGATGGAGGGGACCAATCCATGGGGGCCAGTAAACATCCACTGGGCCCTGTTAGGATAGGGGCATAACACCCCACCTGCACCTATGGTACAGTAAAGTCTGCATAGGCACAGGGCTGGGTTGTAGGCTCTGAGAAACTCCTCCCTCAATGAGACAAAGCAGCAGCCCTGTCCCCCCACCGTCCCCCTCCCGAATAAGATCCAGAGGCAGAACACTATTATCCACATCTAATTCCACTTGGAACAGTGCCCTCCTTCCTCCTGACCTCTCTGCCCACACACCTCCTTCTAACCCTTTCCCATTCCACTCTTAAAAATGTCAATGGAGACAAAGTTGTAGCCACTGGAATCCAAAAGGCCCTGTCTGTCAAGGGCGGGGTAGGGTAGTGGAGACCTACTTGCCTGCTGGCTGATCCAGAAAACATCCCAGGGGACCTCAAAAACTCAGGGTCTGGTAGACAGGATCCACCAGGGGCACCTGAGACTTGATTTCTAATTCTGCCTCTGCTACTACTTTTTTATTTTTTTTACTTATTTATTTATTTTAAAGATTTTATTTATTTATAGAGACACACAGAGAGAGAGAGAGAGAGAGAGAGAGAGAGAGAGGCAGAGACACAGGCAGAGGGAGAAGCAGGCTCCATGCAACAAGCCTGATGTGGGACTCAATCCCAGGTCTCCAGGATCACACCCCAGGCTGCAGGCGGTGCTAAACCGCTGCGCCACCAGGGCTGCCCTGCCTCTGCTGCTACTAAGCTGCGTAACTTCCAGCAAATCCTGCCCCTCTCTGGGCCTCAGCCTATCTGAGTAATGAGGGATCTCAGAGGTTGCTGAGGAGACAAGGGGAAGAGTTAGCAAAGGGACTCTGGGCCCCTCATCTCATCCTGCACCTTAGCAGCCCTGCTTTTGTCTCTTTTATTCTTCAGGCTTCAGGTAAGATTTCATTTGAAAAGAAAAGATTTGGTGATTGTAAAAAAAAAGAAGAAGAAAAAAGATTAAATCCATTGGCCTAGAGGTGACCTCTGCTATTCCTTTCTTCTCTCTGTCTCCTTCTTTGATCCCATTCATGGGCATATGTTTGTTACTGGCTACCCTAACCTAGACAGTTCTGATTTCACACAACTTCTCCCGTGATCCCTACAAGATGGTCATAGTCACCAGGCTTCACGCCCTGATTTGGATTCAGAAAGTAGGATCCCCCCACCCCTTATACGCTCTGGCTGAGTGTATAAGACATGGGCCCCACCCTAAAATTCAGGAAATAGGTGCCCTCTGAAAAGGTAACAGCTCACAGCTCAACAAGGACATCGGTGCCAAGTGTGGAGTGAGTGTTTCAGCCAAGAAGGGCAGCAGGGTCCTGGAAGCAGAGGTGGCTGTGGGTTGGGGTGCACAGGGCAGGCTTCCCAGAAATGGAGTCAACTCAGGAACACAGAAATTCCCAACCACTCTGGAAAACTGTGTGGAGGTTCCTCAAAGAGTTAAAAATAGACCTGCCCTACGACCCAGCATTCGCACTACTGGAGATTTACCCAAAGATACAGATGCAATGAAACGCCGGGACACCTGCACACCAATGTTTCTAGCAGCAATGTCCACAATAGCCAAACTGTGGAAGGAGCCTCGGTGTCCATCGAAAGATGAATGGATAAAGAAGATGTGGTCTATGTATACACTGGAATATTCCTCAGCCATTAGAAATGACAAATACCCACCATTTGCTTTGAGGTGGATGGACCTGGAGGGTACTTTGCTGAGTGAAGTAAGTCAATCGGAGAAGGACAAACATATGGTCTCATTCATTTGGGGAATATAAAAATTAGTGAAAGAGAATAAAGGGAAAGGAGAGAAAATGAGTGAAAATATCAGTGAGGATGACAGAACAGGAGAGACACCTAACTCTGGGAAATGAACAAGGGGTAGTGGAAGGGGAGGTGGGCAGGGGCTTGGGGTGACTGGGTGATGGGCACTGAAGGGGCACTTGATGGGATGAGCACTGGGTGTTATGCTGTATGTTGGCAAATTGAACTCCAATAAAAAAAAATTTTAAAAAAAAGAGGGGATCCCAGGCATTAAATCCCAGTTTAATGCCTGCCTTCGGCCCAGGGCATGATCCTGGAGTCCAGGGATCGAGTCCCACATCAGGCTTCCTGCATGAAGCCTTCTTCTCTCTCTGCCTGTGTCTCTGCCTCTCTCGCTCTCTCTCTGTCTTTCACGAATAAATAAATAAAATCTCTAAAAATAATGATAATAAAAAATTGTTAAAAATAAAAAAATAAAAGAAATAAAGAAATTCCAAGAGGGGATTACACGGCATGTGGGGAGTTCAGCAAATGAACTAATCCAGCCTCAGAGGCGAGCAGGGAGGGAAGATGTTAAGATCCCCAATGCTGTCATACAATTGCCTTATAAGTCAGGCGAGCCATTTACATCCTTAGCCTCAGTTTTCCCATCTATTTTTTTTTAAGATTTTATGTATTTATTCATGAGAGGCAGAAAGAGAGAGAGAGAGAGAGAGAGAAGCAGGCTCCATGCAGGGAGCCCGATGTGGGACTCGATCCCGGCTGAAGGCGACCCTAAACCACTGAGCCACCCGGGCTGCCCTCCCCATCTATTTAAACAGTACCTAGGATTCCAACCAGCTCCGTCGGATTCTCGGCCTCAGCTTCTTTCCGGGGGGTGGGGGGGCTTGGTCAGGATTCTTATGGGAGAAGAGAAGGACGAGGCCCAGACAGGTCAGGCTGAAATCCTCAAATTAGAGACCTAACCTAGAACCCAGGCCTCCTCCCCCCCCCCCCCCCCCCCACCGTCCTGCGTCTGCCACACTCCGTAGGTTAGGAGGGGACACGAAGAGGGTGGGAGAGGGGAAGAGCAGCGCGAAGCCAGAAGCCCGACCACATCCCACCCTTTGTCTTGCCAGGTTCATTAGCAAGCCTGGAGGAATTCCCACTGCTCGGAAGGGAGAACTCCTAATGAATATTCATAGTCACCAGAGGCCTCATTTGCATCATCAAATTCCCTAAATGCCACAAGCAACAGCAGCCTCTGTCCTCTCGGGCTGCCCCCCTCCTGGAAGAGGGTGACCTGCCAACCTAATCCATCACTCCAGCAACCCGCCCACCCGCCTCACTTCATCCTGCTGGTCTTCCCTGCTTGCCCCCAAGCCCCAGGCATGGGGCAAGACCCCTCCATTACCCAAAACCCCCAGGCTGAGCAAACAAGTCCCGGCCAAGCAGGTGGGTGACTGGACCTGTGAAGGAAGACAAACAGACCCAGGGGATGGGATCAGGTTAGCCAAGTTATAAACAGAGGAAAGTTGTCCCCTCACCCCTCTGGGAGTGGCACAAGGCCCAGGATGGGGATGGAGGCGGGATGAGTGGTTTTGCTGTTTCTCGTAAAGGCGCCACCAGGAGAAAGAGATGATGAAGAAGAGCATCATGCCTGCATCCCGCTCTCACCACTCAGGCCTCCTTCAAAATGCAATTTCCATTTAGAGCAATCCAGAAGCCCGTCAGTCAAGGACTGGTTAAATAAGTGGTGCCTCCTGCATGTGTCAGAATATTATATGGCCATTAAAAAGAATGTGGTATAGGTAAAAAAACAAAAGCCAAAAAGCCTGCACTGTCCATAATATGTTGCTGGGTGAAATAAGGAAGCTGCAGAAACTATGCTTAGCAGGGTCGTGCTTTTGTAACACAAACAGTCAATCAATCAAAGTGAGTGGATCAACCCGAGAGAGTCCGCAAAGGCCTACCCTAGCCATCTGATGGGCATAGGGGTGGATAAGAAGGGAATTTGTACTTTTCATGTTAAATGTATTAAGTATTTCCTTCCTGTTAGAAGCTTGAGTGCTTCACAGTGATCGACCTTATAATCAGAACAAGAAAATTAAATGGGAGGAAATGCAAATTTCCCCTGATGGCAGGGAAAGGATGGCAGGCATTGCTGCTACGGGCTGCCCTCTGCACACCTCTGCACACCGGGGCCTGGGCCCTGAGCTGGTGGGCCCTGCAGAGGAGAGGGTGTCGGCTGCTGTAGCCCCCTCCCCTCCCCAGAAGCTCCTGCAGGCCCGGCTCCAACCCGGCCTTGGCCTTGAAATCGGGCTCTGTTTACTTCATTATGCGTTTGCCCAAGGCTCACTCTCTGGAGAAGCACATTAAGTAACTTTTGTAAATTCTTACCAATTTACGAAGCACTTACACATTTTCATTCATTCATGCGGAGTCAGTCCTGGGCCTGTCCTGAGAGGCAGGTGCAGGGTGCTAGGATCTGAAGACCCAATAAGCCACAGCCCCACTCTTGCAAGGAGACCTGGACAGGTCCTGTTGGCACATGACCCTCAGGCTACATCACAGGGGTGCCCAGAGTGGGGCAGAGCACAGAAGCCCCCCCTTCCTCCCTCCAGAGCTGGTGGTGATCCTGCGCTCCAGGGAAGCAAAGGCATTAGCCAGATGGTCAGTGCATCAGTGTGAAAGTGGACACCTCCCGAGTGCAGGCCCCATGCTAAGGAGCTTCCCCTCCCCATTCAATCTCCACCGCAACCCTCAGAGGTGCAGCCACCATTATCCTGGTCTGTGGAGAAGAAGCTGACGGGCAGGTGGGTCACCAACCCTGAAGCACAGGGAAGGAGGAAGGCCTCCTGAGGTCATGACAACCGAGGGAAAGAGGCCTGACTGGTTCCAGTATGGCTCCCAAAGTGCCCCAGCCTCCCTGCTGCACCTGCTCCCACCTCTGGGCTTGACTCAGTAATTCAGAACCTTCCCCTGGATGCCTGGACTAACCAACCTAGGTGGAGTAGCATTTGGGAGCTGGGGTCTCCCAGGCTCCCTGGCTGGAAACAGCCGGTTCTGCACGCTTCTGCCTCCCACACTCAGCGCTCTGCAGCCACGTTGAGAGGCGTGTACGGGGCACCACGATCGCTGGCCAACGGGTCTCCTTCAGGGATCTCTGAACACACAAGGCTCGTGGGAGTCTCCTTCCTTTGTTCATGCCGATCCTCTACCTGGAATGCCGTTCCTACACATCCCTGTGCACAAAGTATAGGATGCAAGAGCTACTCCCACCGCAAAACCTCCTACATTTGTTCCAACCGGACTAGTCCATTCTCTGAACGCTTCAGGTACAACGACAGAACCTAAGTGCTTCATTGTTTTGAACGACTTCCGTGTGTGTGTGTGTGTGTCTTAATTTATTTGTGCAAAACTGTGGGTATATGTATGCCTTTATCTGTATACGAGTGTGTGTCACTATTTATTTATGTGAGAGTGTGGGCATGTCTCTGTGTGTGCGTGCTTGTGTGCATGAACCCTGATCTACCAGTGTGTGTCTGTGCACATGCATGTACACAACTCAATTGTAAATCCCTGAGGGCAGTAATGTGGCCCTGTTCCTGCTGAGTGTCCACACCCCCCAGTCTACATCAGTCATAACACAAGAATTCTCTGCATCTGCCCACATGGGCACAATCTCCAACTCCCACCACACCCAGGGGGCCCCAACTGTGCCTGCAGCTTCGCAGCCCATCTGCACCCTCCAGGGCCCAATGAGCAGGGAGTGCTCAATGTGAACACGGTGGCTGGTCCTTGGATCTTGCATTTGTGCCTGGCACCATCACCTCCTCATCGCTTGCTCCCTCTCCCAGTCATTGTCACCTCCTGAAGGCACCTTGCAGAGTGACCAGGGACTCAGAAACAGAAGTTTCTATCTGTGTCTCAGAAATCAAGCCAGGGCAGGGTCACCTGAGCATCTGCCTTTGGCTCAGGTCATGATCCCGGGGTCCTGAGATCCAGTCCCGCATCAGGCTCCCCACAGGGAGCCTGCTTCTGCCTCTGCCTGTGTCTCTGCCTCTCTCTATGTCTCTCATGAATAAATAAATAAATAAAATCTTAAAAAAAAGAAAAGAAAAAAGAAACCAAGCCAGGGCTCTGGACCAGAGGAGATGAACCTCAAGTACTTGCTCCATAGGCCTGAGCCTCAGGGCACCCCACTTCCCCAGAAGATGCTGAGTGTCCTGCCCTGGGCCCCCCAAGTAAGTACAGGGAGCAAGGGCCGGCTAGGGAGCCCATCCTCCAGAATAACAACTCAGGGAGTGGCCAGAGTGTCTCAGGGCCTCAGCTACAGAACTGGGTCAGCATGGGGAAAAAAAGTGGTTAAAAAAAGAAGTAATCTGTTTCTGGAACCTGGTCTCAGTGCTGACTGGGAGCTAAGCGTACCCTGAGGATGCTGCAGAAGTCTCCCCGTTTCTTCCTCAGCATCTCAGGGACCACCTGCTTTCCAGTCGCTGTCCCCAGCAGCCAAAATGAACTCTGGTGCAGAAACAGGGAAAACTGGGGCCTCCGTCCCAGCCCACTCTCTCTCTGCTGCCACCTCCTGGGGGCTCCTCTCTCCATCCATGGGCGCCAAGACAGCACTGGGCCCCTCAGTGGGGACATCCAGGGTGTGGTCTGCCTCTCTCTGCTTTCTAGGTTGCTTCCACACTGCTCCACTTCCTGCTAAGTAGGGCACACCAGGGAGTGAGGGCACTGAGCTCCTAGAGGGGCAGGCCAGGATGCAGACACTACCCAGGCCACAAGGTGTGGGGGCCTGGGATGGGAGGGGGCCACCCATGGCCACCCACCTAGTGAGCAAGAGGGTGCACCTGACAAGGGCTGCTCACGGTGCATGTACTGGGGGTGGGGGAGACGAGCGGAGCGCCCAGGGCCAGCACCAGACTCCGCCTCAGGCAGCTCCATCTCAGTTGTTTCACTGCACTGAGCCTCAGTCTTTTAATCACTAAAATGGGAGAATAATATCTATGTCAAGGATCGCCATGAAAACTGAATGAAATACTATAAGCAAAAGATCTTGCCTACAAAACGCAGTAGTAGCCTGTACAGATGTAAGGCATGATTCTTATCCTTATCTATGGTCCCCTCTATCCTTAAACCCCCAAGATCGGTCACATGTTGATACCTGCTGAACCCAGTGGGGACAGCGATCTGGTCTACTGTTCTCTCTCCTTTTGTATATTCGTGAAATTTTTCTTTTTTTTTTTTTAAGATTTTATTTATTTATTCATGAGAGACAGAGAGAGAGAGAGAGAGGCAGAGACACAGGCAGAGGGAGAAGCAGGCTCCATGCAGGGAGCCCGACGTGGGACTCTATCCCGGGTCTCCAGGATCCGGCCCTGGGCTGAAGGCGGCGCTAAACCGCTGAGCCACCCAGGGATCCCTCGTGAAATTTTTCTAAATAAAAGTCAGCATGGACACAAGGCTATGTTTCTAAGTTTCCCCCAGCACGGCCTACCCTGGCCGTGGCCTCTCACCCACACATGCGGCCCAGGAAGGGCCTGTGCAAGGATGTGCAAGGATGGACGGCCTCCTAGAATGCCACCTGAGAGGGGCAGAAAAGCAGGGCACGTCAGGGGTCTCCTAACAGCCAGTCGCCGCAGAATGTGTGACATGGCTCTCATAACCACCTGGTTGATTGATTGATTTTTATTCCCATTTTACAGAGATCTGAGTCAGGTTCTGGCCAAATTCCTCCCCTCCCCTGCATGCTCAGCCCACTGACCCCAGGCCTGCTTTTCTTCGGCTTTAAGTCATTGACAGAGAACAAGGAGCTTTGTTTCTCTGCCCTCTTCTTGACCACAGGTTCACGGGGGCATCTCACTCCTTTGCACACAGCACAGCATTAAAACGGCGTCCACTTAGAGCAAGGTCCTGCGCATGACCCGTCTTTTCATTTCTCCCTGGCCACTGTCCCCACTCTGAATCGGTCTCCTCTACGTGGGCACCTGCTCCAGTATGTTTGCTGCATGTCCTTAAATATGCATATATCCTGTAAATTATAGAGCATTGTTATGAATATGTGTTTTGAATTTTCATAAATGGCACTGTGTTATGAATGTTATTCTGCAGTTTGGGTTTTTTTCAGTCAGCACTGTTTTTTTGAGATCTGTCTTTGCTGTAGATGTCATATTAGGTGGTCCCAGCACTACACAGGATGCCTCAGGATGCACCTGTCACTCCCCCTTGTCCATGCCCTGCTCATGGACATCGAGAAGGGCTCCCGCTTGCCTCTGCCACCAACAACACCCTCTGGACGCCCCCCCTTTATCGCTGCCCAAGACCTTCTCCTGATCCATTGCTAAGATTAGGCCCTCTGGATCATAAGGCAGAGCCATCCTCAAATAAATAAGTTTGTCAGTGTTTGTAAATTGCCTACAACACTGTCTAAAACACAGTAAGCACTTCGTGGGGTGTGATCAATAAAAATAATTGGAAAAAAAATAAATAGGACTGCGTGTGCCAGATTGCTTTCCAAAATAAGTGAACCAGTTTACACCCCTACCTGTGATTCAGGAGAGGACTTGTCTTCACACATCCCCATCAGCTCGATGTTTTGGCCACCTTTCTGCCTTTTGCCATTCTGATGAGCTGAACATCAAATCTCAGTTGTTGAAATTCCCATTTTCCCCTAATTCATAGTATTTTTTTTTTCCCTAACTCATAGTACTTAAACCTTCTTCAGATACTTGTTAGTCATTTGCTCCTTATTGTTTAAGGGGTAAGCAGTGTTAGAAATATGCCTCCACTCTCCAGGTGACCCAGAGAATCTGAGAATCTTTGAGACCACCTCTGGTGAGATTTCACGTCTTGGGGGAAAAAAAGAGGGGTGGGGAGGAGAGAGAGAGAGAAAGGAGGGGGGGGAATGCGGCAGAGGTGGAACAGAGAAAGAGAAAGTTGTTTCCTGTGTAGGTGGATGGTTTCAGTCAATCGACAAGGCTCCTCCTGCCCTTGCCAGAGGCCCAGTCCACACAAGGTGGCTCTCGCACAGATCCCCTGCAGGGCTTGTTAAAAGACAGCTTCTTGGGCGGCATTCCAGTTTCTGATTCAGCTTCTCGGGTCCAATCCCAGTTTCTGATTTGGGGTCTGGGCGGAGCCGAGAATTTGTATTTCTAGCAAGTTCCCAGGTGGTGCTGATGCTATAGATCCAGACCCCCACACACTTCCCCCGAGAACCACTGTGTTAGAGGAACTTGCTACCCTAGCTAGTGCAGCATTGTCCCCTTGGGCAGAGCTCCACCTGCTGAAGCATCAATCAAGCCTTTCAAAGAATATGAAAATCCAACTGGCGGGCAGCCCCAGTGACTCAGCGGTTTAGAGCTGCCTTCAGCCCAGGGCCTGATCCTGGAGACCCGGGATCGAGTCCCGCGCCAGGCTCCATGCATGGAGCTTGCTTCTCCCTCTGCCTGTGTCTCTGCCTCTCTCTCCCTCTCTCTGTGTCTCTCATGAATGAATAAATAAAATCTTAAAAAAAAAATTCCAACTGGCCACCCACAGTACCCATCTCTCCTATAGGAATGTTGTCAGCTCTCACCTCCAGCACCTGGACTAGAGAGGTGAGCAAGACCCCCCACCCCAAGCCACCGTTAAGGAGTCACTGCCTCTCAGGACCAAGATCTGCAGGGCGAGCACTGGGGAGAGGCCCCCCGTCAGAGTGACTCATGTCGCTCTGGCTCGGCTCCGGCCCTGCTCACCGTCCTCCTGCTCCTGACGACTGCCGATGATAACACGCTGTGCTCTAGCACTTTACTCATTCTCAGCCTGGTATCTCATTTGATTCTTGAGACAACCCTAAGGGATCACCCACCTCCATTTGACAGATGGAGACACTGAGGCCAGAGGATCCCTGCAGCAAGCCAGGGAACAACCTCCTTCTCTTGCCCCTTCAGCCGGGCCAACCCCCGGGCCAACCACTGCTGGTCCCCCTGTCCCAGGCCTCAAGGAGGCACCCCCAGGCTTCCTGGGGTCCCAGGCCACCACCGCACTGCCTGCCAAGGCTCCAGAGAGGCCGCGCAGCCCCTCACGCTCCTCAGCTCACCACCACCATGCTGCTCACCTTCAGTGTCTCTTCTGCATGCCCCCATCTCTTTGAATTGGGGGTGTTGGGGCTATCTTTTCCATTTCAAAATAGAGGACATTGAGGTGCAGAAAAGTCGAGGCCCCTTCCGGAGGCCCCAGAGCGCCTTAGAACCAGCACTCACTCTAGACTCAGCTAGCCTGGCCCACTGCATTATTCAAACCGTGCCACTCCTCCCGCCTGCTGCACTGCCTCCAGCATCCTTCCTTCTTCTTTCTTAACTGCAGACCTGTCAGAGTCTGCCTCTTCCAGGAAGCCCTCCATGCCCCCCCCACCCTTTCCTAGGATCTCCCAAAGGATTCTGATCAGTCAGAGATCTCCAGAGAAACAGAGGAATTGATGCATGTAATCGTGGACACTGGTTAAGTTCAAAACATCTGCTGTGGGGGCCGGCAGGTCGGACACCCAAGGAAGAGCTAACCATGTCGCTCAAATCCAAAGGCCACATACTGGCAAAATTTTCCTCCGGGGAGCCTCAGTCTGTGCTTTCTCAAGGCCCTCT
Source organism: Canis aureus (assembly GCF_053574225.1). Classification (NCBI taxonomy): domain Eukaryota; kingdom Metazoa; phylum Chordata; class Mammalia; order Carnivora; family Canidae; genus Canis; species Canis aureus. The sequence goes on along the minus strand of NC_135634.1, from coordinate 36,440,972 downwards.
TTCTCCGAGGCCCTCCACACCTTGAAGAGCAATCTGCTTTACTCCAAGCCCACTGATTTAAATGTAATCTCACCTAAAAACTACCTTCACGGTGAAATCTAGACCGGCGTTTGGCCAATGTCTGGGTACCACGGCATCTCCAGATTTGACACCCAAAGTTTCTGTCCCAGACTTTTAACTTCTCCCTCTCCACCTGTATCTAGCTCTGCCTCGTTGACCTTTCCATGGGTCGCCACCAGGCTGTGCATGCCCCGTGGTGGTCACACGTCTGTCTCGGTCATTGCATGAACACAACACAAGTCCCTACCTCTGGCAGGTGTTCTATAAGCACCGATGAAGAAATGGGACTAGATGTCACTGCCTGACACCACCCAGTGCTTTGCCCCAGCACACACCATGACCTTTTAGGAATCAGTGTGGGGGGCCTGTTTTCCTCTCCCTCCTCAACTCTGCACAGGAGCAGAGCCTCTTCTGATTGGGCAGGTCAAATAGGGCCATTGAGACACGGAATTTGGCCCAACCACTGCAGCCCTAAGATCTTCCACAGGGGGGTCTTCTCTTCCCTCCACGCAATTGCTCATTCCCTAGGGCCCTCTGCTCATCTCCATTTGTGGCCAGCCCCCTACTACAATTGCATTCAGGGGTAGGACTGAAGGAGAGGTTACAGGGCTGGCTTCCCTGGGAAGAAACCAGTGCTTGGAAGAGCAAGGCTAGGCTAGGATTGCCCAGAGCTCCGGGTCTGCCCCTGGGAGGCAGGGCTGGGGGACAAAACACAAACCCTGTCCCTGCCCTCCTCACATCTCCCCCAAAACTTTGACCTGGTCAATGTCCCATAAAATGCATGCCAAACTGTTTTAAAGCAGAAGGGAAGCTGCATAAGGATGACCAGGGATGGAAGCAAAAGAACAGAGGGATCCAGGTAAATATGTATCACACATGCTGTGTGTGTGTACACACGCGCACAACCACACTCTGTCCCTTTTATGTTCACATGGGCCGGTGGAGCAACCCCCTCTTCCTATGCCAGCCCCCTCCCACTACACACATACACACTTGCTTCAGTTCAGGCTGGACACTTCCCTGGCCGCGCCCGGGTCACTGCTGTGTGGAGGGGGAGTCGAATACCTGGGAAATAGCCTGCAGCCAGGATTCCGGAGGCAGGATGAACCTAAGAGCCACTCTGGAGCCAGGAGTGCAGGAGAAAAGCTCTAAGGGCCAAAAAAGAGATAGAGCGGAAGCCTGGCAGGACCAGTCTAGGGGGAAATCACCAAGGATGCACCTGGAAAATGAGATGCAAATTGCCAGGGCTGGGGGCGGAGGAGATGCTTATATGCAAATGAGCAGACCGGGCCTCTATTCGGATTAAGCTCAGTTATGTTTTTTAACCCTTTTTTGGTGGAATTCATCCTCAAACTGAGGGAGCCGGGAGCGGCCCTCCCCATCCTGCAGAGGGAAGAACTGAGACCGAGCCATGGAGAGTGAGAGGGCAGTGGAGAAGCAAGTGGCATTAGTGCCCAAGTTAAGGGGGGCGTCCAGAGCCCCATCCTGGATTCCATCCCTCACCACCCCCCAGGAACCTGCCTGCAGCCTAAGCCACGGTGTACAAATGACCCAGCACCAATGTGAGGGGTCGTGCATCAGGCAGTAGGAGGAGCATGGGGCCCAAAGGATAAAAAGATAGAAGGAAGGCCCAGAAGGGGATGGAATAACTTGCCCATGGATAAGAAGAGGAAGAGGAAGGAAACAGGCATAAGGAAGGGAAGGGGCCTCCAACAGGGTCTGCCTGGCATTCCCAGGGGGAAACAGAGCAGAAGAGGCAAGAGGAGTAGCTGCCAACCGGCTCACTTGTAGGGCAGGGGTTCCAGGAATTTTGAATAGGAAGACCTGGGTTCCAATTCCTCTTCTGCAAGAAACGTGTGACCTTGGGCAAGTCACTTCACCTCTTGAGCGTTGGTTTCATCATCTATAAAGTAAAAACCAGCAGCGCTATCCCTGCCCACTCACAGTGTAACCAAGGATCACAGCAGGTAGTGCAAGTGAGAGCCCTTACAAAGGGCTGTGCAAATGGGAGTGTTTGTCACTATTTCCAACCAGGCCACCAGCAGGGTGTGAGAGTCACAAGGTAAGTGTCTTCCCCACCGCTGAAGGAGGCTGGGTGTGCCAGCTTGTGCTGGGATTCTTTCTTAATGTTTTTTCTACCTGGCGAGTTCCCATCCCCAGGGATTTGAGGTGAGGTCAACCCCCAGTGGCCTCAGCATCAGGGAATTTGGCTTCTGATCCCAGCCCTGGCACCAGTCACCAGGCTGGCCTTGGGCAAGTCACTTCCGCTCTCTGGGCCTTAGCTTCCCTGTACGCAGAATGAGGCTTTTGAACCTGATGGTCTCTGAGGCACCGAACGGAAGCCTGCTTTTTATGCAGAACAAGGAATCCTGCTAAACCCTTGGCGTCTGGGTGACCCATGAGAACTCAATTTGTGTTCAGTTTTAGTTTTTGCTTCTTTAGCAAGAAATTCTTCTCTGTGTTACATGGAGAAATGGAAAGCATTTTCACTTCCTCCTCCAAAGAGAGGAGGATGGCCCTTATGATTCTAAGAACTGGGCCTTTCCTAGCTTGAAGAGTAAGTCAACGGGCCTCATTTAGTGACTTGAGGGCAAGGTCCTTTTTGGCTAGCTCTCAAATCCTATTATGGGAGAAAAAAATGGAGAATTCAGGCCACTGTGGGAAGGGCCTAAAAGAAAAAGGTTGCCAAGACAGGGCAGAGGACAATGAGAGTAAGAGTCGGGAGAAGGGGCCCCGACCATGGATCCCATCACCACAAGAATGGGTCTGTGGCCCAGAAAATGCCAGGTCTGTTAGACTCGACTGCTAGAGGGAGAACATACAAACACAGTGGCACAGTACTATAACAGATCACAACGACACGACTCTCAAGGGCTCGCCTGGGCAGACGGCCCCAAAAGAAGCTGGAGCCTGCCTAGCCCATAACCATACCCCTCACCCACTAAGCTTCTGCTTGTTGCTTGAGAACACACAGGGCACTTAGAAGCTCTGGGGACCACTGGACACCCAAGACACCAGGAGAGAGAAGGTCCCACTAACCTCAAGTTAGGGCCAGACCATGACATGTTGGGAGCTGAAAACAGGGGTGACAGGGTATCCAGGTGGCTCAGTGGTTGAGTGTCTGCCTTTGGCTCAGGTCTTGATCCCTGGGTCCAGGGATCGAGTTCTGCATTGGGCTCCCCAGAGGGAATCTGCTTCTCCTTCTGCCTTTGTCTCTGCCTCTCTCTGTATGTCTCTCATGAATAAATAAAATCGAAAGAAAGAAAGAAAGAAAGAAAGAAAGAAAGAAAGAAAGAAAGAAAGAAAGAAAGAAAGAAAGGTAACAGACATCTCAGTAGACACATCCATTGTGTCTTCAGGAGGCCAGAAGTCTGAAAGCAGGGTATCAGCAGGAAAGGCTCCTCCAAAGGCTCTAGGGTAGGATCTCCCTTGCCTCTTCCTGGCTTCCAGTGGTTCCAACCAGGCCTCAGCACCCTCGGCATATAGACCAATCACCCCAATTTCTACATTTGTCTTCCCGTAGCCACCTCCCCCGTATGTGCATCTCCATGTCCACATTTCCCTCTTCATGTACAGACACCGTCTATCTGTCACCTAATCCAGGGTGACCTCCTCCTAACCTGATTCCATCTGCAGGGACCCAGTGAAGGTCACAGTCACAGGTTCCAGGTGGAACATGAATTGGGGGTGGGAGGGGACACTCTTCGACCCAGGATAATCAGTAAGCTTTCATTTTATCTTTCTGCATACAAAAGAGACTATCACTCTCTCAAAGGCTAGACCTCTGTTAAGTTCTGTTAGAACTTACATCAAACATGTTTACTCTAAGGGACAAAGATGAATGGGACATGCCCACCTCTTCAGGCCAGGAGCACAAGTTCACGATTGTGGGAAGTGCATAGTCTGGGTGGGGCAGCTGCTGAGAGGTTGGGGGCAGGGAGTGAAGGAAGGACAAAGCTGAGCTTCGAACATGGTGCCACAAACCAGAACCAGAGGGGACTCCTCTGCACACCCACGGCTCGGGTTCACACGGGCCCCTTGCCTCAGGCACAGACACTCCACCCACACTTTCAGAAGCATTTCTGTACCTTGGCACTACCAACGTTTTGGATAGGATAACTCTTTGCTGTCGGGCTCTGTCCTGTGCATTGTAGGATGTTTAACAGCATCCCTGGCCCCAGTAGATGCCAGTGGAAGTTCCCAGCTGTGATATCCCCTCCTTGGAGGCAAAATCTCACCCAGTGGAGGACACTGTGTTAAAGGGTCAGGAACAGCAGGGTCCAGAAAAGAAGTAGGCTATACTCCTGACCATAGAAAGGGCAGGCTTTCTCTCTCATCACCCTCCCAGCGCCACCTTAGGAAGACCAGGACTTTGAATGAACTGTTGAGGCATAATGACAATCATGCTCACCCTGGGAACCATCACTCACTGCGTAGAAGCTTGGACCTCATGATAGAATCGACTAGCAGAATCTATGAGCCTCAGATGCAAGACACGATAGGATTTTATCAGCGGGCAGGAGGACAATTCTGGATCCAAAGAAAGGGACCCAGAGGTGGAACAGGCCCCACCCTGTCCCTGGGCCCAAATCACAGAGCCCAACTTGAGTCCAGTCAGCTACTGCTGATGGCCACGGGTCCAGGCAGGAGTCCTCAAGACTTCAGGGAGTTCTAAGTTTAAGCACAAGCCTAGCCAGGGCTGGGAGATGCAGAAAACAGGCTGAGCTCTAAGAGCTGGCAAAAGTCAGCCAGAGAGACAGAGACCCGATCAACAAGGCTAGGATTCGGGCAGGCTCCATCCCACTGGGGAACTGAACTGCCAAGGCCAGACTGTGGGATCCCTTATGCCCAGCTGAGCTTGGGGGAAAGCCAGAGCTCATGGGTCCCTGGGGACCCCAGGGACCCACCCATGACACACACGCTGGCAGTGGAGGGAGGAGCCACTAAAGTTGGTTGCCCCTGACTCAGCAGCTGGATCCTGTCGGAGGGAAAGGGCCTGGCTTTTCCCTCAGCTCAGAGCCCTGCCTTCATTCTCCACACTGCAGTCTGGACGATTTCCTGCTTATAAATTGCCCATCCCCCTTGAACGCAGAATTCACAGTAAAGTCCTCCACTGTCACCTCTAACTGAGTCCGTCTTGACACTTACGAGGTCCAAGGAAAGCCTCCGGTCGCAGAGATGGTAGGATGTGGCCCGAACTGGGTGGCAGAAAGAGCTGGGCTTGGGGATCCCTGGGTGGCTCAGCGGTTTGGCGCCTGCCTTTGGCCCAGGGCACAATCCTGGAGTCCCAGGATCGAGTCCCGCATCGGGCTCCCGGCATGGAGCCTGCTTCTCCCTCCTCCTGTGTCTCTGCCTCTGTGTGTGTGTGTGTGTGTCTATCATGAGTAAATAAATAAATAAATCTTAAAAAAAAAAAAAAAAGAAAAAAAGAAAGAGCTGGGCTTCGGACTGGGATGAGCCTCAGGCTGTTTTGCCTTCAGCAGATGTCTTAACCTCTCTGAGGCTCCAGGTTCTCCTCTATAAAATGGAAGGAACGGGAGGTACCTACATCAAAGGACCTTAGAATTAAGTGAGATGACATACATAAAGCTTTGGCACAGCACCCAATACAAAAAATGTCCTCAACAAATGTGCTTTACTGTTATGACAACCCATCTGGCAGACATTCCAGGAGTGACCTGTGCTGCAAAGGTGGTCCCTGTCACACAGTGCACAGGAGCATCTGCTGGCCGGAGCAACAGGACATAGGGCGTGCCTGCCCAGATGGCCGCTCCTGCATCCAAAGACAGCAACCCCAGCCCTCTCCTTGCAGCTTTGAGGCTGGGAGAGCAGAGCCCTCCAGAGGAAGGATGACTCAGACCCTCCGCTGTTCCAGCACCAGCAGGGAAATATCCAGGGCTCCCAGGTGCCGTTCAGGGGTCTTTATTTTCATTTGTCAGAGAGCTGTGCAGGCGAGGAGCTTGTGCAGTGCCTCTAGTCATGGCACTAGAGGGCCCAGGGCCACTCCAGGATCAGCAAGGACAGCCTTCTAGCTCTCCTTGCCACCCTTCGGTTGCTGCTGAGGTCCTGAGTGCCCATTCCAGACCGCAATGCGGATGGTGCACCTGCTGAAGGCAGCAACGCGCCTCAGCGTGACCCCCTCTGGGAGCGGATGAAAGGGCAGGATCAAAAAAATTTAAAAAAAAAAAAAAAGAAAGAAAGAAAGGGCAGGATCAAGGCTTCTTGAAAAGAATCAGAACTGGGTGACGGGCACTGAGGAGGGCACTTGATGGGATGAGCACTGTGTGTTACACTATATGTTGGCAAATCGAACTTCAATAAAAACAAATTAAAAAAAAAAAAGGAATCAGAAGCCCAGGTTGCATCAGAACAGCCCCATCAGAGGCTAGAGCCAACAAACATCCTCAGCCTCAGAGAAGCAGGCCTCTATGGGGAAAGTCAAGGCCGAAGCTACTTTGCAACAGGTGTCCTCTGTTTACCTTCTTTTCCTCTCTTAGCCCTCATTATGCTTTATCATTGATATCTGCCTCCACTGCTCCACTGGAGGCTCCAGGAGAGCAGGGGCCATGGCTGATTTGCTCTTTGTGGTCTCCCCAGCACCTGAATAAATAAATACCTCTAAGATACAGAAAGTGAAAAGACAAAGCACGGGATAGCACTAAATCAGATGCTTCAAAACATCTCACGAGCCCAGAGAGTATTGCTGCTGCTAACACCCGTTGGTCTGAGAAGACTGCAGAGACTGCAGTGCCCCATGATTGAGGCATTTAATACAGACGTGGACAGACTAGCCCAGCTGTGACTCAGCTCGTCCCTCCTCCTGGACCTTCCCAAGCGCATGGAGAGGAAATCTGAAGAGACCCTGCGAAGAATCGTTACTTGCTGGATACCAGCAGAGCTAAGCACCTTAACAAGTAGGGCATGTGCTGCCGTCTAGAACCTTCCCACGGAGAGCCATACTGTGATATTGCCCTGATGTTTACATCAGCAAAAATAAACTCATAAGAGGTTTTTGTGAAAGCCCACACCTTCGGCAAATATCCGTGTCCTTGGGGAAAACAAGAGAAGTGTGAAACTGGACTTACTGTCACCTTCTCAGACGACCCCATCATTGCTGCTACAGTTAGCCACCCCTCTGCCTCCCCCACCACAAAGCCGGATCGACATGATCCATGAAGTGTTTGTTCTCAAAAAGGAAACAACAACCTCCAGCCTTCGCCTGGCAACTCCGTTTCCAGGTTTCCCCTCCTTAAGAAGCAACAATTGCAAAACCAATTTAACTTCCACTAGGAAAACGTCCCATGGTATTGGACTTACCATCCTGAGGACACTTCCAGGAATGTCAAGCAATTATAGACCTCTGAGTCTGCATCAGGATATTATAATAAACATAATCCACCACTTCTGACCAGTGACGCTTCGCCTAACCCTATCTGGGCCGTGCTCAACCACAAGATGCCAGAGAGACTGATAAGCCAATTGCTTATGACTTCAGAGCAACATCATCTGGGTACAAATTGATAAAGAAGCCCTAGAGATTATCACAAAAGTCAAGAAGCCTTAAAACTAATTCTCTGTCCTTGCAATTATAAACCCTTTTTGCAAATCTTTTCCAAGGACGAGCCTTCCCTCTTAATTATGCCACAATGTATGCATCCCTGAAATGAGAGGCTCTGTTCGGCATTTATGACTATGTGCTTATCTTCCAGCCTGAAGACGCACTTCTCATTGCTGATGTGCTGAACCAGCTACTATGCCAGGTTCTAGAAAACTGCCCCTGACAGCAGCCTACCGTGACCATGAAGATGACCGTGAAGATGGAGGTGTGGATGAGCCACGGTAAGGGGTGCAGGAACACGATGTGCTGCAAAAGAATCATAACAAAGGACCTGCTCCCCTAAAGGAGAAAGGGCCCCTCTCCCACCTCAAGCAGCAGAACAGAATTGAGGACTTTTAGTGCAGGTACAGGTTGGAAGAACTGAGGCAGACAAGTATAATACATGTCCCTATTTTTAAGGGTTTTGCAAGCTAATGGAGGGAGACAATACCCACAAAAGTTTCAAGTTAAATATCCAAGTCAATAATGCAGAGCAAGTGCTCTAGGAACTCAGAGGAGAGTTGACTATATGCATTGGTGGCCAACAGGGGACTTACATGAAGCAGGGTTTGGACAACAGGCGACTGGTCTCTCTAACAGTATTTTTCCAATGGATTATGGAAGAGGTGATGTTAAGGCTCTGAGGTGGCTGGAAGAGGGCCCCAAAGCCCTCCAGGGCAATAGCAGGATGGGAGGCACAGGAGTGGGCAGAGACGGGCAGTAACCAGTAAAGGGAGACTAAATGTAAGAACTAGGAATGCAAACTCCAGAAGCTAGGTGACCTTACATCCTGGCTGGCCTGAGGCAGTCCCAGTTTACCTCTTCTGCCCCACTGTAATTATTAATAGCGTCCCTACAATCTCAAAAGTGTCCCAGTTTAAATGAAAAATTATATGGCCACTCTAGTGAGAAGGAACTTTGGGCAGTCACCTTCCATCTGTGGGCAGGCCTCCAACACACCTGGGGGTCTGAGACCATGCAGCTCCCCTCCTGAAGGAAGTTTGCCAGCCCACATCTACACACATCCTCGTTTCTGCCAGGAGCCTCCCGTCCCCAAGCAGGGATCCCTTCTCTCCCCCATCACCATCCCTGAGGAGTCCTGGTTTCCCCCAGAAAAGGGAAAGGGATTAATTTGAATTTAAAAAACATTAAAGACCTATGCAGAACAAGAAATTCCCTGAACAAACGAAGAGATTCACCACAGACAGGGAGCAGATAGTTGCAATGTAGGCAGTGGAGAATGGATCTGTAGTCAGAATATGCAGGAAATCCCAACATATCAGTAAGAATAAGACAAATAACCCAATGGGAGGGCACCTGGGTGGCTCAGTGGTTGAGTGTCTGCCTTCAGCTGAGGTCATGATCCCAGGGTCCTGGGATCAAGTCCCATATAGGGATCCCCGCAGGGAGCCCACTTCTCCCTCTGCCTGTGTCTCTGCCTCCTGTGTGTGTGTCACTCATGAATAAATAAATAAAATCTTTAAAAAGAAATAACCCAATGGGAAAGTGGGCAAATAAAATGAGTAGGTAATTCACAGAAGAAGCCCAAATGTCAATAATTACAAAAGGATGTTCAACCTCCCTCATAATTTTTGAAATATAAATTGAAACAATAAGAAGATACTCTTTTATACTCGCAAAAAAAAAAAAAACTCTTTAAAGTCTACAATGTCAAGTGGTGGTGGACAAACAGCTATAGTCAAACAGTTTGATAGGAGATAACTTGGAAGAACCACTTAGTTCTGTTTGGTAAAGTAGAAGATATAAGTGCTCCACAATCCAGAAATCCCATTCCTCAATGTATGTCCTAGAAAAATTCTCTCACCCATGGCATAGGGAGATCCATGTCTCCCTGTACAAATGAATACTTAAGTGCGCAGTAGTAGTGAAAAACATTGGAAAAAATCTAAACATTCCATGACAGAAGAATGGACAAATCAGTTTGGTGTAGTCACACAATGAATATCATACAGCGCTTGAAATGAATAAGCCAGTTACAAGAATCACGTGGATAAGCCTCAGTAATGTTGAAAAGGAAAAGCAAGTTGAAGATTTACACAGTATAATACTTTAAAATATGCAAAAATTTATATATAGTTTATGGAAACATACATATGTAGCGTAAGTCTAAAATTATGAGTAGGATGATAAACTCCAAATTCAGAAAAGCAGTTACCTCTGGGGAAGAAGGTCACACATGGGATTGGGGGTGGGGGAGGAAGAGGCCTCAGGGGGCTTCTATTGGCTGTGTCATTTTTTTTTTAATGTGAAGCAACTATGGCAAATCTTAAGATTTAACAGAACTGAGTGATAGGTAAATGGATGTTCCTTGTATTCTTATCCTCCCCATTTTTTCGTATTCATGAAAGACAAGGAGGGTGGGTGCGTGAGGGCTAGGTAGTATAAGCATGCCGAGGAGCAAAGGTTATAAACCAAGAGGCCAAGACAGAGACAAGCTTGGGTGTGCCTCCCTGAGTCCTTCACACGACCAACACCAACCCTACAAGCCTGGAAGGGTCGAGTGTAGGGCCAGGGTGACTCCCAAGCCTCTGGCCCAACAGGGACAGAGCTAGAAGGTGGGAGTGTGGTTCCCCACAGCCCCCTCTCCCTCTTCTGTCTCTGGTTGGCCCTTGATCCTCTTCCCTGTTGGTCTTTAGCACCCCACAATGTCCACTTGGACAAGCTTCACCTATCAGATTGACAAAAATCACGATGTTTGACGCCACCCAATGTCACAGGTCTGGATTTGCTCCATACCTCTTTGATCCAAGAAACGTCACATTGCTCATTTGTGTAAATCCAACTAAACTTGGCTACAAGACCCCACTCTCTAGAGCTGACAAAAGAATTCAATCTTAGTCATGATTTGGAGGGTGCCTCTCCCTTTTCAAGATCATACTAAAGCCCTGTGTTGTTGAGTTTGCAGGGAAATGGCTTTTATGGACTAAACTGTATTCCCCAAAATATGTACATTGAACCCCTCATCCACAATGGTACTGTATTTGGAGAAAAGGGTTTTAAAGAGGTAATTGAGGTCAAATGAGGATATATACGGGTCAGATCCTAATCCAGTGTGAGCGGTGTCCTTTGTCTTACAAAGGAAGAGACACATAGAGAAAAGGCCTTGTGAGGACCCAATGCAAAGGCCGCTGTCAGCGAGCCAAAGAAAGAGGCCTTGAGAGAAGTTGGCCTTGCCAGTGCCTTGATCTTAGATTTCCAGCTCCTAGAATGGTGAAAAAATAACTTTCTTTCTTTGTTTAAACCAGTCTGTCTGTGGTATTTAGGAGACCCTTTACAAACTAATACAATGTCCAAGGGTGTGTGTGGGAACTTAGAGCTGCAACCCTCAACCCCAGACAAGGGACACTCCCCACAGCCTGTGCGGTGGCTCTCCATGTCCACTCTGCTTGGCTGCTGAGTCAGGTTGACACTTTTAGTGCGAGCAAATCCCCCAGGGACAGGAGGAGGGGGACACCCAGGGAGGAGATAGCAGATTTACTAATACAGGAGGCAAGTTGACATGAGCACATTTTTACCCGAGCTGCAGAACTTCATGAGTAATTATTTTGGGGCAATGAGATTGGAAAGGAAGTGTATTTTCTTTGATTTGTCTATGTTTCCTCTATGTTCTAAATGAGCACATATTGGCTTTGTAATAATGAAAATAGTAAGTTCTTAACTTCTAAAATTTCTACCATCCTCTAGGCCCAAATCCAAGGCCATTTTTTCCAACGTACCACTCTCCAAAGCTGAGTGCGTGAGCTTTTTCTTCTCTGAAAGCCCATGAGAGTCGGGCTTCTCCCATGTTTCCTGTCTGGGCTGTAGTTACTTATTATGTGGGTGATTTTGCTCCACTGCTAGCTATCTGCCTCCCTGTGGCCTTCAAATAGTGCCCTGTCCGCTCAGCATGGCTGTGTGACATACTAACATTAAGCACTTTTTTTATATAAATGTATTTTGCCAACATATAGAATAACACCCAGTGCTCATCCCCTCAAGTGCCCACCTCAGTGTCCATCACCCAGTCACCCCCACCCCCTGCCCACCTCCCCTTCCACCACCCCTAGTTCATTTCCCAGAGTTAGGAGTCTTTCATGTTCTTCTCCCTTTCTGATATTTCCCACTCATTTTTTCTCCTTTCCCCTTTATTCCCTTTCACTATTTTTTATATTCCCCAATTGAATGAGACCATATAATGTTTGTCCTTCTTCCATTGACTTATTTCACTCAGCATAATACCCTCCAGTTCCATCCACGTCAAAGCAAATGGTGGGTATTTGTCATTTCTAATGGCTGAGGAATATTCCATTGTATACATAGACCACATCTTCTTTACCCATTCATCTTTCAATGGACACCGAGGCTCCTTCCACAGTTTGGCTATTGTGGCCATTGCTGCTATAAACATCGGGGTGCAGGTGTCCCGGCATTTCATTGCATCTGTATCTTTGAGGTAAATCCCCAGCAGTGCAATTGCTGGGTCGTAGGGCAGGTCTATTTTTAACTCTTTGAGGAACCTCCACACAGTTCTCCAGAGTGGCTGCACCAGTTCACATTCCCACCAACAGTTCAGGAGGGTTCCCCTTTCTCCACATCCTCTCCAACATTTGTGGTTTCCTGCTTTGTTAATTTTCCCCATTCTCACTGGTGTGCGGTGGGATCTCATTGTGGTTTTGATTTGTATTTCCCTGATGGCAAGTGATGCGGAGCATTTTCTCATGTGCTTGTTGGCCATGTCTATGTCTTCCTCTGTGAGATTTCTGTTCATGTCTTTTGCCCATTTCATGACTGGATTGTTTGTTTCTTTGCTGTTGGGTTTAACAAGTTCTTTATAGATCTTGGATACTAGCCCTTTATCTGATATGTCATTTGGAAATATCTTCTCCCATTCTGTAGGTTGTCCTTGAGTTTTGTTGACAGTATCTTTTGCTGTGCAAAAGCTTCTTATCTTGATGAAGTCCCAATAGTTCATTTTTGCTTTTGTTTCTCTTGCCTTCATGGATGAATCTTGCAGGAAGTTACTGTGGCCAAGTTCAAAAAGGGTGTTGCCTGTGTTCTCCTTTAGGATTTTGATGGCATCTTGTCTCACATTAAGATCTTTCATCCATTTTGAGTTTATCTTGTGTATGGTGCAAGAGAGTGGTCTAGTTTCATTCTTCTGCATGTGGATGTCCAATTTTCCCAGCACCATTTATTGAAGAGACTGTCTTTTTTCCAGTGGATAGTCTTTCCTCCTTTGTCGAATATTAGTTGACCATAAAGTTGAGGGTCCCACCAAAAAGGAGAATTATAGACCAATATCCCTGATGAACATGGATGCAAAAATTCTCAACAAGATACTAGCCAATAGGACACAACAATACATTAAGAAGACTATTCACCATGACCAAGTAGGATTTATCCCTGGGATGCAAGGCTGGTTCAACACTCGTAAAACAATCAATGTGATTCATCATATCAGTAAGAGAAAAAACAAGAACCATATGATCCTCTCAATAGATGCAGAGAAAGCACTTGACAAAATACAGCATCCACTCTTGATCAAAACTCTTCAGAGTGTAGGGATAGAGGGAACATTCCTCAACATCTTAAAAGCCATCTATGAAAAGTCCACAGCAAATATCATTCTCAGTGAGGAATCACTGGGAGCCTTTCCCCTAAGATCAGGAACAAGACATGGATGTCCACTCTCACCACTGCTATTCAACATAGTACTAGAAGTCCTAGCCTCAGCAATCAGACAACAAAAAAACATTAAAGGCATTCAAATTGGCAAAGAAGAAGTCAAACTCTCCCTCTTCGCCAATGACCTTATACTCTACATAGAAAACCCAAAAGACTCCACCCCAAGATTGCTAGAACTCATACAGCAATTTTGGCAGTATGGCAGGTTACAAAATCAATGCCCAGAAGTCAGTGGCATTTCTATACACTAACAATGAGACTGAAGAAAGAGAAATTAAGGAGTCAATCCCATTTACAATTGCACCCAAAAGCCAAAGGTACCCAGGAATAAACCTAACCAAAGAGGTAAAGGATCTATACCCTAAAAACTAGAGAACACTTCTGAAAGAAATTGAGGAAGAGGGATCCTGGGGTGGCTCAGCGGTTTAGTGCCTGCCTTCAGCCCAGGGTGTGATCCTGGAGTCCTGGGATCGAGTCCCACATCAGGCTTGCTGCGTGGAGCCTGTTTCTCCCTCTGCCTGTGTCTCTGCCTCTCTTTCTCTCTGTGTCTCTCATGAATAAATAAATAAAATCTTTGAAAAAAAAGAAAAGAAAAAAGAAATTGAGGAAGACACAAAGAGATGGAAAAATATTCCATGCTCATGGATTGGAAGAATTAATATTGTGAAAATGTCAATGTTACCCAGGGCAATTTACACGTTTAATGCAATCCCTATCAAAATACCATGGACTTTCTTCAGAGAGTTGGAACAAATTATTTTAAGATTTGCGTGGAATCAGAAAAGACCCTGAATAGCCAGGGGAATTTTAAAAAAGAAAGCCATAGCTGGGGGCATCACAATGCCAGATTTCAGGTTGTACTACAAAGCACTTTTTCAATCATGACTCTTAAGATTTTTTTCAACAAAACTTAACAATACCTAAGATCTTCCTAGTTTTGCAGATTTGGAGTGTAAAGGTCAAAGGTTAACAACCCATGAGTCTCAAGGCCAAAGGAGAGAAGAAACCAGGCCCATCTGGCTCCAGGTCCTCCAGGCATAACCACCAGGGGTTAGAGCCCCCTTTGACTCTCCTTGGGGCTTCCATATTCCCCTCATCTGGGTCAGGCAGCTCTGGCTGCCATTTTAGGCAAAGAAGCACCTCCTGGTACAGGGAGAGGGCCTGGGTGAACATGGCATGATGTGGTGAGTGCCTTCTTTCTCTCTCTGTCATGCCAGGCCCTAGAAGAGCCCTGTGTTTTCAAGGGAGATGAAAAAATTCAACTCAGGAGTGTAGAAGGGCCAATCTCCCTTAGGTAACAGCCGAAAGCACTATTCTCCAGCAGTCCTCTCAGTGATAAAGGAGATACTTTGACCTCTTTCTGCCTGATTCGAGGTTCAGACCTGAGACAAGGAAGAGAAGGTGTCCTATAAAGACCGCCTCAAATGCCACAAGAGTCCAAATGACCACTGGGAACCCTGCTGTCCTTCCTTCTGTCCTTCTGTTAAATGTGTCAGGCTAACTCTACAGCAGCATCTCTCAACATTGGCATTATTGATATTTTGGCGAGGAGAATGCTTCATTACAGGAGCTGTCCTTGGTTTGTAAGATGTGCAGCAGCATCCCTGCCATGCCACTGGGTGCCAGCAGTATCCCCTCACTCGTGACAATCAAAAATGTCTGCAGACATTACGAAATGACTCCTGGGAGACAAACTTGCCTCCAGTTGAGACGCACTGCTCTAGAGTTTTGTGCTCTCAAAACTCATGTAGACTCATCCCCCAACACAGTGTCAGTACCCGAGCAAAAGTGTCAGACTGGGGCCTTGATTACCAGACACCAGGGAGCAGAAAGAACATGATGGAAATAGTGACTCTAGCTCTGAATCACAGATACATTCCTAGCACAGAAGGGTGAAAACAATGAGGGACCCATTCATTCAATCAGGCAATCAACAAATATGTGTCTATTTATTGGTCGATTATTATGCACTGGGTGTTGTGCTAGCTGTTGGAGACACAAAGATCAAGAGGATAAACAGAGTCCTTGCCCTAACGTAGCTTTCTGTCCAGCAGGAAAAAAGACATTACACAGTCGACTGCAATCAAGTGTGTTAAGGTTGATGATGGAGGCATACAGGGGGCTCCAAATGAAATTATGAAAGATGAACTCCAGGATTAGGAAAGGATTCTTTGCATCATCTGAAACTATACAATATTGGTCTACCTGGCAAGTTGGCCCTTCTCCACCCAGCACCCCCCTCAACAGGTTCCTCGGTTTCCCCTCAGACCTGGAAGCATGTTTGTGACAGAGAGGCCCTAAGTACTGAGGGTGTGTCAGGATCCAGTTGACTTTGCTCCCAGGTGTAACTTCTGATTCCATTTTGAGCCAGCTGAGGCCGTGGAGTAATCGAATTAGGCAAATATTATGGGGAAGAAAATGGGCCTGTAAGTAGCTTAAAGTGATGGAAATGACCTGAAGGTGGCCATGCAAATGGTCTGTATAATATCCTGTAATAACCCTGTCCAGGCAGCCCGAGGAGGCAGGCTTCCAATAATGAGGTGTCTGATTAGAATAATGTTCAGTGGGAGAATGTGTGAGTGTCCGCATAAATCAGGCCTGGAGAGCCTCCCCAATTAGCCAGGAAGGAGACAGGCAAGGTGCGTGCCAATGCTACGCTGGGAGGCCACTGCGGGAGGAAAGCTAATCATCCTCATAGCAATCCTGATATTTTATAGCACTCTACAGTTTATAAACGTTTTTCCCAAGCAATAGTTCACCTGGTCATCACCCAGCTGTTCTAAAGATTAAATGAGATAATGTCCTCTTGTGAGATAATTAATGGCCAGTTTGGGTCACAATTGCAGGCCCAGCACCCAGCATGGTGCCTGGCACATAGTAGCTGTTCAATAAACAGAGCTATGAAGGGCCAGGTAGCAGAGAGCTGACTTCTCCAATCATCTGCTGTTCTCCTTACTGGCACCGGGGTCAGAAGCAAGCTCCAACACAGCCTCAGAAAGCTTCCTTTCCCTTCCTTTGCTTCCCAGTGGGGATACACGAGCTTTGTTTTGGGCAGTCAACTACTTGGGAGATGTCAGTTCCCCTGTCTACTCTGTCCCTCTCTGCCCCAGCTGGCGAGAAGCGAGGCAAAATGTTCTGATGGGCCCCCAGGACACCTCACCCATCCAGTAATTGCGTACAGAGTGTCTACAAGGTGCCATTCATTCATTTATAGACTTGAAACTAATTGTTGAATAACCAGTGTGAGCCAGGCTCAGGTAGCTGGGCAGAGGGGAGTGAAAACAGGAGAACAACACGGGCCCTGGGAGGCCTGGCAGCAGACACCCCACCTGTGCACACACCCCCTGGGTGGGGTACCCGGAGCAACAGCCGGTAAGGACTGGCGGAGAGCGAGCCGGCTTCGGGGGCAAGGGGGGTTGGCCACACAGCCTCCCAGGGTGGGGGAAGGGCAGCTACCGCCTCCCCGGCCCCAAACAACCCAGGGCTACCCCCTCCCACCCTGTGGGCCTCACCACTCACCTCTGGGAAACAGTTCTGTTCTCTGTTTCACAGAGGAAGAGACTAAGGATCTCGCCAAAGATTATGAAGCTGATAAGAAAAAAATGTAGCTACAACCCAGGTTCCAGACCCCATATCTAATCTTCTATGTGTAAACGAATGTGCATGGTAACCAAACCCATGAGTACACCACAGCCCCATGGCGCAGACGCCTAGGTGACCGCTTGTACATACGTGAACACTCAGTGTTCCTGTAAGCACACCCACACACAGACGCAGCTCCTCATCCTTGTGCACACCCCAGCAGCATCCCGGAATGGTACCTGACCTCTTGGGCTTTTATCTTCGTGCCAAAGAGTAGTAATCTGTGGGGGAGCAGCTAGAGGGCACAGGATTGGGGCTCTCAATGCTGGGCTGGATGTGAGGCTGCTGGGAAAGCTTGGAGCAAGGCAGAAAAAACTTGACCCACAGTGACCTCGTTGTGACCACCTGAAACCCAAACACATTTGAATATTCCTTATAGACAATCCATTAGGTATAAATGCACTACCTGCTTGAGTGGATGAGGAGTGCTGAGCGTTGCCCCGTGCTTAGCTCAGACTACTATAACAGAATACCAGAGACTGGGAGGCTTAAACGATGCATTTGTTTTGTCCCAGCTCTTGAGGCTAGAAGTCTGGGACCAATGTGTCAGTAAGGTGGGTTTCTGCAGAGACCTCTCTTCCCTGGCTTACAGACGGCCACCTTCTCACTGTGCCCTCCCCTGGCCCTTCCTCTGTGCTCCTGCAGAGGGGGGAGGGGGGAGGGACGACTGCATGCTTGCATGCACACTCTGGTGTCTCTTCCTCTTTTTATAGATACCAGTCCTATCAGATTAGGGTTCTACCCTTCCCACCTCATTTAACCTTAATTACTTCCCTAAAGTCCCTATCTCCAAATACAGTCACATCAAAGGGTAGGGATTCAGTGTAAATTTGAGGGAGTCACCATCAGTCTGTAACACCTCCATAACACGAGCTGGAGGCAAACTCTGGGGCACAGGAACACAGACACACATAGAGAGCTGCATGTGTCACTCCTATCAGGAGCAGCCTGCAGGGTCTGGGTTCCTGCATACCTCAGACACAGCTTCCTTCTGCACCACAGGCCTGTAGCAATATGCTCCCAGAGGAGAAAGGCCGTCAGAATGCAGAAAGGTGGGGTGCCTGGGGAGCTCAGCAGTTGAGCGTCTGCCTTCGGCTCAGGTCATGATCCGGGGTCCTGGGATCGAGTCCCATATCAGGCTCCCTACAGAGAGCTTTACAGTGGTGCAAAAGCAATGCTTATTCAATAGCAGCCATACTTCAAATTTTGAATTTGATCTTTTCCTGGGCTCATGATATGCTAGGATATTCTCTCATGATGCAGGGCAGTGACAGTGAGCATGGCTCGCAGCGAGCCACGTGGGTAAAAACACCAATACACTGACAGCCATTCTATACCCGTACAACCATTCTGTTTTCACTCACAGCACAGTACTAGATAAACTACATGGGCTATTCAACACTATTATAAAATAGGCTTCTTGTTCCATGATTTTGCCCAATTGTAGGCAGACGTACATATGCTGAGCCTGTTAAAGGTAGGTGAGGCTAAGCTACAATGTTTGGTAGGTTAGGCAGATTAAATGAGTTTTTGACTTAATATATGTTCTTATATATAATGGTTTATCAGGATGTGACACTATCATGATAAGGAAGATCTGTACTCAAAATTTGCTACAAGGGTAGATATTAAGTGTTCTCACATCCACACACACAAAAGGAATTATGCAAGGTGTTGGATACATTAACTAGCTTGATTGTTGTGATCCTCTTACAATATATACTATTTCAAAACATCAAGTCACTTGCACCTCATTTATTTGTCACTTGCACCTCAATAAAGATGAAAAAATAAAATAAAAAATTTAAAACTATAAAAATGATGACTAAGGGGGCCAACATGGCAGAGGCTCAGCAAGACCCACCTGAGGGTCACACTCATGATGCTGGGGTGACTCCTAACTCTTACCGTTCTGTTTTCCCTTCCTATCTCTGCCTTGCCATTTTCCATTGGTAAGTCCAAACCTTTAGAGAGGAAGACTTAGGTCAATGACATCTCAAGGAAAAGAAAGAGTGGTATAGGAGGGAAACTTGGGCTTTTAACCAAAATGAAGCATTAAAGAACCGGTGCCATCAGCTTCAGTCTACATCCCTTGAGAGAGCCCAGACTCTCCCTGACACATTTCCATAGATCCCCTCCTTTTCTAAATTAACCTGCTTCCTTCAAGTACCAGAATTCTAGATAAATAAAGAATGAGTCCTTATTCAATGGAATTGTTTTTCTGTTTTGTTTAATTACTAAAATTGTGACAGCATTATTTTCTACCATTTCCAATGCAAATACGCGATGTTCCTGTTACGCTGTGGATTAAGCTGGGTTTTATGAGCTAGCCCTGGAAGCTAACCACCACTTAAAACCTACTCCTGTGGGAAAACGCATGCTAAATTCCTAAGATCCAACTTTTACAGATCAGCTCTGGGAAGTGCAGCCTGTCAGTACACTGAGGGCTGCCTGGAAAAATGCTGTGTTTTGAGGGGCACATTCTCCTTTCATACCACTCTTACTAGAATCACAGACTACGAGGTGGAAAATCCTTAGAAATCAGTTAGGACACCCTCTCAGGTCACAGATGAGCAGAATGTTTACATGTGAGAGTACAGCAAGATGGAGTGACACGCCCCAATTCACACAGCTAGACAGTGACTCGGGTCCCCAGATGCCCAGTGCAGAGACTACAGCCAGGTGAGTGGAAATACCAAGGAAGAAAAGAAGTATAACAATAGCAGCCAACATTTATTGAATACTTGGTATGGACTGGGCACCATACTAGGCACTTAAGTGCATTTAATCTTCCAAAAGCCCTATTGGGTAGTACAAATACTATCTCCATGGTACAGAAGAGACTTCTGAGGTTCCGCTGTCAGCCCAAAGCCATTTAGTAAGTTCAGAGTTAACCATCACAGTTAATAAATAACAGGTAATTCAAGCAACTACACTCCTAATCAAGGTGATCTTCAAGTTTTCAAGCTGCCCACTTACTCTCCTGCCCTATTGCACCCCCAAAGGAAGAGCTTCGCCACCCAGCCATCTGTTGAAGGTAGTGCTTCACAAACCTCAGATTTGCATCCTTCTTCCCCTGTTGTAAGAGAGGTGGCCCTCATGGTACAAGATTTCTCTGTTGAGAAGTACTCAATAGGACTTCCCATTTCAGGTAATACAATAGTCTAGATGTCCAGAAAATTCTCACAGTGAAGAACACCAAAAATATGATGAATAAAAGTAAATTAATTTCATAAATACATAGCTGAGCTGGGAGAAAGAAAAATCTTCAAAGGCCAAAATCATCAGAAAGTCCAGTCTTAAGGTTGTAAGTGCCCACCAAAGCCTGAGGTGAGGGGTGATCAGATGATTCCATTAGCCAAGAGCTTGGGTTTTAATGATCAAAACAAAGCTAAGGAGCTTAAGAGACAAAGTCAGGGCTCAAGAGGAATGAGAGGCAGCTGAGAGACCCCATCACAAAGCCAGGACACCTCTACACCCTCAGTAAGTCCACCGCACTCCTGGAGATGGTGGGGATTCCTGCCCATCTCTGCTGTGGGTAGAGTCTCCTTGATAATTCCTAATCAAAAAATGACCCTCCCATGGATTGGGGGCTGAAACTTGTACCAGCTGTAAGACACCACAACAAAAAAAAATTATTTTAAAGTCGTTTTGCTTGAAAAACACAAACACACAGACCCTCTCCAGAGGAACATAATTCAAACTTAGACATCAAAGAATTCTACAGATAAAGCACTAAAGAAATGATTTCAGATTTCTGTACTTTTAGTCCATTCCCACATTATTCACAATAGCCAAGATATGGAAACAAGCTACGTCTCCAATGACAGGTGAATGGATAAAGAAAATGTGGTATAAATATACAATGGAATATTATTCAGCCTTTTAAAAATAAGGAAAATCTGCCATTTGCAACAACATAGATGATCCTGGAGAGCATTATGCTAAATGAAATATGTCAGAGAGAAAAATACAAATACTCTATGATCTTGCTTCTATGTGGAATTAAAAAAAAATAGTTGAACTCACAGAAACAGAGTACAATGATGGTTGCCAGGAACTGGGGCTAGGAGAAATGAGGTTGGTAAAAGTTACAAGATGAATAAGTTCTGAGGATCTAATATATAGCATGGTGATTATGGTTAATACTCTACACTTGAAATTAGCTAAGAGTGGCACCTGGGTGGCTCAGTGGTTGAGCGTCTGCCTTTGGCTCAGGTCGTGATCCTGAGATTGAGTCCCGCATCAGGATCCCTGCAGGGAGCCTGCTTCTCCCTCTGCCTATGTCTCTGCCTCTCTCTGTGTGTCTCTCATGAAAAAATAAATAAAATCTGAAAGAAGAAAGAAGAGAGAAAGAAAGAAAGAAAGAAAGAAAGAAAGAAAGAAAGAAAGAAAGAAAGAAAGAAAGGAGTGAAATGATGGATGTGTTAATTTTCTTGATTATGGAAATCATTTTGCAATATATAATATATCAGATCATCACATTGTATATTTTAAGTATATTAGAATTTTATTTGCAAATTATACTTCAGTAAAGCTGGGGGGGAAATGATCTCAGAATCATAAATTAGAGGACACAAGATGGTGAACATCAGTAACCTTCGGGGAAGTAGAGATCAAAACCACAATGAAGTATCACTTCACACCTGTCTGAATTGCTAAAACCAAAAAGACAAGAAATAACAAGTGTTGGCAAGGGTAAGGAGAAAAAGAACCCTTGCATACTGTTGATGGGAATGTAAACTGGTGCAGCCACTGTGGAAAACATTATGGAGATTCCTCAAAAAATTGAAAATAGAACTTCCATATAATCCAATAATTCTAGGTATTTACCCAAAGCAAAAACTATGTATTTACCCCAAAGCAAATAAAAACACTAATTCAAAAAGATGAACCCTGGGCACCTAGGAGGTTCAGTAGGTTAAGCAGCTGGCTTCACCTCATGTCATGATCCCAGGGTCCTGGGATCGAGCCCTGTGTTGGACTCCCTGCTCAGCAGGGAGCCTGCTTCTCCCTCTCCCATTGCAGTTTCCACTGCTTGTGCACGCCCTCTCTCTATATATATATATATATATGTCAAATAAATAAATAAAATCTTTAAAGAAAAAAAAGATGAACCTCTATGTTTATTGCAGCATTACTTACAATAGCCAAGTTATGGAAGCAAACTAAGTGTTCATTGATAGATGGATGGAAAAAGAAGATGTGGTATATGTGTGTGTGTGTGTGTGTGTGTGTGTGTCTCATTAATAAATAAATAAAATATTTTTAAAAAATACAGAAATCAGAGAAAGACAAATATCATATGACTTCACTTACATGTGGATTCTAAAAAAACAAAACAAACAAATAAAAAGCAGAAACAAACCTATAGATACAGAGAACAAACTAACTGATGGTTGCCAGAGGCAGGAGTAGGCAGGAAAAGGGCAAAATGGGTGAAGAGAACTGGGAGTTACAAGGCCTCCAGTTATGGAATGAATAGGTCATGGAAATTTAAGATACAGCACAGGGAGTATAATTGATGGTATCGTAACAGTGTTGTGTGATGACAGGTGGTAGCTACACTTGTGAGCATAGCATCAGGTAGAGACTTGTTGAATCACTATGTTGTACACTTGAAACTAATGTAACACTGTTAACTATACTCAAATAAAAGGAAAGAAAATTACAGGACACAGAGGGAAATGAGTACCTGTAGGGAAAAGCCAAAAGGGGAGAAATGAAGTGGGCTCCAAGGTGCTGAAGCCAATCCAGGTAGTGAGAATAAGTAACAAGTGACAGTCACAGGACACGTACTGTGAGCAGAACCCTGTGCTAAGAGCACTACACAGACATGTAGCCTTTGACTGCATGTTCAATGAGTCACCCAAAGCAGCCTTAAGAAAACTTAAAATAGCAGCATTAGAGAGGTGCCTGGGTGGCTCAGTTAGTTAAGCATCAGCCTTCAGCTCAGGTCATGATCCCAGGATCCTGGGTTCGAGTCCCGTGTTGCCTCCCTGCTCAGCAGGGATATGCTTTTCCCCCTCCCTGTGCCTGTGCACTCTCTCTCTCTCTCTCTCTCAAATAAATAAATAAAAGTCTTTTAAAAATAACAGAATTAGAATCAATCACCTATTCTAGGGTATTTCAAACAGCAAGTCTTACAATCTTTATCTAGATAGCTAAATAGATAATAGATAGATGATATGCATACAGAGAGAAATGGAAAGACTGTAGGTAGACAGATAAAGAAATGGGCACGCAGATACATATACACAAATGTGTGTGTGTTAGGGTTCTCCAGAAAAACAGGACAACAGGACATACATACATTTATCTGTATATAGAGGTGGGAGGAGGGAGAGAGAGAAAAAGAGGGAGAGAGAGAAATATTTATTATGAGGCATCAGCTCACACAGTAAAAAGGCTGAGCAGTCCCAAGATCTGCAAGCTGGAGGCCCAGGACAGCTGGTGGTGTAATTCAGGAATAGCCCAAAGGCCTCAGAACCAGGGGAGCCAAAGGTGTAAATACCAGTCTGCAGTCAGAAGAGGAGATAAGATGACTCAGCTCAAGCAGTGAGGAGGGGAAAAAAAGGTGAATTCCTCTTTCCTCTGCCTTTGGTTCTATTGGGCCCCTCGGCCTCTCAGTGGATTGGATGGTGTCAACCCACATTGGGGAGAGCAATTTACTTTCCTAAGTCCACTGATTCCAATGCTAATCTCCTCTACAAAGACCCTCACAGACACAGCTAGAAACACCCTCACAGATATACCTAGAAATACTGTTTTTCACCTGGGCAGGCCATGACCAGTCAAGCTGACACATTATATATATATAATGTGTACATATATATGTAATGTGTGTATCCACATACATCATGAACGCATATGCTGGGTCTCAATGGAAAGCGTATTTCTTACTGCAGATCAAGGTTAAAATAAAATTTAAAAAAAGCCAAGGGGATACTGATATAGCCCCAGGCCGCCATTTTCTTTTCTGGGAAACTGAGGCCCGGAGAGGGAGCATCAAAGTCGCTGGCCTGGCTACAGCAGAGTTCAGATGAGGGCCAGGTCTTTCTGTTGCTCCCCATGGCAGCAGGTAGCACTGGGAGCCTTCACCATTTATTATTATTATTCTTTTATTTAAATTCAATTTGCCAACATATGGTATAACTCCCAGGGCTCATCCCATCAAGTGTCCTCCTTAATGCCCATCACCCAGTGACCCTATCCTTCACCCTCCTCCCCTTCTGCAAACCTTTGTTTGTTTCCCAAAGTTAAGAGTCTCTCATGGTTTGTCTTCCTCCCTAATTTTTCCCCACTCGATTCCCCCCCCCTTCCTTTATGGTCCCTTTCACTATTTCTTATATTCCAACTATGAGTGAAACCATACAATAATTGTCTGTCTCTGACTGAATTATTTCATTCAACATAATACCCTCCAATTCCATCCACATCAAAGCAAGGTAGATATTCGTCCTTTCTGATGGCTGAGTAATATTCCATGGTGTATATATACCACATCTTCTTTAGCCATTCATCTGTCAAAGGACATTTGGGCTCCTTCCACAGTTTGGCTGTTGTGGACATTGCTGCTATAAACATTGGGGGGCAGGTGTACTGTCGTTTCACTACATCAGTATCTTTGGGGTAAACACCCAGTGGTGCAATTGCTGAGTCATAGGGTAGCCCTATTTTTAACTTCTTGAGGAACCTTACACCATACACAAAGATAAACTCAGAATGGATGAGAGATCTACACGTGGCCAGGAGTCCATCAAAATCCTAGAGGAGGACACAGGCAGCAACCTCTTTGAACTTGGCTGCAGCAACTTCTTGGTAGACACATCTATAAAAGCAAGGGAAACAAAAGCAATAATCAGCTATTGGGTGGTCATCAAGATAAAAAGCTCTGCACAGCAAAGGAAACAGTTAACAAAATTAAAAGGCAACCTACAGGATGGGAACCTTCACCACTGAAAGCCGTGGGCTGGGAAGCTCCTTCACATGCTCCTTGGGGAGGAAAGGACAGAGTAAGTCGCTCTGCACAACAGGGAGCATTAGGTACTTTGCCTTTGGTGTCTCTAACTTTCCGGTGATGTCCTCTCCTTTTCTACCTCTTTTGCAGAGACACTCGTGGCCTTTCTGCCATCTCTGCTCTCACATTATCAAGACCTGGTCTTGGGAAAGGAGTTAGTAGCCTTCTTCACACAAAGCTGCAAATTATCCCCATGCTATCGTCTTCCTGATTATTTGCTCTTGTACTGAAAGATTGAAAGTTTAAGCCAAAGACAAGAATTTCTCAACCTAGAGCTTTTCTCTGGCATCAGCAAACCAACAGAAAAGAATTGAGGGCAGCAATGAGGAAGGGAGAGAGCACATTTGGCCTCTCTGATACCTGGTGACCCACTATGCCTAGTGCTGGATAACCAGGTACCACCAGCAGACATGGGTGGTCCTAATGGGTGCCACAGGGGTTGGCACTATTCTTCTCCCCGTGATCTCCACCAGCTGCTCTTTTCTCTGATATGGAGCTCTTTATCCTCCGACTTGCAAGGTTGATAAAGATTAACAGATACGATTATAAAGTTATAAATCTGCTTTTTTAACAGACTTAGCAAAATTTATCATTCTAGATAAAGTCTGTCCCTTCAAAGCCATCACCTTGGGGGATGAATCATTTACTTCAATGATGCTTCTATTCATTTCAGGATCGCTGTTTTAGGAATATTAATAATTACCAATTATGAAGTGCCTGCCATGGATCAAAAACTAGACCAGGCACTTCACACGCTATACCTTATTAAATCCCTTAAAAGAAGTATTGTCCCTTTTAAACAAGACAAGGCTAGTTTTATTCTATCCATATCAGACCTCATCTGTAGCCACAAAAAAAAAAAATCTAATCCCCAATTTTAGTCATCACACTTGGCTCTAAATGACTTTAGGCTGTTCCAGAAATCAAATCTACCCTTGGAATGCAAAGAGTGACCCCCACAGAGAACAGTCAGAGAGTGTGTCACATGTTCAGTTGGATTTCCCAAAAAGGAGTTCCAGCAGTATTTTCTGCCATGGCAACATCTTTGCAATAAGTTCATGGCCCAAGATGACTACTTTGATGTTTGAGCTCGTGTGTGTGTGTGTGTGTGTGTGTGTGTGTGTGTGTGTGTAATTAGCCAAGGTACTTCAGAGATGCAAGCTATGCCCTCAGAAAATCTGCCTAAATGTCTGACCAGGTACTTTGAGAGGGGAGATAAGAAGATGTCGTAAGAGTTTCTTCTGACAGGGATCCCTGGGTGGCGCAGCGGTTTGGCGCCTGCCTTTGGCCCAGGATCGAATCCCACGTTGGGCTCCCGGTGCATGGAGCCTGCTTCTCCCTCTGCCTATGTCTCTGCCTCTCTCTCTCTCTCTCTCTCTCTGTGTGTGTGTGTGACTATCATAAAAAAAAAAAGAGTTTCTTCTGACAGATGATGTGGTGTGGCCACCATGTCACCTGGTGCACTCCCATCTAGTCCTGAACCCTCCTTCTCACCCCACTACTCCTTTGCTATGACTGCACACAGCCTGTGACAGAGGGGCGGCTTGGTTCTCAGCGGTATGGGTCACCCCACCCAGAAGGCCCATCCTCACACCCCAATGTAACACCCACGCTGAGGAGGCTCATAAGGTGTTTGCCTAATTTTTCGACCCCTTCAGCTCTTCTTTTGGATGTGGACAGCTGAGATTTCTCTGCCTTACATGGGCATTTCACAGGTTCACTGTCAAGCTCCTCTTCTTTTCTTTTTTTTTTTAAGATTTTATGTATTTATTCATGAGAGGCATAGAGAAAGAAGCAGAGACATAGGCAGAGGGAGAAGCAGGCTCCATGCAGGGAGCCTGATGTGGGACTCAATTCCAGGACCCTAGCATCATGACCTGAGCCAAAGGCAGATGCTCAATTGCTGAGCCATCCAGATGCCCCGTCAAGCTCCCCTTCTAACCAGATCAATGTTACTCCTTCAGATACAGAACTTCTGGGGCGCTACCAACCAAGTGGGCGTTTGGTGCCACTCGGCAGTCCTGCATTTCCTGAGTCCTCTTCCTCTCTTCTCTCTTCCCTTCAAAATTCCAATGTCTCATCCCTACCCTTTGTCCTCCACCTGTGATTCTCACTTCACTGAGAAGAGAGAAGCAACCAGAACACTGAGACTCTCACTATGGGATCTGTTCTCCTGCCTCTCTCTGTCTTCCCTCCTGGAAGAGTGACCCGCCCACAACATTAATTAACAGGCTGAACACCCCCTCCTCCTCAAAACACTTTTTCCCACAGCTTCCAGGACAACCACTCTCTCTCTCTCTCTCCCTGTCTCTCTCTCTCTCTCCTGGTTCTTCTCTCACATGGCCAGCAGCCCTGCCCTGTTGTCTTTGCTGACCTGACCTCCTAGCCTTACTGATTGCAGTGCCCCAGGGATCAATCCTTTGCTTATCTTTTTTTTACAAACATTGGCTTTCACAGTGAGCTCATTCTGCCTCACGGCTTTAAAATGCCATCCAAACTCTAATAACTAACTCATAAATGCACATCTCCAGTCCAGACTCCCCACTAAGTTCCAGGCTCCTGTATGCAACTGCCCACTCACCACCTTCCCTTAAAGTCACGTCTACCTTTAATCATGCCCAATCAGACCCCTTGATCTTCCTGCCAGACCTGCACCTCCTGCACCCTTCCCCATCTTGGAGTATGGCAACTCCATGCTTCTAGCTTCTCAGGCCAGAAAAGCTCAGAGCCAGCCTTGACATCTGTCTCTCACAGCTGGTCCAATCAGTAAATCTCACCGGATCCACTTTCAAAGAATATCCAGAAACCAGTCATTTCTCACCCCTCACCACCTTCCCTACTGTCATCTGGCCTAAACCACCTTCAGCTTGTCTGGATCACTGTGAGAGCCTCTCTCTGCTTCCACTCTGGCCTCTCAAAGACTATTCTCAGCACAGCAGTAGGGCGATCTATTTAAAATTAGGTCAGATTACTGACTTCTCTGCTCAAAATCCTGCATTGACACTCAGGATAAAATACAAGATCCTTACCCATGTGGAATTACCAGCACCGCCCCCCCAGACCTGGCCACACACTGCGTCTCTATCTTCCTTTCCCGCCTCCTTCTTCCCACTCTGCTCTAACCCCGCTGGCCTCTGCAGTTCCACTCCTACCTTCACGCTTGTTGCTCTCAGCCAGGAATATTCTTCCCTGTTCTCTTAGACTGCTTTATTTTTCGCCTTAGCCCTGTCGCCACCTGGTGTATCAGCTGTCTGTCTCCCCTTCCCCCAACTCCAACAGAGATTCAGGAAAGCAGGGACTTTTTCCACTTCCCTCCCCACAGTGCTCAGTCAAGTCCTCCTATCTGTGTCTCTGAGAAACTCTCCCTGAGGCTGCAGCTGCCTCTCTGACCTGAAGCATCAGCTTCTGCTACATCTCCCCACCCCCGCCTGCCTCACCCCCATGTTTGGCCCTTTTTGCTTGCCCTTCTGCTCCATGGTGGGCCCATGAGATCAGATACTCCGGAGCAACATCCAGGGAACTGCAGTGCTTGACACCCAAGAGAATCTCAGGAAATGTTGGCTGCTTACAAAGAGGTCTCTAAGATGCTGATTTTGTGACCCAAGGGAGGGCGGGGTGGCCTCAGGAGGTACCTCCTGGCCCAGGGCTGATGTAGCAAATGCCCATTCAGGGCTCAAGAATGCCACCTGCTCCTGATTGCTTGGTAGATCTTCACATTCCTCAGCCCTGGAGGCAGGGGGAGACTCACAGCCTTCCCATCCCCGCAGCTCCCCTTTGGGTCTCGATGCTGGCTGGCCTTGGACAAGCATTAGATAGCACTGACCCCACGATGAAAAAGCTCTCCCTTTTCAATTCTCTTTCAAAGATCCTATCATGGAATGAATTGCACCCACCCCCCAAAAAAGAGTATGTGGAAGTCCTAATCCTCAATGCTTCAGGAAGTGGTCTTATTTGGAAATAAGTTTGTTTTGCACATATAATTAGTTAAGATGAGGTCACAGTGGACTAGGGTGGGTCCCTCATCCAAATGGCTGTCGTCCTTACAAAAAGATGGCCTTGTGAGATAGACACAGGGAGAGGCCATGTGACAATGAAGGCAAAGACTGGAGTGACACGGCTGTGGACCAAGGAACAGCCAGGTTGCCAGCCAACCACCAGAAGCTCTACGCAGCAAGGAAGGACACTCCCCTACAGTGCTCAGAGCACGGCTCTGCTAACATCTTGACTCCAGACCTGTAAGCCTCCAGAACTGAGGACAAGTTACTGTTGCTTTAAGCCTCCCCGTTTGGGGCAGCCTGAGGAAGTTAACACAGATCCCGGTTACCTCAAGAAGCTCTCATCTGGGGCTCGGAGGTTTTTAATGCCTTTCCAACACTTGCTAATTTTCCTTTTGACAAAGCAAAAACAGTCCTCAGGCTAAGAGCTTTTGGCAGGAAAGGCACCTAACTAAATTTTAATAACCTTGTTTTGATCTCATTATATTTATTTTTATGATTACCATCTATTTCTGGCAAGTGATAACTGGCTTTCCTTGCACAATAGTAAAACAAAGTTTTGTTTTTAAATAGATTAAGTTTAAAATGAGTTCATTTAAAGAAAAATATTGTCATATTAACAAAAGTGGCACAAAAATATGGCAAAACCAGCAAGGGTGGGGATGGTGATCGAAGTTTGGCACGTACCCTCGCAGGGAGGGCCAAGGCCAGCAAGCCACTGCACAGCTGCCTTTGAAGCCCTCGTCACACATGCAAAATAAAGAACATGAAACTGGCAGCACATAGGATTGGAGGAAATACCACATCGGCAAAATTGTCTTCATATGGGTCCTGCCTTCCAACACCCTCTCTCGATCACACCCCACCCACTCTGGCCTTGTCAGCCTTCCCTCACTTAGGAGTCGGGGCCTACATATGGCCAGGCTCCCTCTTGTCCTGGAAGAAGACTGATCTGATAAACCAGGTACCACTGGGCTTGGAGTCAGAGGATCTAGGCAATGGCCACATCACTGTCACTGACATGCTGAGTGACCTTGGGCAAACCCCCCAGACTTCAGCTTCTTCTCTACAAGAGAACATAAGACCATCTTTAGAATCTCTTCCGGCTCTGGATTCTTTGCTTCTGGGATGTTAGTGACTTAATGCATTCCCCTCTTAAAGACTCATATTTCATTTTGAAAAAGACCCCAGGAAAGGGATGAATAAATTCATAGGAATGATGCCCCAGTAGAGGAATTCCACGTTCAGTGGCATGTGGAAGAGAGGTATTCTCAGGGTGGTGGGATGGGGCACCTCTAAAATCACACTGTGGGCAAACTCTGGCTCTACTTGAGGCTGGCTTCACCCACAGATGATAGGACTAGCATCATCTCAGACCCCTTTGTCCCTCTATGGGGGCTCTTGCCCCCAGGGTAGCTGCCTTCTACTCTATCAGGAATCAGGTAGCTGAATCTCTGATAGGGATAAATACCACATTTTAGCTTTTAAAAAGCAAAATATAGGTATTTATTTACATGCATGTTCATATGCACACATACACACACACACACACACACACACACACCAGAGTTGGGGGCAGGAAAGGGCCAGGAAGAAAAATCAGCTTTGACAACCTAATAAATGTCAATTTCTGAGGGGGGCTGAGTTAGAAGATGAATCCTCACAACTTTAATTGGAGACATGATGCTCTCACTTTGCCAGGCTGCCCCGCCTCTCCGTTAGATCCCGCCACAGATAGCAAAGCCCTTGCCTTGCTCTAATTGACAAGAGGCCTCTGTCTGCTAGGATTTGTTTCTGGGATGTCAGAGATATAAGGGGGAGGGGGTACTCTAATGTCTTCCATCCTTACCCCAATGCCCGTCGGAGTGGAGAGACAGAAGCAGCAGGACACGGGGCTCAGCAGCCCCACAGATGGTACCCACAAGATCCAGTAGGAATGAAGGGGCCCTCCAGACAAGTGATGTTTGTCCTCACCTCACAGAAATCAAGAGTTTCTTTTCTGACCTGGCAATGATGTTCTAACCTAGGCATAGGGGAAGAAATGACAAAGAGCTGGGGAGATGGCACTGAGCAGGCAAGGAAGTCATGGGCCTGGTTCCAAGAGGCAGCGTCCCATACGGCTGGGAGGACCTGGCCAGACCAGACCGCCTGTAATCACAGCCCAGCTCCACCACCGTCCTCTGATAAAGTGCTTGGCCTCTATGCTTGGCCTCCATTTCATCATCTGTAAAATGGTGATCATCATAGGGCCCAACTGGAAGCATTGTGAGAGGATGCACAGCCTCCTGCACTCATGCCCCGGCACACGGCTGGGCCTTCCTCGGCCCAGCACGCCTCTTTCCACTAGAGCGTTGAAGCCAGAGCTCCTGAGTGAAACATGGAGGCTTGGTGATTACCCAAACACACTGAATGTCATGCATGAGGCAGCCTGCTGGGACAGACAGCCACGCATCTGACCAATCTGGACGGGGGTTGCAGCCCTTCTCACAATCCTAGGCCCACCATGTCACACTGACCAGCCACCTCCCCTGCAACACGAAGGACCGCTCTTCCCCCAGGACCCCCACTGCGATTGCCCTTGCCCTCTCCCAAACCCCCAAGCATTCTCCTTTTGCCTGCCTGCAGACTCAGGTCCTTATCATGCCATTTAGCCCATTTTTATATGAGTGATGGCCCAAGTCACTAGCATCTGCACAATGCTCTGCACTTTACAAAGCCATGTTTTATTCACATATTTGAATTGCTAACGCACACACCTGGTTCAAAACATTAAAAATACATATTAAAAGGCGAACAGCGAGGACTCTCCCTGACACTCCCATCTCTCATCCATCCAGATCCCAACCTCATCCCCCACAAGTGGCCACCTGTTACTGGTTCCTCAGAGATCCTTCCAGAGTTTCATTATGTAGGCACAAGCAAATATTCTTTTTTTTTAATTATTTTATGTATTTATTTGGGAGTGGGGAGCATGAGCAGGGCAGGGGGCAGAGGGAGGGGGAGAAGCAGAATACCCACTGAGCAGGGAGTCCCATGTGGGGCTGGATCCCAGGACCCTGTGATCATGACCTGAGCCAAAGGCAGATAATTAACTGACTGAGCCACCCAAGCACCCTACAAGCAAATATTCTTATAACCTTTTTTAAACACAAAATGCAGCATACTGTACATACTGTTCGATATCTTGCTTTTCTGCACTTGACAGCATGTCCTATACATCATACAAAACCCCGCTATTTCCTGTTTATAACTGCATAATACTCCTCCCCTGGGTGAACCAGAGTCTCTTAAAAAGACTCTTCTTGATGGATATTTACATCGTTTCAAATCTTTTCCCATTGAAAACAAGGCTGCAACAAATAGCCATAAACACAGGCCCTTTGCACTTATGCAAATATATTTGTAGGATAAATTCCCGAAAGTGGAATTGCTGGGTCAGAAGATACGTGTATTTATAATGTTGACAGCCATCGCCGAGTTGCCCTCCGTAGAGGTTATACCCATCTATCTTCCCATGAGAAGTATGAGAGTGCCTGCTTCTTTACAACCTCACTATTAGAGCGTGTTTCAAATTTCTGGACTCTTTCCAATCTGATAGGTGAAAAAATTATTTATCAGTGTAATTTTAATTTGTATTTCTCTTATTCTGAGTGAGATCGAACATCATTTTATACATTTAAGAGCTATTTGTATTTCTTTCCCTTAGATGTACTTTGCTACCCATTTATCTCCTTTGGTCTTCACAACACCCCTGTGAGATACAGAAGGCAAGTATTAATAAGATCGGCATTTTAAAATGATAAAGCTAAGACTCAAAGCATTTAAGATACTGGCTCAAAGCCATAGGCTGGTATGTGGCAAAGCCAAATTTCATCCTGCATTTTTCTACTGTCTGTCATGAATCACTCCCCGCTGAAGCCAGAACAGTGCTGAGATGTGGCAGGAGAAAGAGCCAGGGGACCAGGAGCCTGACCTGGCTTCTCCCCATGGCTCTGGAGTTACAGGCTGCGTGCCTTTGGGCCGGTCCCTCCTTTTGGGACAGACTTTCCATATCTATTAAACCAAGATTTGAACTAAATCACTAAGGTCCCTTCCAGGAAATGATTATAGTGGGAAGCACTCCATGAATCTTTTATTATTATTTCTTTTTGAGCAGAGGAAATAAAACCGTTTTCAAACCTCCCAAGATGAGAACTTTCAAATCATACCCGTTTACGTGAACCTAGTCTAATCAGAGGCTGAGTGTGAGGAAGCAGGAGACGGGAGAAAGGGGGGGTTCAGGCAGGGTGGGGAAGGATGGGGGGGGGCCTGGTGCTGCGGCACGCTAGAGTTTTCCATATCGAGAGCCGATGGCAAGATTTTCAGGAGTTCTTCAAGCCAACTGACGTCAAACTGATGGCTGGGAAATAGCCCCACATGGAATATTTACACCATGTAAATCAGCAAATGCTAGAAACAATGGCCTCCCCATCTCCCACCCCCAGAGCCGGTTATTCAATAGCTATCAGCCCATCTCTGCTAGAGAGTCTGCAAAAATCATAAGCAAGAGGGAGACTGGGGAGTTGAGAAGATTTGGGGCGGGGGCAGCATGGAGGGTTTGGGACTGTGACCAGCCCACCAATGCCAGCATGGTGCTCAAGCAGGGGCAGCCAGGCCACCTCCCCACGTTACCTCCAGGGAGAGTATGACCCCGGAGCAAAGCCCTAGGGGCTCAAACCCCTGCTCTCTCACACTAGCAGAGTGACCTGGAGTAAGTTGCTTCCTCCTCTGAAAAATCGGGAAGTAACAGCCCACTCACCTCTGGGGAGTTTTGTGAAGACGCCCAAGCTAATCCACAGAAAGTTTTTAGAACAGAGTCTGGCACACTGGAAGCTCGGTTGGCACTGGCTCTTGCTGTCCTTTGACAACAGCTACAGGGCAAGCATGCTCAGGAGCCCCAGAGGGAAGCCTGCCTGTCTGGTGCTCTGGGACCTTGGGCAGCTCTCTGGGCCTCTGGGCCTGTTTCCATAATCTGTAAGGGACTGGATTGGATCGAATTGGAGTGAATCGTCCCTCCACTTCTCTAGAGCCAGCGTCCCGTGATCCTACCATGTCTGCCCATGAGGAGCTCAGCTCTCTGAGGCATGCCACTCCTCCAGGCGCCCTCCCTGCCCTGCCCACTGGACCTTCTATGGCCTTCCTCAAATTTCCTTCTTGACAGAGGGGGTCCATTAGGCCCAGAGCCAGCCCTCTAAGCACAGCAATCCAACTCGCCAGTCTCTCAGCCTAGAGCAGCATCCTTTTCTCCCCTCTCAGTTTGGGGGTGCAGCTGCTACATCACCTCCCCTGGGAAGCCTTCCATCATACCCACGTAGAGTCGGGCCTCCTTCCATGAGTCAGGCCCATACTCTGGTATGATGTGTGCAGATCCCTGAGCACTTAAACATACTACACCTTGAGTCTCTCCCCATCTCCCCACTAGACAACTTGAGTCAAGGACTTTTTGCCTTTTTTTTCTGCCCCCTTACCTAGCCAGAGAAGACCCTCAAGGATGGAATGAGGGAGGGAAAAGTGAATGGAGAAATGGGCAAAGGGAGGGAGGGGAGGAAGGAGTGTGGGAAGGAAACTAGGTACTTTCTGAAATAAGCCCTTGCCCACCTATCCTGTGCCCACCCCTGCAATGCTATCCTAAGCCTTGGCTTTCTGCTGCAGAGTGACCCCTGTAACTCCACATAGCTCCCCTGATCCCCACCAAATCTTGGTATGGAAAAAAAAAGATAAATAGCCCAGATTAGGGCTGGGTAATGAGCCATGCGAGGTGAGCAAGCACCACATTCCTCACTGATCTTGGCTGGTCCAGAGCTAGCAAGCCCCACTCACTTCCTCTTCCTGCCAGCCCCGGGAACATTTCCAGCTGGTGGTCTGCCAGGGGGCTGACTCCCCACAGTCTTCTCTGCGAGGACCTGAGAGCTCTATGGATCTTGGGGCTTGGGGTGAAGGAGGAGCCGGCGGGCGGGCACAGACGGCAGGTCCCACAGCACTCACACACCTGACTAGTCTCAGTGCTGGCAAAGGCCAAGAGGTCAGCTCTTTCTCAAAGCCAAGCCTAGACCTAGAGGTTTGCCCCTCCTCCAGTCATAATCCTATCCCCTTCCCTTCTCAATTCTTCCCCATAGCACAAACTGATATCCTATAAATTTCATTTGTTTATTTGTTTATTGTCCCCCTCTCCCAAAAGAATATAAATGCCACAGGGGCAGATTTTCACGTCTTCCATTCACTCTGCATCCCCAGGACCAAAAATACTATTTAGCATGTTCCCCCATGCTCGATCAATACTTGTTGAATGAATGGAAAAATAAATCTCCCACCTTCAACCCAAATACACACATACACACACACACACACACACACACATGCACACATGTACACTGATACCTCTTTCTAGACCAAATTTCTGGCTGTTATCTAGGTCCCACTAAAATGATAATAACTGAGATGTTGCCCAATAATGAACTGAAGGCATGACTGTTTTATAGAGGTATTTGCATTTTATAAGGGAGGCCTTTAGAAATGATAAAACTTTTCATAAGCAAATGGAGCGAAGCTTTAATGGTGGATTATATGGGGGAGATATTTGGGGACCCTCTCCTGCCCTGTTCAGAGTGCCTCAAAGCAGATTAGCACAAAGTGGGGAGTCAGGCCCCCAAATTACGTAGCCAACAGCTGGGCTGCCTGCCTCTAAGGTTCAGTTTAGCTCTCCCTGATTCCTGAGAAAGATGTATCAGCTGTTCAGCTCTCTCCTCTTCCACAACCTACCCACCCCACCCCACAGAAGGTCTCATTTTGTCTTTGTCTAGGGCAAGTAGTGAGTTCAGGAGATTATGGCTCTCTAGAGCCATGGCTCCCAACCAGGGCCAGGAGTGGCCCAGTCTGAAGCTCTTGGAGGTTCCCTGGCATTTTAATTTGGTGTTACTAGGCCCAGCAAATCAGGTGCCCAGAAGAGCTGGCATCCTGGCACTCTGGGCTTCAGACCCCAACAGCAAAGGCCAGAATGTTTATGGATGAAGCAGGAGACTGCACAGAGACTTGCACAAAGCACATGCTTGGCCGCCAAGGAGAAGAATGGTCTGGACCCTGGGTCACTGTCCCCTACCCCCAGCACCCCCAACACTTCTGATCGGGCTGGGGCTGGGCTGCTTCAGGGGAGTCAATCCAGAGCCTAGCCTTGGGAGGACCCCTGAAAACAGAAGGAGTCCTTCAGATTGTCCCTTTACTTAGGAAGATTCCCCATGTGAGTGATGTCCAAGCTCGCCCCTCAGAGGACCCCAGCCTACTGAAGTAGTTCTATCATTCCTCTTGGGGTGCTATGAACTAGTGGGGAGGGTGTATTGAGTCCAGACTCCTGGAAAGGGAGCTGATGGTGTAATAGGGCTGTCTCTCCTGCAGTCCCACCTTCTGGGGACAGGAGGAGGCCCTGAAGACCCAAACCATCAGTGACATAAAGGTGTCCACACTTGCCAGCAGTGACAAGTCTGGGACATTCAGAATGTGACAGCATTTGGGTGTGGCAATAGAAGTACACCCTCACACCCCCGCCTTCTCAGCTCTATCAGGGGCACAACTTAAAGTGTCAGTCCCATGGGGTGGGAGAAGGCAAGAGAGAAGGGTTCTCAGTCCTCCTAGAGAGGGGGTAGGGTGGGAGTGGGTACCAGGCCTCCAGCCAGAACTTCTCTCTTCTCTGGGAGCAGGGCAGCATATAACAGGCTCTGGGGAGCCCAGCCACTGGCTGCTAGGCCCCTAATTGCAGACTCTCTATTCAGATGGTCCCCATCAATCTCCTGGAGATTTGACCAGCTGGTCAGTTCTCCATCCCATTTCTTCTTGTGGATTCGATTCCCTCTTCAGGCCATCCATCATTTGTCCCCCTTTCTGGAGGAAGGGGCAGCGTCTTAAAGGAGCCAAGTCCAAGCCTCGGGTGACCTACGAGCCTTCCCACAGGTGACAAAGGTTCCCTCTGCCCCAGCACCTTTGCTCTGGGTCTGGTTGTTTGTGTGGCCTCTGGTAAGCTTCAGGGGGAGCTGGCCGGCCATGCCAAGGACAGGTGGATCTAAGAGTTCCTAGCTCCCACCTGCCCCCATGGGGCAGTTCTGTGTCCCATTCACACTGCTCTCAATCCCATGCCTCTTAGAAGCTCAGGTGGTCCCTGAGATATGAGCTGATAGGAGGTCATAGGGGACTCATGATGGAACAGAGCTGCACAATTTCTACTTACCTTCACACCATCTTATTTAAGCCACATGGCAACCCCATGAGGCCGACAGATGTGACCAAGCCTACCTTACAGATGAGAAAACCAAGGCTCAGAGAAGTGAAGGGACTTGCCCCAGGTAGCACAAGTGAGCGCTCGAGCCAGTTCCCTTCCCATTCTGCTACACTGCCCCTTAGAGGTTCCCAAGTCACACAGGGTCCCTGGTGCCACCTCTCCATGCAGGGTGCTCTGGCATTCTGGGAAGGGCTTAGTTGAGTCCCACATGGCCACTTAGGAGCCTCATGATCTCAGCGAGTCATCAAGTCTCCAGTCTGAACTTCAGTTTCTTCATCTGTATTGCACAGCAACACTCACTGTTTTGAAAAGAATAGAGAAGACTGTGAAATGCTCTGGATTCTAGGAAGCCCTGTCCCAGGAGAGGGGCCACCGTCACCACAGCCCCCGCTGGCCAGATGATACAATACAGTGTGACAAAGCAGCCCCTGAGGCAGATTGTGACTCCCACAAACCAATACTGCTGTCTCCCCCGCATGACTCCCTTTGTGAAAGGAACAAAGAGGGTCAGGCAAGTGGCTGGGAGGACAGGCATGGAAGAAAGCTGCATGGAGCAGACAGGTGTTCAGGTCAGGGGTGATTAAACTTGGAGACAGACTTTCCTAGTTGCTGAGAGAGGGTGAGCCTAGCTGGGACCACCGGAGGGAGGAAAGCCAGCTGCGCTGAGGGAGAGCTCTAAGGCCACCTTCCGAGGATAGTGACACAGGAGTGTACAGCCCTTGGCAGGCCCCTGCTAATGAAGGACCTCAGTCCACAAAAAGTGCCCCTTGGGTGTTTACGGCTCACCCAGGCACTGGCTTTCTTGTCTTCTAGCACTGAGGCCACCTCCACTGAAACCATTACACTTATGCCTTCTGCTC
Organism: Canis aureus; assembly: GCF_053574225.1. Taxonomy (NCBI): domain Eukaryota; kingdom Metazoa; phylum Chordata; class Mammalia; order Carnivora; family Canidae; genus Canis; species Canis aureus. The sequence continues at coordinate 36,402,808 of NC_135634.1, read as the reverse complement.
CTGCACTTCTGTGTCCACCGAGCACCAGGAACTCCTAAGGCACCAGGTCTTTGGATCTGCTGACAGCGTTTGGCATCCTGTGGCAAAGCAAGGAAACCCCCACTTTCCCTTTTCTGCCTCAACCCCAACTGTAGGAAATGCCCAAATGTGCGGCCAGTGCTCCAAGTGAAAGAGGGGTGCTGAGAGACAAGACCAAGAGATAGATACCCAAGCACAGCTCCACCATGATGTATGCGAATGACATCCCCGGACTTGTGCAGTGTACGGCGTGTGGCACTGTGTATGGTGGCCATGCAGAGGGGTGCAGTCCTCAAAGCACCCCATCTCTGACAACTTGCCCTTTATTGCTTGGCCAAGCTTGTCATGCTTACCTGAGTCTTCATTATGAATGGTACTGTCTAGCATTGTCATTGCCCAACCTGTACAATCATACAGAGATGCTGCAATGCTGTCTCCTTCCTCTATGATAAGGTCTCTTCCAGGAAGTTCCTCTGTCTGTCACGCTAGAGGACCCACCCTACCACTTCTTCAGACACCTCTGAACCCCAGCAGTGGGCGGGCCCACTCTGTGTTTAAGATTTTGAACCCATATTTCCCATACTCACTCTTGTTGAAGTCATTTCTGCTGTCCTGCTATCCTTGTCAACTGCCCTAAAACAAAGGACTAGAGAGTCAATGGGAACTTTAAAGGTCTTTTAATCCAGTTCTATCATTTTGCAGATAAAAGAGGCTCAGAGAGGGGGAGTGACTTGCCTGGCATCCCATGGCCAGTTCATGGCAGAGCAAGGATTAAGTCTCCTAGTCCAGTGCTCTGGCTGGTGTTCCATGTTGTCCCTGTCACAGACATATAGGATTAAAGGCACAGAGCTGCTGAATAAGCCGAGATGCCCCAAGCCCAGAGCCCTTCATATTGCTGCCCCTCTTGTTGCCTTTGCCATCAAAGGAATCAAAGCCTTTTTTTTTTTTTTTTTTAAAGGAGGCAGCTCTATTTTGTCTACTGGGAAGCAGGACCCTGTGCTGAGCCAACCAAGCCAGAAAGCATGGGTTGGCTATTAGGATCTGACAAAGCCTAAAGGACCAAATACCTGCAGGGAGGTGACCTAGTCTCTGTCTACGGTTCAGGCTGGGTCTGGCTGGTCAGTTCTGCCCAGCTGGCACTCCAGGCCCCAGACACTGGATGCTTGGCTCTGAATGCCTGCAGTCTCCTCTCCAGACTCCCAGGCCCACAAAAGCCTGCTGAGTGCTCTGTCCCCAACTCTATGCCCAGTCAGACCCAGATAAGCCCACTCTGGCTGGTCATGCTCCTCTGACACTCTCCACCCCTCCCCAGCACCACCTCCCACCCCAAGACCAGCCAGGCTCCCACTCCATCTCAGCCAACAGTCCTTGAGAACCAGGATCTTTCTCACTGGTTCTCAGGCATAACCCCAGGTTTGAATAAGCCAGCCCCCCAGACACCTCGTGGCACTGGCTTTGGTAACCACTCTGCTGTTCGAGGCCATGACTTCTTGAGGCCTTCCTTTGTGACCAGGCAGTGGAGCTTTGTCCCAACTGCTCTCCAGCAAGCTCCCTTAAGGATCCCCCTCCCCATCCTGCTGGAACTTCCTGTCCTTTACCCAGTCCCCATCTCAGCTTGTTCCTTTTTATGTGCACACCCTCCCGTCCAGCCAGGCCCAATCACCTGCCTGTGTACCCTCCATCTCCTCTGCACCGACCCTTTAGCTGCTGGGGGCAGGGAGTGGGGGGTTAGTTATTGGAGGAACATAGAGAATAGGATCAGTGAAGTAACCAGCAGAAAATGAACAGCCTCAATCTAAGCTGCCCTTAATTAACCCAGGCCTCTGGCTCATACCCCTGGGCATTTGCTCAGGGACTTGCAGGAGTGACATTGGGGAAGCTAAGACAGCTTTGCTCAGAGATAGGAGAGTAGGGGAGTCTTTTCCCCCCTTTGTCCCTCCCCTATGCACCTAAAAGACTAAAAATGAACTCCCTGTGGGTGTCACAAGACTCAGCATCAGCGATTGGTTCCTTTGCATTAAGCACAACTGTAAACAATTTCTAATAAAATATAAATACATGTGAGAAGGATTAAAAATTTACTTGGCCTCAGTTTCCCTCAAGTGGAAGATAAGGACTCGGGCAAGCAGGTTGCCAAGGTGCCTTCTGGCTCAGACGTTCTATTCCTCGAAAGGTCAAAGGAGAGGGGGTTCCCGACTCCCAGGGCATCCAGTGGGCCCAACTGTGGAGGAGCAGGGCTGAGATGCTGAGTTGGGCACAGGAAGACAGGTGGGCACCACCAGGAGCAGCCTGCCATTCTAGGCAGAGGTGGGCCTGCGGAGAAGCTGGCCCCGTCTTGGCCTCCTGCGTTTGGACACCTGTCTGATGGGTTTCTTGGCTGCACCAGAGGGCCGGCCCCCACCAACCCCTTCTTCTAGACCAGAGTCAGGGCATTTCTCACCCTCAGCCCCCCTCCCCTGCCTCCCTGCGTCTGCAGTCCAGACCAAGCCTCTCTCCCATCTTCACTCTGCATTTGAAAAGAGGCCTGCTGGGAGGGGGAGGGCTGGCCGGAAGACCAGTGCTGGGATTCCTGGAGTCCATTGGGGGTTAGGTTTCTGGATGGGAATCCCAGGGTTCCATGATTCCATGAACCATGACACATAGGGAACCCCGTGGGTTCCTCCCCAAGCAAAGTGGATTTCATTTATTCTTTCCATCAGGAAGTAGTTATCTGTGCCTCCCCTGTACCAGGCCTCTTGGTAGGTGCCGCGGTTCGACATCAAATTAGGTAAAGAATGAACCACCCTGAGGACATCTGCAAATGTCCCTCAGAGAGATGGTGAACTCCTTCAGAGGTGTCTGTGTCCCTTCTACTGCCTTCTCCTCAGCCTCTCCCTCCCACAGCCCCTCTGCTGGCTGCCAGGCAGTGGCTCCACAATTGTGTTTTGATGGTACCAGTTGGTAGGCCATGACAGCCTGACCACCAGGTGCCCCCTATCCAGCCAGAAGCCTGCGCCTGTCCTGGGGTCCCAGCAGCCAGGCCCTGACCGGGTGCAGAGGCTAGGATTAAAGGGGGAGAAATCCCCTGTGGCTTCTGCTCTCTGGTATAGAAGCCAGAGGCCTTCTAGCCTATGAAGCAGCCTATTTCCAAGCTCTCCCATTTCTGGGCATAAAAGGGCCTGGCAGTGCTGCTCTGCCCAAGTGAGAGCCCCCTCAGGAGAAGCCACATACCCAGCCCTCAAAGGCCTTTGATGTTGCTCCCCTCCCCTCTCTGTGACTCTTCTTCCTTCCAATCAAAATCCTACCTGCCCTTCCCAGCCAGGTCCTTCCGCAAAGCCCAAGTTCAGCCCCCAAAGAGAGGAGGGGCTTCTCTATGCTTCTATTCCCTTCCTTATGAAATGGGGACATCTCATCCTGTCTGCTTCACTGTGCTGTGTGGATAAGACTGGAGGGAGGTCTGTGTGTGCCAGGGGCTGCTCTAGGAGCTCTGCGTTTACACCCTTACTTCAGTCTTCACAACAAACCTCTGAGAAACATATTATTAGTATCTCCATTTTACAGACGTGCACACAGATGCTCAGAGCAGATGTCCCAAGTAGCAGAGCCAGAATTCGAATGCAGATCATCAGGCTGCAGCCTGGGTGCCTCACCAACTACCCCAAATTGCCCCCAAAGCCATTTATAAATAAGAAAATGCTGTACAAACTCAAGAGCATTGTTATCATCCCAATTACTGTCCTCTCATCGGGCACAGGCTCACACCACTCCTCCCAGTGCTCTCTGGAAGCAGAAGGCTGACCCTGTCCCTGGGAAGCAGGTCCTGGAATCAGTTAACCCCAGCTCTGGGACACCGGTTCCCCATCAGATCCCTGAGAACCTGGCACACCCCCACCCACAACCACTCCTGAACTCACCAGCTACTTCTGTCTGGCCCAGGGATCCAGGAGCTGGTGTCAAGATCAGGGCTGTGGCTTCAAGAGAGAGGCAGGGAAGAAAGAAGCAAGCCTGGGCAGCAGGGGGGGGGCGGTTACAGATGGGCCCTGCTTCTTGCTCACCAGCATCGGACAGGCCTGGGAGCCGGGAATCTGAGCAGGGCAGGGATGTGCAGCTGTCTACCAGGGAAAACCAGCCTGATGCCTAATCAGATCAGATGCCCCTGCCCAGAAACCTCCCCCATTCCATTCCTGTACCACCCTGTCACTCACTGATCTCCCCTCTTGATTCCCGGTCCTGCCCTCCCTGAGGTCTCCAGCTGCCCCAGCTGATATTATAAATGGCCATTGCAGGAGGTGGGCACCTTGGCTAATTGAATCAGTGCCTAGGAGGCAGGAGGCAGGAGGCAGGAGGCTGGTTAGCATCACGGCTGAAAGGTGGTGGCAGCAACAGCTTGAGTGCAGCCATTAGGGAGGAGTCTAAGTGAGCAGAGAGGCCCAGACAATCTGGACCTTGGTATATTGTGAAGCATCAAGGTGGGAACCCACCAGGGGGCCCTGGATCCCCCACCATGAGCCTGAGAGTAGGCTCATAGGGTAGACTACAGGCCAATACACACATGCACACACATACACACGTGCACACACACACACACCCCATTCATGTTCTCGAAAGTAGAAAATACAAAGGAGGGCAAGAGAGAGAAGAACAGAAACAGGAAGAATGACCTGGTGTGCTTGTGTGTGCACCTGCGCAGTTACGTGACTCTATGTACACATCTCTACTCTGGGCACCACTCGTGATGCCATTCTTCCCTGCCCCGATGTCACCTCTGCATAACGATGAGCCAGTAAAAGCAGTTTCTAAGTGTCCTGGTCACAGCAGAGCATCTCATGGTATCCACAGCTGCCAGGTAGCAGACCCTTGAGCCAAGGGAACCTTTCCTGCAGAACTGTCACTTGGTCTTACATTGCCCTGTCCCCTGGAGACCAGTCTGCTTCCTGACCTATGAATTTGCCTCTGACAGCCAGGCTGGCACGGAAACACTTCAAGGAAGGCTTTACCTCTGTGTTTCTGTTTGAGATGGATCCCTAAGGCTCACCCCATCATTAATCCACTCAGTCAACATCTCCTGCATAGCCACTCTGTGTGCAGGCTCCAGAGGGCAGGGGATGGGTCTGTGGCATTGCCCCAGGCCCTCCCACCCTCACTCCGGGTGGGGCCCCTAGGTGGCAGGGACCACGGCATGATGCCCATGTCCTGTCCTAGGCCACAGGGCAGTTGAGGCTGGCTGCACTGGCACTGACATAGCTGTCTGTAGGATGACCCACCCACCTGGTCGTGTCTTCTGAGAGGGACACTGATGGCATGGTCATTGTGCTTTACCAGCTGCCTCAAGGACTTTCATTACCCCTCCCAACTTCCCCAAATGCTCCACTTCCCCTGCCCTCCAGCCCTTACACCACCTTTCCCTAAGGCCCCTATCTACTACTTCCCTTTAGAGCAAAGCCAGCATCAGAACAGAAGTCCGAAGTCCCTGGATCTCCACGGAGAGAAAGCAGGGAGGATGGGGGCAGTTTTCAGCTTAGGGTCCCACACCGCTAGGAAGCGGGGTCCGCAGGCCTCCAAGTGGGGCTTGAGCATCTGAAGGGGCAAGGTCTGATGTGCCCATTCCTCAGGTGATCCTCCGTTCCTTTAGCAAACAAGAAAGTTCCTTCCTTCACCACCGAGCCCCCACACACCTGGCAGCAGCTAAGCCCCCAGTGGCCTTTTCCATGGGCTAACACTGCCCTCTGCTGGGATGAACTGGCACATCCACCTCAAGTGCCACTAGAGGAAATTAGAAATGTGGCATCCTCGCTTAGGAGCCCCGCAACTCCTGCCCCTGGCCTGCGGAAGGGAATGACGGAAGCCCTTAGAGGCCTCGGCCTCCCTGCCTCCAGTGTATTCTGGGATTGGAGGGTGGCAACAGGAACAGCCCGTTGGCAGACAAAAGACGCAGGGCTGCTGGAAGCCCACCTGCTGCTCCACCTCTAGCCTGCTCACCCATTGCCTCAACTTCTCTTAGCAAGGGGGCAAAGGCCGGGTTTGAGATCAAACTTTGATCACAACACACCTGAGAGGCTCTATCTTATTTCCCTCCTGAGCTCTGGAGCCCCTTTCCAGCTGTTTTTAGGACTCTTCTAGCTGGATACAAGAAACCCATCTTAACCTCTACACACCAGAAACCAAGCTCACCTTCTTCCCAAAACCTGAATCTTTCCAGAAACCCTATTTCTCTGTGTTCCATACCCAATATAACTCCAAGATATGCAGGCCCCACCTTGACATCTTTTTAATCCAGTCTTTTCTGGATTTCTCCTTCCATCCCAGCCTCAAACCATCCCACCCCCAGTCCCATTTTTCCCCAGGGCTGGTGGGATTATTGCCCACAACACACAGCTCTTCTAAGAGTCTCTCTGCTCAAAAGCCTCATCTCTTTCCCTTCGAATCCCTCCTTCCACAATATGGTTGGAGCCTGCCTTCCCAACTAGATGGCTGCATGTTTGCCCCACTCTGAACGTGGAACTCTTTCCAGAGCACATACATACCTCCACTCACACTCATTTTTCTGCCCACGATGCTCTCTTCACATGTTCCTTCAATCTTCATCAAATTCCTTCCCACCCTTAGAGATCCACCTTCCAGATGAAGGTCTTTCTTCATATGTCCCCCGGCAAGCAGTTGTCTCCTCTGAACCCCAAGACTCTGATTTACCTCTTGTGGTACCTGCACCCACCTCGTGGAACAGGCACCTGTGCCCTTGTCTCAGCCCCCTCTGAGCTGTCAGCATCTTGAAGCCAGGGTAGTCAAGAGCCTGGCAGTGCTCCATGACACCGGCTGAATTGGCTGATAGCAGAAGTGTGTAGACATCACGTGGCATGATATTGACACCAACTGAATGCAGGTTTTAATGAGAGGGGAGGGTACAGGGCAGAGGGACATGGGGTACTGAGGACAGATGGGGAATTACAAAGCAGGAAGGGATCTTAGAGCCTACACAGTGGACAAAGAAGGCAAGTCTTAGGAAGGCAATGGATCGATCCAAGGCCACACAGGTCTAGACCCACTTCTAGTCCATAAGAGGCTCAGGAAGTGCCAACTCTTTCCCGTCCTCCAGTACAGTTCTTCACACACACACCCTGCTTCCCCACTATTTTCCTGGGATTGACCCCAAGCTAGCAAAAGGTTAGAAAAGCTTAAATGTCTTTCCCAAGGTGCCCTGACTTTCAGAGACCTCCCACTCTGTGGACAAATGCTTGGGACCCAGCCTAGGCCCAGAGAAGATCTTGCTGCTGGGACAGGAGGTATCCATGGTGGCCAATTGAAGCATTCATCCCCATCCCCACCCCACAGCACTGATGCCACACATAAATATTCCAGAAATGTTTAATGCCACAGAGAAATCCAAAACCTCCAGAAAGTTACAGTCATCCTCCTGGGTGCCTGGAGCCAGGGTTGTCCCCAGGAGGCAGGAGGCGTGCATAAGCCAAGGAACCAGGGCAATCTGCTGACATTCTTCTGTCCTCTGCCCTAAATGCCAAGGTTCCTTTAGGCTGGGGAAAGAAGAGGAAGTAGAAAGGGGTAGGAGGAGGGTGTGTCTCTTTTAGGCACTCTTCCTGTGTTAGGATGATGACTCATACGGCAGGCCCTGGGAGGGACAAGTCCTCAGACCAGACTACGGCAGGCCAAGCCCAGGGTTCCGGAAGGAACAGAGGGAAGTTCCTGGAATGCAGCAGCCAGGAGGAGTAACCAGCAGAAACTAGAAGGGAGGCCTGGTGCCTCCATCACGCTCCTTGCTCCTTCTCATAGGCCTCTGACCCCACCCCAGTGGGGACAGGCAGGCTTCAGCCCCCACAGGCTTCAGCACCCACATCTGATAAGATCCATACCTCCTCCACTTTAGGCATCACTTTGGGCCTTTCTTAAGTATGACATTGTCATATTCAGTTCCCTGCGGCCAGCCAGAGGCAGAGAAGTCCTGCCCTGCTGAGTAGACGTGCTGGCTGCCGCTGGGGTCCCTGTCAGCTGCGGCCTGTCTCCTCCAGGCCTCACCCTGGGGCTCCTGTGGGCTGTCATACAGGGACAGGGCAGCCAATCCCTCAGGCTCATCGTATATGTGGTCAGGTCGTGGGGGTGGGTGCTCCTCGATGCTGTCATACAGAGGGTCCGCCGGGGGCTGGGGAGGGACCGCCAGGATGCCCCGCAAGCTCTTCCCCAGGTTGCGGGCCACGGCATCAAAGGGCACTGCATATTCCCCCTCTGGGCCCCGTGGCTGGGCGGTGGACACTGGAGTGGAGGGTGACAGAGGTGGCAGTGAGTCGTGGGGCCGGGAGTAGGGGCTTTCTGGCCGGGGCAGCACCGGAGGGGCTGTGGCCGGCTGGCTTTGGGGCCCGGGAGGGGCACTGTTCTTCTGGGCAGAAATGGCTTCTTCCAGGGCCAAGAAGATCTCGTTGCCTTGCCGGGTTTCAAACTCAAAGTTGCCCTCTCCAGAGACGCAGCGCCGGCCCGCCTCGAAGGAAAAGGTGACCTGGGTGGTTGGGAGAGGGAGATGATTAGCCAGGCCACAGGGTGGGGTCACTTCTGCTGGACCCAGCCCCCAACCGCAAACCTGTCACTTCCGACTTCCCTCCACAGGAACTGCTTCTCCTCCTTCTGGGCTCTTTCCTCAACAAGCAAAGCCCTCACCCTTCCTTCTCCCTCCATCCATCCAAGCACAGAGCTTGGTACCTAGTCAACCTCAGTAATACCAGCCACCATTTACGCCTCTGGCCTGTCCACCTCTTGCTGTTCTCCTGTCCCTCTACCCCCTCCCACCCCCTCAGTATCCCTGATGCCCCCCCTATTCCTGACCCCTCCCCCCCACACCTCCACCCCACACCTTCTCTCTCCTTCCCCTGGCGCTTAGCCTTCTGCTGACTTTTATCCCTGTCTTTCCTTCCTCATCCCATTCTCTCCTCTTTTGAGGGCCCCTTCGCCCTCTCCCTGACCAGCTCTTCCTCACAGCTCTTCTCTCCTTCAGCCTGCCCTGCGGCGGCCCCTGCTCACCTTGTCCCGCCCAAAGCGCCTCAGGAACCTGTAGGGCCACTCGTAGAGCTGGGTGCCCCGCTCAGGGCCACTCCACAGCTCCAGGGCATTCTCTCCAGCCCGGAGGGTATAGGATCCCCGGAGCCGGCACCTCTCACTGGCTTCTGTGGGTCTCATGGTCACGGCAAACTCCTTGCGGGGGGCTACTGTTAAGGGTGGGGGAGGGGGAGAAGGTGGTAAATGGGAAACAGCTGGCCTGCCTCGACTCTGCCCTGCTCTAGATGAGGGTGCCAGAGGCCTCCAGGAAAAGCGTTAGCCATGTGCCCGTGACCCCACAGCCTGGGGCTGAGCTGCCCTAGGACAGGTCACACTCCCCAAACGCCAGATCCCTCTACCCCCTACCCTAGCGGCATCATGCCCTAGCCACATGCACCCCGACATCGTGCCCACATCCTTCCTGCCCCTTGCCAGAGCCACAGCTTCGTCCCCTCCATCTAATCTCCTGTCCCCACCCAGCCACCTCCCAAGTCCTGTCACAGCTGCAGGTGTGGCCGTCCCAGCACCCCTGCTCTCAGCCTACCCACCCGCCGCCGATGCCCTCCAGTGCCCTCTGTGAGGCGGAGCTGGAATGTCACCCCCGCCCACCTGCTCCCCCACACACACCCAGCCCGGCGGGCGAGACATCACAAACCGGGACTGTCTCATCAGCAGAAAGCTCCCTTGCCACAGGACACCTTAAACCCCCAGAAATAAAACCATTCTCAGACAGAGAAGGCCAGAGGGTTCACTAGGCGCTCCTCTGCTGACCCCGACCCCCCACCCCCAGCCTCGCCCTCTCCCCGCAGCGGGGCCCAGGGGACAGGGCCTGAACCACGGCTGAAGGCCTGACACTCGACACTCGGGGCAGGCCAGGCTCCCCCAGCTCGGCCTCCCGGAAGCGATGCAGAGAGGCTGATAAGGGGGCTGGCCAGGGCTGGGGGCAACCACAGGGCAGGAAGAGTCAGCCGCGGCTGAGGCCCACAGCCCCTCCCGGCACGGCCCCCCGAGAGGAGGCAGCCCCTCACCTGCGGTCGTGCTGCTGTACAGTTCATTTTCCTCCATGCGGGGCCGGCTGCCCTTCCCCGCTGGCCCCGGCAGCTCCTTCCTCTGGCCCTGAGGAAGAGGCCAGGGTCTCAAGACCGCCTCCGATGCCAAGCCCACGGCCAGCCCAGGCCTCCCTCCCGCGCACTCAGCCTGCTGTCTCTGCATTCTGCACTGGGGCTCCCCCCGCCCCCAGCAACTGCCCCCAGCACCCTGACCTCGGCTCTTATCACACCCGTCTGCAAGCACAGACTGCCCCCCAATGCCATGCCCCCTCCTCCCCGCCCCCCCGGGGGGCGCTCACGGAGAAGGCCAAGAGGCAGATGGCCTGGACCCAGTCGCTGCGCTCCGCAGCAGGGGCCGCCAGCAGGTACGGACGCTCCTTGGTCTCCAGGAAGAAGGCGCTGGTGTCCCGGGGGCTGCTGGCCTCCCCGCCGGCCTCGGTCACGCGTAGGCAGTCACTGAGGCGGATCACCTTCCTGGCGGCCTCTCCCCGCCGCGGCTTCTCCGAGGCCTCCTGGAGCTCCAGCCGGGCCAAGGCGCAGTCTGACTCTCCATACAGCGTAGCCCCGAAACGGCGCCATTTCTGAATCCAGATGCGTGGCAGGTGGGTGCCCAGAGGGAGCCACCCAGAAATGGACAGGCGGTGACCGAAGGGGGAAGAGGAGGAACCACGGGGGAGGCCGCGGGGTGGCACTCGGACGAGGAGAGTGGCAAAGGTCACAGGAGAGCCAAGGCAGTCAGAGAGAATAACAGGGACCTTAGCGACTAGAAAGCCCCCACAACCAAGGAAGAGGCAGGGACGGCAGGTAGAGTGCAGAAGGCAGGAGGGCACAATAGTGAGCACCCCAGAGGCAGAATGCAAGGCAGGCCCAGCCCAGGTCCACGTCGAGGGGCAAAAAGCCTGTGAGTCCCTGAAGCCCAGAGGAGGATTGAGAGGGTGGTACCAGGGCCACCCTCGCTCTGCGCGAGGTCCTACAGGAAGCCCCAGGCCAGGAACTTCAGCCCACCCTCTTGAACCTTCCTACTTCATCCCTTGGCAGGTTGGGTCATGAGAGAGACAGAGAAGCCCTGGCGTGGCTCAGCTGAGGGAAAGAGGACTTCCTCAACCAAGGAAGGTAAAGGAAGCTGGCCACAGAGACCCTAGCTCCAGCTTACCACCGGCCAAACTCACCCCATTGGAGCAAGAAAGGGACACGGGAACCTCTACTGCAATCCCAAATTATCTCCCCCGCTGCTCTTTCCCTTCCCTTCCCAAGCACCCCCTTGAGAAGTTACCAGAGAGCCAAAGAGGCAAGAAATGAAGTCACAGAACCTCCTTTACACCCTTCCCACTGGCCCAACAGCCGTCTGCAAAGCACACACTTTGGGGCCTGGTTGGGGAAGCGAGCGGCTGCTAAGGAAAGACCCCTCCGAAGATTGGGCCCTGGGTGGAACGTGGTGGGGGGCACAGTGCTCACCTTCCCATGAGGGTTTTGAAACATTCAGGGGCTCCTCCTCCTCCCCAGGAACTTCTAGCAGCCCCCCAGGCCTTCCGCCCAGTTCCAGCACAGTCTCGCCCTTACCTTTCCAAAAGTCTGCTGCTGTAGAAGGTACAGGAAGCCCTGTTTCACTGCCACTTCTTCCATCCTCCCACCATGCCGGCACCCCAGCCCTACAGCTCTCTCCTACTCCCGCCCTCTTTCTCTCCTCCCTGCCGTGTTCCCCCTTCTCTCAAGTGCATTTCCTCTCAGCCTAGACTTTTCGCACTGTTCTGCTCTTGTCTGCTCGATGACGACAAACCGATAGGCCCTGTGGTTTCTTGCTCTGTGTGGTTTGTTTGTGTGTGTGTGTGTGTGTGTGTGTGTGTGTTTGACGAATGAATTTCATGCACAAGCTTCCTGCATTTTCATTGAGTAAGATAATTTCCGAAAAGCCAATTTTCAGTTTTTCACCTAACAACAGCACAGGTGCAGAAGCTGGCCAAGGAAGGGCTGACCGAGGAACGAGGAATGAACGAGGAAGGGCTGACCTATAGCAACAAGGAGACCCAGGACGAAATTTAACAGTAAAACCAATAGCAAAATATCCTCACACTCCAGCTGCATGCTCAGCATGACACAGGAAGGGAACTTAAAAATCAACCAGCCTAAGTCCCAAATGTAAAAATGAACGGACTGGGGGCACCTGGGTGGCTCCATCAGTGAAGGGTCCCACTCTTGATTTCAGCTCAAGTCATGATCTCAAGGTCTTGAGATGGAGCCCTGTGATCAGTCATCTGGCCGCACACTCAGCGGGAGCCTGCTTGGGACTCTCTCCCTCTTCCATTGCCTATCTTCCTTCTGGCATCCTCTCTCTCTAAAATAAATAAACAAATCTTTAAAAATAAATAAATAAATAAAAATGGTAGACTGAGGCTCCAGAAGACCAGAGGGACATGTTGAAGGCCACTCAAACCAGAACCTAGGTCTCTCAGCTCAGTAAGAGCTAAGCCACACACAAACACACACACACACAGCATAAATGACACATCAGACAGAAGCTCATCACTTTCACACACAGCTGCAACCCTGTTTCACTCTGAAGGGAGCACTCCCTGCTCCAGACAACTGCACACACACAACAATCAATTCTTTGGGATTCTAGAAACATCCCCACACTGAAACATGCTATTTCTTGGAGCACATCCAGAGAGTTGAAGTTCACCAGAAGGTGAACCAGAAGGTTCTTCCAGTCTTTGTGAGCATTATAAAGGCACTAGAGTTTCACCTGGACATTATCTTTTTAGGTTGCAATAGCACTCTTTTATACTAAAAAAAAAAAAAAAAAAATTTAAAGACTTCATAGTTGCCAAAACAAAAGTATTCCTTAGTTACTAGAGCTTCCAGGCTCACAACCTTACCAGCCATACTACCTATCCCTGGAAGAAGGGAATGCAAGTATGAACCCACCTATTTGTGACTGTTCTGAGGTCACAGGGCTGGTAGGGACAGGAGGAAGAACCAGGGTTCCTGATTTTTAATTCAATGGTCTTTTTAATGCTGGCCCCTAAATGCAATCCAGACTCCTAGATGCAAGAAGATACATTGCTTTGGGGAAAATTGAAGGTCCCCAGAGAATAGTGAACTTAGAGACAGATGGTTTAGAGAACAATCTGATGGAGGCATGGTGTAGAAATGTTGGGGAACCAGAGAATTAGACAAGCACTCTTGGGGTAACCCCATAATGGGTGCTTATATAATCGGGCCATTTCCTCTACCACGGGGGTTTGTTTGCCTTGGGAAGGAGAGCAGAGCAGTGCACTGCTCAGGCCATCTGCTGTATATGCCGTGTGCTTTACCAAAACAGCTTTAAAAGATGAATGTTATGAGCTCTGGGAGGAGAGGGCTGAGTCATGTAGAGCTCACAGCACTCAGCCCTGCTGCCTGCATTTGAACAGGTTGATCCAGAGATCAAGGGAAAACCAAGGATGCTGGTGTGAGAAAAGCTCTTTAGGAAGTGGTCAGGAGTATGGACATGGGGCAAGGTCTACTCTGTCTCTCTAGTCTCTAAGGAGAGGCAATGTTACCTGGGAGCCATTTGGTCTTTTAGCCATCAGCATCTTCTTATGGAGTGAGAAGAAGAGAGCTTTTAGAGTCATCCTGGAGGTTGCCAGAGCAGTGCCTTTCCAACACTAATGTGTAGATCCTGTAAAAAGTGCAGATTCTGTTACGGCAGATCTGGAGTGAGACCAGAGATGCTGAAAGGAGGAAAACAGAAGCCCCTACGACTCTGATCGCCTTTCCCTAAGGCAAATCGGACACATTCCACTCAGAACCACAGGGGGGCACCCAAGCTTACTAGATTACTTTATAGCTTTTTACACCTGAATGCCTGGGCCCCACAACCAACCACATGCCACCCCTTGCCTCTGGAAAGGAAAACTCTTTGGCTGTTGTCTGCAGATGGAACAGCATGAATGTATTATAAGTGACACACATTAAAAGCCTCCCACTTTCCTTGGCAGGACTTGTGGGATCCCTGCAGTGGAAGTTCTAACTCCAGTACCTTCTGTCTGGCCACAGGCGAACCCTGTGAGTAGAGAGACCCAGGAGACATAGCTCCAAGACAGAGCAGAAGGGCAGAAAATTAGAGGCGCTTTAGGTTACCCAAGCACCAATGATGGGAAGAGAAAGCATTCTAAAGGAAAGAGTCCCAGTGATTTATACCGAGGCACAAGTGGGTTCTGGAGTGCTCTTTGGTTTCTCTTTGCTTTTATTGGAAAGGAAAGGACACACCACGCCTCATCTGTGCTTCAATATAAGCCAGGGGATCCTTTCATTTACACTGGTTTCTCTCAACAGGAGTTAGGAACCATGCAGGTCAGAGAACACAGCTCTAAGAGTTCTGCAACTTTTTGTTATTATTCTCACCACTGATTAGCAACTAAATCCTTAACACAAAAGGATTTATGAGCTTGTCTTTGGGGGCAAAAAAGAAAGGAGCAGAGACTGTGTCTGGTTCCTTGGGCAGGCTTAGACATTAGGTGACCGCCCTAAGTGACGGACAGGTGGGACAGTTACCCCAGTGCTAGGGCTGGGCACACAACAGGAAAGAAGATATACAATGGGCATGTAGCTCGCATGGGCCTGGGGAGGATGGAGAACTTAGGAAAGAGATACATGACCTGGGGTCATAAAAGATCCTCCTCTGCTTCCCCTCAACCCAGTGGTTCCGACTGTAGAGGAGGGAGCACAACACCAGTCTAAGTTTTCTTCTTAGTCTCACCCTTTCTCCAATAAGTATTTTCACTTCTCCCAGTACTAGGAAGGGGAGACCCCATGCTGGAAACTCTCTGAGAAGAAAGGCTTATAATACAATATAATAATTATGTTACTTCACATTGACACAACACTTCAAATGTTTTATGTTCTCATATGAACCCACACACACCATAGAATGAGACAGAGACATAAATAAGTTAATTAACTCAGAAATTATTTATCAAGGGATGCCTGGGTGGCTCAGCAGTTGAGCCCGGGATCGAGTCCCACATCGGCTCCCTTCGAGGAGCCGGCTTCTCATTCTGCCTCTCTCTCTCTCTCTCTCTCTGTCTCTCATGAATAAATAAGTAAAATCTTTTTTAAAAAATATTTATTGAGCACCTACTCTGTACAGGCGTACGAGGTACAAGGCATAAACAAGACAGAAGGTGGTTCCTTTCTAATTGGAGACCCTGACAATGAAACGAGTATGCAAGTAAATAGCTCTGGACAGTGAACAATGCTATAAGTATGACAGGGATGGGGTCAGAGGACAACTCTCATAGAATGGTGAGAAAAGCCACTGAGGAGATAACAACAGCACTAAGAAGTCAATGACAGCAGGGAACTAGCTACTTAACGATCTGGAAAACCATGCCAGGCAGAAGCGACACCAAATGCAAAGACCCTGAGAAAGAATCACTGTAAATGTGAGGAGCTGCAAGAAAGCCAGAACGAACAGAGCATTGTTAGCAAGAGATAAGGTAAGATTACATGGCTTCTCGGGCCACACCAAAGATTGGGAATGTATTTTAAATGCAACAGAAGGCCACTTAAGGATTTTTATGCAAGGGTGTAATGATCTAATTTATGATTTTAAAATAATGTTCTGCAGCTGTATGGAAAACAGATTATCACAGGGCAAGGCAGGAAGCAGGGAAACTACTTAGGAATCTATTACCAGACCTCAAGAAAAATGTGACGTAGCTTGGACCAGGGTGTTAGCAGTAGAAATGAAGAGAAGCGGCCGGATTTGGGTATGTATTAAATTTAAATTAAATGGGACTTGCAAGTGGATTGGATGTGAAGGACTGTTGAGATGCTAGGAATCAAGGTAATGCCTGGGTTTTTAGCTGAGCAACTAGGTAAAGAGTGGTACCATTTACTGATGAAGAGAGGATAGAGTACCAAGGGCGAGGAGCTGGATTGGTTGGGGAGTAAATGGGGGCCTAGACCACAGACAGCTGTTACTCCCACCCAATCAGGCAACTAAGGAATTGGAAGACTGCCACTGCAATTGTGACTCCAAGAATATACCACTGCAGCTGCAATGCCAAGGTCGGGAAGCCCCTGACTCACCATTCCCACTCAATACAATCAGGGAGCTTATGATTGGACACTAGGAAAACAAAACACAGCACAACACAACACAACATCCCAGGGGTTAGGCTTGCCAGAAGCAACAGTCAAAAGCTTCTGCCTCACTTCTGCCTCCAAAAATCTTCCCTCAGTGAATCTAATTGGCAGAGGCGATCTTGCATTGGGAACCCTAGCTGCAAGGAAGTCTGGGTAATGTAGTTTTTAGGCGTCCTACCTCTGCAAATCAGAACGATTGCACTAGGAGGACCCAGGTTGAAATGAATGCTGAGCACCAGGCCTCTCTGTCCACAACAGGAAGTGATTCACTACCACCTTCATTTCCATTGCAGGTGGTAGCCCACAGTCGGTATAAACTTCAAACGACCAACAGTCTCAGAATCCAGAGAAGATTTAATCTGGGGGCCTTGACTGGAAGCAAGAGTGAAATCCAATGGAACACAGAAACCAGCATTATCTAACACTGATAATTCCTAGCGGAAAAGATTGGAATCGGCCTCAGCGGGAAAGAGACTGACCTGATCTGACCCAGGAGGTTGGCCCTCCCAGTCAGACTGAGCCCAGGGGTCCTAAACACCCTTTATCTCACCCTACCGCCACCGCCACCACCTCTTCCCAGCATCTGACCCCTCTCAGGAGGCAGCCTAGAGGGCTGGTTAAGATAACAATCTACTTGCGAACATTGCAACTGTGCCTTCTGCGTGTTTCCATTGTCACCACTATTTGGCGGCAATTAGCATGAACGTTTCTGGAGGAGAAAAAGGACAGAGGTGAAAAGAGGGGAGATCACTATCCGGGTTGCTGGTAAAACGCAGGATCCGAGGGCAATGGCCCTGATCCCCTGGAGCAGAAAACTAGAAAGACAAACATAAATTCGGTCGACGTCGAATTGGAAATTCATTGGAAAGTAAATAATAATGCAGACATCCGAAGTGTGGGGTGGGGTGGGGGGGCACACGGGCGGAGGGCGCAGCGAAGACCGTCGGGGTGTGATGGGACAGCATCTGCACGGTTGGGGTGCGGAGGGGGGCATCCGGGGGCAGGTCGGAAGGACACTCGGGAAGAGAGGCGTCCCCCAGGTGCTGGATCCGGGCGGGGACAGGTCCCGGCCCCTCTCCCGGAGCCGCCGCCAAGCCGGCCCGCGGCAGGTAGCCCCAAGTCCCGCTCCAGCGCCCGCCCGCCCGCCCGCCGCAGCCGGCGCGGCCCCTTTAAAAACCATGTAAACAAAGCTTTGTTCCCCCGGCTCCCCTCCCTCGCGCTCCCCCGGCCCGCTCCCTCTTCCCACCCCCCGCGTCTCCGGGCCGCTGACGTTGCCCGCGCCTTTACGCCGTCCCAGCGGCGCTGCGCATTCTCCAACCGCGGCCGCGGCCGCCGGGGCCTGCGCAGCCGAGCAGCGCTACGCCGCGAGCGTAGCGCGACGAGCCCCCAGCGCGCAGGCGCAGCGGCGACGGCGGCGGCGGCGGCAGCGGCCCCGGCCGAGGTGCGCGCTGGGGGGGAGGGGGGGCCGGAGAGGAGCATGAATGGAGCAAAATGGCGGATCATGTGCAGGTGAGAGGAGCCGCGGGGGGGAGGCGGCGGCCGCGGAGAGTGGGGGAGTGGGGGGCGCCCGCGGCCCAGAGGGCTCGAGCCGGCTCGGGGCTCGCCAGGCCCGCGCCGCCACCGCTCGGGGCTCCGGAGCCGCCGCCCGTCCCGGAGCCCCCGGGCCTTTCCCGCCTCCCGGGCCGGGGGGCCTCCTCCATCCCCTCCCACCGGGTCCCACGCCTCTCGCGCGGGCCGGAGCTGCGGGAATCCGTGCCCCGGCGCGCACCGCTTACACGGCTTATCGGGCACTGTCCCCCCGCTGGAAGGAGGCCTTCCGCGAGTCCTCCTACCCCCCGAGACGGGGGGGGGAGGGAGACCCCCTCGCCGGCTCTGCCCCGAGGGGCCTGCCCCGTGACCCTCGCCAGCTCCCGGCGAATACCAGGAGGGAACGCTCACCCTGGGGAACCTCGCTCTCCCGAGTAGTTCCCGCCGCCGGCCTCTTCACGGCCCCGAATACGGGAGACGACCCCCGCCCCCACCTGGCCGCCTCCCCCCACCCCCTCCGCGGATGCGCCCTTCACTCCCACACTCCCGATCGCACAGCCCTCGGGGCCGAGCTCCCCAGTCCTCCAAAATGGGTGCTCGGGCCTGGGCCCGCCCTCCCTCCTGTCCCCCTATCCACAGTGAAGGAGTTGAGTGCCCACACCTCCTCTGAAACGCGGGGTGGAGGGGGGTGTGTCTGGAATGAGCGATTCGGTGTTGGGTGCACACGTTGCCGTGGAGGGTCTCCACGAGGGGCTCCCTGGGGCTCAGGACCTGCCCTAGCCGTGCCTTGGGCCCAAGCCACTTTTCTTCAAAGACATGGCACAGGCCCTAGGAAGGGACAGCCCGCACCAAACCTGGTCGTAGCTCAAGGACTGCCAGGTTATTTTCTTGCAAACTCCGTAAAGTTGTTTTCTTCTCTGTGCTCTAGACGTGATTGAGATAGATAGATAGATAGATAGATAGATAGATGATAGATAGATAGATAGATATGTTTTTTTTTTTAATGACAGTTATTGATACAAACGTGTTGTCAGAATTCTTCAGATTTTTTTTCTAGGTAACTGCACAGATTTTGTGTTGTGGGAAGTGCAGAGAGGATGAGAAGCGTCACCTTATTTTGCACGCTGTACAGTACCATTTCTCTCAAGAACAAGAAGCTAGAGTGGCTATCAGTTGTTTAATTGGGAGAGGAGGCACTAGTTTTCAGGCCCAGGGATCAGTGGAGTAGATCTTTGGAGTATGAGGGGTAAGTTATCAGGACAGAATTATTAAAAAAAAAAAAAAAATGTAACCGAAGATAGAAGACCACAAAATTTGTGTTTTAAGTTTTTGTTTTTCTTTAAGATTTCGTTTATTTATTCATGAGACATGCAGAGACATAGGCAGAGGGAGAAGCAGGACCCCCAGGAACACCACTGGAGCCAAAGGCAGACAGATGCTCAACCGACTGAGCCACCCCAAGTGCCCCGAGATTTGTGTTTTAAAGCCAGTATCATGGCCTGATTCAGAAATAGCAGTAAAACGATACAAGGTAATAATAGTATAGTGTAGCACCTTGAGTTTTATACCAGCCATTTCTAAGAAACACGAAGGATCTTATGTGATTTAAAAAAAAAAAAAAAAAATTCTCCCATCCTAGAAGAGTAGGTAGGTAAGACCTATTTCTCTTTTTAGAGGCAAATCAAAGCACAAAATGATTTATGTGAGATGAAGCTGAGTGGACCAAAGGCATTTTGACTCTGGATCTGGTGTTATCTGTTGGGGGGAAAAAAATAGTGTCCATGAGCATTCTGAAACGTGATTCGAAGGGTTAGCCTTCCCGAATGATGCTTTGGAAAGCAAAGAAAGTCAGTTTACTTTTATGTATATACACCTGTTCTGTCTCCTGTAAGGAGTAACTCTAAATGCTTTCTCTTCCACATCTTGAGCCCAAAAGGAACTCTCACAAGAGGAAAGTGAAGCTGCATCAAAGCAATCTTCATAGCATTTTTTGCTCAAAGCATGGTCTACCGTATGTTTAATAAGGTGATATTTTCCTCCCACCTACCCAAGAATAATAATCTACCAAAGTTAAAAATTTATTAACTTTTTAAGACAAAGGAATAAGCCAGCCAGTGTTTTATTTCACCTTTAAGAACTGCGTAGTGTGTTGTTTGAATTGGTCTTTATTGCAAGAAAATTAGCTTGTGAGGGAATTTTTTTCTCTTTAGCTAGAATGGGGCATGTTGCTTTTCTTTGTTAGGTCAATAAATTAGTGGTTAGTATTGGAAACTCACAGATTTTACCCTGGTATTTCATTGTAGCAGAAAAACCTTCCCAAGATGATGCTCTCTCCCCAATATGGGATGAGTAAATAGAAGGACGAAAGACCCATCTGAAGTACTTTGAGGGGTGGTACTTTTCTCATAACATTACTGGAACATGAAGTTTAAAAAGGAGTCTGTCACAGATTCAAAACAGTGATTATTTGAAAGTTTCATATGTACTACTAAATAGTTGAGTCATTTTGTGTCTAGTACTTTTCTGAACCACCAGGGTGAGCAGTTTTGTTATTGATTTTTTTTGTTGTTGTGCGCTTTTTTTTTTTTTTAACTGACACTAAGCGAGTGTCATGTGATTCTCAGGCTGAAGTCCTGAGCATCTTTTCTGATACGTGTTTTATGGATGACTTAAGTGTTACAAGACATTAGTAATGGGAAAATTATAATTGATCTGTCTTTCAGCTCTATTGTTGTCATAGTCAAACCTCTTTAGAAGAGTGACTGTAAGCATCTCAACAGTGATGGGTCTCTTGTTCTTAGATGACCTTATCTAACACCCACCAGGCAGGCAGTGATTACAGAGCAGCATGAACTTAAAAAAAAAAATCAGATTCATTTGTATTTATCTTCAGTTGCTCCCCTTCTATTTATTATTTATTTATTTATTTATTTATTATTATTTTTTTAATCTAAAGTTAGATGAAGTTAGGATTCAGTATCTTCAGTTACTGGCTAGTTACTGCAAAGAGAAGACAATTCTTAGTGTACAGTGGTAATGAAAAATATTAAGAAGAATCAGGCATTAGCTTAAATAGTGCTAGCTGGTGTTCAGGATCTTGAAGGAAAAGGAGAGCGCATATTATATATAATATATACATTACTTAGTTTTTAAGTATATTAAATGTATAGTAATTATAATATAAATGAAAGATGGTCCTGGGTGTTTTGTTTTGTTTTTTTCTTAAGATTTTATTTATTTATTCATGAGAGACACACAGAGAGGCACAGGCACAGGCAGAGGGAGAAGCAGGCTCCATGCAGGGAGGCTGATGTGGGACTCGATCCGGGATCCCCGGGATCACGCCCTGAGCCAAAGGCAGACGCCCAACTGCTGAGCCACCCAGGCGTCCCATCCCGGTCCTGGGGCTTTGTTAGATTTATTATGTTGTTATGCTGGGCGTTACACAGAATCCTTTAAGTATAATTTATTGGGCTCTGCATTATGACTAATAACAGAAGATACTGTTTTCATATAGCCTTATTTTATTTTAAATTTAAGGTGTGGTAATTAAATACTGACCACTGATGTAACTTTAGGGAGTCACATAGAAGAATCTTTACAACTGGCAGGTTAAAATTGAAGAGTGCAAAAGTTTAGCCTGATTATGGCAAAATTGATAGTTGTTTCAGCTTTTAAAAATATGTAAGGAAATGATTGGAGCTGTGGGTAGTCCATTTTGAGAAGGGAGTTCTGTACAGCTTTTGAAAATTTTAAATGGAAAAAAACTTGGTAACTTTTGCAGCTTTTTTTCGGTGATATCATAATGCTTAATGTATATGAGGCCCTTTGCTGTTCTGTGCTCTGTAGAGAATTCAGAGCTGAGAAAGACACAGGAGCCAGACTGCTGAAATGTCAAATTCTGCTGCTCTCTTTGGGCAGGCTTCAAAAGTACACATACAGGAACTAATATATTGATTTCATAACATACTACATTTGTGTTGGATGATACTGAAAAAGCTATATTCCCTTAATTCACCCCATCTCCTTCCTCTGGATTTATATAAGTGATATGTCCACATTTTAGAAGAACAGATATTTACTTGATAACTGGCTTTAGTATATTTCATCTTGTGAGAAAAGCCTTCAGAAAAATTGAGGTATGGATGTGATATCATTCAAACACTTATGCAGTAAAACATAAAACATTGTATTGTAGTAGAATTTCTAATTTAGATGAAGGTAGGAAAAAGAAGCATTGAGAAGATCCCTGTTCTGCATCTTATAGAGAAACTAAATTCCATTTGATGCAGAAATTGGTATTCATAACCACCAGCTATATTTTCTTTTTTCTTGGTTGGGTTTTTGTTTTTGTTTTTTTAAAGATTTTATTTATTTGAGAGAGAGAGAGAAAGAGTGATGGGGAGGCGCAGAAGGGAAGGGAGAAGCAGACTCCCCAATGAACAGGGAGCCAGACTTGGGGCTAGATCCCAGGACCCTGAGATTAGAGCTGGAGCTGAAGGCAGACACTTAACTGACTGAGCCACTCAGGCACGCTTCTTGGTTAGATTTGGAAAGCAGTATTATACCACAGCCTTTCAAGAAGGAAATATTGCCAATTTAAACTAATGTCTCAGTAGGTACAACTACTGAGGCTGCATTGCTCACTTCAACATATATAAGGAAGGTAGTGTTTAGACATTGCATCATCTTTTTTTTTTTTTAAACACCAAATATGTATTATCCCACAGATTTTCTCAGAGTCAGGAATCAAGAAGTGGCTTACCTAGACCATTCTAGTACAGGGTCTTTCATTTGCAGTCAGGCTGTCAACCAGGGCTACAGTCAGTATCAGGGCTCGAGTGAGGATGGTGAGCGTGCCCCACTTAGTTCCTTGCAGGCTGCTGGACTGAGGGGCCACTGGGCCTCATTGGTGGTTTCACAGGGGCCTTTCCTAGTACAGAATTTTTTTTAAGTACTTGTTTTTTACATTATGTCATGATGTGTGCTTTGTATAAATGACCAGTCTTGGTTACTGTTTTGTTTTGTTTTTAACCTCTTAGTGAAATACACCTTCAGAGAGGTAAAAAAAAAAAAAAAAATCGTGTGTTCAGCTTGATGAGTTTTCACATAGCTAACACTTCTGTAGCCAGCATCCAAATCCATAATATAATCAGTGCCTCAAAAATCCCTCTGATGCCCCCCTCAGTAACTACCCATACATCCTTCCTCTTAAGGGTAACTGCTATCCTGTCATTTGATTTTTTTTTTTTTCTGTCATTTGATTTTTAAATATACTTTTAGAAGTCAAGCTGAGTAAGGCCTATCTATAAGAACTTGACCTTCAAAGCCAGGGAAAACAGTATAGAACAGTAATTCTTCAGCTTTTGGGGGGAGTTGGGAGTTTTTTGCATTTTTTTGTGTGTGTGCATTTTTAGAATGTGATGGAATCTGTGTGCTCTCCAGGGAGGAAAAGCATACCTCCACAAAAATCTGCCTCCAGTTTCAGGCCATTCATGAACCTTAGAACTAATATGTAAAGATAACATTTCTTTTTTTTTTTTTAAGATTTTATTTATTTATTCATGAGAGACACAGAGAGGGAGAGAGAGGCAGAGACACAGGCAGAGGGAGAAGCAGGCTCCATACAGGGAGCCTGATGTGGGACTTGATCCCGGGACTCCAGGATCACACCCTGAGCTAAAGGCAGGCGCTTAACTGCTGAGCCACCCAGGCCTCCCGGTAACATTTCTTTTAGATGAAAATGCTCACTGCATTTTTTTGAGAAACTAATTTGTAAGTATTTCTCTTTTGGCCTATGTGATAGGGTAGTTCAGGGTTACAGTATGTGTTCCTGGAGAGTTACATGCAGATTGAATTTTTAAATATTGAATTCTCGAGACTGATTAATAGAGACTATTAAGCATCTGCTGATGTACTGTTCTTAATGCTATATAGACACATGGAAGGAAGTACAAGATGTGATGTCTTATTTTCAGGGGCCTTGAATTTTAATTGGGGAGATAACAAGCCCAGGTTTTTGAGTTGTGAATTTGTAATGAGACCATGGTTTTCTCAACATGTCTCTGAATGATGGGGCTATTACTTCCATTCCTTTTTCCCTCTATTCCAGTGCATCTGAGCTCATGCCTCACATTTATAGTGACTCACTATAGCAGAGAATTCTCAAAGGAATGAGACTTAGGGGAAGCAGGGTCAAAATCATGGGGAAAGGAGGAGAATTGTCAAAAACTGGGTCCTAAAGTATGTCATATTTGCATCCCTGGCCCTTCACCCCTTCGTAAACCTTCATGCGCACTCACACAAAGGCATAGACACTCATGTTCTTACTACCATAAATGGAAAGGATGTCTTTGAGAGAAGGCAGAAATGGAAACTTTATGCTAGCATTTATTGGACTTTCAGCTGCTTGCCACTTTACATGGTCTCATTTAATGCTCACAGCAACTCTATAAGGTAGGTATTATAGAGATTATAGTAATGGAATTTTCCTTGATATAGGCAGATGAAAGGACCTAGTGTCTCTGGAAGACTGGAGAACTGTTGGAAGCTTTAAGTGATGATTGTGATGGTACTTATTGTCAAACTTAACTGGTATGGGATCTTGGTTGGGGTAGGGAAAAGGGAGATGCCAACATTTCTTGAGCATCTGTTAGCCAGCCATCCTGCTAAGTCCTTTTATGCCATTTAATTGGGTAACTCCTCTAGCGTCTTTGAGCCTGGATTAGGTAATCTGTTAAGTCTCTTATACTTCCAACATTCTGGCTGAAATTTCCAGTTGTTATCCTTATCATTTTCTCCCAAATAAACCACCCTGTTCCTAATTCATACTTATGGTATGGTGAATTTCCCTAAAATATTTATGCTCATACTAGTATCTCCATTTCATCTCTCTTATTTTTTATTTAGTTTTTTAAAGATTTTATTTATTCATGAGAGACACAGAGGCAGAGACACAGGCAGAGGGAGAAGCAGGCTCCATGCAAAGAGCCTGACGTGGATCTCAATCCCAGGACTCCAGGATCATGACCTGAGCCGAGGGCAGATGCTCAACCACTGAGCCACCCAGGCGTCCCTTCATCTTTCCTAAATATGCTTTCCTCGGGACAGTAAGCAGTGAAAGACATTTATTTTGGGACAAGAAATTGACATTATTAGATATTGATGCTAGTAGACTAAAAATTTATTCTCACTTAAAAGTCCCTGGATATAGGTGCCTGGGTGACTCAGTTGTTTAAGCATCTGACTCTTGATCTCGGGTCTGTGAGTTTAAGCCCCGCACTGAGATCCAATGTGGACCCTACTTTAAAAAAAAAAAAAAAAAGTCCCTGAATTTAAACCTCTCTTAGAGAAAGATTAGTCAGATGAAAAACAATTAGAATGCTTTATTATACATACCTCTGAAAACAGATTAATGAAAAATCCTTGGGCTACTTCAGGAAGTTGTGATCATATAGCCGTAGTGGCCTTTTAATGTTTAAGTGTATGAACTTATGTTGGACACAAATACTGATCTCCTTGGTACTCTGTGGTAGGTTATGACACTTGAAGTGTGTAGTCTCCAAATTGAGGTATGCTAGTCATTTGCCCGAAAGCTTGAGTCACTTGTACAGTTAAAAGGATTGTGTTTAAAGCCAGAAAAGGAAAAGCAGGGTTTTTAAAAGTATGTTTTTCAATTCTCTTTAGAATTCTTTGCAGTTTTGAAAGTATGTATCATTTCAAAAGGCAAAAGTCATTTCAGGGTTTGGGTTCTTAACCTCATTCACCTCCACTGACTCCTGAATTTTGATGATTTATTTCACTATTCCAAAAGGACATTATCTAAAGTCAAGTGTGAAATTAATTTAACTATAGGAAGCCATAACATACAGTTTTCTCTGAAAAGAATCTGGGAAGCCAGATACATGTTTCACATATCTGTATTTGGCTGAAAAATTTTGCCCAATCCAAATTTTTTTTTTAAATTTTTTTTTTAATTTATTTATGATAGTCACAGAGAGAGAGAGAGAGAGAGAGGGAGAGAGGCAGAGACACAGGCAGAGGGAGAAGCAGGCCCCATGCACCGGGAGCCCGACGTGGGATTCGATCCCGGGTCTCCAGGATCGCGCGCTGAGCCAAAGGCAGGCGCCAAACCGCTGCGCCACCCAGGGATCCCCCAATCCAAATTTTGCCCATGGTATAGCCACAAATTATTTAGCGTATTGTTTTGTGTTAGTAGATGGTTTTTTTGTTTGTTTGTTTTAATCATCAATTTATCATTGACCCATCTGAGGAATCCCTGTAGGGTCTTGTCAAAAAAGTCTGAAGAATACCCAAGAATTCAAAAGAATAGATAAAACTTTATGGAAAATGAGACCTTGTTTTCTTTATTAATATTTTGAACTGATAAACTTGTTCCATGGTAAGCATGTTTCATCAAGCTTTCAAAAGACCTATAATGAAATGTTTTTAAACCAACTAAACCTGAGTAACAGGGTATACTTATTATCTATCCCAAAGGTGTTACAAGTGAAAACCTATTGTAATGTAAAAGATGGAATTCTGCATTCTAGTCTGACTTAAAATTCCTGTTACAATCTGGGAGATCAGAATGTTGTAAACAGGAAAAACGTTAGGTTCACAGAATTTCTAAAACCTTTCCTCAAAGCTCTTTGATTTGGGTGCCCTCAAGGTACCAGGAACACATTTCTCTTAAGAACTGATAGTATAAGACTTCAAACTAACTTTGCATCTATCCCCTGCTTACTCATCTCCTCAAAATTAAGTAGCATTTATTTTTTTAAATAAATATATCAATTCGTAAAGATTGTTATGTGTAAATCTGATGCCAGTGGAATCAGATTTTCCTTTAAGTTATGTGCACAGTAAATTGCATCCTTTTAAGGTGTACAATTTAACAAACACATACCTGTGACTCCTTCACCATGATCAAAGTACAAAACATTTCCTCCTAACTCTGCCAGACAACTCTGATCTGCTGTTACCATAAATTAGTTTGCATTTCTGGGAATTTTATGCAATAGACTTACTTTGTATTTTTTGGCTTTTTTACTTCTTTTACTGGCATGTGATTTTGAGATTCATTCCAATGATTGGGTAGAATCAGTAGCTGGCCACCTTTTATTGCTGAGCAGTATTCCTTTGTATGAATGTGAATGTATCACATTGTATATATCTATTCACACCTTGGAGGGATATTTGGGTTGTTTCCAGTTTTAAATCACTCTGAATAAAAGGGCTATAAATATTCACATGCTAGTCTTTGTGTAGACTAAAATTTCCATTTTTCTTGAGTACCTAGGAAAAGAATGGCTGGGTCTTCTGGTACATTTAACCATTTATTTATTTGTATTTTTACTTTTTTGAGGGGAGGGAGAGACGGGGAGAGAAGAGAATCAAGCAGGCTCTACACTCAGCATGAAGCCCAACACAAGGCTCAGTATCAAAGACCCTTAACCAACTGAGCCACCCAGAATATATAACTTTTCAAAGAAACTGTCAATTTCCTTAAGTGACTGTACCATTTTACTTTCTCACCTGCAGTGTATAAGAATTCCAAGTGTTAGATATCTTCACCAACCTTTGATATTGCCATTCTAGTGGGCTCTTATTATGATTTTAGCTAGCATTTCCTCTATTACTAAGGAAGTAGAGTATCTCTTCATGTCCTCACTGACTTTTCATGTATTTTAGAGGTTTGCAGACCGGGCTGGTGGTTTGGTCACAGCCTGTTTTTGTATGACCTGATAACTAAGAAAAAAGTCTAAGAGTAATATTTCATGGCACATGATAATTATTTGAAATTCAAATTTCAGTATTCTTGAATAAAAGTTTCATTGGGATATAGCCATACAAGTTCCTTAACAAATTGGCTGTGGCTACTTTTATGCTGTAGTGGCAGAATTGAATAGTTGTGACAGAGACCTTTTGGCTTACTGGCCCACAAAGCCTAAACTACAATCTGGCACTTTACCAAAAAGGTTTGTAGACTTTTGGGTAGGGGGTAGCTTAGTGTGGTTTTAACCCAAGCACAGTATGATAGGAGGAGATCAGGCTATACTTTTTTATTGACCATAGCATTCTGAGATCTCTACTGGCCAAAATGGTAACTGATAGCCACATGTTGCTATTTAAATTTAATTTAAAAATTTAGTCCTCCATTCACAGTGACCACATTTCCGTTACTTACTAGCCTCATGTGGCTAGTGACTACCATATAGCACAGTGCAGGTAAAATATTTCTTTTATCACAGAAACTTCTGTTGGACAGTGTTACTCTAGAATAAGAAAAACTTGCCAACTAAACCAAAGGGAATGGAAGCAGAAGTAGAACACAGATTATAGAATTACTTTCCTTGATGCATATAAAAGTAAGCTACTCATTCTCCTAGATATGCGAATGCAAATGCCTATTTTAAGGTATTTAAGACTACTTACTGTTTATATCATGAGCCTAGGATATGTTCTATTCTAAGTGAAAAGTCAACACATAAAAGAAATTCAGAACTTTATTGATAGGAAGTAGTGTTTTAAGGACTTTAACAAAAAAACATCCAGAGCACTTGGCAAAAACAAACCTAAAATCCCGTGTATTTTGAAACCGTTTTACAAATAACAGTGAAGAATATTGAGGAAGGTATTAAACCATGAAGTCATTTTATTCAAGGTGCTAAGCCTTGAAATACTAGCAATTCTGGTTTCTTTCAGCTACTCATTTAAAAATATCATTGACCTTAAAAGTTTTCAAAATGATAGCATTAGCTTTGAAAATAATTCAGAGGGTGTCCTGAATGGTGCAGTGGGTTAGGTTTCTTTCTGACTCTTGGTTTCGGCTCAGGTATCAGAATCTGCTTAAAACTCTCCTCTGCCCCTCCCTCCCACATAGGCATTCCCTCTCTAACTTTCAAATAAATAAATAAATCTGTAAAAATAAATATTTTGAGTTAAAATGGGCAAGGTAGCCTATTTTAAGATGGAATTTAAAGGCTTTCCTTCACATCACTGAAAATTTTTGTGTGATTCTGCTCTTGGGGGCAGGCAAACTGATTATGAATAGTAAAATGGAAGTCAGTAAATATATTACTAAATGATCATCCTCTTCTTTGGCAAAAAGAAGAAAATTATGTAATTATTATACTTGATGAATTATCTTGCTGTTAACAGAGATGTTTATGAGTTTTGTGATTGGTCATGTCAATATGATCTATCTTAGAAATGTATGTTTTGCTGAAGTAAAAATCTAAATGTACCAGCTCACACTGAGAAAGTGGCATATGTTCTATTGTTCTTATATTTAGATATAAGGAAATATGTAACAAAGGATATTTTAGAGGCTTCCAGAAAGATACATTTTTAAACAACTCTTGTCATTTTTGGTTTCAAACATAGTTCTTGTCACATTCTTGAATGACCTGATGTGTCTCATATGTACTCTAAATGTGTCCCCTATTTGCTATGTGACAGAATGTTGTTATTAGAAGAGTATCATCCTCTTGGTGAATTGGTAAGATAGGCGAAATGACAACTAAAATAGGCATATTTGTAAACAGTACTTCAATTTGGCTGATATTTTTTTTATTGTGTGTTGTGTGGATATATAAAGGTGAATAAGGTGCAACATCTGCCCTCAAGGACCATGATAGCTAGAAATGTATGCCAGTAAGGGAAGTAAAATGATATAGATGATATGACACATGTATGCATAGAACATAATGAGATACTCATGTCAGTCTTCCCTTAGAGAGCCAGGAAAGTTTTCTTTCTTTTTTCTTTTCTTTCTTTTCTTTTCTTTTCTTTTCTTTTCTTTTCTTTTCTTTTCTTTTCTTTTCTTTTCTTTCTTTCTTTCTTTCTTTCTTTCTTTCTTTCTTTCTTTCTTTCTTTCTTTCTTTTTTTTAGATTTATTTACTTAGAGAGAGAGAGAGTGCACAAGTGGGAGGGGAGAGGGAGAGAGAATCTCCAGCAGACTCTGCACAGAGCACAGAGCCTGACACGGGCTCAATCTCACCACCTGATCTGAAACCAAGAGTCCAATGCTTAACCAGCTCTGCCACCCAAGCACCCCGAGCCAGGAAAGTTTTCTTAAAGTGGTGAGTGCTTGAGCCAGATCTGAAAAGACATGAAAAATAAAAACAAAAAGATGTAGTGTTCTCTAGGTCAATAAAAGCATACCAAGCAGAGAGATAATACCATAAGGAAAGCTGTATATGGGCAGCCCCGGTGGCGCAGCGGTTTAGCGCCGCCTGCAGCCTGGGGTGTGATCCTGGAGACCCAGGATCCAGTCCCACATCGGGCTTCCTGCATGGAGCCTGCTTCTCCCTCTGCCTGTGTCTCTGCCTCTCTGCCTCTTTCTCTCTCTCTCTCTCTCTGCCCCTGAATAAATTAAAAAAAAAAAAGGAAAGCTGTATATGTTCATGGAACATTCCAGGAAATTGAAAGCAATTAAGTATGGCTGTTATATAGAAAATAAAGAGGAGGGCAGCCTGGGTGGCTCAGCGGTTTGGCACCACCTTCAGCCCAGGGCGTGATCCTGGGGTCCCAGGATGGAGTCCTGCATCGGGCTCCCTGCATGGAGCCTGCTTCTCCCTCTGCCTGTGTTTCTGCCTCTCTCTCTCTCTCTCTCTCTCTGTCTGTCTCTCATGAATAAATAAATAAAATCTTTAAAAAAAAAAAAAGAAAAGAAAAGAGGAACAAAGTGGGACATGAGACTTTAATGATTGGAAGGAACCAGAACATGAAGAACCTGTTATAACATAATAAGGAATTTGTTCTTTAGATGTGTTGTTAAAGGTTTTTAAGTAGAAGTGATGGAATAATCGCATCACTATATGATGGTATAGAAAACTGATTGGATGTGGACAAAGTAGGAAATAAACTATGCAAAAAGTACCTGGGACTTGAATTAAGGTTATAGCTTTGATGATGGGGAATAGATTGATATCATGGAGGTTACACGTGGTGGGATTTGACAGTCAGGCTTCCACATTTCTGAGTAGGTAAGGGGACAGTGAATGAACAAGATGTTGAAGAAGTAGTAAGGTCAGTTTCAAATATACAGATTTTGAGGTGCTGTTGTACATTTGATACATTTGAATGGAGATATCTAGTAGTGTTTACCTGTTATCAACTTGGGTTAGAACTCACATAATCATAGTAAAAGCCCATTTCAGTTACCTTCAGATGTTGTAAATACATTTAAAATGTTAGCTGTTCACAGTACACATCTATCAATTTTCTTAGTTTACAGCAAACTGCAAAACTTGAGTGAACGGATGTTTTATTCTAGTTTGTATTCTCAAACAGCCTCAAATTCTGTTAGCAGCAGGGGTAAAAATAATTTGACAAACAGCAGTGAAACTGGCACGCGTTTAGTGCAGGAGTTTCAGTAAACCTGATGATGTTACCTACTCTGACCACCAATACCTCTTAAGAGTC
The DNA here is from genome assembly GCF_053574225.1 of Canis aureus. NCBI lineage: Eukaryota > Metazoa > Chordata > Mammalia > Carnivora > Canidae > Canis > Canis aureus. The sequence goes on along the minus strand of NC_135634.1, from coordinate 36,371,636 downwards.
TCATGCTCTGAGCTAGCTGAGCATTTTAGCCACCAAAACCTATTAAAGGTTTCTTTATTATTAAGGCATTTAAAACTAAATCCACTTAATCTGCCCTTGGTCCAGTGTGTCTCAACATCCCGTTTTTAAGTTTTGGACAACAGACGAGTTTTTATCTCCCCATCATAACTAGTGTTTGAGGGGTACCCAGGAAAAACTTCTTTAAGAAAAAAAAAAAAAAACTGTTTCTTTTATTAGAAGATTCGTCTAAATCTTCTGTTTTGCAACTTTCCTGGTCCTCCAAATAATGCTGACTTGATAAGTTCCTGGAAAGCATTTTTCATAGATCATATAGTAGTGTAGACTTGAAAGGCAAATTTATATTTTACAAAACTCTTAAGGGAAAAATTATTTAGAATTCCAGAGAACCAGAAAACCAGTTTAATACTTCTTTTTTACGTTTTTTTGTCGGGTAAATATGAAACTCTGAATTCTTTGCTTCTCTGAATCAAAGTTCAGGGTTCCAAGATTAAGTATTTGTGATTACTTTTATCTTTTTTTCCTTTAATAAGTTGTTTTGAGTTTCTTAAGCTCCGTTTTTGTTGAATCTTCTAAAGGAGTATATACAGTGTTTGGGATTTTCTCTTGGGAAAAAGAGCTGAGAAGCTTCTGAATTTTTAGGCCAATAAAAATCCTGTCCTCTTTACACCTTTATTTCTGAAGTCTTTCATTCTTACTGGCAAACTTTTAAAAGTTTATCATCAAGAGTTAGACCAAAAGTCTCAGTAGATTAGAAGAGATGCTCTCCTATCTCAGAATAGTAAATCTCAGCTAGGCTCAGAAACTTCACGTTGTTCATTCTTGATACCTGTGATATACAAGCATATACAGGTATAAAGAAATAACATAGGAAATGAGAACATTCAAGGAAAGTTGGCTGTGATGTGTACTTAATATACACATTGATTTTCTTTTAGAGAATCAAGAACGGGGATCCCTGGGTGGCGCAGCGGTTTGGCGCCTGCCTTTGGCCCAGGGCGCGATCCTGGAGACCCGGGATCGAATCCCATATCAGGCTCCCGGTGCATGGAGCCTGCTTCTCCCTCTGCCTGTGTCTCTGCCTCTCTCTCTCTCTGTGACTATCATAAGTAAATAAATAAAAATTAAAAAAAAAAAAAAAAAAAGAATCAAGAACGTATTTCTATAGGATGAGAAGGTATTATTTGGCCTGTGGTATGCTGTAGTATTTTACTGCCAAGATTATAAGTGTGGGGATGCCTGTGTGGCTTGGTTGAACGTCTGCCTTCGGCTCAGGGCATGATCCCACATCAGGGAGCCTGCTTCTCTCTGCCTGTGTCTCTGCCTCTCTTTGTGTGTCTCATGAATAAATAAATACAATATTTAAAGAGATTATAGGTGTATATAGCACATTCTGAGGTTTGAGAAAACAGTTGAAATGTCTTACTGCTTTTCCTGGATTTTAAGATGTTTGTTATTGTTACTGTTGTTTAACCCATGATGTGGCTGCAGTTTGAAAATTCCTCTAATTCAAGCCTTTAAGTCATTAGTTCCGCAATCACATGCACAGGTTTATTTAGAATGGAATATTGTCCTGACCCCTGTTTTTAAACAGACAACTATTTTAATGATGTATAAGGGTAGTTTGCTTTCTGTTTAATATTATATTTTATTTATGTGGGTGTATTAAGAAACCATTTTAAAGCCAGTTAACATTTCTCCACCTGGTGTACTGTTTTGGTTTACACACAACTGAATATTGAGAATGTTTCATTTATGACTGCAGTAATTATATTACATGTCCGTGGTAATCAGAATGATACCATTAGTGAGTTAATGAAATGGGATTAGAATCACATAATTTTTAGGCTAGAAGGAATCTTAGAGTGTGATGACACAATTTAAAAAATTGATATATCCTCTTTTTGTAGGATAACTAGCTTTATATTATTGTTTTTTAGAGATAATATAAGAATTTAAACTTTTCCAATCATGACAATCTTAACAATCTTAATTTTGTTACACAATTAGGACAATTAAAGAAAAAGTTCAAGTAATCATGCCTAAAGGTTTAGACAAAAATAGGTTTAGAAAATGGTTTATTTATCTATTTTACTTCTATGGGTCAGACACTGTGGTAAATACCAGAGATAAAGCAAAGAACAAAAATAGGTATGGTCTTTCCTTATAGATATTCTAGAAATTGTACCAATAAATACAAATTTACCAATTGTGATAAGTGATAGGAAGAAAAAGGTATACTGAAATCTTTTGAGTGTACTGATTTCTTATTTTTCTTATTGGGTGGGGATATGAAGGGAAGGAAGACAGTGTTCCAGACAAAAAGATATGGTATATTTAAGGCCCTGAGGGAGGAAACCTCCCCTCTCAGAACTGGAAGAGACCATCCTGGATGAAGCTTATTACACCAAGTAGGGAGACAAAGCTACAGGGATTAGGAAGCATTAGAATGTGATGGGTTGGTATGCAGGCATTCAAACTAGATTTTTTTCAGAGATTTAAGTGATTTATTAAAATACTCATTTCACAAATCAAATGGAAAAAGCAAGGAGTGAAACTTGGTGTAGTATCTTGATTCTAATTGTTAGTTGCAGGGGCAGAGGTTGTAATAGCAAAAGGTGGAAGTATATCACAAATTAGATCATGATTATCTGTGTTATTTTTTTTTTCTTCCTATGTTATTTTCAGTTTAGCTGTTGGAATTAGTCACAAGAGATGATATGATTGTCTTTTGATGGAGACTCTCTTTTGAATAGAATATCCTTTCCCCAGGGTGCCTGGGTGGCTCAGGTCATGATCTTGGGGTTCCTGGGAATGTGCCCTGCAGGGGGCTGGAAGTCTACTGTCTACTTCTCCCTCTCCTCCCTCTGCCCCTCCCCCAGCTCATGTGCACATGCTCACACTCTTTCTCTCCTCTCAAATAAATAAAATTTTACAAAAAAAAAAAAAAAAAAAAAACTCTTCCCAAGATACTTTGTTATGCCTAAGGAGTATACTGATTATATGCATATACATTTAAAGTTGTGTTTTGGTATAGTATATGTATGTGTGCGCATATACCTTATTTAGTTTCAAGTAGCTGGGAACATTTATTCTCCCATTCATAGAAAATCATAATGTTTTCTCGAAGAAAACTCAGTGTCCCTTTGTTAAATCATTCTATTCTGGATATATTGCTATTTATGTGAAAAAATAAAAACTTATTATTTTGTTATGATATTCGGTTTTATTTCCTGAAATTCATGTTTGAATAAAGATAAAATTTGACTTTTTCCCCCACAAGTTTTCAGCCTTATTGTACTGTTCACTCAGTCCTTATCCATCTGTATTGCCACATCTGTGGTACAAGTTTTCCTTCAGGTGCTGTGTCTGTTCTATTGGCCTGTTTCTCTATCCCTGTGCCCATATCATACTGTCCTAATTTTTTTTTTTAAGTTTTATTTATTTAAGTAATCTCTGCACCCATTGTGGGGCTTGAACTCATAATCCTGAGATCAAGAGTTACTCACTTTTCTGACTGAGCCAGATAGTCACCCCTCATACTGTCCTAATTGAGGGAGCTTTATAAGTTTTGGTCTCTGGCAAGGCAGTGACTCCCAAACTACTTCTTAAAAATGGCCTCCATTGTTCTTGGCCCTTTTTTTCTTCCACACGAATTAGGATCAGCTGTCAAATTTATCAGATTGGATTTGCTGATATTTTATTTAGGATTTTTGTAACTGTTCGTAAGTGAAAATTGGCCTATAATTTTCCTTTGTCATACTATGCTCTCCCTTTGTCTGGTTTTGGTGTCAAGGTTATACTAGCCTCAGACTCAGGTGAGGATCTTTCCTACTTTTCTTTTCCATCTTTCCCTCCCTCTCTTCTTTCCTTGCTTTTCTGGAACAATTTAAATAAGATAGGTATTAGTACTTACATGATTGGTACTATTCACCATAAAACCATACAGCATGGTTTTTAGAGGTAGGGCAGTAGATCTATTCAGGTTTTCTTTTCTTTCTTGAGTCATTTGTGGTGAGTTGTAATTTTCTAAATTTTCATTTTATCAAAATTGTCTAATTAATGGACAACGTTGATAAAATTATTTTTTTCATCTTTGTGCTATCCTTCTGGAATGAATCTCCTCTAATATATGCACCCTTTAGTAAATTTGTACAATTTTAGTAATTGTTTCAACAATTTGAACAAGAAACTTAGTCTACTTTTGTCTGAAAATGTTTTTATTTAGCCCTCACTTGTGAAAGATCTTGTAGCTGGATATAGAAATAAAAGCAATACTGTTATTCTCACCCATTGAAAAGGTCATTTCATTGTCTTCTGTCTTTTGCTGTCAGGAATTCTGCTGTCAGTCTCATTTTTTTAAATAAAACTACTCCATGTCTTGACTGGGACATATAAACAGGTACAGTCAAAAAAAAATAAAAAAATAAACAGGAACAGTCCCAATTTTTTACTCCTTTTGTCTTGAGGTCCCATGTGGGGACCTCGGACAGAAGTGTCCTACTTTGAAGAATAAATTATGTGGTCACTCTAAGATTTTCTTTTTGTTTTACATGTTTTTTTTTTTTTTTTTTTAATTTATTCATGATAGGCACACAGTGAGAGAGAGAGAGGCAGAGACATAGGTAGAGGGAGAAGCAGGCTCCATGCACCGGGAGCCTGACGTGGGATTCGATCCCGGATCTCCAGGATCGCGCCCTGGGCCAAAGGCAGGCGCCAAACCGCTGCGCCACCCAGGGATCCCTTGTTTTACATGTTTTACTACAAAATGGATGTTGTTTTTTTTTAATCTATTTGATACATGTTGCATTTTCTAAAATTGGAGATTTGTAGTTTTTTTTCAGTTCTGGAACTTTTTGAATATTACCTTTTGCATTCTCTATCTTCCCTTCTGGAGGCCTTTTTAGAAATGTATTAGGATCTTCTTGTTCTGTCTCCCATATGTCCTAACCACACTCATATTTCATGTCTTTTTTTTTTTTTTTTTTAAGATTTTATTGATTTATTTGAGAGAGAGGGAGACTGAGCAGGAGCAGAGGGTGTAAAGGGAGAAATAGAAGCAGGCTCCTTGCTGAGCAGGGATCCGGGCCTCATCTCCAGACTCCGGGATCATGACCTGAGCTGAAGGCAGACACTTAACAAACTAAGCCACCCAGATGCCCCTCATATTTCATGTCTTTATTTCTTTTCTATTAATGTAGAGCTTCGATGGATTTCTCTTTTAGTTCACTAACTCATTCTTCAGCTGTGATTACTCAGTTGTTTAACCCGTCTACTGAAGCTTTTGATTTAATTGACCTATATTTTCTTTTTTCACAGTTTCATTTCATCTTTATTGAAATCTACCAGTTTTTTTTTCAGAGTATCTTTTTCTCTTAAAGTTTTGATTACTTTAACATCTGTACTCATCTCTGTCATTCTTTTATGTGAATTTCTTAAGAGGTTTAATTCTGCTATTAGTCTCCTGATTCTTGCCTTCACGTGTTTTCAGTCTTAGATTATGAGCTAAACTGGAATACGGATTTGTGTGTGGGACCTCTGTGGTCTGGATTGAAGATGTCCTCTTCCAGAGAGGTTTTGCATTTATTTCCACCCAGCCCAAAAGCATCATTGGCCCAATGGCAATTACTTGTTAGTTTCATGACCTGGGATTTCCAAAACTGGAGTATGACACCAGTCCTTGGTTAGAGATTCTTGGATATTTTTTTCCTTTACTAAAGTTCAGATTGAGGTAGACAAGCCTTCATATTATCTCCCAGGTTGGTGAGCAAATTTTACTTATATCTTAGTATCAATATTATTTTTAGTCCACTCTCTTTTTGAGCTACTTTATTCTCTGGTAGGAATCCAGAATCCCTGAGGACTTGTTTCCAGCTCCCCCACCAGTGCAGGCTCAGAGCATCTCTAGTCCTTGGGCTGGTATCAAAACATAAGCCCCTAGATTACCAAGACCAACAGGCAGCATGCCCCATCTGCACTGGGACAGTCACAGGACATGCTTGCTTCTCTGGTTTTTAGTTTTCTTAGTTTTGTGCCCTAGTTGGTTTCTTCTCTTTAGTTATATAGTTCTATAGCCTTGCATTTAAAATAATTTTTGTCTTACTTAAATAGCAGCTCTAGATGTTTTGTGTCCAAAGGTTGGAAGCTAACTAGTTTGCCATTTTGCTGGAAACAGAAGTCTAAATTTAATTTGCAGTGTATCTTAAAATGCGTGATTTCTTTTGATTTTTTTAAATCAAAGTGCAGTCTTTTCCCAGGTGAGCAGACTAGTTGGAAAGTAAGCTTGTTGTCCACAGCCTCAATCAGTGAGAGCTGGGATTAAAACTTGAGTATTAAACTCCCAAGTGTGGGGGCACCTGCTGGGTCAGTAGTTGAGCGTCTGCCTTCGGCTGAGGTCCTGATCCCGAGGTCTTGGGATTGAGTTCCTCATCAGGCTCCTGACTATGTCTCTGCCACTCTCTCTGTGTCTCTCATGAATAAATGAGTAAAATCTTTTAAATAAAATAAAAATAAATCCGAAGTATAGGTCTCTTGCCAACACTCCTTTTCTGCTGAATACAAACAGACGTACACAAATATATTTGTTGGTGTGTATATTCTTTCTCACTAAATACCGTGGCTTTTTGCTTCTTTCTCATAGATAGGATTTTAAGAGGAATTTATTATGTCATACAGTCTGATTTAGTGGAGGGAGCATTGGCTTTGAAGCCACATCTAAATTTTAATAGCAGTCTAACCTTGGGCAAATTCACTGTCCAGAGCTGTAGTTTTTTTGTTATGTGAAATGTTGTCTGAGGTATTGGGACTGCCTTCTGATTAAATTGAATCTGTGGCCCCACTCATATCCATTCAGAGTCCCTGTGAGGAGTCTGTATGAGCAGGATATTTCTTTGTTTAATTTCCGCAGATCCCAGGGCTTTAATGTGCTTTCCTTATTTTTGTTAGTTGCTTCTCTGTTCTCTCCCTTGGGGCCTTCTTTCCCATTTTTATGCAGTGTATACCTCTGAAACAACATCATAGGCCTCTTCTTTCCTAATACCTTTACTCCTGATCACCAGTAGAGGATTGGTCAGGAGTAGCAAAAGCAGTGTACACTGAGCCCTCTTCACATAGCAGGTGCTTTGCTAAGTGTGCAGTATCTCATTTAAGCCTCATGACAACAAAGGTTCATGTTATTATTTTCATTTTATAGATGAGAAAACTGAGGTACAGAGAGGTTACCTAACTTGCCCAATTTCACTTACCTAGTAAGTTGTGGTGTACAAATTCAAACCCACAAATGAACTATTCCCTACAGTCGTGCAGTATACACTAAACGTCACCAGTGCCATTTTTTTTAAGAACACCCCCAACTGATTTTGATTAACAGTCTTTTAGGGGTTACTAGTAATTATTTCTTCCACCGTCTTGACTTCTCTTTACACCCAGAAGATAAAATCAGCATAACAATTATTGCCCTCTTGTTTCGCAGAAGCAGTTTGAATCTGCAGTACTTCATCACATCCAGGTCACTGGATTTCTGCTGTATAAAAGATGATAATGTGTGGTACTATAATGACTAAATCATACCTATTCTGTGATAGTCTCAAAAGATTAATCCCCAGACTTCCATGAATCTTCAAATTTTGTGAGACCACGGTAGCAGCATTTACTAAGTACTATATTTCTTGGCTCACTGGTCTGTCACCTATTCCATACACAAAAGGGTTATTTGGTCTTAGAAGTTGGGAAACTACAGATAGTGTCTCTCACTCAGAAATTCATGGTGTACGTTAGCATACTGAACTTCACCTTAGAAGTTCTTCAGATGAAAACTACTCTTCACGTTGTTTAACTTGTCACTGAAAGCTCTTTTATCCATGCAATTCTGTTAGTAGCCAGTGTGGAACATGCACTGCTCTGTAGGCAGAATTTTTGTTTTTTCCATTTGAAAGAGGAAATAAGGTCTATGAGAGTTGAGAGGTAAATGTTGAGTAGCTAGGCTACTCACCACCTGTGTAAGTGCGTTGCTACTACCTACCAGGGTCAGCAAAATAAAACAACTTACTTTGTCATCAACCTGTGAACCTGTAGTCTCTGTGAGTTCCAAAATGGTACTCTATTTGAAATGCCTAGCACAATAAGAGCTCAAAAAATTTCAAACTTGCATATCTTCTGGAATTGTCAACATGGCTAGAAAATGTTTATAACGTGTGTAATTTACATAATTCTTGGTAGATTGTAAATTAACCACCATAGAGCACACACAAATTCATATTGATTGAATCAGTCAGTCTTATTTGGGTTTATTAATGTATTTCCAAAACACACTTGAGTTCAGTCATTAAACTTTTTATTTGCTTTTTAAAACGTCTTGATCTGTTATGTTTCAGGCAGAAGCACTTTTGATCTCTCTACTACCAATATTAAATCTTAGTACTCACATAATAGGAGAGACTGATATCTCATGTTTTGCTGGCTTGACCCCATAGGAGCTGAGCTTAGTATACTTTTCAAACTGTGCTTGTCTAGTTGTTTAGGATTCTTAAGTAGCTCTTAGCTGCTTGCTTCCTGTTCGCATCACTGTTCTGATCACTGCAGTGTTCCTGTCTATAACAGCCTACCAGTTGTCAAAGCAAGGAAGGTATTCCTTTTTTGAGTTTATTAATTACTGAAAAGCTAGCTAAAATCACTAGAAGTTATTGACTAGTGACTTTGTTTAATTGTAGAGGATCAACAGAAAACTGAAGTACCCTGGACCAACATGGAATCTCCATTTCTGTTTCTCAGTGCCCGATTCTTGGTATCTTTGTTCCTCTTTTTAAAGCATTCAGCAGCTGCTGTGTTCAAATTGGTATTCACTTTTTGCCGGTAGAAATGTTGCAGGGGTGAATGAGAATCTTCAGAGGTCTTGGTGTGGTATATAAAGAAAAGAAATTTTGTATTAAGTCCCATTTGTGTTAAACTGTTTTATTACTAAACTTTCTAAAGTTTCAGAGAAATAGGATGTGGATGATGTTTATGAGTCTTGCATAACAGTTTTTCTCAAACTTTCTTACTGTATGGTCCCCCTTACGGGGGCAGATGGCATGTCACCGATTCCCCAGCATTGATTAAATTACTTTGGCTTTAATGTAAGAGATATTAACAAAGATAAAACTAGACATAAATTCTATAGGGCTGTCACTCTTCTGCAATTATAAACAAGTTACAAATTTAAAACAAACCATAAGATCAATTATATTCCAATTGGCAACATACATTTAATATATCAGGTGATGGTATCTGTAATACTGACTGATGTGCTCTAAGTTCTTTCTTTTTTATTGAGATAAAATTCACAAGCATAAAATTAACCATTTCAAAATCTATAACTCAGCTTTTCCAGTGTATTCACAGTGTTGTGCATTATCAGTACTGTCTAGTTCCAGAACATTGTCCTCACCCCAAAAAGAAACCCCACACCCATTATGAAGTTTCCATAAGTTCTATTTTGAGTTCACCATGTCAATACTATGGGTGTCATGTGATGACCCAATTCCTCCACCATTTTTTTTTTTTTTGTATTCCAAGGACTAGGAAACTCTCATTTATATTATAACTTGACCTTTACTTTGTAGGATACCTCATTTACATATTAAATCTACCTCTGCACCATTTTTATTAGCCCTCAATTATTAAAGTACAACTACTTGGCACTAGTAAACCTCAAGCAAGTATGTGAGCTCAAAATCATGAGATAGCATTTAGTATTAAAGGTGATCAGCCAAATGATCCAAAATATGGGTTTTTTTTTTTAACAATCCGAAAAGTGGAAATACATCATTATAAAATTCTTGTGGAGAACAATAAGACTGTTTCTGAGGATCCCAGATTGAGAAACATTGTTATATATAATTGTTCAGGTCTTGTGTGTACTTAATGAGAATGAGGCGCATTTTAAATCTCTTTAAAATTTTGACAATAATTGCCTTGTGGAAAATAACTTTTTGGAAAAATCTTATCCTTTTAGTAAAAACAAGATTTTTGTTTATGTATTTTTTTACCCCATTGGAAACGTGATACTTCTCCCTTTTGGAAACTTCATACTCTTATTCTTATATTGTACCTTTGTAACTTAAAGATAGGTGGATGTAGACTTTGCCTATAGAATGTGCTCAGGATTTTCAAGCAGTAACTTATTTTTGGATTTTTAAAATTACATTAGAGTAATTACTTTCAGGAGCACCTGGCTGGCTCAGTCAATAGAGTATGCGACTCTTGATCTCGGGGTTTTTAGTTTGAGCCCCATGTCGGGTGTAGAGATTACTAGAATAATTACTTCCAACAGTTGGGTGGCAGTGTTGTTGTTTTTAGTGCCGGAGTTAATGGAATTAGATTCTTATAAAATAATTATCATATGAACTGCATTTAGATGTATATGGATAATTTTTTTAACATTATATCATGAAAACAGCATCACCAAAACAGACAACTTTTTTTTTTTTTTAATTTATATTACCCAAAAAGATGAGAGGGTTAGTGAGACACAGTGGCCAGAGATGAGGCCAAAAAGACCAAGTGGTGATGTGCTTTATGAGCTAAGCTAATGAACTTTCATTATATTCTGAAAATCAAGGGGAAGTCATTAAAGAATTTTTAAAAATAGAATTAGCAAACACTTCCCAGCCTTTTAAATTTTATCTGAACTTCTTATCTCCATGTAAATGTTAAGAAAATCATATTTTTTAATCTACCTTGAATTTTTTTGTGTAAGAACTAATTAGTTATCAGCCTTTTCCATAACTAAAATGTCTTTGCTTATGGAGAGTTACCTTTTTAGGTGTGAAGCTGATCTTTACATAGCTAAATCTAATGTACTTAAGTCTAGCCCTTGGTGACCTAAATGAGCTGTTTGAAAATTTGGCAGGAAGATCAATCAAGTATGTTTAAATCCATTAATTCTTAATGATATTTAAAAGTAATAATGAAAATGATTGGTCACTGTCAGAGGGTGATAGGAAACCAATTCATTATCTTGAAAACTTGTAAAGGAAAAGAATCAAGTATTTCCCCTGACTTTTCTATATGATAACCAAATAGTAGCTGAGGGAAAGAATCACTTTATAAATGTATTCCAATTAATAAATTAAAAATAAATTGTAAAATTAAAGTATCACCATTTTACAGTCTCCACTGACTGAATAGATATAGGCAGTGAGCATCAGTGGCTCCCAAGATCACAAAAAGACCAAATTATTGGGCATTACATGTCTCCTATAGTCTTCCCAAAGAGGGACAAACCTGAATGTAATCCAATTTCTGGATTCATCTGTCAATTTTTAGGTTATACCAAACACAGGAACATGCTGAAGTACACCAGTACTATGCAGTTAACAGAATCCAAACCTGAGGAACTCTATTGGTAAAATAGCCTGGGTCCTTCAGTGAATAAATTATAGGGAAGTGAAGGGGATGCTGGCTCTCCTATAGCTTAAAAGAGACCTAGAAGACACCAAAATTTGTTTACATGGGCAAAACAAAACTGCAGTGTCAAGGGAAGCACACCATAAAAAGAAAATGTCAAAGAAGTGATTAATATAAATCAGGATAATGGTTATTAATGGTTACGTACAACAAGAGTGGGAAGATATTATGATTGAGAATGGGACAACAGAGAAAGGGCTTCTGGGTAGGTGGTAAAGTTCTGTTTCTGGACTTGACTAGGGTTCACCTTATAATTCATTAGGTCCTTCATTGCAATATTGGAGAAAATATACAGGTATTCCTTATTTTTGTTTATTTATTTTTTTATTAAGTAAATTCTACTGCCATCTTGGGCCTTGATCTCACAGCCCTGAGATTGAGTTGCATGCTTTACCGACTGAGCCAGCCAGGTGCCCCAAGAAATATTCTGAAATATTTCTTGCTAAGTAAGAAAAATCAGGTAGTTTGTTAAGTCCTACTGTGTGTAAAGTGGAACAGGGCTTGCCAAAGGATGTTTTTCATTAACTTCAGTAGTTGTCAGATTTTTTGGTTCAGGACCCCTTTATATTCTTAAATATTGAGGACCCCAAAGAACTTTTGTTAATGTGATTTGTAGCTAACAGTATTTACTGTATTAGAAATTAAGACAAAATTTTTAGAATGTGTTTAATTCATTTAAAAAATTGTAACCCATTATAAACATTTTTATGAAGAAATGTTCCAAGACAAAACAAAATCTTAGTAAAATAGCATTGTTTTGTTTTGTTTTTTTGTAACTCTTTAATATCTGGCTTAATAGAGTGGATCTGAATTCTCATATTTACTTCTGTGTTCAGTCCATTACCATACATTGTTTTGTCTGAAGTATATGAACAAAATCCAGCCTCACACAAATATGTAGTTGGAAAAAGGAAGAATATTTTATTAGCCTTACAGATAATTATGGATATTCTTCTTTGATACTTCTTTGACAAGGAGTAGTTTTGTAAAGGTGAGCTGCAGTATAAAATGGAAACCATATCTGAACTGACCTTGTTACATGAAAAGCCATTAGTATGCAGTGGAAGTTTTTATGTGTGCTTCCTATATGTCATAAAGAATATTAAAGAAAATAAAAGAATATTAAAGATACGTTCTCAAGGTTGAGATTTAGTAAAAATAATTTTTCTGCTTCATCAAGGACATTCTTAAGTGAAAACTGGCCTCTTTTTTTTTTTTTTTTTTTTTTTTAATAAGTATGAGACGATGAGGAAGACAATGATTGCTAACACACTTTGATGCATCTGCCTTGGTTTGTACCAAGATACCAGTAATTTTACCCAGCGCTGCGTTTGTACCATTGGGACACCATTGTGCAAATGTCAATACAGTGAGAAAGATAAGTAACATCTTAGTATTAATTTGAAAGTAGCTTGGATCTTGGGCAGCCCGGGTGGCTCAGTGGTTTAGCGCTGCCTTCAGCCCAGGATGTGATCCTGGAGACCTGGGCATGGAGCCTGCCTCTCCCTCTGCCTGTGTCTGTGCCTCTCTCTCTCTGTGTCTCTCATGAATGAATAAATAAAATCTTTAAAAAAAAAAAAAAAAGAAAGAAAGAAAGGAAATAGCTTGGATCTATAAACCTGAAAGTGTCTCAGTAACTCTCTGGGGTCATCCATGGACTATACTTCAAGAACCACTTAACTAGAGAACTTTATGGTCTCTAACTAGCTTCACTGGCTGTTCTATTCAGCTTGGTTATTTTTTGAGAAAGATATGAAATAACTTCTTGTATTTTTAAGGAATTGGCATACAATGTGGCTTTCCCAGGCTTGTCACAAATTAAGAACTTGATAGTTTATAGAAGTTCCTTTGGGTGTCGTCATATAAAATATTTAGGGCTGTAGTGATAGTATGCTAAGGTGGATCTTCAAAATATTCTGTTTCACATCATCTGAGAAACAAATAGGCTTCTTTATTCTTTGGATTTCTATAATTGAATATATCTCTTTTACAAATATTCATTACTTTGAAGAAATAGGATTTCTATTTCCTGTTTCTTCCCTTCCATTTTCCCTAGTAAGGGTGGGACTAGAGATGAGATTTCTCACTTTTAAAAGGCTCTGCTCTAGGAAAGCAGTAATTTATTGATTGTTTGCTGTTTGTTTTAACACTATGTTAAATCTCACAAGTCCCAAACCCTAAACAGTTTTTAAGGAATGCAGGGAGTACTCAGCATCACTCTGTTGGTATGCTTTATCACCATACTAGGTTAAAGGAATTTCGTGTAGCCATTCAGATATAAGGTATATTTATATGTGTGGATATGGAAATAAATCACCCATTTGTATTGTTAATTTAAGAATGCAAGGTCTAGAACTAAATACAGAATGTTCCTGTTTGTGTAAGAGAATTGTTTCTCTTTGTGTAGAAACATAGGTATTTGTGTCTGTGGGCACACACACAGTTCTGCAGTTGTTAAAATTTCTGTGAGGATAAAAACAAGTTTTATAGTGGTTGACTCTAGAAAAGGAAACAAAGGATTAGGTGGAGGGAAGATATTCTTTTTTAAAATCTTTTTTTAGGGATCCCTGGGTGGCTCAGTAGTTTAGCGCCTGCCTTTGGCCCAGGGCGCGATCCTGGAGTCCCGGGATCGAGTCCCACGTCGGGCTCCCAGCATGGAGTCTGCTTCTCCCTCTGCCTATGTCTCTGCCTCTCTCTCTCTCTCTATCATGAATAAATAAATAAATAAATCTTTTTTAAAAAATAAAAAAATAAAATCCTTTTTTACTGTAGAATTTTTTAATTAAAATAATTATAATTATAATTATTATTATTATTTTTAAGATTTTATTTATCCATTTACTCATGAGAGACAGAGAGAGAGAGGCAGAGACACAGGCAGAGGGAGAAGCAGGCTCCATGCAAGGAGCCCAACCTGGGACTCAATCCCGGGTCTTCAGGATCATGCCCTGGGCTGAAGGCGGCGTTAAACCACTGAGCCACCTGGGCTGCCCTAAATTAGTTTTTAAATGGCAAAAAATAACTTATGGAAAAGTAATTTATAAACTCAGTTGGTAAGGCAAAAAAATAGCACATAGTTAAAGTGTAAAAATGTGTTGCTGAGTTCAAGGTTGTGCTAAAGAAATCAGTTTGATCTGAATATTCAAAAAGGCTTCATGAAGGATTTAAGATGAGTCAATAAGGCTAGTAGAAAAGGGAAATGCTGTAGATAGACTATATCTGGATTTCAGCAAAGCATTTGATAAAATCTCTCAGAATATTGTCATAGACATTAGATAATTGGCTGAAATGTAAAATTTCTTAGACATTTATTCTTAGTCTTAGATATTTGTTGAATCACTGAATTGAGTAATAGGTTGAATGACTATAACAAAGAGTGCTATTTAATGGATCATTGATAGCTAGAAACCAAGTCCCTCCTATGGCTCAGGGCTCTGACCATGAGCTTATCCTGTTTAATATTTTTATCAGTGACTTAGGGACATTCATTCAATATGCACTTATTGAATACCCCCTGTGAGTTATATACTCCATCATGAGCTCAGAAATCAAAAGTAATTAAGGTATTTCCTATTTTTTAATCTCAAAGAATAATAAAGGAAATGATCATATAAACAAATAACTATTGGAATATAAGTTAATACACTGTTTATATACAGGGTAAAACAGTGGATTGTTTGATAATGGGAACTAGAAAGATCTCAATATATTAAGTAAAAAAATTCTCCAAATCTGACAGGGTAAAAATGTTATACAAATAAATGCAACATTCTGCAAGTAGGTATAGAAAACTACATGGGTATAAAATGGAAGAGATCTAGTGTAACATTTTGGGGGGAGAAAACGGGACTACTGAAATTTCTAACAGAATGGCAGTGTACATTACTTAAAATTCTTCTATATAACACTCAAAAATGTTGAGTAAAATATTAAAATTAAAATAATTCCTTTTAAATACACAGTCAACCTTATATCAAAAAAGTAAGGAAAGTCCCTTGGGAGCAAAAATTAGGTTCCATTTCCTTTTGTGTGGCAAACTAACTTTTCTGAAGTACCCTGTCACTATTATGTAAGTAAATCTGTTAGAATTTGAACAAGCATTGACAAGCTTACAAGAAACAAGGGAAATCTCCAAGTCCCCCAGCCCTATTAATTAATTTCAATGAATCCACTCAAACTGAAGTATGGGGAGTGTTAGAATGAACATCACTCTAGGGTCAAATGCCAAAACTAAACACTCTTCCCTACTGCAAAGGGAAGAAGCTAATGCTGAAATTTCTTTGTTAATCCGGGACCATAGAAAACAACTAGAGTAGTTAGCACTCCCTGGCCATTAGCAGAAACAAGAAAACCTAGGTACTCAAGATTTCCAAGATTTATATTGACCAATTAGCAGTTCATATTATCCCACACAAGAAAAGGCCCTTGTAAATAAGCTTGAGCAGAAACTAGAAACAACAGTTTTAGATTACCCCATCTCCCCCACCCCACCCCCGATACCTCACAGATACTGCAGATCATTAGAGAATTAAAACAAACTATGTCTGAAATGCTTAACAAAGTAATGAATTTTTTTTTTAAGATTTTATTTATTCATGAGAGACACAGAGAGAGAGAGAGGCAGAGACACAGGCAGAGGGAGAAGCAGGCTCCATGCAGGGAGCCCGACATGGGACTCCATCCCGGGACTCCAGGATCACGCCCTTGGCTGATGGCACGTGCTAAACTGCTGAGCCACCCACAAATCCCCAAGAGTAATGAATTTTTAAAAGAAAAATCAAGCAAGGAGTTATAAAAAATGACAAGGCACAATTGACAAATCAAGTAGAATGTAAGTTTAAAAATATAACCATTGAAATTTTTAACCCAGTGGATCGGTTAGTATATTAGACATAGCAAGGAAGAGAGAGATCTGGAAGATCTAAAGATATTATTCAGAATATAGCCCAGGGAGATGGGCACAGGAAAAAGATGAATGGTTAAGGGACATGGAATCTGGAATACCTTGGAATACATACCTTGAAGGAGAGCATGGGAGAGAGACATCTCAACAGCAGCGTGGAAGCCAAAAGATAGTACAGAGAAAAATAAATGCTAACTTAGGATTGTATACCCAAAAAAAGAATCTCAAGAATGAAGGCATTATCAGTCATTTTTAGATAAACAGAAACTTTTTCACTCAGTAAATCTTTAAAAACTATTATAAAGGATTCTTAAGAAGGAAAATATCCTAGAAGGGTTTGGTTGTGTGAGCAAAGAAGTTGGTAAACATAAACAAATGTAAATATTGTTTGAAATAATAGTAATGTCTAATTTTTAGGACTAAAAAGACAAAACCAAAATAAACTAAAAAGACATAACCAAAATAACAAACGTAACACAGGAGAGAAGTGATCATAGATGTGTTCTAAGGCCATTGTGTTATTCAGAAGGAGGGATAAACTACTGCCTAACTTTGGACTTATGCTTAAGAGTGTGTGGTAACTAGTTTTGAGAAAATAGAATTTAAAAACTAGCAAACAAAAATTTTTTTAAATATGAAAAAAGGAAAGAAAAAGCAGAAAAGTAAGACAAATATAGCAGAAAGGAAGAAGGAAGAATGAGTCCAGGGTACATTAGAAATCTCAAGTACGAAGTAATCTCAGAGTTAAAATCCAGTTTGAGTGGACTAAAAATAATCATATAAAAGAAGTAAAGCTTGATCATTGCCTCCACAACATGGTCACTTCACTTCCAACTGCTTTTGTTCTATTTTATTTTTTAAAGATTTTATTTATTTATTCATGAGAGACACAGAGAGAGAGAGAGACAGGCAGAGAGAGAAGCGGGCTCCTCACAGGGAGCCCGATGTGGGACTCAATCCCAGATTCTGGGATCACGCCCTGCGCCAAAGGCATATGCTCAACCGCTAAGCCATCCAGGCGTCCCCCAACTGCTTTTAGACCTAAAGGTGAAAGTAAAAAAGAAACGAAAGTTAAAAAAAAAAAAAAAAAGAATAGGTTTGTTGTCTTAGGAAAAGATTTGTTAAACAGGGCAAGCAAATACTAATAAAGGAAAGTAATGATAAGTTGGACTATTAAAATTAAGAACTTCTCTTCATCAAAGACATCAATGGTTAAAAAAAATCTACAAAGTAGCAAGAAAGATTGATAACAGCAATTGGTTAAATGAAAAAGCCTTTAGAGAATAACATTTACATGGAAGCTCTATGATATATGGTAGCTCTTCGTGATCAGGGAAGGAATCCCTGAGGAGGTAGCACATGAACCAAGAATAAATGATGATAAGAAGAGCCGTGTAAGGGCACCTGGGTGGCTCAGTGGTTGAGCATCTGCCTTTGGCTCAGGTCGTGATCCCAGGGTCCTGGGATTGTATCCGGCATTGGGCTCCCCTCAGGGAGCCTGCTTCTCCCTCTGCCTAGGTCTCTGCCTCACTGTGTCTCTCATGAATAAATTTTTAAAAAATAAATAAATAATCTTTAACATGGAAAAAAGCCTTTAGAGATCAAAAAGTCACTAACAAGAGATTCAGCTCCTATACTTGTATGCACCTCATGAAATAGCTTCAGAATTAAAAAATGAGAACTAGAAGTATAGAGCAAAACTAGAAATCCATAATCATAGTAGAAAAAAGTCACTGAATCATTATAAGGCAAGGAGCCAAAAAGAATAAAGTTGCAGAAGATTTGAGCACAAGTTTAACAGGTTGGATTTGATGGGCATATACAAACACATTTTTTTAAATATTTTAATTTATTCATGAGAGAGACAGAGAGAGAGAGGCAGAGACATAGGCAGAGGGGAGAAGAAGGCTCCCTATAGGGAGCCTGATGTGAGACTTGATCCCAGGACCACAGGATCACAACCTGAGCCAAAGGTGCTCATCCACTGAGCTATCCCATCTGCCCCCTCAAACACATTATTAAACACACTTGGAATATCTGCAGAAATGAACAAGAATCAGGACACCTGGCTGGCTTAGTCTGTAGAGCATGGGACTCGATCTTGGGGTCATGAGTTCAAGCCCCACATTGGGTGTAGAGATTACTTAAAAATAAAATATTTTTTTAAAATAAAGAAATGAATATGAATCAAAACTGGAGTGGTAAGCAGGCCCTGTAAGCCCAGAATGAGCACGATGTATTTGAAAACCAAAGAGACAGAGGGTTTGTATTATAAGTGGAAAGTAGATTTAGAATAGGTAGATTTCAAGTCAGATTGTTTACCAAATTTGTAATAGCACTCACCCTAATATATTGATCTGAAATTGAAATCAAGGGGCACCTGGATGGCCCAGTCAGTTGAGCATGTAACTTTTGATATCCAGGTTGTGAGCTCAAGCCTCACGTTGGGCCTACAACCTTAAGTGCTCTTTAAAATTGCTCTTTAAAGGTGCTCTTTAAATTGAAATCCAGCCCTTAATTAGAAGCAGAACACAAATTTCAAAGTACTTTGAAGGCTTTCTTTTTTTCTTTTTTTGAAGGTGTTATTTTTATATATTAGGTTGAACCACATAAAATTGCCATTTTTGTAGATCAAGAATGATTGGATATTTGGCATTTTCATATAGCTCAAGCTAATACAAAGTGAGGGAATGAGCTTTTCTGGGTTTGGTTTTGGTTTTTTTGTGTTTTTTTTTTTTTTTCATCTCTTCCAGAAAAAAATGAGTATTAGCCAGAATTCAGCATCCTATCAAAAATGTCTGTGCCAAAGTCTTCCTGAATTTAATATTTTATACTTCGAAAGATGTCTCAGGCTTTAGTAATGACACACTCTCAGAATGGGAGGATATGGTGGGATTATTTCAAAGAAACCATCTAATTCCTCACAGGATCCTTAAAAAAGCCTGCTTCTCCCTCTGTCTGTGTTTCTGCCCCCCTCTCTCTGTCTCTTATGAATAAATAAATAAGATCTTAAAAAAAAAAAAAAAAAAAAAAAAAAGCCAGTACCCCAGAGAGTACTGGTACTGAATACGTGGTCTCAAACATAGTTGTTGAGTCACTACGAAGAAACACTGCCCCTGGACCTGGGGACTTCTGGTAGCAGTAGCAAATGAAAGATCCCTAGATAGGAACATGGTCCTGAAAGCTCCCACAATTCAAAGTAATTTTCTAAAGTTTTGCTAATCTCTGTGTTCAAAACTCAAGAAGCCCTCCACTTCTGGTTTCTACTGAACTGTTGAATTTTGCTTTTCAGAAAGTCTCCTACATTGACACACTAGTTCCAGATATTAACATCCTAGGGAAATGAATTTATTTTTCTCACACTGTAAAGTTTAATTTTCACATTTATAATTAAGTGACTTTTCTTCCTGTGTAACACAAATCTTCCTAACTTAATGAACTTTTGTTCTCTGAGATTCAGTTGTAGCTCAGGTAACTATAAAAGCCTGAAACAGTGTCATCCTTAGTGCATTGCCCGTCCAAAGGCAGCTGCTAGCATAGCTGCCTTTCTCCAAAGCCTACATACTGTAGGACATGAAACTGACAAGCAACTCTGAGATTCTTGCTGTATGCAATACTTCTACCATCATCACCACTCAAATGAAAATATATTTGTGCATTTGTGTGCCAGGGTAGTTACCGACAGGTTTAACATTTGAGAATTAATTTGTTAAAAGCAGTGTGATGGGGAAAGGGGGGAAGCCACGGGGTGTAAAAAGTAGTGCCAACTGTGGCTGTAAAGGCTAAATGCTTCAGGACTTCCTTACTCTCCCCCCCCTACCCCCCAATAACTTGTTTCAGGGGCTGCTCCTAACTCTCCCAGGTGGCAGGTAAAGCTTCTTCATGCCAAGGGCAAGGTTCTTGAAAAGCTATCCATCTCAGTCTTTGAGTGTCATTGTCATTTATTGTTCAGTCCTAAACTTTATTGAGCACTGTTGATTAGTTTTGGTAGGGAAATGCATACAGAACTTCCCTTTATTATAGTTTGGGAAATCTTTTAACTTTCTGAAAATGTATAGTTAGGAGCACTTCACCTTAAACCTAATCACCAAAGTAGGAACAGGTTTAAGTTCCAGAAGGTAATTTTACAGTCATTCTTAATGGGAGCTGGGTTTGGTTTTTAAAAAAAAAAAAAACCAAACCTATTATATGGGGTTTGTTTTTGCTTAACTCACAACCATATCCTAAAATAATTGTTTCCAATTGAGCTGAATAGTTCTACAGTCATTTTATTTCCTTGGAACTAGTTTCTTTAATCTCATTTGTCTCATAAGCTCTTATGGACATTTTCAGAGAAACATTTGTCTGAAAATTTAATTTGCATTTGTACCATTCAATAAAGGAATATTTCATGTTCCTAATCTACAGGAGTTGATTTTTGTTCCCCTAAAAGGAAGAGTAAATTGAACTCCCCATCAAATAAGTGAGATTTGTTAGGTTATATGGAGAGGTTTAGGTCACATCATGACTATTTCTGGGATTATTACTGTTGTTTTTATTTCAACTTTTAGGTTGTCAATTTCAGGTCATCTTTTACAGCCTGCAGATGTCATATGGACTTTTTTTGGAAGTATCATACAGTAGACCATTGTTAATTTTAAAAAACAGCATTAGTTGGGTGAATTATATATGTGTGTATATGTGTATATATATATATAATTTCTTTTATATATATAATTTATCTTTCTTTTTGGTAACCTTTAAATTAACTCATGTAAAGTTTATATGTGTGTTTTACTTTTTTTAAAAAAGAGAACTACCAATGGGATTTTAATATCCTGTCTTAAATTTGTATAGGAAGTGAGATAGACATAAGTATATACACAGGACCTAACACACAGTTTGTAGGTACCTAACCAAGTGGTAGTCTTTCCCTTTTGAGGACCTCATGTGTGTTGTCTTGATCTATAGGGAATCCTTGTTAGGAGTCCTAAGTAGATGTGCCCTCTTTGGTTAACTCCCTCACTTTCTAAACATTTGGCTCTTTTTTTAACCTCTCTGTGAAGCCTACCTTAACTACCCTGTTGACTACTGTAACCTGCAGTTCTCCCTCCATCCCATATAGACTTTATTCATCCTCCTTTCCTTGCTCCCTTTGTTTCCATAGATTTATTGCCTTCCAACATACCCTAAAGGTAATGTATTATGTTTATTATGATTTGTCTTTCCTCACTTTAGTGTTCCCTCCAAGAGGGCAGGGGTCTTTGTTTTGTTCACTGATGTATCTCAAGCATTTAGAATGATGCTTGGCACATAGTAGGCACTCACATATTTGTTATTGAGTGAATGAATCTGATTTTCTGTGATAGAAGTTCAAGTTGGGAAACTTTTGGTGTCATATAAATAGTCTAAAGCAGAGCTACCCATGAAACCTCTAGTTAAAACTCTCCTTTCCTGACTTTCAAAAGTAGTGTTCTTTTCTTTAGTCTGCCATTCTGCACAGGTAGTTAAAATATTGTTGCAGCCCTCAAGCATTTGATCACACTTGGAGAAGCTGGGAGCCACATACATGTGTTATCAACTGTTTTGTTTTGGTCTCCAGCTACTGCTAATGTATTTTCAGACCCTCATGTTCCCTTCCCAGTATTTTTGGAAAACTGCTTTTGAAGAGTATTTATGGTACGTATGGTACTGGAACTTACATTAAAATCTTATGTTGATTATAAGTATATAAAGTGTACAGTTAACTGTGACTTGTATGTTGCCTGTGAAAGAGAAGATACCGATGGTGTTTGAACAGTGAGAATCCTTGAAGAAGGTGACGGAGACACAACAGTTAATCGAGACACAACAGAATCAAGATAGGAGTGATTGGAAATAACCCAACCCAGTCTCCACAAATTTATTTATTTATTTTTTTATTTATTTATTTATTTGTTTGTTTATTTTTTTTTTAGCAAAGTTTTGGATACTTTTTTTTTTTTAATTTTTTTATTTATTTATGATAGTCACAGAGAGAGAGAGAGAGAGGCAGAGACACAGGCAGAGGGAGAAGCAGGCTCCATGCACCGGGAGCCTGATGTGGGATTCGATCCCGGGTCTCCAGGATCGCGCCCTGGGCCAAAGGCAGGCGCCAAACCGCTGCGCCACCCAGGGATCCCTCTCCACAAATTTAAATAAAATTGTTCAGTATCATCTCCCCCCATTGTTGGAGAGTTCCTCGTTGGTATTAGTGACCTGTTTAGCAGATATCACTTGTGTTCTTTCTAGAATAACATTCTTTTGGCCTATTTCTTTTGAGAATTTAGCTCAAAAAACATAACCAATTTAGGATGTCAGAGGTGGTAAAATACAAGTAGTCATTTCCTGCTTAAGTTTGTGAATGAAAACATTAGGCCTATCCAAAAATAATATTGGCATTATTTTTGGATATATTTTCTTTAGCTGCACATTTTGTTATTTCCCATCCAAGTACTAACCAGGCCCGACCCTGCTTAGCTTCCGAGATCAGACGAGATCGGGCGCGTTCAGGGTGGTATGGCCGTAGACTCATTTTGTTATTTCATATGTAGCAACAGTTCTTCTAAAATTTACAGTAACTTTGGTTCTTCAGGTGAAGTGAGTATTGTTTGTTTGTTTGTTTGTTTGTTTGTTTTTTAACTGAGACAAATGCATGGTTAAGCTATAGCAGTTTACAGAGAAAATATTTTCAGTTGTCAAAATGTGCCAGAGTGTATCAGAATTTTGAGAGGACAGAGCATGCTATATAAAATAAAAGACCCATAAGGCAAACTAAGATATATTTTGCTGATCTTTTATATATATATAATATATATAATATTTGGGTGGCAGGGGATAATAAAAGTAACTGGGGTGCCTAGGTGGCTCAGTCAATTAAGCATCCATTTCTTGATTTCAGTTCATGTCATGGTCTCATAGTCATGAGTTAGAGCCCCAAGTTGGGCTCTAGCTCTGCAGGGGAGTCTGCTTGAGATTCTTTCCCTCTCCTTTGCCCCTCCCCCTGCTTGCATGCACATGCTTCCCCTCCTAAAATAAATAAATACATCTTTTTATTTTTTTTTAAGATTTTATTTATTTATTCATGAGAGACATGGGGGCGGGGGAGGGGTTGTAGAGAGACCGAGGCAGAGACACAGGCAGAGGGAGAAGTAGGCTAGCTGCAGGGAGCCCAATGTGGGACTGGATCCCGGATCTGCAGGATCACACCCTGGGCTGAAGGCGGCGCTAAACGGCTGAGCCACCCAGGCTGCCCAAATAACTCTTTTTTAAAAAGTAACAGTAAGCTATTTAAAACAGCATTCCTTTGAAATGACCTTATAAATCTAGCTTTTTTTTTATTTATTTGTTCATGAGAAACAGAGAGAGAGGCTGAGATATAGACAGGGAAGAAGTAGGCTCCTCAAAGGGAGCCCGATTTGGGACTCCATCCCGAGACCTGGGATCACCCGGGATCACATCCAGAGTGGAAGACAGACACTCAACTGCTGAACCACCCAGACATCTCTAAATCTAGTTTTTAAAGACTTTTCCTACATAGATCCTCTAGCAGAATTTTTTTTTATCAGATAGATAGATACAGTATGGATTCTAACTTAGATCTGCCAAGGAGCACCTTGCTGGTTCAGTTGATAGAGCATATGACTCTTGATCTTGGGGTGGTGAGTTTGAGCCCCACATTGGATGTAGAGCTTACTTTAAAAAAAATTTTTTTAACTAAAAAAAATCAATTTAGATCTGCAGAAAATCACTGTCAGTTACATCATCTTTCATTGTGAATAGTGGTGTTATAATGCCTTGTATTAAACTAGGGAATTTTAACCATTTTATTAGACTGTCAGATGAACTAGCAGCATGAAAGCTAGGATGTAAAATGTGATGTTTTATTATAGAAGCCCTTGGTTAGTAAACCAGACAGTATTAAAATTTAAGGGGAGTAAGTAGCACTTTTAAACTATCAAATTAGATTTGGTTTTGATAGACTTTATATTTTAATATACTTTTCTGGAACATTTTTAGGTTTACAAAAAAATTGAGCAGAAAGTAGAGTGTTCCCACATACCTCCTTATCCTTCCCTACAGTTTCTCCTCTTGCATTACAGTCCATGAGCCAATATTGATACACAGTTATTAACTATTATCTTTTTTCTTTATTAAAATCTTTATTTTAACATTTAAAAGAAAGAATCACATGTTCATCCTGACAGCTTTACCAGATTTGGCCACTCAATAAGTTACACACACACGTAGGTACTTGGAAAGTTATTGCACACCTCTTTCACTGATGGAGTCACGGCGAGGTAGCCACTCTCCCTGCCGTAGGACCCACA
Source organism: Canis aureus (assembly GCF_053574225.1). Taxonomy (NCBI): domain Eukaryota; kingdom Metazoa; phylum Chordata; class Mammalia; order Carnivora; family Canidae; genus Canis; species Canis aureus. The sequence continues at coordinate 36,346,943 of NC_135634.1, read as the reverse complement.
GTGGGTCCTCCACAAGGAGGCCTGACTCAAAACAGGCTGTGGGGAGGTTCAGGTGAGCAGAATGTACTGTATTATACATTCTGTAGGTTTTGACAAATGTATACTGATATGCATTCATCATTATCATTATCATACAGGATAGTATCATACAGTGTATCATACAGGATAGTTTTTTAACATCTCCTGTGCTCCACCTATTCTTCATCACTGTATACGCCCCAGACTCTTGGCAGCAACTGCTCTTTTTACTGTTTTGCCTTTTTCTGAATGTCATATAGTTGGAATGACACATATAGCTTTTTCAGATTGGCTTCTTTCACATAGTATTAGGTATTTAAGTTTCTTCCATGTCTTTTTGTGGCTTGAAAGCTCATTTCTTTTTATTCCTGAATAATGTTCTGTTGTCTAGATGTACCATAGTTTGTTTACCCATTCACCTATTGAAGGACATCTCAGTTGCTTCCATGTGTTGGCAATTCTAAACTAACCTGCTGTAAACACTCATATACAGGTTTTTGTGTAGACATAAGTTTTCAGCTCATTTGAGTAAATAAATACCAAGGAGTACAATTGCTGGATCATATGGTAAGAGTATGTTAAGTTTTGTAAGAAACTGCCAAATTCCCTTCCAAAGTGGCGGTACTGTTTTGCATTCTCACCAGCAGTGAATGTGAACTCCTAATATTTCACATTGTTGCCAACATTTGGGGTTTTCAGTGTTTTGGATTTTAGCCATTCTAATAGATGTGTTGTAGTTTATCATTGTTTTAATTTGCATTTCCCTGATAAGATACAATGTGGAGCATCATTTCATATGCTTATTTGCCATCTGTATATCTTGTTTGGTGAGGTGTCTGTTGAGGTCTTTTGCCAAATTTATAATTGGGTTGTTATTGTCGAGTTTTAAGAGTTCTTTGTATATTTTGGATGCCAGTCTTTTCTCAGATATATGTTTTGCAAAGATATTTCTCCTAAGACTCCTGAAGTTGCCTGAATATTCACCAGGCCAGTCACATTCATTTGGATAGCCTGTTAGTAAAACTAAGTATAAATGCTTTAATCTGAAATCCTTTTTTATTTAGTCACTGTAAAACATAATAATCATTGGTGATTGGTGGCCAGAGGTAATTGGTAATTCTGCATTGGATCCCTTTCTTTCCTCTATTATATATAATTAAGGGTTTAAATGGCACTTTTAATCTTTCTTTGTGTTTTATTTTTTTAGTAGTCTCTATGCCCAACATGAGGCTTGAACTCACATCCCTGAGATTAAGAATCACATGTTCTAAACTAGCTAGGTAGTTTAGACTAAACTAGCTAGGTAGCCCACTTTTAAAATATTTTTAAATGATTCTGTATAAAATACACCCAAAACTCTGAAGTTTGAATCTTGTACCAAATTGGCATTAAGAACGCAAAACTAAAATAATAAGTGCACACCCGCCCAATGGTATGCCTCTACAGTGTAACTTGAATTAATAATAACTCAAAAAGAAATCACTCTTCAAAACCAGACTAAATGCAGGTAAAGTCTGTATACCTCTAATAGTTCGGCTTCTTTAACCAATAGGCTATTACTTTCTGACCTTTGGAGGCATGTTTGACCATGCTTGCTATATGGTAGAAATCATTAAATTTGTAAGGAAAAAATTTGATAACATCAAGAGAGAGTATCATTCCAACTTAAATTGTTAAGAGTTGTGTTTTGACATTCTAAACAGTATTGACCTATTATAAATATGATTTTTCTCCCTATATAGATATGCTTTTAAAAATGAGGTTTTAGGGCAGCCCGGGATAGCTCAGCGGTTTAGCGCCGCCTTCAGCCCAGGGTGTGATCCTGGAGACTCAGGATCAAATCCCACATCGGGCTCCCTGCATGGAGCCTGCTTCTCCCTCTGCCTGTGTCTCTGCCCTCCCCCTGCCCGTGTCTCTTATAAACAAATAAATAATCTTTTTTTAAAAAATGAGGTTTTAGACTGGCTTGTGACTCTTGATCTAGGCTAGGGGTTGTGAGTTCAGGCACCATGTTGGGTGTAGAAATTACTAAAAAGAAAAAGAAACTGAAGTTTTAGGGAGCCGGTTAATATAGCAGAAAAGCTTATTTAAAGGTGTGTTGTTTCGCATTGCAAATTTAGGTTCCCAAATGGCTGGGTGTTGGCTTCCTTTTGTAAGGTGATCTGCTTGGCCTACATAGTCCACTCTCTTACTCAGCCATTTTCATAGCAGAGTACATCATTTTGGTCTTCTGCTGTCAGCATGACAGAATCAAGTTCCATAAAAGGCATTTGAGAGACAAACAACCTTATTTATAAAGTAAGTGAAGGTGGCAAAAACCAAGTATATTGTTCCTTTTTTTGTTTGTTATTGGAACTCCTGTTTATAAATCATAGGGTGCAAAATGTTTATGCCTAAGGCCCATTACAGATTTTTAAAATGCTGTGAGTAACCATACAATGCAGTATTAATTTCAAAGCTGTCCTTTAATGTTGCACTACTGCCTTTTTCTTGGAATGTTGTTTAAAATGAGTATAGGGCAGCCCAGGTGGCTCAGCAGTTTAGCACCGCCTTCGGCCCAGGACCTGATCCTGGAGATCCAGGATCGAATCCCACGTAAGGCTCCCTGCATGGGGTCTGCTTCTCCCTCTGCCTGTGTCTGTGCGCCTCTCTCTCTCTCTCTCTCTCTCTCTCATAAATAAATAACATATTTAATAAATAAATAAATAAAATGATTACACAGTTCTGTAGAAAAACTTTTCAAAGTTTAATAGAAAATGGTTACTTTGTCAGTTGAGGATTTTTCTACTTCAACATGAATTAAAGTGAAATCTTAATTTAAGAATCCTCACCCAGGTATTCTCCATGGCAGGAGGAATCCTGGTGGTGACTTCTTGAACAAGGCTTGGCCCTTGAGCCAATTTGCTTGAATAAGGCTGGTTGCGTGGACACAGTTATCATCATAGGATCTCCCTTCACCACTGCCCCCTAGGAATTTTTTTGATGTCTCTCCACCTTGGCAGTTCCCATTTTCTGCATTCCATGCTTACCTTTTTATATGGGATTACTCTTATTTTGATGTAAAGCACTTCCTTTCCATAGGAGCATGGCTAATAGATTGTTGTGGCTTTGCAGGCTAGAAATAGCTTTGTTCTACCCTCACACTGTATTACTTGTTTGTCTGGGGTAGATATAGTGTTCTATGTGGATCATTTTTTTCAGAATCTTGCAGATGTTTTTCTGTTGGCTTGTTTCCAATATTGGTTTTGTGATGTCCAGAGCCTTCCTGATTATTCTTGATCATTTGTATGTGACCTGGCTTGGGTTTTGTTTTTATTTTTTTATCCCAACTCCCACCCTCCCACCCACCTGGGCAGCTTGTAGAATCTTTTTGTCCTCAGGTTTCTGAAGTTTTACAGAGATGTACCTTGGCTTGATTTTCACCAAAATCAGTGCTAGGCATTCAGTAGACCCATTCCTTCTCGCAACTGATGTTTTTCAGTTCTAGAAGTTAACTTAAATTATTTTGTTGATAATTTCCCCTCCTTTACTCTTCTGTTTTCTTTCTGGAACTCCTGTTACTTAGATGTTGGTCCTCCAGAACGTGGTCTCTGATTTTATATGTGCTCTCTTATTTTTCATCTCTGTCCTTTTACTTTACTTTCTGAAAGATTTTATTTTCCAACCCTCTGATAGAATATTTTATCTCTACTATCATATTTTTATTTTCTAAGATCTCTTTTTTATGTTCTTTGGACTTTTTTTTTTTAGAGCATCCTGTTCTTATTCCACAGTTGCAGTATATTTTCCTGTCTCTTTGGTGAGCTTAATATTCTCCCCATCTTATCTCTTTTTTTCTTTTTCTTCATGTTTCCTTCTCCCTGCACAACTCATTTGTTCCAGGTTGCTTTTTGTGTGCTTATTTAGATTGCTATTGCTAAGAGATAAGATGAGGCATATTAAAACTTGCAAAGGATTATTTGGGTAAAAATTAATTAGAATCGAGCAGCGTCCAATCTAGCAGACAGAAAGGAGCTCCAAGTTGCTGCACAAAATGAAACACAAGAAGGAAGTGGGAACAAGGAAATCATACGAGGAAAAAAATGGGTTGGTTATTGCAAAGTTACTTTCCTTTAGGGTATGGCAGGGGTCTGTCAGGCAGATTACCTTACTGGTGCTGATCAGGTGATTCCTGATTGACATGGTTTAGGATTCCATTCCTGGGCGAGTCAACCTTTAGTAATGTCTCAGTTTGGTGACATGGGGCTTAGCATAAACAACTCCATTCTGTGCCTGTTATCTTGTTCTAAACACTGTCTTCCATGTTAAAGACCTTCTTTAGATTTCTAGTAATCCTTTGTTATTTGCTCATAATCAAGATTAGGAGACAACAAAACTGATTGGAGAGCTCTTAAGTGTGGGAGTGAGACTTGTTTGCTTAGCATCACAGTAGGGTCATCTGACTATCATTTGTTGGGTAATCCCCATATCAGTGATCTTTAAGTATTGCATTTCCCAGGGGAGTATCTTCCAAATTCCTGCTACAGAGTACTGTCCCGGACCTTGGCATTTCTGGGTAGAAGGAACCAAGTAGGGAAAGACTGTGCACCATTTGATGTCTTTTTGGCTGTGTAATTGACCTGTTAGCTATGTGGTACCCATATGCTTTTGAATGGTTTAGTATCTTCCATTCCAGAGAAAGAGGAACAGTCATTTAGAAGCATGGAGTGAGGGAAAATATCTAGAATCTAACTTTACTTTTTTTTTCCTTTTAAGATTTTATTTATTTATTCATGAGAGACATAGAGAGATGTAGAGACACAGACAGGGAGAAGCATGCTCCTCGCAGGGAGCCCAATGCCGGACTCAGTCACCAGACCAGGCAGGCATCATGTCCTGAGCCAAAGGCAGACACCCAGCCACTGAGCCACCCAGGCATCCCTAGAATCTAACCTTTCAAAAATATTTTCACCCGGGGATCCCTGGGTGGCGCAGCGGTTTAGCGCCTGCCTTTGGCCCAGGGCGCGATCCTGGAGACCCGGGATCGAATCCCACGTCGGGCTCCCGGTGCATGGAGCCTGCTTCTCCCTCTGCCTGTGTCTCTGCCTCTCTCTCTCTCTCTGTGACTATCATAAATAAATAAAAAATTAAATAAAAAAAAATATTTTCACCCTGTTCTTCCTTGCTTTGGCCACCCCACCTCATCTTAACATCTGAGCATGGAGTGTATAAATCATGTTGGTTTTCAGATCTCACTGGCAAAGGATTTGGCTTTCTTGAGTCAGTTAAAGTCAGTGACCACTGATTTTACTGTATCCCAAAATTTTCTTGCTATTTGTCTCCTCTCCTGTCTTCCCCATCCATGTGGGATTATGACTTTTAAAAATCCCAGTAATGTTGTTTTAGTTGGGCTTTGGGAGTAGGGAACAAAATTAGATGTTTGGTCAATCTGCCATTTTAACCCAAGGTCCCTTTAGAAGCCTATAAAAGTTAGACTTAACCACTTATACAAGACATTTTTATGAAGCTCCTATTATGTTTCAGACACTATGCACACTTTTATCTTTTCCTCTAGTGTGTTCATTACCACTCATTAATTAAAACTATAATGCATAAATAATATAAATGCAGTTTCAGCAAATGTTTGAGTCAATTGTGCAAAAATGCTAGTGTTCTAAATGTTAATATGGAAGTTCTAGAAGTTCATAAATCCCTCTGTTTGAGATAAATGCCCTTAACAGTGGCAGTGTAGTTCTCTTTCTTTGGGAAAACGTGTACTGAATACCACCTAATGTGCCAGAAATACAGTCACTGGTCCTCATTATTCATGGTGGTTCTGTTGTGTGAGTCACCAAGAACTGAATTAGGAAATACTAGAATGTTGCTCCTAGAGGATATACAAGGTTAGGTTCCTGCAGACCTCTGGTCACAGTATTTTCATTAGCCAATCAACCTGTAACCTTGGCTTTTTTTGGTTTTTGTTCAAAGACATCATATTTAATATGTCTGAGTGAAGCTTATCTGACACATGTATTTTCACACAGCCTTCTTGGCTTTGGAACACTAACCAGCACTTCAGCACTATACTTGAGCCATTTTAAACGACAAAATCAAAAGTGTCAGCTATACTTTAAAATTTTTAATAAAATACTTTTCTCAAAAGAAAAATAAATGGCAAAAATAAACAATAAAAAGCACAAAACTATGAAAAGCATCACATTAAATAAACCAAAAAGATACTTATACTTGTTCACTATATGAGAGCTGAATGTTGCACCTCAGCTGGAATATGTATCAAATGACTCAGATTTTTCGCCATTCTGAGTATGCCTGTGAATGACCACAAAATTGCCACAAGTATTGATTTTGAGGTTACAAATAAATTTTAGCAAGTCGGTAGCACAAATTTGGAATCCACAAATAATGACGATTACTTGTATATCATATCCCCGATCCCCCTACCTACCTCTATAGGAAGGGCATTTGTAACCCCTCAAGAAGAAACAGTGCAGCTTTTATATGCATTTATCCCTGTGCTTCGAAAATGTTTTTTATTTTTTAAAGATTTTATCTGTAAGTAATTGCTACACCCAACATGGGCTTGAACTTACAATCCTGAGATCAAAACTCACATGCTTTACTCACTGAACCAACCAGGCACCCCCAGAGTTTTTAATAGCCAGTGTAATTGATAATGGCCAGTAATAGACTCAGTCATTAACAGTTTACATATAATACCTTACTGACTTTTCCAGCTTCATGTAGTATTTCTATTTAAAAGAAATAAAAACTAGTTTGAAAGATATGAGTAACTTATTCAACTCACTAGTACGTAGAGGAGTGAGGATTTGTCTGACGTGTAAAGTCTTAGTCATTACATGGCACTGTGACCCTCCAAACAGGATCCTTGTTCTGCTAGGTCACTCAAGTTGTTTGTGAGTAAAGCTCCCATGCTGTTTTAAGAGGGATGTATGGGAGTGTTGCCAATTTTTTTTTAAGTGTAATTCTCTCCTTAAGAAAATTTGTCTTGTTTTCACGATTATCTTAATTTTAATATTTGCTTACTTTTAAATCCGATTTCTTTATTTAATCGAAAGAGGAAGAATAGTATATTATAATCACAGGATTTTGGAGCTGAGAGTGTCTTTTTTTTTTTTTTTTTTTTTTAAGATTTTATTTATTTATTCATGAGAGACCCACAGAGAGACAGAGACGTAGAGGAAGAAGCAGATTCCTCCCAGGGAGCCTAATGTGGGACTCGATCCCTGAACTGGGATCACGCCCTGAGCTGAAGGTAAATGCTCAGCCGCTAAGCCACCCAGGCATCCCGAGAGTATCTTTAAAATAATATAATAAAATCCACTTGTTTTACACATGAACAGACTGAAGCTTCAGGAAATTAACTTGCCCAAAGTCACACAGTTAATTACTAAGACCAGAATCCAAATTGCTTTAACTCTCAATCTGTCTCTTCTCTGTGCCTGTTTTATGTAGCCCCTGTACTCAAAAGATTGTTTGAAACAGATTCAGAAAAAAGTTGTTACCCAAAGTTAAGCCCAAATCTACTGTGGTATGCTCACTACTTTTTACCCTTGAGATCCTTGAGTGAGCCACTGATAGGATACAAAACTACATTAGAGCTCAGGGAAAAGGCATTCAGAGGCTTGCAGGAACTGAAGTGAACTACAGAGAACCTGCCAGAGGCAAGTGTCATCTGATTAGTGACACTTGAAAATGCAGCCCAGTGTTATCAGATCTTTGAATTTTTCATAGGAAGCTTAAAAAACAGATATTATGAAATACCAGCAACTATGTCTAACTTTAAAACCACGCTGTAAGACAACAAAAATGTCCATCAGCTGGTTTGAAGCTACCACTAGTTTGAAACCTGTACTTTAGAGAATTCTGCTTACACTGCAACTTTCATTCCTCTGCGCTGCGAGTGACTATGAGAAAGAACCAAAACCAGAGTTTAGTGACATGCTGAATGAAAACACTTGAGTGAGGTTTATAAGTCAATAAGCCATTAAGTGACCAGGCACAGTCTGTTTACTTCTTGAAATAACTTGTTTACATGTGTTTTTGCTGCCTATTACCCACAAGGCAAAGATCTTACATGTTTATTACAAGTTCGAATTGATTCGTATTTTGAGGCTAAGTGTAGAATTCTGCAGTCTCATATGTTAGCAGACTTACTGTCCTTATCTAATGCATGCAAAGCTCTGGCATAGTATTATCACTTGCTGAAAATACGTATTTTATCTTGTTTTACGGCAGTAGACATTACACAGCATCTGCAACCAAAAAGTTTTACTCAACCTCTTAGTACTCTCAGACATAGAACGTCTCCAGAAGCATCCAAAAGCCTTACCTTATTTATTTGTTGAGAAAATGATGGAAGTTATGGTTCTAAAAGCATGAATTGATATAAAAGTACAGCATTCCAAAACTAAAGAGTACCTGCCAGTTATGATGAACTTCTTTTCCATTAATATCAGAAAGAAATATATGAGATAAATACCTGGAGAATTACAACTGTGGCATTCAACAGTCTTTTTTTAAAGCTTCTCATTGAAGTATAACATACAGAAAAATATACAAATTATACAGTTCAATGGATTTTCTCAAAATGAGCATGCCTGTGTAATGAGCACCAGATCAAGAAATGAAATATTTATCCATACTACGGTTGATGGACATTTGGATGTCCATTTAGAAATGATAACATTTAGTGCTGCCTGAACATTCTTGTATGTGAGTTTTTGTTTGATTGGTTTGTTGTTGTTGTTCTGGTAGATTTAGCACAAATCCCTTTTAAATGTATTCACAGGAGTGTGATAGCTAGGTCTTAGGGTATCTGTTTTTTTGTTGTTGTTGTTGTTTTGTTTTTTGTTTTGTTTTTGGAAGAGCACAAGCAGGCGAGGGGTAGGGCAGCAGAGGGAAAGAGAAAAACAGACTTCTGGTGAGCAGAGAGCCCAATGGGGGGCTCGATCCCAGGACACCCTAAAGGCAGACAGTCAACCAACTGAGCATCCCAGGCACTTCATAGGGTATCCATATTTTGAGCTTTAATAGGGCCAATTTTCTAGTGTATTTGAACCAATTCAGGCTCCACTAGCAGAATATGAGTTCTTGTTTTCACATCCTAAGCAACACTAGATGTTGGCTTAGGATGTGAAAAAAGGGATCCCACCTTTTTGTTTTTTGAATTGGTTTTATGAATTCTGATTGGGAACAGAATTAGCTGTTAATTAGCAATATTACTAATTAGAAGAGTTTGTTTAGAAAGAGAAGGTAGCACAAATTTGTCCTTTAAAAAATATTATCTATATAGTTGTTGGGGTGTTTTCCTGCTTACAAGTAATATATGGTCGTAGTTAAACATTCAGAAGTTAGGGATGCCTGGGTGGCTCAGTGGTTGAGCATCTGCCTTCATCTCAGGGCATCATCCCCAGTCCAAGTATCGAGTCCCACATCGGGCTCCCTGCATGGAGCCTGCTTCTCCCTCTGCCTTTGTCTCTGCCTCTCTCTCTCTCTGTCTCTCATGAATAAATAAATAAAGTCTTTTTAAAAAAATTCAGAAGTTACAGAAATATATAACATAGAAGTTGACAGTTTTTCATAATCTCACCTCCCAGAGATGATTGGTTTGTTCATATCCCTCCAGATTTTCTTCTGTGAATTTGCTAACATACACAAATGATACACTCTACATAGAGCTTTGCCATTTGCTTTTTTAATGTAACAACTGTTGTTACTGGATCTTTAGGAGTTTTAAAAGATTATCTATGATAATGGGTACACATTATTGACAAGAATGCCTAATTGAATAGATAAGTAATAATATGTAATTAGTATATTTTATTAATCTTATAGATCTTTAAAATGGTTCACCTGGCACTTTCAGTATGCCTTTTTAATTTACTTAAGACAGTATTTTCCTAGTACCCAGGAAAGTTCTAACTAAAGATGTAAATTAATGTAGTTTATGAGAAGTTGGAAGTGGCTTGATTTTTTTTTTCTTTTTCTTTTCTTTTTTTTTTTCTTTTTTGTATATTTAAGGCATCATAATCATGAAAATTCAGATACTGATTTGGTAAATCAGTTCTATATTTTTCATGAGAAGTTCTCTGGACTGAGTCTGCGCTTTACACTTTGTAATAGGATGGTGGCTTATCATTTCAGGTGGTATTGGTGGCTGTCAGGTTAAAGATGTGCTCTACAGAAAACCTACAGATCTGACTAGTCAGATCTTTGTTTTCTGTTCAGTACTCAACATTATTGGGAAGGTCATCATATCCTTCCTAAAATTGACTGTTCTAGTCTGTGATTGGAAATCTCCAAGTAAAAATTTCTTTAAGCAATAAGGTTAATTTAAAAGAATATACTGGTAGGCTTTTTAAAAAAGCAATATTTTGCAAATTAAAATAAATTCCAAAGTATTGTGCATCTAATCCACAAACAGTCTTCATTCTCCTCTAATCTAAAGGAAACTCTTCAGGTAATCATTATATTTTAAGAGGTCTGTAGTCCCAGTTGGTTGCACTTTATATTGAAATGAGACCAAAGGAGTTTCATTTTCCCTATTCAAGTTTAAAAGACTGGATAAAACAATATTGTTTCTCAATATTAGTGAAGATACTTTTCTTTCAATACCTTCATCTTAACTATCTCTGCTGAAATCAGTGTGGTCTACGTTTGGGGGGTTCATCTTATATTTCTTGTACTAAAGCAGTACTTTACTAGTGGAAGATCGCCTTTCAGTTTCATGAAGTATTTCACCCAAATGTGCTTTTCTGTTCCAGTGGGACCAGATGGAAGTTTCTTTGTGGATTATACATTTGACAATCTCAGGAATAGAAAATAGGCAGTCATTCTTCTCTGGAGGCTTTTCTGGCATCATGTTATAGTTGTCCTCAGTATGAACTGGTAGATGGGAGAAGGTTTAATACAGGTGTTACTGTGCAAAGGCGAAAATGCTGTTATATGTTGTTGCTATCCTAAATGTGAAGTACTACTTTTAAAAGCTAATCAAATAATTGTAGGATAAAGTGTTTTATTCAGGGTCCCCAAAAAAAGGTGATTCAGTATAATGTTAGATTTGCTTTGTAAACATTAGGATCCAGAAGGGCATAAAGATAAATGTGTCATTCTCCCTCATTCCATGGGTAGCATGGGTAACCCAAATAAAATAACCCTGTGGTTTTAGATGTTTTCACTAATTGTTTAGGAAAACAAAATTGTTCCCAATTCATTCTGGAAACACAGATACAAGGCTATAGATCTTCAAACTGTTTGTGTAAATGGTCAAATTACTTTTTTTTTTTTTTTTTAACACAGACTTGTTTCTTGAGCTGAGAACTCACTAACAGACTTACTCTGCAGTATGCTTTTGTCTGCTGAATTAAAACAGATCAAAAAACAACCACCGAGAAAACCCATCATAACCTATGTGTAGGTTTTTAGCAGTAAGAAGCTACTAGTGACAGATGCCTAGCCATTGTCTTGTGAACAACTTTGTTGTAATAAACATAAACAAGACATGCACACATGAGAGTGCTACTCTCATCAGAGAGTAGCACATCTCATCTACTCTTGATCAGACTTTAAGGAGAGTCATTATACCTTAAGCAGCATGACTATGTACAGAATGTCTGAGCTATTGGAAAGCTCCAAGTGTGTGGTGGCTGTGGAGTTACGAGGTGGCTACTGCTCCCTAATACCGAATACCAGGTTTTATAACTATTTTCAGTTTTAGTTAGGGTGACTTTCTGCTGATGGCTTCAGCGTTAGCCTTCTTTTTTTTTTTCTTTTTTTTTTTCTTTTTTTTTTTCCTTTTTTTTTTTTAAAGATTTTATTTATTCATTTAACAGAGCACAAGCAGGGGGGAACAGGAGGCCTAGGGAGAGAGAGAAGCAGACTCCCTGTGGAGCAGGGTGTCTGATTCGGGGCTTGATCCCAGGACCTGACCCAAAGGGTAGACACTTAACCAACTGAACACCCAGATGCCCTGCTTTTTTTTTTTTTTTTTTTTTTTTTTTAAGATTTTATTTTTAAGTAATCTCTACACCCAGCTTGGAGCTCGAACTCACAATCCCTCCCCCAAGAGTCACATGTGCTACTGACTGAGTCAGCCAGGTGCCCTGTGTAAATCATTTTTTTCCTTTTTTTTTTTTTTAAAGTGAATCATTTAATGGGGGGTGGGGGTGGGGGACCAGCCTGCTAGGTTGAAACGGAACTTTGCAAAGGAAATTTAATCCCTTGCTTAGGAACGTGGGGATTTAAAATTAAACCTATTCATTTGTCAGTAGGGTCATGGACCAATATTGCAAGCATATTGCTTTCACTGCTGTTTACGGAATGAATATATGTAATGAATTTGCCTTATCCTCTCTATTCCTTGTGTTTATAAGCTTGTGAAAAAATCAGGTACTACTTATGCAACTTCACTGAGATTTGACTTTGCAAGTACAATTTCCTCTGCGCTTTTAAATTCAAGAAGGTATTAAATGAGATTCCTGAAAGTCAGAGAGGAACAAATTAAACCTAAGGCTAATCTGAATCCCAAGATATTTTGAAGGCTGGTGGGTTGGTTTTGTTTTGGAGGTAGAGGTTGTTGTGTCTGATGTTGGGGAGCTCTGAAGTGAGACTTGCTGATCAAGTATTTGTCAGTGTCAGTATTTGTCTTTCATGTTTCTTTTAGGTTAATGTTTGAAATTTATTAATCAGGTTGAGTAAAATAGGTACCTGCCCTAAGGGCTTTCCTGCTTAGTGGAAAAGCTGTGATTTATAAAGTAACACCATAATGAAATAAAGTGATCACAAAAAGCCTTGGGCAGAGAGGCTTTGCAAGCAATTGTAGACTATTTACCCAGGTCAGTTTGTTTAATTATTATTATTCTTGCTGTTCCCATCAGAATTGTCATTTCTAATAGTAGGATCCCTCAAAATGTTTAAACCAAATCTTACTTGCTACTGTAGAAAATAGGCTCATATTTCTTCTTAAAGTCCAAACCGTTTCTTTAAAGACTAACAGATGTTTGCCCTCCTCTTCAGTCAGTGAAAGGTGACAGTTAAGTGAACTCTAACTGGTTTCTTTCCTCTTTGCTTTTCAACACCACATTTAGTGGAAGTAGATTTGTATCCCTTTGGGTTTTTGACTGAAGCACACACCCATCTCCTTCCTGCCTCCCTGGAACTGGTTCAAGATTTGGAGAGAAGGGTTTGTTTGGGGGCGTTTCCTTGGTCTTATCTCTGTCTGAGCATATGCTAGGGTTGAATTTATTTTGACCCTTCCACTTTATTTAAATTTGGAACCGAAGCAAGAGTTTAAAGTACGACAGGAGAAGAGTCTGCTGAACTTTAAACATGAGGGATCCAGGGAGGAAGGTGCGTACATGCATTCAGAAGCCTTCTCATAGAGGTTGGCCATCTTTATTCGTATACATAATTTTAAGCTGATAACTACTAGGCAAAGGGAAATATTTAAAACTACATTAAGATATATGTGATGCTTATATTGTGTGCTTATGTGCTTAATTTTACAACAATGCCTCCAGTATTGAGTTTTGAAATTGATAGCAGAAAAAGTCAATTCTGAGTTTTTATTTGAAAATCTTTTAGGAGGATGAGTATTTATAAGGAAAAATGAATATATCATCTGTGACTGATCTCCAGTGGAATGACTACAAAAGTATAGATGTTTTAGGCATTTCATCATTTTGTCTTCTAAAGCATAAAATTTAAGAAGCTATAAATGGTTATTATTAGATAAGATCACCCATGTTCTCCTCAGAGTTGAGAAACAAGTATCTCTCCATTGCTTATTACTTACCTTTGTCTAGTGGTTTTGTGCATGGTACTTTGAGTGGGCTGGACTGATTTCTTCCTTGACTGATCTTTTCCAGAGCCTGGCCCAACTAGAGAATCTGTGCAAACAGCTTTATGAGACAACAGACACAACCACTCGACTCCAGGCAGAGAAAGCCTTGGTTGAATTCACCAACAGCCCTGATTGCCTGAGCAAGTGCCAGCTACTCCTCGAAAGAGGAAGTGTACGTAAGATTTGAAGAATCCTGAAGGAGAAGAAAAGTTTAGGAAAGTGTATTCAAAGTTTAAGGGTGAATTGGGATAGCTTGTGTTCTATAACCCTTCTAGGTGCCTCTGACTTCTTAATTTCACCTTTAAAAAGCACCATAGCTAGCCACCAGGTTGACAGTGAAAGGACACACAGCCTCATCAGGAAAATCTCATTGAATATATATTTTATTCTGTCATTTTTCATCTTGAATCAAATTTCTGGGACTTTTTTCTGTTTCTCACAATTAAGTACCACTTCATATCCTTTACTGACAAGACAGAGCTGTATATGAATGATCCTTCCTACCCACATAGCCCATGTCACTGTGCAAGCACCCCAGTGGTCTCTGAGGCCTCCTGTATACCACAGCTGCTGCTTATTGCCTTGCAGGCATGAGGAGTGGGGAGGAATCCACAATGAAAACCACAAGTCATTGTTTTAAAAATGGAATCAGAACCTCTTGGAGCTAAAAATGGCAGTGTAGTGATCAATGTAATGCTGTCAGTGAGACATAGTTTGATTCAATTAGCATTTGGGGCAAGAGGGAGGTCTTAGAAAGGCTAAGTAAGAGTCCAACCAGGGCTCCTGAAAGGGCCCTGAAAGAGTCAGAATCCCAACTAGACTAGCAGCTAGCATTCTGCTTAAGACGGGAAGGATATGTGGAAAGAACAAAAGCAGTTTAATTTGTTTTGAAGGTAAAATTCTGGATGACTTCATGTTTGAATTTTCATTGACAGTGTTACAGTATTTGTTCAGTTGGCTAAAAATTACCCTTCAGTAGCTAAGAGAGCTAACTCTTTTTCCAAGCATAGGAAGGTTACAGAGTCCTGGTCAGAGACTATATAGTGCTCTGTTCCATTTTTGCATGTAGTATGTTATGTATTTCTTTCCAGTCCCTTAATCTTAGGATTGACCCACTTATATTTGTATATTTTGTGCTAAAGGTCAAGCATAACCAGCTCTTCCAGGTGACTTCCACTGGAGCCATACAGTATCATCTCTGACACTGTTAATTCCAGATCTTCATGTTGACAGTCAGTAAATAAAACAAGCTGCAATAAAACAGGATTGGTGTGGTACTAAAAACAGTTATAGTGGATTCTTCCTTCTAATCTCTATTGATTTAGCAGATTTATGGAAACTATGTATAAAAACCACCTAGACGTTGTATAGTGTATAGTTACAGTTGTATGTTGTATTCTATAAAGTAGCCTCTTGCATTATTAGTGTTTGACACACCTGCTCTAATCAGTTTAAACCATATTCAGGGGTATTGAAAAAAAACATGTCGAAGTCACTTCATAGATTTTGTTTAAGCATAAATTTTTGTTTGTAACTGGTGGTATTATGCAGTGCCTGTGGATAGCCTAGTGTTTTAAGGATTTTTAATGTTATAGGAAATTGTCCTTGACCTTTGATTAAATTATTTTTAGTGGGTCTGAGTCTGTCCCTGTTATAGGACGTTATCATAATAGAAACATGTGGAAGAATTCGCACATGGCTCTTTTTTATACATTATGGTCAGTTGGAATGCTCTGATTCTCCATAAGTTTAAAACTCATAAAATCCACATGGGAGAATGTGCTAATACTGTACTCTTGCATATAGGGCATGATTTTTCTTTCTCATAAATGTTATAAATTTACTTTAAAACTAGCGTATACATCTCGCAAAACTGGATCTGATTGATAGCCATGTTGATGTAAAGATGTAGTTGCACAATGTAGTGGTTCCCTCTGACACTGCATTGTTTTTGTTTTTGTTTTAACTTTCTAATGGTATACTATAGGAATACTTTGAGTTGAAACTTTTTGAACATCACTGTAACAAGGCTTTTAACAGAAGATTACTTGGTTTAAATGAAAGAAGAGATCCATCTTCTAAAGATTTGTCTTCTTAATAACTCTCTGAAATGATCTTCTCTAGAGTGGGCCCCCTCTGAGTGATGCAGAATCTGCACTGGATTCAGTTCGATCAGGCCATTCACTTTATACTGTACCTTGTTCATTACTGAAATCAGCTCAGTGAACATATACTCTATGTGGGACTCATTTTTCCTTAGACCCTCTAAAATGCAGAGGATCAGATAGGGCAAAACTGATTAATATTTCTGGAATCTGAGCATAGATCTCCAAATAAAAAACCTCGTGACTGAGTAACTCAATAAAATTGAATTCTGAGTCCTTTTCCTCATCTTTCCACAGTCCTCTTACTCCCAGTTACTGGCAGCTACATGCCTTACAAAGCTTGTATCACGCACAAACAACCCTCTACCATTGGAGCAACGCATAGATATTCGTAAGTAGAGAATCTGTTTTCTCTTCAAGAAATTGTATGTTTAATGATATGCTAGTAATAATTAAATGTATGTTTGATAATGTTCTGAAATTGGTAAGCATAAAAAATATATAGAATCTAGTTTTTTTCCTAGAATTTGGGGCTTTTGAAAGTATAGAGGATCTGATATAATTATTTTTAGATAAAGTCCTAAGTCATCCCATTTGTTAGGAGATTTCTTTCCTTTGGTCCCTACTACCACTATTAACTAAGAAAAATATTGTTAAGAATTTTGAATTCTGTACAAGCATGTTATTTAGCTATCTAGGAGTAGATTCACAGTTGCCATATTCCAGGGTCTTCATTGTGACAGGTATAAAATCCTGAATTAAAAAGCCTACCAGTCATAAATTCAAAGTCCCATTTCTCAGTTGCATTAAGAATTAAGAGAATATAACAGAAACAAGAATTATGGAGACTTAGGAGAAATGGTTATGTTTTCTTTTTTTCTTTTGTATCTCCAGTTACAACTCTTCTTAAAGCTACATTACGACTTGCACTTTCTTACTGTTAGATATATCACCATGTTAGAAAGCAGGGAGAAAAAAAATAATAGAAGAAAACTAAGGCGATCATGGGAAATAAGCTAAATTTACCATTTCCTGGATGTTTAATATATTTAAAGATGTGTGCCCTTCCCTGGCAGAGATTTCCAATTATGTGGATTTTTTTGTTTTGTAGGGAACTATGTGCTCAACTACCTTGCCACTCGGCCAAAATTGGCTACTTTTGTGACACAAGCACTTATTCAGTTATATGCCAGAATCACAAAACTGGGCTGGTTTGACTGTCAGAAGGATGACTATGTCTTCAGAAATGCAATCACAGACGTCACAAGGTTCTTACAGGTACGATGTGTATATGTGATGGAGTAGGAATGTGAGAAGCAACATGTATTTGCTTATATAGTGATCTACTTTTTTTTTTTAATTACACAAAATGGAATTATTTTATACATTCTCTTCTATGTCTTTTTTACCTTTAATGTTCCTTAGCTTTATATGTTTATATGTCAGCACAAACTCCATTTTTTCTAATGCCTATATACTATGCCAGTCTTAAAATACCATAACTTAATTAACTAATGTCTTATAGGTGGACCTTTAGTTTGGTTCTATACTTTGTTAAGTAGACACATCAGTGAATATCCTAAAATAATTACACCTGTCATACGTGGAATAAGTATGTGTTTCTACGGTGAATTCCTAGCCTTAGAATTATACGGTCAAAGGGATATGTGTATTTTTGGCTTTCAAAGATATTTCCAAATTATCTTCAAAAAAGTTGTGTCCTACAACAATTAAAAGAATGCTTGCCTAGTCCTCTGTACCTCCACCCTAGGAACTCAGCTGTTTATTTTTCCAATATTTAATAGGTAAAAAGAATTAGCATTTCAACATTTGAGTTATGAATGAGACAGAACAAATGTTCATGTTAATTTACACTTTTTTTTTTTTCTGTGAACTTCCTATTTACATCTTCTGTAAATCTAGTTTTTGATCTCTTTGTGAATTGTATTACACATCTACTTATTGCTTAACTTAGATGTATTTTGCCAGTTTCTCTTTGTATAATGGGTGTGGTATGATGCCATGAGTATGTTTTAAATACAAAAGGTTTCAGTCTTGATGAAGTCAAAGTTAGCAGCCTTCCCGTGTAGCAGTTAACGTTTTATGTCCTGCAAAGCAACAGCCTTAAACTACCTTATCTGGGCGGTTTTAGTAGCTACACAGGATTCCACCATTTCCAAAGCGTGGCTGCAATTCCGTTGCTGAAACCTAGCTACACGCACCAACCTGTGCCTTACGTTGTTTTTACCAGGATAGTGTTGAATACTGCATCATTGGCGTCACAATTTTATCTCAGCTAACCAATGAAATTAATCAAGTAAGTGCTACAGCCTTCCTCATTGAAGTAAGTGCCATATTTTTTCTTAGTATTGGTGTTTTCTGCTATGTGTGGGATGATCTTTTTTGGCAGTTGTGTGCTTTTGCGGTAAGTGATTAATGCCCTTTGAAACAATAGTTCCATTGGGTTTTCCTCTGTAAGTGCAGCCTACCTCATTCTTAATGTCCTGGTCCTCTTCTGTCTCCAGAACATTTTATCCTCCACCAGCTCTCCTTGCTGGTATTAATGTTCATTGTGAGAGCTGAGAGCAGCTGTCCTAAGTCAAAACCTTAATGAATTACTGCTTTGCTAATCAAAGAGAATGCATCCAAAAAAGGGATCACAGAACTAGAACCAGAACCATTTGTGTGCCACTTCTGCTAAATACATTAGTATGTGTTTATAATCCTTTAAAACTCAATTCCTATATGCTATTATTAAAGACTTTTCTGGTGATCATTTTAGAATGCATAAAGCATTCTTCTTAATACCAAATAATTTTTTGAGTAGTCCTTGATGTCACAGGTTACTACAGAGGAAACACCAGTGGCTTTCTTTCGCTCTGGCTTTTTTTTTTTTTTTTTTTAGTCATTTACTTTTGTATCCAGCTAAAATTTCGTAATTATTGAACAGGCCCCTATTAATATTAGTTGTGACATCTCACCCTTCAGTCGCAAGCTGTGAATTACATTGGCATCACTGTTGCTATTGCGCATATTTATGCAGATCTGTATATTAACCCTGAGAAATTTTAACTATGAAGCAGTACTATTTTAAATGCATCAACCTCTGGCCATTTAAACTCTCTGTCACATGCGATCCCCACTATGGTCAGTAATATCAAAATAATAATAGCTTGTACTTCTGAGTTGCTGATGTGTGGCAGGTGCTGTTCTAAGAAATTTACTGATAGCAGCTAATTTTATTCTCACAATAATCCAGGTTCCATCACCATCCCATTTTCTAGAGAAGGAACCTGAGGCACATAAAGGTCAATAATTTGCCTAAGGTATCACAGGTAGCAAGCAAGCATATCAGAATTTAAAGCCATATAGTCTTAGTACGGAGCCTGTACTCTTAACTAATTTACTATTGAACCATGTTACCTTTGTAATAGGAGAGTGTGCATGCTGTTAATGTTCTCCTCTTTGAAGCTTGTACCCCCCCCAAAATACACCAGTCTTGATATTTTGAACTCCAAAATTTTATTTGTCTTTCTTAATAAAACAATAGAAATATGTGTAATATATTTAATGTGTGTAGTTATTCTCTGTATTATGATCAGTGTAAATGATTATATATGGAATATGGTATATAATCTGGCAATGCCATATTATCCAAGACATTTATGGTAACACAGTGACACTGAAGCTAGAATTGGGAGGTATTTTGAACCTCTGCCAAACTTAGTTTTCTTTTAATTTTTTTTTTTGGTCGTCAGATTTGAATCAGAAAGCTTATTTCTGTTTGAACTTCGAAATAAAATCAAGGGGAGGGGTGCCTGGCTGGCTCAGTCAGAAGATCACCTGACTCTTGATCTCAGGGTCGTGAGTTTGAACCCCACGTTGGGTGTAGAGATTACTTAAATAAAGCCTTTAAAAAGAAAATCAAGGAGAGTCTATAACCTGATTGTCAGAAATCTTGCTGTATTCTTTAATGTGCCAACGGCAAATGAACCCCTTCTCAGATAAATTGATTGGTATATAGAAGAGATTTAAGCTTTTAGTAGGTGGTTGGTCTAAAAAACCCCCTGGTTATGGTTTGGTGCCTCCCTTTGGCCCAGGGCGCGATTCTGGAGTCCCGGGATCGAGTCCTGCATCAGGCTCCCGGTATGGAGCCTGCTTCCTCCTCCTGTGTCTCTGCCTCTCTCTCTCTGTCTGTGTCTATCATAAATAAATAAATAAATATTTAAAAAAATAAAAATAAAAATTCCCTGGTAACCTTGAAACCCCTTTATATTCCACTTACCGAAGTGCCTGTATGTCAGGAACAGAGGGCATACTAAAGAAGTAAAAGAGCCTTTAACCACAAAAAACCTTAAAGTTTGGCTGAGAAGAGGGGAACAGAGGAAAAAGTGAGAGACCAATGCAGCCCTTCAATTAAGTGCTCACTTCTGGGGTAGAGACTATGTGTTGAAATAGGTTAGAGAAGGCAGAGGGTATTATGGACTATTGTCAGCATAAGTTCATGACTGTCGGTTAATGGCTGCTTTGGAAATGCTGTGGTAACTTTAGCCCTGGGTAGATTGTTTACCAAACCCAGTG
Organism: Canis aureus; assembly: GCF_053574225.1. Lineage (NCBI taxonomy): Eukaryota > Metazoa > Chordata > Mammalia > Carnivora > Canidae > Canis > Canis aureus. Next base: position 36,326,378 of record NC_135634.1, on the reverse strand, counting down.
CCACTGTCTATTTCTGAGACAACCCACAGTATAACATGTTAGTAATTATTAGCACTATCTGCCAGCAATTGGTTAAATTTTACCTCCCTAAGTGCAGAGGAAGTGAAAACTTGGCAGTAGAGATGCTTACCTCTTTTTCCATCTTCTGTCTGTAAGCTAGAGACATATCCTGGCTAGCTGTTAGCAGCTTATTATCCTTTGCATCCTCTCATTATACATCAGTTAACAGTGGTTTAAACATTAAAAATGTATTTTGTATGTAAGTTGATTTTATTAGAAATCCCACTTTATTTGAAGTCTACATGAAATATTTTTCTTTGCAATTAATTCTAAAACTTGGATTGGCTTATCTTTCTGCACAGGCCGACACCACCCATCCTTTAACCAAGCACAGAAAAATAGCCTCTTCTTTCCGAGATTCATCGTTATTTGATATCTTTACACTTTCCTGCAATTTACTAAAACAGGTGAGATTATAGGTTGGGCCCTGCTTCCCAGTCCCCTTTGAAAGGATGAGAATGTGTGAGGACCTGTTAAAGATCAGCTCTAAGCTGACCTCTCAAGAGTTGGTACAGCTCTCACCGTCTTTCACGAAACACTTGTCTCCAGGATGTGGAAGAAAGTGCCACACTGACCACAAACATTAGAGAGGGGATTGGAATCACCTTATTTCAGAACTGTTCCCCTAAGCAAAGTGCAGTAAGTGAACACGTATCCCAAAGAATCTAGTTTACCACAAAGTTTGGGATTTTGTTGTTTGCTTTTTTATACCCACATAAAATCTTCCTGCATGGAGGAAAGGCATGTTAGCTTTATGGTGTTTGGATTCTCAGAGCTCTAAAAGCAGGTTCAGACTGCATTGTTAGCATACTGAAACGGCTGGCTCCCCTGCCTCCTGCTGAGTTACAGGCAGCACATAAACAAGCAACATCTGTAAGGAAAAGTAGGTTTTGAATTTTTAACATCCATCTAGATTTCATAACCCGAAGGGGCAGACAGTTACCACATAAGGAAATTACCTGTTTTAAAACAGAAAATGGGTGCTGAGGTCCATTTATGGATGAGTTTAACTAGAAAGGAAATGCTCACCTATGTGTCGTGCACATTGATAGCAATCTGTAGGGTCCCTTGTCCCCATAGAAAGCTAAATGAGGTTAGCTTCTGGTTGTCTCTTCATTTTGGGTTGTCTGTTTGGTTTGGTTTGTTGTGGGGTTTATTCTTAGTCTCATTTTCCATTATGCTTCGAGTTTTAGAAGCAAGTTTGGATTCTTTGTGTCGTCCCAGTTAATGATGTTCATTTTTTTCCTCAATTGCGTAGTTCTACCTCAGAACTCCCACAGTCCTCGAGTTGGGCAAGCTGCCTGGCAAAAAACTATTGAACCCTCTAAGGTGGGGAAGCTTTTGATAAAACTGTAGATTGACTCCTCCTGGCCGATACCATCAAAAATAATTAGCCAACTAGTCACTGAAGTCAAAGGCCCCATCTAGAACTAACTAGGATCTCATAGCGAATGGAGTACCCACCCATCCCATATTGCTTCAGAATCCCATGTGTCCACTATGTGTACAACATGTAAAGAATACATGTCAAAAGGAAGATTTCTTTAAATACCAATTTTATGTTTTTACAGTAAATAAGAAGCTAGGATTTTCATAGTGACGTTAAGGTGACACAAGTGCAGCATCTTTTGCAGGGGAAACATCATTTTGTTGAGTTGAAATACTGTCCTCCTTTTCTGGCTTAACAGCCTTCTCAGGAGTCTGGCAGCCAGTTGGAAGAGAGGAGTGATTGTTTGGGCCTCATTATGTGGTAATTTTTACAGGCTTCAGGAAAGAATCTAAACTTGAATGATGAAAGTCAGCATGGCTTGCTCATGCAACTGCTCAAACTCACTCATAACTGCCTAAACTTTGATTTCATCGGCACTTCTACTGATGAGTCCTCAGATGACCTGTGCACAGTACAGATTCCCACCAGCTGGAGATCAGGTAATAGCACTGTGCCACCTAGAATAAACTGCTGCCCAGCCCTACATAACGTCTGCAAGACAATCTGAAGAACCCCTGACAGTCCCTTGCTGGCTTTTAGAGGAAACTTAGAAGGTCAGCATCTGTCTTGAAAAAGGGAGATAGAGAGTGTTGGATGAATCTTACAGATCCCTCAGCTTGGGAGAACTTTGAATTACTGGGTTACTCACAGATGTGAGTTTGACCTTCTCACATTCATCACCTATAGACTTCTGTGATCTTACTCATTTCAGGTCACTTCTAGATTTAAACATAAAATCGGAGAAAAGAACTTGTTTTTGTGTTCTTCAGGATCAAACTTCTTCCTTTAAACACATTCCTGATTGTCTTAAGTTCTCTGAGAATCATAAGAATGAATCTGCTCCTTAGAGGAGCTAAAACCTAGTACTTTAAAAAATGAGAAAACAGGAAAAACAAAGAGCCCCTTTTAGCTTATCAGTTTGAAAGGAAATAAACACTGAGAAAAGCAGAGGATGTGCCCCCTAATACATAGTGCTGTAAGTATGCCGCTAGCAATGAGCAGACGCACTCAGTAATGACTCCTTTGTCTCTTTTCAGCATTCTTAGATTCTTCAACTCTGCAGCTGTTTTTTGACCTGTATCATTCCATCCCTCCTTCATTTTCACCTCTGGTGAGTCAGGCCCACAGTTTACAAAGCTAACCTACTACTAGAAAGTAGCAATGGTGAATGAGCCTTACGCTCCTTCATTTTGTTGTACCAAATCACACAAGTAAAGCATGTGATACTAGGAATACTAGGGTTAGTTATCTAGCCTTTTGTGGTAAAGCTCGTGGCCTAAAAATTCTTGCAGTAAAGTCTTAATTCTCTTTAAATTTTTCCCGCTAAAGACAAATTGCTGCAGATGTCAAGGCTCTTTTGGTCTCATCTTGAATCTGACTTTATACTGTACTGTTTGAGAACAGCCACAGGCTACAGTAGAGGAGGTTCAGCTTGTATTATCTAATTAAAAATTATCCTGCCCACAATTTTTGAATATCCTTCAGGCATGTATTACATGAGTGCTAACTGGAAACTGTAAGGGGAAGGCACATTTGTATACTATCCTGTATAACATTCGAGAGCTCTTAGAATGATGCATTTCTCCTTTAAAACAGTAATTACCATCCTCAAATCTCAGAGTTCATCCAGGTCCTGAAAGACACCGGCCTAGTATTTCAGATTGGTATAAAATGCTACTGTACGAAACACAAACAAAACAGTAAAGTAATGGGTGTTTTGCTTAGTACTGTTTTCCTGGTTATTATGGTACTTTTCCAAATGTAGACCTTAGCACTAGTAGAAACATGAATTCAATATTGTTTGTATCATTAGGTTTACTTCAGGAAAAGGTAGCTCACTCAAGAGAGGTAGTTTGTGAAAGGCCAATTGGTAAAGATGTGGGCAACACTAAGGGAATCCGACAAGGAGTGGTGAGGTGAGGTACACCCTCTAGGGGGTTGCAGTAGTGGGGAGCCCTAGTGGGCAAGAAGAGGAAACGATGAAAAGAGCTGAAGCTGTGATTTGGTGACAGCTGGGAGGGGACACTGCCAGTCATGGCCCAGCCAGGGGTCCAGAAGGGATGCCTCTTTTCTTCCTGCCTTTAATCTCTCCCCAGTACTTTGCAGTGATTGAAGCCTACTAGAGGCAAGAGGGCAGCAGAGCTCTGGCCACTTACTGGTGGGCAGAAGTCAGCCTCCCAGGGAACAGAGCAATCTGGAGAATGATAGAAGATAGATCTGGAGGGGCAAACAATATTAATATCTAACACAGTGGGGAAAGGGTAAAATGTTTTCAGTGTAAAGCCTATTCTTTTTCAGGACACAGATCTAATTCGGTTATTTCATTATGGCAAAACCTGATTAGCCAAAAGTCTTAATGAAGCAGGGAAAACTAAAACTTAAACTATGAACTGTATGGTATTTTCAAGCCTTAAATATATATATCTTAAGAACCAAAGAAGCCATTGGGTGGTCAAAGAATAATACTTAATTTCCAGACTATGAATTTAGTTAGCATGGTAACTTGTATCTAATTATCTTTTTCTTTTCTTTCAATAAAGCTTTTTCAAGTATTGTTAGCTGTACCTTCCCTAATCTTTCTATATCATTATAATGGTAGCAGAGGTTGAAAGGATAGAGTTAGTGGCATATGTAAAGAAGAATATTATAGGAGGGGAGGGGGATAGTCTGGAGTAGCCATATCATCTTTTAATTAGTTGTGTTTGGGTTGTGCCTGCTTTTTAGGTATTATCCTGCTTAGTACAGATTGCCTCAGTCAGAAGATCCCTGTTTAACAATGCAGAGAGGGCCAAGTTTCTCTCACATCTTGTTGATGGTGTTAAACGAATACTGGAAAACCCACAGGTAAGAGTTTTGAGAATTTATTTTTATTTGAATACATATATAAATAATGTATGTTGTGCATGTGTATGTATGTGATTAGTATATGCCTTTCTGTTGGGTCAGAAGGAGATCCACCTAAAGGCCACACTTAACAGAAATCCTAGAGAGTCATTCTTCAGATTTAAGTGAATCTGTATCTGTAGACAGATTCTTGAGAGTGTTTACCCAAATGGGGAGTTTGTATCCTCTAGCATCAGAAATGCAGGAGTTGGGGGAAAGTATACTTTGACACGAGAAAATAAGGAGAAACCTAGTCATTTTTCTCCCAAGAAATTAAGAATCTAGAGTTTGGGTTTTGTTTTTGTTTCCTTTTTTTAATGTACATTATTTACCAAAGTGTATAGGGCTGCTTTTAGGTAAGAAGGGAGATATTCCCATTCCAGTATTCATTCCATAATTTGATTGCCCTTTTTGTGTTTTTCAGTCCCAAAGTTTCCGCCAACGCCTAGTTCTTTTAAAGTACTACTTCTCTACACTAGGAAATACCATATAAGCATTTCATTTTTAAATATACTCAGTTCTGTCCCTCTTGGTAATAATTCTTTTTTTAAATTGAAGTTCATTGACTCAGAATGTACATTAGTTTCAGATGTACAACGTAGTGAAACGATTCTCTATGTTATGCCATGCTTACAAGTGTAGCTCCCATCTGTCACCACAGAATCCTTTTACAGTATCATTGACTATATTCCCTGTGCTGTGCCTCATCCCCGTGACTTCTTCACTGCATAAGTGGGAAGCCTGTGTTTCCCACTCCCCTTCGTCCATTTTTGACCATGTCCCCAGTGCCTCCCCTCTAGCTACCCTCAGTTTGTTCTCTTTATTTATGGATCTGTCTCAGCTTTTTTTGTTTGTTTGTTCTTTTGTTTCATTTTTTAGATTCCACATATAAGTCCTATGGTATTTGTATTTCTTTAACTGACTTAGTTCACTTAGTATAATACCCCATAGGTCCATCCACTTAATCACAAGTGGCAAGATCTTGGTCTTTTTTATGGTTGAATAATATTACATTGTATGTATATGCATGTATGTAGGTATACACACACACACATACCACTTATTCTTTATTCATTTGTCTATAGTGGACACTTAGGTTGCTTCCATAGCTTGATTATTGTAAATAATGCCACAGGACACAGAGGGTTGCATATATCTTTTCAAATTACTGTTTTTGTTTTCTTTGGGTAGATAACCAATAGTGGAATTACTGGATCATACAGTATTTCTATTTTTAATTTTATGAGGAACCTCCATACTGTCTGCCACGATGACTACACCAGTTTGCATTCGCACCAGCAGTGCACTTGTTCTTTCTTGTCTTTTGGGTCACGTTTTTAGGTTTTTTTGTTTTGGGTTTTTGTTTTTGTTGTTGTTTTGCTTTGTTTTTTATGCCCCTATGTGGGCTCCCTGTTCAGCAAGGAGTCTGCTTCCCTCCCTCTGCCCCTCCTTGTGCTCATGTGTGTGCACATATACGCTCTCTCTCTTTCTCTCTCTCAAATAAATAAATAAAATCTTTTTAAAAAGAGGGATGCCTGGGTGGCTCAGCAGCTAAGCGCCTGCCTTCAGCCCAGGGCATGATCCTGGAGTTCCAGGATCGAGTCCCACATCGGGCTCTCTGCATGGAGCCTGCTTCTCTCTCTGCCTTTGTCTCTGCCTCTCTCTCTGTGTGTATCTCATGAATAAATAAATAAAATCTTTAAAGAAAAAGAGACGCCTGCATGCCTCAGTGGTGGAGTGTCTGCCTTTGGCTCAAGGCATGATCCCGGGATTCCAGGATCAAGTCCCACATCAGACTTCCTGCATGGGGATCCCTGGGTGGCACAGCGGTTTGGCGCCTGCCTTTGGCCCAGGGCGCAATCCTGGAGACCTGGGATCAAATCCCACGTCGGGCTCCTGGTGCATGGAGCCTGCTTCTCCCTCTGCCTGTGTCTCTGCCTCTCTCTGTCTCTCCCTGTGTGACTATCATAAATAAATAAAAATTTAAAAAAAAAAAAGAAGAAGAAGAAAAATAAGACTTCCTGCATGGAGCCTGCTTCTCCCTCTGCCTGTGTCTACCTCTCTTGTTCTCTGTGTCTCTCGTGAATAAATAAGTAAATAAAATCTTTTAAAAAAGAGAGAGTACATGCTCTAAAAAAGTAAATAATTTTTTTAAAAAAGTAATATGCTTTAGTGACTGAGCCAGACAGGTGCCGCAGTATTTCTGTCTTTTTAATAACTAGCTGTTCTGACAAGTTGTAAGGGGATATCTCATTGTGATTTTGATGATTAGTGATATTAAGCATATTTTCATGGGTCTGTTGGCCATCTGTATGTCCTCTATGGGAAAATGTCTCTTCAGATCCTCCCATCATGTTTTAGCCAGATTGTCAAGTTGCATGAGTTCTTTACGTATTTTGGATACTATCCCCTTATCAGATATATCCATTTGCAAATATCTTTTCCCATTCAGTAGGTTATCTTTTCATTTTGTTGATGGTTTCCTTCACTATGCAAAAGCTTTTTATTTTGGTATAGTCCCAATAGTTTATTTTTGCTTTTTGTTTGTCTTGCCTGAGGACACATATCCAAAGAAATGTTGCTGTGGCTGATGTCAAGGAGATGACTGCCTACTTTCTCTTCTAGGAATTTTATGGTTTCAAGTCTCATGTTTAGGTCTTTAGTCCATTTTGAGTTTATTTTTCTGTATGATGTAAGGAAGTGGTCCAGTTCGGCTTTTTGCATGTTGCTGTCCAGTTTTCCCAACACCATTTATTGAAGACTGTTAAAAAAGCATTTATTCATTCAGCAAATATGTAGAGCACCTACTATGTGTTAGGGATATGGTAGTGAACAAAATAAAGTATGCTAATCAAGGAAGACCAACGTAAGAAGACAGTTAAATACGTTGGTATAATATGCAAACAAATCCAAAGTGTTTGATTATAAAGTAAATATATAAACATACTAGTATAAGATCTTTAAAACTTATTATAGCAATGATAATATAATGTAAATAAATTAAGTATTTGTGTAACTTTGCCACTGAATATAGTCTTATTTACTGATAAATTTGACAGATGTAGAAATGAAAATTTCATGATCTTTGATCAGTGGGAAGCAGACAGACCAGTCACATCCTCAGTTGTGCCTCTTTTCTATTATTAATCAGCTTTACAACTTTAGGCAAGTAATGTGATCCCTCTGGGCTTCCATTTCAGACTTTAAATTGAGGCTCCTAATTTCATCTCACAGGATGATTGATAAGAACAGATGAGATAATAGATGTGACCATCCCTTTTAAAAGTTACATCTTTAAAAATTGTTTTTAAACCATTCTATAGATGTATCTTTCTAAGTGAGGGCATGTAGCTCAGATTAAATGATTGTCCCCTCGTGCCATCCCAAATGTCATTCTGGAAGTATAGTGCATCACATTTTACATTTTATTTTCCTCCTGTGCTGTCACCAGAGTTTATCAGACCCAAACAATTACCATGAGTTTTGCAGACTACTGGCCCGATTGAAGAGTAACTATCAACTGGGAGAATTAGTAAAGGTGGAAAACTATCCTGAGGTCATCCGATTGATAGCTAACTTCACAGTGACCAGCCTACAGGTTTGTCTTTGATTGTTTGTCTCTCTTTACTACACATTGGAACCTCTTCTCTTGCTCATTGGTTTTAAACTTATAAGAATACAGGCATACCTCATTTTATTGCACTTCACAGATGATACTATGTTTTTTACAAGTTGAACGTTTATGGCAACCCTGCATTGAGCAAGTATGTCGGTGCCATTTTTCCAACAGCACTTAATGTCTCTGTGTCACATTTTGGTAATTCTCATAATATTTCAGACTTTCTCCTGTTTGTTATAGTGATCTGTGACCAGTGATTACAACTGCCTGAAAGTTCAGATGATGGTTAGCATTTTTAGCAATAAGATATTTTTTAGTTAAGGTTATGTACATTTTTTTTAGACATAATGCTGTTGCACACTTACTAGATTGTAGTGTAAAACATAACTTTCTTATATGTGCTGGAAAACCAAAAAGTTCATTTGACTTGCTTTATAGCAGTGGTGTGGAATCAAACCCATAGTGGTATCTCCAAGATGTGCCTGTATTCCCTTTTCTTCCCCCAGGCAAAAATGAATATAAATTTAGGGCAACCCTGCAGAGTAGTTACTGCAGCCTGCTTGTTTGCCTAACAAAAGTGCAAGGAGTTTGGTTAGAGCAGCATGTGGGAGCTGCAAGGATAATATTTACATTATCACTCTAAAAAGGGAAGACTAGAACAGAGAGCCAGACAGAAGAATAAAGAGAAAGCTAGTGGCCTCTTTCATAGTCATGTAATATAGGACAGTGGTTCTCAAATTTTATGGCTTGCATCAAAATCATCTGAGGAGTTTGATGAAAAATACAGGTGCTGTGTTTTACCCCCATAATTTCTTGCTTCGGTAGGTCCAGGTGGATACTTGGTGTCTCTGTGTCTAACAGGTTCTCCGGGTGATTCTCATGGATACTAATGTTTGAGAACCACTTACACAAGACTTTCCTTGTGGGAAGGCTTACACAACCAGCGTAGAACAGCTCTTTTTATTAGATTGTTAATCTCTGAAATACTAATAAGCACATTACATGAGTTGTCATGCACAGAACAAAGCCCATAAACATTTATCCCTTTTTTTTTTCTTAAGTCAAGTAGAATGGGACTAATGTGTACAAAAAAATGAGAATATGCCTCCTACTCTTTTGATTTTCCTTAGCACTGGGAATTTGCCCCAAATAGTGTGCACTATCTCCTGAGCCTATGGCAGCGGCTGGCAGCCTCTGTGCCATACGTGAAAGCCACAGAGCCCCACATGCTGGAAACTTATACTCCTGAGGTCACCAAAGCCTATATCACGTCCCGTTTGGAATCTGTGCACATCATCCTGAGGTAAGGAAAATGAGACAGCCGCATGGTGTCAGACTTGACAGAGGTCAGACACCCAGTTGTCAAGAGCGCACTTGACTTGGGCCTCCTTGGAGCTGACTCCATATTAACGGCCATTTCCTCATGTCAGCCAAATAGCAGGTGGAGCATAAAATCTGAGAACAGGCTTTCTCTGCAGCATCCTGATTCATAGCCCCCTTTTTTGCCCTCCTTAGCGATCTCTTTGAATACAAGGTATATAACAATGTTCTCTTTGTCCTTGGAGATGATTTCTTTTAAACGTGGCAGGAACATTTATAAGCTATAGATGATAAGAATTATCTATAAGTTATAGGTGCTCTAATTTCTTGAAGAAATTGGTGGATAAATAAGATGACACAATCCAGAGCTTACTAGAAGAGGGAAGAATCCTAGGCAGCTGATTATCAATTTCATGGTTTCTGTCTACCTTGACTGTTAACTGGACCTGAAATCTCTACCCAAAGAAATGTTAGACCTTTTCAGAAATGACCTATATAAATGAAGTTACTCTTTGTTTAGGGACCTTTCTTGTATATTTTTTCTGTTGGTTGTTTTTCAGGGGAATTTACTTGGACTCTGAAGGTCTGGGTTTTTTTTAAAAAATCAGGTCTTAATTGGCTCAGAGTCAAGTGCATTTAATTGTCATAAGAGTTATAGGCTCAACTACTAATGACTTGAATCATTTCAAAATCCAAGTATTTGTGAAGACCACTGGAAAGCATTGTTCTATCAGCTACATAGTTTGTTTCTGAGGATTCAGCTGGTTTCAGTGAGGCATTGTTGAGGAGTGATTACAGGTGTGGGCTCTGGGCCCAGAGAACCAATTAATAACCATGTGCTCTTGGGCAAGGTTATTAGAAGGATTAAATTACTGTGTCCTGGCCCAGTGTATGGACCATGGTACACACACAACTGTGACTCTTGTTGTATGGTAGTGGAGCTATAGCTGTTGGATTGTCATACTGTGATGTAGCAATAGACCAAGAGCTCAAGAGTATGACACAATTTTTAAGTCTAGGAGCCTAGAGAGAAGCTAGGACCTGGTATAGATAGACCCATAGTGCCTCATCTGCGAGTCTAACATCCAAGATGTGAAAACTAAATTTTCTCATAAGTTTGGAATCAAAACTCATTCGGTGGCAAAATTTGTCATGCGCTGATAAGAAACCATTTATAGTTTTTTTAAAAACTGCTTTGTAAAAAAAAAAAAAAAACTGCTTTGTATAACTATCCATGATGGTTCTACATTTTGCCACAGGAATATTTTATTTGATACACCAGAGTCCATTGAGGGTTCGTATCACATGGTAGAAGCATCATATTGACCCTTTAAAATCTGAAGATCTCTGAATTCCAAAACCTATCTAGCCACAGTGGCCTCACCACAGGGACAGGATATATGTAGTCCCAAAGGTTATTAGAGTCAACAACAAGGAAGAGACTAAAAACCAAGAGCATGGGGGGAAGCATAGGACTGAGAGGGTGGAGGCAGACGAATGTTACAGGAGCAGGAGTCCAGATCAGAAGGCTGGACACCAACACAATATATTTAAAGAAGACAGACGTTAGGGTGAAGACACCTGTCTTCCCACTTTTTGTATTTTTTTCTTGGTAAATGATACTGTTGGGATATGGGCCTCTGTCATTGGCAGTGGTGGCTAAATGCAGAAGAGTGAGAGCTGTTGTGGTGGGGTAATCAATGGCATATTTGAAGAAAGCCGCCTTCCTTCTTCTTCCCTTGGGAATAGGGATGGCCTGGAAGACCCTCTGGAGGATACAGGCCTGGTGCAACAGCAGCTGGACCAGCTGTCTACCATTGGGCGTTGTGAGTACGAGAAGACATGCGCACTTCTTGTGCAGTTGTTTGACCAGTCTGCCCAGTCCTATCAGGAGCTGCTGCAGAGTGCTAGCGCGAGCCCAATGGATATCGCAGTGCAGGAAGGTGAGTGGATGGGAGCTGTAGCCTGGAACGCGGTGCTCTCAGTACCACTTCACTAATTACCACCTCTCTTCCCTACCTGCCCTCCAAAAGAGCTCTTCCATCATCCATTACCTCCCTCTACACAAAAGAATATTGTGAGTAAATGCCACAGGGCTAGGGAAGAGTAACTGAAATTGTGTCTATATGCATGTATTTAACTTCAAGAAAGTACTGAACTCTAAAAATAATGACTTTGTCTGATAGGGGACCATTGGTTATCTGATGAATTTTCCCCTTGACATCACCCTTACCAAAGTTAGGGTAATAGCAATACTCGGTAAGAAAAGTTAGACATTATGGCTTTGCCATAGTGTTCTAAAGATTACAGAAGCTCATAGTAAGAAACGCACCTCACCATAAGGAAGCTTCTTCAATGAAATGACCACTATAGGGGACACTAATAGATCTCCTTCCTGTTGCAGGAAGACTGACGTGGCTGGTTTACATCATTGGCGCAGTGATCGGTGGCCGAGTATCTTTTGCCAGCACTGATGAGCAAGATGCTATGGATGGCGAGCTTGTCTGTCGGTAAGTGCTCTCATAGACTTTCCATTTCACTGGTGTGACTGCCACCCCTCTTTTTGGGTCCTAACACCACGAGAACTTTTGCATGCTTCTGTTAATGCTTTCCTCCCTGCTTATAGAGTATAATCTCATGAAGCTGATTGCCCATGAAAATGAAGGACTGTTACAGGTCTAACTTTTAGAAGTATAGCAAAAATTCTACCTATAGTCTATACTGAGAAAACATTTGCAGTAATTCAGCAAAGAAATGATGGATACAAAATTAGGAAAACCAGAGTAGAGAGTAGCTTTTATCTTTAAGGACAGTATCTCAGAGTTAATGAAATGTGGATTGCTTTTGCCTTAGCAGAGTAAGACTGATAGGAAAATACAGTTCTTCAAATATCACCAAATATGGAATTAGAGTTTCTACAGCCTTTCAAATCTCTTGACATACACTTTTCCACCTAGAGGATTTCAAGTTATTTTGTATCTGTGTGATTCTCATCCATCTTTCTAAAAACCTACAATGAACATTTAACAATTTCTAAAAATTAACCTAACAGAAATAAAAAGGCAGGATTTTGGGAGTGCCTGGGTGGCTCAGTCAATTAGGTATCTGTCTTTGGCTCAGGTTGTGATCTTGGGGTCCTAGGATAGAGCCCTCCATCGGGCTCCCCTCTGTGGGGAGTCTGCTTGTCTCTCTCCTCTTCTCCCCTCCCCCTACACTTATGTACATTCTTTCTCTCTCTCTCTCTCTCTCTCTCTTTCTCTCTCATCTTTTTAAAATTTAAATAAGAAGGCAGGATTTTTTAATACTCTACTGCAGAGGTTCTCAAACCTTTTCCTCAAGACTATTCACCCCTTAAAAAGTATCGAAGATCTTAAAGAGCTTCCATTTATTATATTAAAAACTAAAACTGGGGTGCCTAGTTGGCTCAGTTGGTAAAGGATGGGACTCTTGATCTCAGGGTTGTGAGTTCGAGCCCCATGTTGGACAGTGAGATGACTAAAAAATAAAAAGTAAAACTGAGAAAGTTTAAAATTTTCACTTAAAAATAATAAGCCCATTACATGTCAGCATAAATAATGCTTAAGTGTTATTCAAAAAAAATTAGAGGCACCTGGTTGACTTATTCAGTTAACCATCTGCTTTTGGCTCAGATCATGATCCCAGAGTCCTGGGATTAAGCTCCCAAGTCAGGCTCTCCCTTCAGGGGAGGAGTCTGCTCCTTCCTCTGCCCTTCACCCTGTTTGTGCTCATTCTCTCTCTCTCTCTCTCTCTCTCTCTCTCTCTCTCAAATAAATAAGTTAGTAAAATCTTTTTTAAAAAATTTTAATGAGGAAAGTGGCTTTGTTTTAACGTCTAGCCCAGAAGTCAGCTAGATTCTCCTATCTGCATCTGCATCCAGTCTGTCATGGTGTCACACATCCAGTAGCCCCTGGACAACCCACTGCAGCCTCCTATCAGAATGCAAGTGGAAGGGCAGATCATGTTACAGGATTGTGTGAGAACAGATTTCAACCTTGGGGACCTGCCACCCTGAAGGTTCTGAACTTTCAGATGCTCTCCTTGGAGATAAACATATTTTAACATGATGCCTTCAAATAGATTGATTCCCAGGCATTTCAATCCATAATTCTTTTTCTGAAAATCCTCATTTTTCTATTATCAGATGCCCATCTGCCCTTAGGTACCTTAATCCTGACCAAAGTCTCCATGCCGTGTCACATTGGCATTTTTTGAAGAGTTGAGCCAAGATTTGATAAGGATGAAAGCTAATAAGCTTACTGATGCAGCGGCCTGTGTGATACTTTGTGTGTCTTAATATATATTAAGTTTAGAGAGTGTCTTGGATACTGGTTCTCACACTGTGTGTTACAACATCATGCCTGAGTCTAATTTATTTGTGATATGTCAAAAACAGTCTACCTGTTCTCAGATCATCAGAATGACAAATGACTCACTTGTAATAACATTCACTCAGTATTTATACACTTGTATTACACAATTCCAATATGCTTTTTTGGGGAGGGAGGAAAGGCATGGGGAAAAGGGATGAAGTCACGGGTGACATATCTGTTCTTGGTCTTTGGAACTGTTATCTGCCTGTGGACATTGTCCTTCATGTGTCCGTTCCCTTCATGGCTCTGTGGGAAAAGAGAATGAGCTTAGTCTAGTCTCCCTCATATTATAGATGCGGTACTGGGACTCATAAAACAAATTGCTTCACTTAGTCTCCCAAAAGTTTCAAGGAAAACCATTACCATGGTGCCAGTATTGTTTTATTTTTCCCCCACTATTTTTTTTTTAAGATTTTATTTATTTATTCATGAGAGACAGAAAGAGAGAGGCAGAGACACAGGCAGAGGGAGAAGCAGGCTCCATGCAGGGAGCCTGAGGTGGGACTGGATTCCGCGTCTCCAGGATCACACCCAGAGCTGCAGGCGGCGCTAAACCGCTGCGCCACCAGGCTGCCCTCCCCCACTATTTTTAAGCCAGTTATTAGTTCTGCCTCAGTCTACAGTCTCCGTGAACTGGAACTTTTAAACATCCAACCAGTCATTCATATTCATTCTTCAGCTGTGGTTCCTATGGGTCAGAAGTGGAGAGTTTTGGTCTCTCAGCAGAGCATAGAGCCTGCAGAGAATGCCCTTTAGATAGAATGGGTAAGGAGAGGAGACACATAGGACTACTTGAGGGTAGGTCAGATCTTCTAGAGTGACCAGGATATCCTGCTGTTGAGAGAATCATTGCTCTTCTTCCTCTAGGGTGCTCCAGCTGATGAACCTAACAGATTCTCGCTTGGCTCAAGCGGGTAATGAGAAGCTAGAATTGGCCATGCTGAGCTTTTTTGAACAGTTTCGTAAGATCTACATTGGGGACCAGGTGCAAAAATCCTCTAAGGTAACAGACTCTCATTTGGCTCCACTTGGTTCTCACTTATGCTTGTGGAATTGCTGACTGAGAAACATCTGATAATAGTTCAGACACAGATTTTAGTATCAGGAGTCCAAATGTCTCTTCTTCATCTGTAGAATTTTGAGAGATTGATTGGGACCCAGAGAATTGGGTCCATTTCTCTAGTGTTCCACGTGCTTACCAGATGGCCAGTCAAAACATCTGTTGATCTCAACATTGGCAGTTCTTGGTCTCTGTACGTGAATTGATGTCCAAAACAGCAGAAGGTTTTGACAGTTTGTAATGTAAGGGTTGAAGGGGACTGGTAAGATAGCTCAGCATCTCTCCAGTATCAAGTAATACTTAGTAACTAGCTTATCCCTTCAACAGAGACTTCTTCTACACTTTTGTCCATTTTCTTCCCACATCTAACCCCTGAATAAGAATCAAAACAATGTTGGGATGTGATTTTTTTCTAATCCATATTTTCTGATTACTTTCTCTTCCCTTAATAACACAACACCAGCTGTACCGCCGACTTTCAGAAGTTCTGGGCTTGAATGATGAAACTATGGTCCTAAGCGTCTTCATAGGAAAAATGTAAGTGTTTGGCTTGCCATCAGCAAGAGTCCCTTGCAATCCTGTTGCAACTGTAAAATGTGATATTGGCATTATGCTGCCAGTGCCTTGGTATTCCAGCATTGATCGTTTGCGTCAGAAAATTGTGCATTTGAGTGTGTGACAAGCTGTGCTTAGAGATATGGCCCGGCCCCAGAGCATTCCAGGCTTGTACAGGCAAGGATTTAATTTTGTTCATGTGGAATCTCATCTCTAGCTTCTGGAATCACCGGTGAAACCCTGTCATGGCATTAGCAAAATGGACCTCCCTCCCCAGTGATTGGTGCTCAGCCTCTCACCCAATCACCCTGCTGCCAGGGATGCCCAGAGGGGGCATTCATTTTCTGGTGCTGATTTCCACTAGGTTTGCCCCCCGCCCCTGCCCAAGGAGGAGAGCCCCACTTTAAAACAGGCTTTTCCTCTCAAGAAGCATCACACCCTTTGAGAGCCTTAAATCTGCAAAATACAGTACTATTTGAACTGTCTTCAAAGTTAGAGCTCCTAATTGGCCCTTTTTCGTTTGTTTTGTTTTTGTTTGTTGGTTGGTTTTTTAAGTTATACCCCTTTGTTCACATTTTTCCCCTTTCTGGAGCTCACTATCTCAAAGCACACGCTAGGAGCCAAATATTCTACCCAGGGCTGTGTGCAAAGTGACATTTTGCCCCCTTCCAGCCATCCCAATCCTAAACACTCATATCCATGAGCTGGTTAATAATTTAAGATGCAAAAAACAAAGGGGGTCTAAAGGACTCTGCCAGCCAAGAACCCGGAAGCAAGGGCTACTAGAATTCTGCAGCTGACAGTGGATGGTGCAGGTGCAGAATTGCATACGTCTGCATGTTATCACTGCCGCAGAAATCTCTTACCCTTGCTGCAGAAATCAGCCCTGGAGTGCCCCAGAATTCCAAGGGCCTGGGTATGGGCCAGTGTAGCTTTGGAACCAAGTAGTGAAGATTATCTGAAGGATAATTTTTCTAGTCAACCAAATGTAAGTACGGAGATTTTATACCCATTTTTTGTGGTTGTGATGTCTGTGAATTGGTGATGCAGATGTGTGGTGACTCTTGATGGATGATATTCTTCTTCTCCCAACCCTGAAGGAAACCAGGCATATCAAAAGTGTCTCCTGCTTTTTTTCTTCTTTTTGTCCTCCAGCATCACCAACCTGAAGTACTGGGGCCGCTGTGAACCAATCACCTCCAAGACACTACAGCTTCTCAATGACCTCTCCATTGGATATCCTTTTCTAAGCCAGCTTCTGTGCACAGCAGGAACTGTGGCTTGCCACCATCTTACAAATCATGGCCTCCTGCTGTTTCCACTTTAATTTAGTTTTATGTGTACTCAGGTATCCTCCATTCTCCTAGGAGCCAGAGGCAATACCCACACAGAATCCAGGGATAATTCCAGACTCCAGATATGAGCCACCCCACAGTTTCTACAGATTTATCCCTCGTTATTTCTAAGATCCAGAAATACCCAACAGATCTGTCCGATCAGTATACACTCTGTAGCCAAGATTTTTGGCTACAAAAATCTTGTACTCTGCATACAAGTGATGCAGAGTCCATCTTGATTTTGATGGTCTGTCAGCCTTTTGGTAAGAGGAGCCTGATTATAGGCTCTGCAATAAAAGCAGTGGTTATACTCCCTCTTGACTTGGACCAACTCTGCTGTAAAGTTTGAATTGCTCGGAGACAGCCTTCTACAACCAGGGGTCTGCCAGAGACTAAACCCTGTAAAAATGAGTGACTTTTTCCTCAATCATCCCAAAGTTTGTACATAGCTAGTACCATTCTAAATGCATAGGAAAGAACTTGATTCACCACACACAATGCATGCCTTAGGCTGGGATTTAGGGCTTAATTCACTTAGAAGCAAGAAAAGCTACCCTAGGATATTCTTGGGGGAAACTGCTGGGTTTTATCTCTTTTCTTACAGATAGGAGTTTGTTATGTCAATTTTGTCATTGGTTGGTTAAATAATGCTTAGAAGAGAACACATCTTTTTTTTTCATTTGGCAGGTATTATATTCAAGTGTTTAAGGAAAATAAGATCATTTGGGTATAGAACTCATTAGAAAGAAACTACTTTATCCTAGAAAGTTGCATTCTACATTAAAGATTCTTCATTTGTACACACTTTCCTTGACCTTCTTTCTTTGTCTTCACATACAGTAGTGTAAGGAAACTAGTGAAGCTTAGTGCGGTACAGTTCATGCTGAACAATCACACGGTGAGTGATTTAGCACCTCTTCCTGGTTCTCCTTTAGCCAGCCACACACGCTTCCTCAGCCATATGAAGGAGATGTTTTCAGCTGAGGTTCATAATGCTCTTCCTCCTCCCCTTCTCAGCCAGAGACCCCTCCCTGGCTCCCTTCACCCTGCCAGAATGTACTTAACTGGCATCTGAGCTGCTCTTCAGGAGCCAGATAATCTGAGTTTTGATGATGCTGCTTACTTCTACTCATACAAAGATAAATTAGTTGGAGATAACAACAATAATCAAAAAAAAATTTTAATCCCCCTCATAATCAAGAATGACGATACAGCCATTAGCTTGAAAAGGCTCAGTAATTCTGAAGTTCCTGGCTTGCCTTCTGCCTGTGACCCATGTCTTTATCTTTTTAACTTGTCTTCTTTTTTTCAATAGAGCGAGCACTTTTCATTTCTGGGTATTAACAATCAGTCCAATCTGACAGACATGCGGTGTCGGACTACTTTCTACACAGCACTTGGGCGTCTCCTCATGGTGGATCTAGGTACTGCAATAAATCCTAGAGGCTTGTGCTGTAGTCTGGCACTGTCCTAAATTCTTACTTGAGCATAGGAGACTAGAGTGGGGGAGGTCTTCCCTGTTGTTTCAACAGTAACAGAACTATCTGAAATAACAGACTGATTTCACCAAGAACACATCATGCCCTCATGGTCCCTGTAACTGGAAGAGAAAAACAGTATGTGTCAGTTTTCATCTGATGTGCAGTGGTTTTATTTTTCTATTTTTTTATGTGCAGTGGTTTTAAAACCTCTTCATATTTCTCCTCTGAAAGTTCAGAGCATCAAGAATGGAGAGTCCTAAATGCATCTCCTTGGCCAGATAACCCCTCCACCCCAAATGAAGGCCACCTAAGACAGTCAACAGAACTTTCCATGCCCCAGTTCACTAGTACATGTGAACTCAACAGGGCTAAAGAACCTGTCGAGCTCTGTTGTGGTATTAGCAATTTGGATCCAACTAATGACTGAAACTCAATGCTCTCATCCTCATTTTGAGCTATTTAAGTTTAATCCTACTCTACAATATTACAAAACCTTCTAGGTTTATGGAAGATCAGTGAAAAGAGAAATATGAAGAGAGCCTCCACAAGCACCTGATTCAAGTATGAGTCTCGTCAGGTTTCATACACTAGACTCAGTCCTTTCTCAGCTGAGTGTTAGCTCTCACTTAAGGAGAAGTAAATAAAAATACACTATCTTGTACGCATAGGAACCTATGATTTTGTGGTTCAGTGTCTGAAAAAAATATGGACATCCCTGGACTGAAGATTTCTGCCCTTTTTTAGTTTAAAAATTATCTTTGTATATACATTTCACTCTTGAAATTACTACTATTACCTGTGGAGATGATAAAGGGGCCCCCTTGAATTGTCCTTGGGTCTGCTCACCTTTCATACCATCTTACTTCCCTTGCATATGCAGCTTTGACTTTGTTATATTGGAGTTTATAAGGGTTGTTTTCCTTACAGGAGAGGATGAAGATCAGTATGAGCAGTTCATGCTGCCACTCACAGCAGCGTTTGAGGCTGTGGCCCAGATGTTTAGCACTAATAGTTTCAACGAGCAAGAGGCAAAGGTGAGTCTTTCACCCACTGATAGACCAGCTTCTGCTTTTAGGCAGCCCCTGACAGAGACTAGATTAGCTAGCACTGCAGAAAATAGTGCTCATCCATACATTTTCCACTGATTTTGCTTTTTATTCAATCTCTTTGGACTCCTGGGATTTTGAAATAGAAGAACCAGTAGAGATTATTTATAAAGTCTTTTATTTTTATATTAAAGTGTGTTCTTCAGCACTTAGGATGTTTTGTCTAAATTTTCAAATGTAGTAGCATAAAGTTATTTTATATGTTTTCCTATTGCCTTTTTAATTTCTGTTATATCTTTAGTTATGTTCCCTTTTCATTTTTAATACTGCTTATTAGTGCTTTCTCTGTTTTTCTATTTCAGTTCTGCTAGAGATGTGCTAATCTTATTAGTCTTCACAAAAATAATAATTTTTGTTTTGCTTTGTTTGAATTTTCTGTAACTGCATTTTCTATTTCATTTATTTCTACTCCTTATGTTTATTTTCATGTATTTTCCTTGGGGTTTTTCCTTTATCCTAACTTCTTCTCAGCCCTCCTTCTTTCCTAATATAATCATTTAAAACTACAACTGTTCCTGTTAGGTATATTATTCCACAGGTCAGTTTTGGTTTTGTTTGGTTTTGTTTGGTTTTTTATTTTAATTAAAAAACACGTAACATAAAATTTACCAGCTTAACCATTTTTAGGCATATAGTTGAATAACATTAAGTATATTAACATTTTTGTAATCTAAGCCTCCAGAGTCTATACTTTTTATATGTAATGTTTTCATTATCATTCAGTTCTTAATAGATAATCTAATAGATTATCTAATTAGATAATTAGTATTATCTAATTTCCATTAAGGTTTCTTCTTTGACAGGAGTCATTTAAAAGGGTTTGTGAATTTCCATATATATATGGAATTTTAAAGTTGCCTTTCGTTATTGATTTCTGGCTCTCAGAATTATCATTTCTTAATTTCTGCTCTCCTCATCTTCACACACATCTGCTCTCCTTATCTGTAGGTCTCTGTACAAAAACCAGAAGCACCAGACCATTAATATTTGTAGGACATTTTTGCAGTGTTCATAATGACACTGAAGCTGAATTACAGTCACCAGATAGCCAGAAGTACTGCCCCCAAAATGCTAGGCTTTACCTAATATTCTAAAATTCTGTTTTCATCTTTAGAAAGCCCCTTCGTTTTCTGTCTCCAAATCACAAGAGAAGTTAGAGAGCAACACCACTTTATCCAGCTCTCTCTCCTCTTGAGATAGGTACTATTCAAAGCTGAGGTTAGTGTGGAGCATATCAGTTACTTGAGCTAGAGTACCAACCAATACCAAGGATAATTGAGGGGCATTAGTGAGTAGTAACCCTTTTCCTCATCACTTTAGTTTAGCAGCACTTTTCCCCCTTGCTTTAGTACAAAGCAAGTAAAATTAATGAAAAGAACCATTTGGGCCATGAACTACAAACATTATCCATGTCTTTGTTACATCATGTAATAAGTCTTTTAAGTGACTGTGTCTTAGGCTTGAAAACAACTTATTTATCAGTTTAGGAACAGAACTTTGCCTAAAGTGGGCTGTTATGTTAGCAGAAGTGCAATAATTTTTGACAAATGAGTCAGGACACTGAAACATGCCTTGAGCCTATTGATGATTATTAGCCTTTCAAAATAGTCTTACTGCCGTTCAGGGCCCATAGGATAAGTAAAAGTTCTGTTGAGAAAGAGCATTCATTGGATTTGGAGTCTTTTTTTTTTTTTTTTTTTTAAGATTTTATTTATTTATTCATGAGAGAGAGAGAGAAAGAGGCAGACAGAGAAGTAGGCTCCATGCAGGGAGCCCGATGTGGGACTCAATCCTGGGTCTCCAGGATCAAGCCCTGGGCTGAAGGCGGCGCTAAACTGCTGAGCCACCCAGGCTGCCCTGGATTTGGAGTCTTGATGGTACCAATCTTTACCGTGGCCCTCTTGGCCACCTAGCAGTGTAACTATAGCCATAGTATCTGACCTCTTAGGGTATGGTCTCTTCTATAAAAGTGTACTTTACAGCTCCAGGAATTGACACAGTCTTCTTTCCAGACACCCCAGACAAAGGGGGAAGTAACATGTAGGCTTCTATGTCTTCCAGCAGGGTCTGCATTTGAGTTCCTATGATATTAATGCCTTTGTAATAAGGTGTGGTACCAGACCTTTAGGATATATATAGTCCTTCTGCCTCTTGTGTGAACTTTTTGGCCATTTTTTCTTTTTTTTCTAACTCTTCGTAAGTCAAGCTTTTTTACTTTTCTACTTTCTACATATGAGTTATCACATTTTAAAACATTAGCCTCTGTTTTTGCTGTGATGGAGCAGGAACCATTGCTTTTTTTTTTTTTTAGTATATAGCAAGTTTTCAAAACTGATTTTCCAAGTGAAAAGATTCTATCCTAGTATGGAAGAGATCAGTTCAGAATATCTGGGAAGGAGTATTTGTTGAGTGATGGAAGAATTTGGTTACACATTTGTGAAATCCCCATCAAATGGTTATAGATTTGGTTTTTCTTCTATTGTAATATATTTTTGCCTTCTACTACAGCGAACTCTGGTTGGCCTTGTAAGAGACCTGAGAGGGATAGCTTTCGCCTTCAATGCCAAGACCAGCTTCATGATGCTGTTTGAGTGGATGTATCCTAATACAGACCAGGAGCTTGTCACTGCAAGTGGTGGAGTCATCAGGGAAGGGAGCGCGGGAGGATTAGTGAGGCAGCAACGAAGGCAAAGAGTTGCCACCAAAGGCCTGCCCTGTGTCGTGTGAGGTGCCATTCCACAGTGGTGTGATGGCATAACGCTGCCTGCTTGGGTCAGAGGGATGGGGCAATGAATGAGGTCATTTCCCACTTTCTCTTCTGGGTCCCAGATACAGATGCCTGCAGAACTGCTGCACGTGAAGTTTGCTACAGTCAGAAAAGAAAAAAGAGACCTCTCAATATAGTAAAAAAAAAAGCTTTCCTAGGAATGAGAAAGTCTAACCTTGTTGAATTCATAACCTTAAACAAATCCTTTCAAAGCTGAGTGCCTTTGTTTCTCCAATAGTTATATAACAGAAATAGCTGATTCCCTTTCATGTCACAAAAGGGAAAAGAGAATAAATAACAATACGAGATACATGATGCTCTTCAGATGAAAGTCATTATGTAAATGACAGTGCATTTTTAGATGCCTATTACAATTTCAGGAGCACACAGTCACCTTAGCACCTTATAGTTAGAAAGACTGCAAGATTAGCAAGCAAGAGACAGGCAGTTGGAGAACTTCCATTTGACAGTTTGTGCTTGCCCAGCGCAGAAAAATATTTTCAATTCTGTACCTTTCTGGATTTAGAATGCTTCCTTAGCTTTTCACTTACAGATATCCATCCTACATGCCAATTCTTCAACGGGCAATTGAGCTATGGTACCATGATCCAGCCTGCACTACACCTGTGCTCAAGCTGATGGCTGAATTAGTTCATAACAGGTAAGCAGGAAGAAGATTTTCAAAGGACACAACTGCCCTTTTATCAGAGAATTCTGGGAGAATAGATTTTATCTCATGTTTGGGCAGATTGTAGAAGATAATAAGACTCACTGCTATCAGAAATTGAAAAACATCTCTAAAAGTTAATGTGTATATATTTTTGTTTGTTTGAGAGAAGGGTGTCCCAGCCATACAAAGCCATAGCTGCTCGTAGGAAATAAGTGACTCTGGAAAGTCACAAGATAACTCATCCTTACAAGAGGTGAATCTGGCAACCAATATTCTGATTTCCGCACCCATATATAAAAGTTAACATTTAGTACTGGTGTCATATACACTACATTTCAAAGTTCACATTTCAGAGAGACAAGAGTGATGCCAGATTCATTAGAATACCCCATTTTAAGAAAGGTGTCTATTTGGCAAATTGCAGCTGGATGGGTAAAGATTTACTTAGAAAGTAAGACAGGCTTCCCAAAATACTGAATTTTAAATTTGCCCAAGAATTTAGGGATGGAGGAAAAGAAAAATCCATTACCTTGACTTCACTAGAATTTTAGGTGCTTGACATGGCACTCCCTTTAAGACTACCTTACTGAGGAGGTAGGTAATATTCATAGACCCTGTAGTCTCTCTCCTAGGAGGCTCATAGTCAAGAGTTATTTATTTACAAAATAGATATTTGAGAGCATCTACTCTGCCAGCCACTTATCTAGCTGTTGTGCCAGACAAAACCTCTCCCCTCTTAGATGTTACATTTTGGAAAGACAAACAGTAAAACGAGTATGGAAAAATCATTTCAGATAGTGGTAAGTGCTATGCAAAAGTTAATAACAGGAATTGAAGGAGGGTCAGAGAACTGACCTCTCAGAAAAGGTGATGTTTAAGCCAGGATCTGAATGACAAGAAAGATTCTAGTAGCCCTACAAAAATAAGGTGAAAGAGCATCCTAAACAGTGAAAACAACTGCAAAAGTCCTAAGATGGGATGAGCTCACTGGGACTTGAGACAGAAAAATGGCACTTGTTGGAGCATGGTGAATGAGGGAGGCCAGAGTAGGAGGAGTCAAACAGGTGGGCAGAGGCCCAGCCCTGGAGACACTTAGTACAGCAGTAACGAGGAAAGTGCGTGCATTCTCATTATAGCGGGAAGCTGCTGAAGTATTTTAAGCACAGGATTAAAATGACCTCGTTTACATTACTTAAAGGTATACCCGTACTATCTAAAGAATGAGACCATAGAGGGGCAAGAGTGGATGCAGAAGAACCATATAGGAAGTGGATAGATTCGGGGCATGTTGTAGAGCTAGACCTTGATGGATCCAGGATGGGGAGGAAAGGAAAGAAGAATCAAGAAAGACTCCTGGGTTTGAGGCTTTAACCACTAGAGTCCTTCAGAAGACTATCTAGAAAATCATTAAAAGGTGGTGAAAACCAAAGAGGTTCTCTGGTCAAAGGAACAATCAGGAACTCAAAACTCAAATTGTTTAAAATGCTTGCCTTATGTACTCTCTTTTGTAGCATTCTCAGTCCCTTCTCCTGGTACCCTCAGGTGCCACTGAACCTGTGAAGGTAAATGTAGGCTGATATCTGAGGGGCCGTGATTTACTACTACCAAGAAATGACTGTCATACAAGCCATAACTTAATCAAATGGAGAATTTTAAGAGAGTAATTTTGTCTACTACCTCACTTTTGTTTCTTTTAAATATTTTTAATTTGAGGAGCAGAACCTGAGTCTGGCATGTCAGTCTTCAAGACAGAAATTTTGTCACTGGTTAAGTATCTTTAACTTCGTTAATCTACATTAGGAATTATGTACATCTTAGTGCAAAAAGAATCACCCAGAGTACTCAGATGAGAGCCTGAAGTACCCTGGTCTTCCAGCAGCATACCTCTGACTTCCTCTGCTTCTGTGTTCTCTGTTCAGGTCTCAGCGACTCCAATTTGATGTCTCTTCCCCCAATGGCATCTTACTCTTCAGAGAAACCAGCAAGATGATAACAATGTATGGTAAGTGCCTTAGAGGAGCATAACCTTGGGAGTGAATTTCAGTGCAGTCACCACACTGTGTGCAGTGTAGGCAAGCTCTGGCAACAGCCAGGATAGGCAGCTGGCACTGAGTGCCTTTGAATAAGAGGGTTGAGTTGGTGACATAAACTATCAGTTACAATGTGGTTGAATAAATGTATATATCACATATCTGTCTACTCAGGCAATCGCATCCTGACACTAG
Source organism: Canis aureus (assembly GCF_053574225.1). Classification (NCBI taxonomy): domain Eukaryota; kingdom Metazoa; phylum Chordata; class Mammalia; order Carnivora; family Canidae; genus Canis; species Canis aureus. The sequence continues at coordinate 36,301,415 of NC_135634.1, read as the reverse complement.
GAGAGGTCCCAAAGGATCAGGTCTATGCACTGAAGCTCAAGGGCATCTCCATCTGCTTCTCCATGCTGAAGGCTGCCCTCAGTGGGAGTTACGTCAATTTTGGAGTCTTCCGTCTCTATGGAGATGATGCGCTGGACAATGCTCTACAGACCTTCATCAAGCTGCTCCTCTCTATTCCCCACAGTGACCTCCTGGTAAGTCTTTAGCTTCATCAACAGGATCCGAGCCCCTCATCACAATCAGATGTTTTTGTTTTGGGGTTTTGTTTTTTTGTTATTTTGCCTGACGCTATGATTGAATGTTTCTCTGGGAAACTATAAGCTAGCTCCAGCTAGTTCTTTTGTCTTCCCATCTGAAAGGCACTCAGCTATTTTATTTAGGATCTTGCTCTCCGTGTTGGAGCACCTGGGTGGCATAATCACTTGAGCATCTGACTCTTGGTTTTGGCTTGGACCCTGATCTCAGGGTCGTGAGTCAAGCCACATCGGGTTTTATGCTTAGTGGAGAGTCTGCTTGAGATTCTCTCTCCTTTCCCTCTGCCCCTCCAGTTCATGCTCACTTGCTCTCTCTCTAAAATCATCAATCCTAAAAAAAAAAAAAAAAAAAAAAAAAAGATCTTGCTCTCTGAATATTTAGGTGAACAGTGCCTCAGCTTTTATCCTCCTCTTCTCCCACAGGACTACCCCAAGCTCAGCCAGTCTTACTATTCACTACTGGAAGTCCTGACCCAGGACCACATGAACTTTATTGCAAGTCTGGAACCTCATGTCATCATGTATATTCTCTCTTCCATTTCTGAAGGACTTACTGCACTTGGTGAGCACCTAGATTGGTTGCTTTTTACCACTTCACAGAAAGGGAGAATTTTGCCCCCATGTCCAAAAGGGTTACCGCTTTGGGGTATATGTATGACCCATGGATACATTCTCATCCATAAAAATTTAGCCACCCTATCCTAAGGACCAAGCACTCTGCTAGGCACTAAGGATATAGTAATTAATAACCACCCTATCCTTTCAGAGCTTTTTATCTGCTAGATGAAACAGACATGTAGATAAGTGCCTATTTACTGCACTTACCTACTTATGCACTACAGTAGGGATGCAGAGGGTGTCCTGTGAGAGCTGTTGGGAAGAATACCTAAACTCCTGGTTTTGAGGAGGTGGGGTCAAACAAGGCTGGCCAAAGGCATTGATATCAAAGTATAGGCCAAAAAGCTGAACGGGTTAGCAGGTTAGTGAAGAGGCTTCCTAGCAGCAGAGCAGCAAGTACTAGCACCTGCGGGCAGGAGTCGGGAAATCCAGGTGGCTGGCACACTGGTGCGGAGGAGCAGGGGAGAGAGGTGGATGGGGCAAATCTGGAGATCACACAGGGGCCCTCAAGCCCTATTAGAATATTGGATTCTTACCTGAGGATAGTGGAAGGAGGCTATGGAATGTGCTCACACAGCTCCACAAGTTTTCATCCTCCTCCATGTGGTTCCTGTCAACTCCTTTGTTTCTGGGCTGCCTTCAAGGAGTCTTAGTAGGTATGCATGTGTTCAGAGAATAAAAACCATTTTTTTATGTTAGGCTAAACCAAACCTAAATAGGAAGATTAAGTCAACTGTAAAATAATCACAATGTATTGCAAGTGCACATAGAACGACTTTGGATTGCCTGCTGTGGTGGGTTACACCTCCACGCCCCTCCTTTGACAGGCATTTACTTCCAGCAGGGTGCAGAGCCATTCCTAGGACAGTCCAGCCAAGGTATCCGACATTGCTTTGGAAAGCTGTTTGATAGCTTCTTGAAAATGGAGGGACATCTGCACAAACAGAAACGGAATGGTTGACTCTTTAATGGTTTATCCCTTAGTCCTCTGGCCTGTGCCTTACCTTGTCAGAGTTCTGTCCACAAGTCAGGCTGCAGTGTCCCCTTCGGTAAAATGCAGAGAGGAGTCTGCAGCTCCCTGTGTGCCCTCCACGCTCCCCGCAAAGTGCTTCGATGATAAGGAATACGGTATCTCTAACAAATTGCAAATGTTGTTAGGCAGTAGGAAGCTAGGTTTAATGACCTTCCTCCAGTAACTCAGACTTCTTGGATTCCCATCACAGCTTGTCCAGTTATTAGCAGTGTGATCTGGAGGCAAATCACATAACCTCTCCAAACTTTGGTTTATTCATTTGTAAAATGGAACACCTACCTCCTGGAGTTCTCAGGAGGATAAATTGGAGATAATACCTGAAAAATCCTTAACACAATATTTGGCACAGTAGAAATACTTGCTGGTTGTAAATTATTTGTCATTTTTTATGAAGCAGAAGACCTGTATCCATATCACATTGAGTCAGTAATGTCGATACTACTAATTTATATTGTCTATTACCACATGGTCACTTTCAAGCTTAGAATTGGACCTTGCTATATGATGGTGAGAGGTCAACAGGAAGCACCCAAGCACAGGGTGACTGAACTGGGACAGTCCCCAGGCTGCTGGGGTACCTCTTCCTCTAAAGGATCTCAGCTGAGGGCAGTCCCTTAGTTGCCCAGTCGCCATCAGCCATTCCATCCCTGCTCTAATCCACCCCTGCCCCTCATTCTTTTAGACACCATGGTATGCACAGGCTGCTGCTCCTGCCTGGACCACATCGTGACATACCTCTTTAAGCAACTGTCACGGAGCACCAAGAAGAGGACGACACCCCTAAACCAGGAGAGTGACCGTTTTCTGCATATCATGCAGCAGCATCCAGAGATGATCCAGCAGGTAAGGAACATGAGCATTGGGAGGTGATGTAGGGTGTCTTGCATTGAAGAACCTCTCAGAGAGGAGAAGCCAAGCAAAATGAGGAGTCTAACATCTCACCAGCCCAATGCTGCTGAAGTGAAATTTATGCCTTAAAATTGCCATGGATTTTGAGTTTGGTGAGTAATTATCAGATATTTAAAACCTGAAGAAGGATGGACAGCCCAGGTGGCTCAGTGGTTTAGCACCGCATTCAGCCCAGGGCGTGATCCTGGAGTTCCAGGATCAAGTCCCACGTTGGGCTCCCTGCATGGAGCCTGCTTCTCCCTCTGCCTGTGTCTCTCTCTGTCTCTGTGTTTCTCATGAATAAATAAATATTTTTTAAAAATGAAAAAAGAAAAAAAACCTGAAGAAGGAAAAAAAAGTTCTTAATTGTTTTTCCAAGTATCATACGAGCCTCTACGCCTTGGACCCATCCTCCTACAACGACTGTGTTCACCCATTGCTGTAAAGTTTGTACTCCCATTTACAAAATGGGAACAAGAATGCAGGATAAGGGGCACCTGGGTGGCTCAGTGGTTGAGCATCTGCCTTTGGGCTCAGAGTGTGATCGCGGGTCCTGGGATCAAGTCTTACATTGGGCTCCCCACGGGGAGCCTGCTTCTCCCTCTGCCTATGTCTCTGCCTCACTGTGTATGTCCCATAAATAAGTAAATAAGTATTTTTTAAAATGGGGGTGGGGAACGCCTGGGTAGCTCAGCGGCTAAGATCTGCCTTTGGCTCAGGGCATGATCCTGGAGTCCCAGGATCGAGTCCCACATAGGGCTCCCTGCCCGATGGAGCTTGGTTCTCCCTCTGCCTGTGTCTCTGCCTCTTTCTCTGTCTCTCATGAATAAATAAATAATTTTTTTAGAATAAAAAAGAATAAATAATTCATTTTTTTAAAAGAATGCAGGATAAAAGGAAATAACTGACCACACAGAGATCAAACCATATGTTTGCCATTTGTATGAAGCATCTTTCCAGAAGTAAGATTTGCAAAAATATACTAGATAAAAATCAATAAGGAAATGGGATCAATGGAATTATTTAGCTTTTAGCTATTAATTTTAACCAATCTCATCTTTGTCTGTTTTGTTCTCTAAAGAAACCGTGAAATAATTCATATTTGCATCATATCCTCAGAATGTTATAAAACTGTCTCCTCAAACAAGTACCTGGGAGCTGTAGTGTAAATTGATTTTGCCTACTGTAATCATTGTTTGACCCATCCCATTCCCCACAAAAATCAGGGTGAACTTGGAAGGTCCATTTTTAAAGGAATTATCAAACCAGTTTAAAGAATAGGACAGGAAATATGGTAGAAAATTTACCTTGTAATAGAGGATTAAAATAAAGCTTCATAAACTATTTGCCTGGCTTATCCTAGACAGAAGAGGCCTTCAACCCAACAGACTCTTCATTTAGAATCTATAATTCTGTCTTGGGTAGCTACACACTAGATCACTGCCTCAGATTCTCCATTTCCAGATGCTGTCAACGGTGCTGAACATCATCATCTTTGAAGACTGTAGGAACCAGTGGTCTATGTCTCGGCCCCTACTTGGCTTGATACTACTTAATGAAAAGGTAAGAGAGCTAGCCCCTGGTGCCCAGAGCCAGAAGCATGGATAGACACGCGTTTGGCTGTCATTTTCCAAGGCACTGTAAGAAACATTATAGGAACACCCCACAATGGTGAAGCAGAGAGAAAACAGCCCACTTTCTGAGCATGCACTGTTCATTTTTCAACAGCACATAATCAGTGAACTGTTAGAAGTCAGCATGTGTGGCAATTCAGACAAAGGATGAGGAAGTGTTATTAGGAGAGAATATACAGGGGCAGCCCGGGTGGCTCAGCGGTTTAGCACCGCCTTTAGCCCAGGGTGTGATCTTGGAGACCCAGGATCGAGTCCCACATCAGGCTCCCTCCATGGAGCCTGCTTCTCCCTCTCCCTGTGTCTGTCTGTCTCTCTCTCTTTTCTGTGTCTCTCATGAATAAATAAATAAAATCTTTAAAAAAAAAATATATATATATATATATATACACCTAGAGGGCAGACCACCTATGACCTAAATTCTAGTTCCAGCTCTACCACAAACAAACATAAGGAAGTCTAGAGGTTTCTATAAAAAGAACCTGGATCAGGGCACCTAGCAGGCTTGGCTGGTAGAGCATGTGACTTTTGATCTCACAGTCAGTTGTAGGTTCAAGCCCCACTTAGGGTGTAGAAATTACTTGAAAAATAAAATCCTAAAAAAGAAAAAAAAAGAAGAACCTAGATCAGATGACCCTTAGAGTATTTACACTTAAAACTCTTGATTTTCAAGTAAGATAAGGTACATTATCTTGCACATCCTTACCTGATTCAAAAAAGGTACCCCATTTGGTAGATAATTCTGTGTCTTAGAGAAGAACATCCTTTCAGCCCTGCAGATGAGGGAGAGCTAATCCCCATCTCCTCTCCTTACCATGTCTCACTCTGCCCTGCAGTATTTTTCTGACCTAAGGAACAGTATCGTGAACAGCCAGCCACCAGAGAAGCAGCAGGCTATGCATCTGTGTTTCGAAAACCTGATGGAAGGCATCGAGCGAAATCTTCTTACGAAAAACAGAGACAGGTGAGTGTAGAGGGCCCTACCGAGAAATCCTAGGCCATTTCTCAAGTCATCGAAACAGGAGATTCCTTAAGAGTCTTTTAGAGGCCATCTTAGAGCAGTGCTGTCCAGTAGAACAGGCCACATAAGTAACTTTAAATGTTTTAGTAGCCACATTTTAAAAAAGGTAAAAAGAAACAGACAAAATTCATTTTAATACATTGCATTTAATATATGCAGATTATCATGTCAATGTGTGATCCATATTTAAAAATTGAGAATTTTAACATTTCTTTTTTATTGTACTAAGTCTTCAAGATCCTGTGTATTGTACACTTAACAGGGCATCTCAGCTAGGATGCTAAATATTCATTTGAAATACTAAGACTTCATAAAATATACAGTTGACAAAATAGATTCCTATATACACTTAGAAGTTGGCTGTCAACTGAATTGGGTATCAGGCTTTTGTGAATTAATATTTAAATTGTATTTAATTAATTTGAAATTTGGCACTTTAATTTAAAATTAAGGTACAATTGGGGAACTGAATTTTAACCTCATTTTATTTGGCTGAGTTCTTCAACTGCACCGAGCACATTTCTAGTGTTCAGTAGCCATGCGCAGCTACCGCACATCCTGGCACTAAGCCCTGAGACCACTTCCTTCTCTTCATGTCCTCACTTTGGGAGGATTACTTCCCACCTCTGTGAGATGCTTTTTGTGTTGTCCTGAGCCGGAGATGGCCCTCAAAGCCCAGATTTGACCAGATCTCTGGGTCTGCCACAAGGTTGTCAGGTAGAAAGGTGTGCACAACTAGCCCAGCTTTCCACTAGGGTCTGAAGACTAAGGTTAACTGACCTTAGAAGCAAATTCATATATTCTGCCTCTCAGTAGCCACTTCTCTGCCAGAAATATTTTAGGCCGAGACCTCTCCCTCCCACCCTCCTCCCCCAACCTACATGCATCCCCTCTGCAGGTTCACCCAGAACCTGTCGGCATTCCGTCGAGAAGTCAACGACTCGATGAAGAATTCCACTTACGGCGTGAATAGCAATGACATGATGAGCTGACACCTCCTTGGACTCTACCTGTACAGAGCAGCGTCCCTTTGGTCTGGCCCAGAGGGGCAAACAATTACAAGGGAGAGGGCCTGGCTGACCCTGGCTCCCTCCTCCAGGGGTGTGGGGAAACTGGCAAAGTCAACTGGCTACTTCCCCAAGGAATAGGGGTGTGAGTGCACTCACTAGGGGGCAGGGCGCTGCTGGTTCCTGGGGGGTTGGGTGGGAAGGGTGGTGGGAGGAGATAGAGACACAAATGTGTGAGACTCCAGCCCCTCCTCCTGGGGCCACCCCAGGGGGCGGGGGGGGGCGGGGAACCCCCGGTGTCCTGCCACAACCTGCCTTGTATAAACATGTACATTTTTTCATAACATTTTGAACAAGGTTTATATTGACTCAAGTTTAAAAACAAAAAGTGTGACTGAAAAATTTTTACAGAGTCTAGTGCACCAATGCTGATGTGAGGGGTTATGTATGCGAGTGAGGAAAAAATGTGTATTCTGGTGGCCTGAAGCTTTACTGGACGAGGATGTGTGAACGTGCAGAGATATATTTAGTGACACAGTGTAGAGAGGCAAAAAAAAAAAAAAAAAAAAAAGGTAAAAATTCCAAATGTATATTTTTTCTTATTGCCCTTCCCTTGCCCCCCAAATTATCACTTCCTGTTACTGTATTACCCTTGTTATTAGGAACTCTAAGCCATGCGGAGCACCATCCTTCCCCTTCAACCATAGATGCTGCCCTAGGTCCCTTGACCTCTTGCAGTGACAGACAACTCCAGCTAAAAGTGTTTGGTGTTCTTAGCTTCATCCTTTTTCCCACTTTGCTTATCCTCATCCTCAGACAGATGCCTCTTGCTTTTATAAGTCGGATGTAACTCTATGACTTCGGGTTCTCGGTCTCTGTTAAAGGGAGAGACCGGAGAGAAGGAATTGAGCCAGTTGCTCTCCTGGTGAGCCATTTGGATGAGTCCACCAGAGGCCCAGTTGTGTGGCCAATAACTTTGAGTCTTCCCCAGCCCTTGAGGCAGTGTGTGTGGATGTGTGCGCGTGGATATTTATATATGTACCCTGCACTTGTGAATGTATGAACTGGAGGAAGTTACTACAGTGGAGGGGTTCTTAATAACAAGGTCTGCCTAGCATGAAGTATTTAACAATCTCCCAACCCTTTAAAAATATACATTTTTATAAAATGAAAACCATAATAAATGTTTTGAATATTAAAAAAAATTAACCTACAGAAGAAAATTAATGGAGAAAGCTATTTGCCTTGTACTTTTTCCACAATTGCTGCTGCTAGTTGTACGCATCTCTAGTTCAGCTCTTGCCCATGGGACACTCATCAATTAGGTTTTATCTTTATTTCTCTCCTTTACCCCCCAAAACAAGCCTGTTAATTTTTTTTTTTTCCTTCTCCTCTGGCGACTGTGTGGTGAATCCTTTCTTGCGTGATCAGGTTGCGGATAGACTTGTAAGGGTGTTTGCTGCATACAGTGTAAGCATTGTGACCGCCAATAAACTTCAATGGTTTCTACTGACCCGGCTTCAGCGATCAAGTCTAGTGTGTCTATAGGGCCATGTCTCACTCTAAACACACAAAAAATGTCTGAAACATGCATTCTTAAAAAAGCCAGTGGATGACCATTGCCTCTCACCCTTGTAAAATTAGCTTCTCATTCAATTAAATTTGACTCAATTTCTTTTAAAAATATGACTGTTTTATTTGAGGCAGATCTATAGATAGATATGCTCCTCTCCACAGCTATAGTGAAGCCACTCTACCTCTACTAGCTAATAACATGGCAACCAACAGAGAAGTAATAATCATAGAAAGCCCAGTTTTGTTAATGTTCTTTTAAAAAAAAAAATTTATTTTTTTTTTTAATTTAAGAGAGAGCGTTGTACAGGGGAGCAGGGGGAAAGGCAGAGGGAGAGGGAGACAAGGAGACTCCCCACTGAGCTCGGAGTGCAGCTCAGGGCTCAATCCTGGGACCCTGAGATCATAACCTGAAGCTGACTGAGTCACCCAGGTGCCCCTTTGTTAATGTTCTGACCTCTGCTCCTCTTATGTGGGCTGGGCTTCATTCCTGAAACCCTGACAAGTTCAAGGATCCGTTTTTTTTTTCCCTGCAGAGGAGTCATTAACACCATAGTTAATGACTATTTCTCGTCCCCATACTTTGTAGTTCCTAGGTATGAGAACTTCATTACCAGGAACATTATATCTGTATCTGTCCCTTAATGTAGATTTATAGCCAATGAATCCCAGGCTCTAGAGCGGTACTTAAAAAAAAAGATTTTCTTATTCACTTTATAGAGTGTAAGTGCGGGGAGAGGCAGAGGACAAGAACCACCCTCCTGTAGACTCCCTGCTGAGCACAGCCCCACACAGGGCTCAGCTAGATCCCGAGACCCACGAGATCATGACCCCAGCTCCACCGATGCTCCACTGACAGACCAGGTGCCACTCTTGTCCACCTTAGCTAGATGTCCTGCTACTTTTGTTTGCTGTTTCAGTGTTTTCTCAGGACTGTCTTGGTCCTAAGTTATTTTGAAGGCAAAAATTTCTATTCTCATAGCTAGAAGGCAAATAGAATTGACTCATCTTAGTCTATCTCTAAGCCTAAGAGAAATATAAAATGGTCAGGCTTCATTAATATGCAAAGCATTCCAGTCACATGCCCCAGTGACCTGGCATTCTAATTCTGTGGTGAATAAGATAAAAAAAAAAAAACAGCTTTCCAGGGGATCCCTGGGGCTCAGCGGTTTGGCGTCTGCCTTTGGCCCAGGGCAGGATCCTGGAGTCCCGGGATAGAGTCCCACATCGGGCTCCCAGCATGGAGCCTGCTTCTCCCTCTGCCTGTGTCTCTGCCTCTCTCTTTCTCTGTCTCTATGAATAAATACATAAAATCTTAAAAAAAAAAAAAAAAAAAAAAACTTTCCCACGGGTACTTGAAGAAGAACCTCCTCTCCCTCAACTATCCCGAGATGCTGCTTGATCAGCAAAGCCCCAGACCCCTCTTTTCCCTTCCACGAAAAGAGCTTGAGGTGAGAAACCCACCATATGTGGTGGCCTCCAAAGTGCAGTCTGGTCATGACAAACTGCCGTGGTAAAGTCTTCCACAGCCACAGCAAACTTTTTAAACAGTGAAGCTGTGCCTTTCTTGACAGTGAAAAGAGGGGGCACCCAAAAAATAGCCAAATAGGAAAATTTTTTTCTGGTCAAATTCTCAGCAATTTAACATGATCCATCCTTTAGAAAGCCAGTTATCTTTAAACCTTGGTTTTCCCCCAAGAAGTCATGTGGGGGTTTTATTCAGTTAAAATAGATTAGTTTCTGGGCTGTCCTGGGCAGTACGGTCAAGTGTCTTTAGACTTTTCTGACACAAACTGTACCTTCTGTTGACAACACACCTAAAGTGTTTATATACATAAATTGTATTATGTATGTGGTTTTTTTGTTGGCTCTGCCCAAATAAGGGTTATTTATTCTCACTAAAGTATAAATCAGATAGGAAGAATTCGGCCTAGGGTCAAACCTTTACAGTTAGATTTTAAGAAGTAATGACTTTCACCCAACTGTTTATTTTCTAGTAAGAGTGACAGCCTACTAAGAAATAAAGAGTTTTATATTCTGCAAACATGAACTTACTCTTTTAAGAACTTGTGGGGGTTTTCTTCTCCCAAGTGGAAAAATATTTTAACACTTTGTGAAATTTCAACCAGGTGCAGACACACCTTCCAAAATGTTCGTGGTCATGAGGTAACAGGAATTGAGTGTAGAGGGGACCCCTGGCTGGCTCAGCGGTTTAGCGCCTGCCTTTGGCCCAGGTGTGATCCTGGAGACCCGGGATAGAGTCCTGCGCTGGGCTCCCTGCATGGAGCCTGCTTCTCCCTCTGCCTGTGCCTCTGCCTCTCTCTCTCTCTGTGTCTCTCATGAGTAAATAAAATCTTTTTTAAAAATAAAAATAAAAAAGGAATTGGGTGTAGAGAGCCAAAGCACCTCTCGGGATCCTGTTTGCCAGCCCTTGCCCACCCGGGATGTTTGGCTACATCTACAAACACACCTCCGTTGTCTTCTAATGCCGCCACAGTGCCAAATGCCAAAGCAAAACAGGAAAGCAAAGATAATTACAGGGAACTGCAAAAGCCGTAAATCTGATAATAAGGCCTTGAAAAGTGTAAATGGCTATAACTCTCAAAGTCCTACTTCAGATATTTCAAAAAATAAAACTGAAAGGATAAAAGTGAACACACCAACCATAATTAATACATCTGCTAATTAAGTGCCAGGTAATGTCCTAGAACTCTTGCCTCTGTGGCTTGTCTCCTGGGCCCATCACATGCACCTTGTGTTTCTTAGATGCCCTGGAATTCCCTGGTCAGCCGCGTTGGTGTATTTCAGGAGCCGTGGGTCAACTCAACAAACCGGTGCTAGACAGTGGGACATCCGTCACATGAGCAGACTGGATGGGACCAAGCTTAGGACAGTATCCGCCTTCCCCAGAAAACCCTTCTGGGTTTCAGGGCAGCCTGATGCTGCTGCTCTGTTCACTCACCCAACACTTAGCATCCACTTCAGGACAAATACCTTTTGGATGGTCAGAAACAAAAGGAAACCCAAAAGCAAAAAACCACTGGCAAGGCTAATTCGTTCCCAGTGTTCGGCACAAGATCCTTCGACGGTACGGACCACTCGCACCTACACGGGCGCCACGCGCTGGTGCCGGCAGCCTCCCGGCGGGCACCCTCCCGGCGGGCAGCACGCCCGGACCGCAGGCCCGAGGACCACGCGCCGGGCCCCTGCAGAGGCCGAGGGGCCGCTGTGCCGCCGGCTGCGGAAGGGGGGCGGCCTCGGCGGTATTCTCGGGGCCCGAGGACCCGCGCTCCGCTCCCGCGAAGGGAAGGCCACCTCTGGAGGCGGAGGCGGAGGCGGAGGCGGGTCGAGTCGAAGGGCAATGAGCGCGCAGACACGCCTCAGGGGCCGCGGGCCAGCACCGCTGCGGCGCCCCGCCCGCCCGCCCGCCCGCCCCTCGGGCCCCGCTCCAAGCCCTCTGCCCGCCTCCCCCCGCGGCCTCCTCGCCCTCGCGTCCCCGCAACCGAAACGTGCCCCTTGCGGGCCGGGACCTCGTGGAAGGACTGCGGCGAAGGCCCAACACAGCCCGCCCGCCCCGCCCCGCCCCGGTGCCTGCTGTGGGGGAGCGGACGCAGTCGTCGCCATAAGCCTCTACTGAAAGGAAACGAGCAGAAGCCGCGAACTCCAGCCCGTTGGCCTCGCAAGGGAAAAGGTTAAGAGTTCACCCCCGCCCCGCGCGTCTGCCCCGGAAGAGGTCCCGCGCGCTCCTTCCGGCCCCGGCGCGTCTGCGCACAGAGGCCCTCTCGGCGCCGGCGATCGCCCCGCCCCGCCCCGCCCCGCCCCGCCCCGCCCCGCCCCGCGGTCCTGCGCAAGCGCTGTCGTGAGCGCCGGCGGTGCTGGCGGGGCGGGGCGGGGCGCTGCGGTCTCGCGCGTCCTTCTCGGGGAGGGCGGAGCTGGCCCCTGCGGCCCCAGGACCCCCGCCCAGCCTGCCCGGTGCAGGCTCGCGTTCCCGCGGCCCCGCGGCCTCGGTCCCCGGCTGGGAAGGACTCCGGGGGAGGCAGACCTCTGCGGGGACGGTGGCTGGCGGCGCGGTTTGCTCCGGGAGTGCGGAGGGGGCCCGGGCCGCGCGGAAACCCGGGGCGTGAGGCTCCCAGGCCTGCCGACGAGTCCGGTTGCGGGGTGGGGCGCGGGAGGCCGAGCGTCGGTGCTCAGGGCCTCGGGGTCCCGAGGCTGCGAGGCTGCGAGGCTGCGCTGCGGAGCAGGCCCGAGCCCCGCCTGTCGCACCTGCCCGCTGGCGGGTCTGTTGCGCAGGAGTCGATCAGGGATGGGGGCGCTGGGGGGGGCCGGGGCCGGGGCCAGCCGACCTGGTGGCCGTGGGCGGGTGAGCCGCAGAGGATCGGGGGTTCCGGTGGGAGGGCGGCCGCGGGGAGGGCGGGGAGCCCCGGGGAGCCCGAGCGCACTCGGGTCCGCGGACTCCGGGCGCCTGGACAAGACCCCAGAAAACGGGGGGCACACGCCCCAGGCCTTCTCTAGGACGTACCAGACAAAGCCACTTAGGAAACAGCAGGGGCGCGCGGGGGCTCGGCGGGTGAGCGCCGCCTGCAGCCCGGGATGTGGTCCTGGAGGCCCCGGATCGAGTCCCGCGTCCGGCTCCCTGCGCGGAGCCTGCTGCTCCCTCTGCCTGTGTCTCCGCCCCTCTCTCTCTCTCTCTGTGTCTCATGAATAAATAAAATCTTAAAAAAAAAAACTTAAGACTAATATCCCTCATAAACGCAAAAAAAAAATCTTAAAATATAAGCGAATTAGATCCAGGAATATATGAGAAGGATAATATATCATGACCAAGTGGGAATGATCCTAGGAATGCAAGGTTGGTTTAGGACATTCAGAAAAACGAATAAATGTAATTAGCCATGTAAATAAAATGAGAGAGAAAAGGCTGATCAAGTCAGTAGATTAAAAAAAAAACCATAGGACAACATTTAATAAGATAAAAATTCTCAGCAAATTAGGACTAGGAGGAAACCTCCTTTACCTATTAAAAGACATCTAAGAAAAACCTAATCACCAACAGAAGTAATGGTGAAAGACTGAATGTTTCCCCGAAGATCAAGAAGAAAGAAAGGGTACCTGCTTTACCACTTGTATTTAACATTGTACTTCAGGTCCTAATGAGAGCACATAGGCACTTAACTAATTAATGGCACAAATCAAAAAGAAAGAAATGAAACTAGTCACAGATGTCACAGTTTGGGGATCGGAAAGCTACTAGAACTACTTGAATTTAGCAAAATCACAGAATACAAGGTCAGTGGACAAACACCAACTTTATTTCTATATCCTAAGAATAAGCTATTAGAAGATGAAATTTCAAGGGCACCTGTGTGGCTCAGTGGTTGCATGTCTGCGGTGTCTGCGGTGGGCTCAGGGTGTGATCCCAGGGTCCCAGGATGGAGTCCTGCATCCGGCTCCCTGCAGGGAGCCTGTTTCTCCCTCTGCCTATGCCTCTGCCTCTGTGTGTGTGTCTCTCATGAATAAATAAAATCTTTTTAAAAAATGATGAAATTTCAAAATACGTATTATTTGTTCTAGCATCCAAAAACATGAAATACATAGGAATAAATTTAACAAGATATATGACTAACTTGTACACTAAAATCTTTAAAGCACTGCAAAGGACAATCTAAACAAATGGAAAGATCGTAACATGGTCATTGTTTGGATGACTCAAAATTGTGATGTCTTTCTCCTCAAATTGAACTATGCATTCAACAAGATCCCAATAAAAATGCCAGAAAGTTTCTTCATAGAAACTGTCAAGCTGATCCTAAAATTTATTTGAAAATCCAAAAAATTGGGGCACCTGGGTGGCTCAGTGGTTAAGTGTCTGCCTTTGACTCAGGTCATGATCCCAGGTCCTGGGATTGAGTCCTGCATTCGGCTCCACATGGAGCCTGCTTCTCCCTCTGCCTACGTCTCTGCCTCTCAAGGAAAGGAAAGGAAAGGAAAGGAAAGGAAAGGAAAGGGGAAAGGAAAGGGGAAAGGAAAGGGGAAAGGAAAGGGGAAAGGAAAGGGGAAAGGAAAGGGGAAAGGAAAGGGGAAAGGAAAGAGGAAAGGAAAGGAAAGGAAAGGAAAGGAAAGGAAAGGAAAGGAAGAAAGAAAAGAAATGCAAAAAATCTAGAATAGCCAAAACATTTTGAAATAGAAGAACAGAGTTGGAGAGCTCAACTACCTGATTTCAAGGTATACTGTAATGCTACAGTAATCAATACTATAGTGCTGGCACTAGGACAGACAAATCAACGGAAAAGAAAAAAAAAGTCCAGAAATAGACCAACATGTACATGCTTATTTGATTCTCCACAGAAGTGCCGAGGTATTTCAATAGAAAAAGGGTAGTCTTTACCATAAATGGTGCTAGAGAAACTGAGGATTAACTTGGGAGAAAAAAAGAAACAAACCTAGCCCCTTACCTAACACCACACACAAAAATTAACTTCAAATAGATCACAGATGTAAAAGTAAAAGCTCAAACCACAAGACTTCCAGAGGAAAACTTAGGAGAAAATTTTCACGGCCTTGGGTTAAGCAAAGATGTCAAATGCCAAAGCCATGCCCCATAAAAGGAAAAAAAAATGATTAGCCTTCATTAAATTTTAAAATTTCTCTCTTCAAAAGATACCACTCGAAAGTGAAAAGATAAGGGGCACCTGGGTGGCTGAGTGGGTTGAGCATCTGCCTTCAGCTCAGGTCATGATCCCAGGGTCCTGGGATGGAGGCCCAGGTAGGGGCTCCCCACTCAGTGGGGCCCCTGCTTCTCCCTCTCTCTCGCCCCTCTCCCCTGTCCATGTGCACATGTGCTCTATCTCTCAAATAAAAATCTTTAAAAATAATAAAATAAAAATGAAGAATAGACAAGCCATTGGCAGCAGTAAAAGAATATTTGTAATGCATATACATGACACAACACAGATATCCAAAGTGTATAGAGAATCCCTACAACTTAATAATAAACCAAAATAGCCCAATTTAAAAATGGACAAAGTATTTAAACAGGTATTTTGCAAAAGAAAGTACACAAATAACCAGTAAACACTTGAAAAGCTGGTCAACATTACTTGTCATCAAACACAAACACAGGAGATGTCACTGTATACATGTATATGTCCCCTGGAATGGCTATGATTTAGACAACTGGGGGATCCTTGGGTGGCTCAGCGGTTTAGTGCCTGCCTTCAGCCCAGAGCGTAATCCTAGAGTCACGGAATTGAGACCCGCATCGGGTTCCCTGCGTGGAGCCTGCTTCTCCCTCTGCCTGTGTCTCTGCCTCTCTCTCTTTCTCTCTTTGTCTCTCATGAATAAATAAATAAAATCTTTAAAAAGGAAAAAAAGAAGACTGACAATGCCAAGTGTTGATGAAGATGTATGGCAACTGGAATTTTCATTCACTGCTGGCAGAAATGCAAAATGGCACAGGAATTCAGAAAATAGTTTAACAGTTTCACATAAAGTTTAATATATCCAGCAGTTCTGCTCCTAGGTATTTATCAACGAAAAACTAAAACATATGTCCAAGCAAAGACTTGCTCTCTAATGTTCACAGCATTTTTATTCATAATACGTGTCTAAAACTGAAAACTACCCCAAATATCCATCAACGGGTGTATCGATCAGAGATGTATCCTAAGGAATTGGCTTCATGCAGTTATGAGGACTAGCTACAAGTCTGAAATCTGCAGGACAGGTCATCAGAAAAAGCAAACTGGAAGCTCTCTGGCAGGAGCTGAAGCTGCAGTCCACAAGCAGAACTTTTACAGGGAAACCTCAGTTCTGTCCTTAGAGGCCTACAACTGATTGGACCAAGCCCACCCACATTACTAAGAGTAATCTTTATATAAAGGCAGCTAGCTGGAGGGACGCCTGGGTGACTCAGCGGTTGAGCATCTGCCTTTGGCTCAGGGTGTGATATCTGGGTCCCCAGATCCAGCCCCACATCGAGCTCCCAGCAGAGACCCTTCTTCTTCCTCTGCCTGTGTCTCTGCCTCTCTGTGTGTGTCTTTCATGAATAAATAAAAATCTTAAAAAGAAAAAGGCAGCTGGTTGTAGGTGTCAATCACCTCTACAAAATGCCTTCATAGCCACATCATCATCAGTGTTTGACTGAATAAGTGGCTATGATAGCCTAGCCAAGGTGACACATGAAACTGACCAGCAGTGACTGGGTATACAAACTGTGGAATACTACTCCACAAGAAACACAAACTACTGACAGAAGTAACAGTATGGAAAAATAAGTCTCAAACAGTTTTGTACAACAAATAGGGCAGACGAAAAGACCCTGCAGGATTCTACTTATATGAAATTCTAGAACAGTCGATAATGATCCACAGTGTCAGAAAACAGGTGTTTGCCTGATGTCAATTAGGCATTAAGGTGAGGATATTGACTGCAAAGGGAAACAAAATTTAGGAGAGAGGTGGAAATTACAACTGGACTGTGGTGGTGGCTACGCAGGTATATACATTTGTAAAATTTTATCAAATGATGCATTTTTTAAGATTTTTTTTTGAAGACTTTATTCATTTATACATGAGAGGCAGAGAGAGAGAGAGAGAGAGAGAGAAGCAGGCTCCATGCAGGGAGCCGGATGTGGGACCCAGTCCCAAGACCCTGGGGTCACAGCCTGAGCTGAAGGCAGACACTCAACCACTGAGCCATCCAGGCGTCTCTAAGATTTTATTTTTATTTTAGATTTTTTTATTTATTTACTCATGAGAGACACAGAAGGAGAGGCAGAGACACAGGCAGAGGGAGAAGCAGTCTTCCCCAGGGGAGCCCGATGGGGGACTCGATCCTGCAACTCTGGGGTCCCATACTGAGCTGAAGGCAGAGGCTCAACCACTTAACCATCCACGCATTCCAAGATTTTATTTTTATAAGTAATCTCTACACCCAATGTGGGGTTTGAAACTACAGCCCTGAGATCAAGAGTCACTTGCTCCACTGACTGAGCCAGCCAGGCACCCCAAATTATACATTTTTTAAAATATTTTATTTATTCATGAGAGACACAGAGAGAGGCAGAGACACAGAGGGAGAAGCAGGCTCTCTGTGGGGAGCCTGATGCAGGACTCGATCCCAGGACCCTGGAATCATGACCTGAGCAGAAGAAGACAGATGCTCAACCACTGAGCCCCCCCCTCCCAGGTGCCCCAAATTATACACTTTAAACGAATGCATTTTGTATATAAATTATTTCTCAATAAAGTTGATGTGTTAAAAAGGGGGGGGAGGAGCTGATTCCTGCACAGCAGAAGCTCCAGTCAAGGTTCCAGAGACATATTTCTAGTTCCTATAGCACCATTTTGGGCAAAGACTATCATTTCCTTTTTTTTTTTTTTAAGATTTATTTATTTATTTATGAGAGAGAGAGAGAGGCAGAGACACAGGCAGAGGGAGAAGCAGGCTCCATGCAGGGAGCCCAATGTGGGACTTGATCTCGGGTCTTCAGGATCACACCCTGGGCGGAAGCCGGTGCTAAATCGCTGAGCCACCCGGGCTGCCCAAGACTATCATTTCCTTATTGAAAAGCATTGAGCGCTATATGTAGGTGCGAAGTTTCCTGGATGGGAGTGAAGGATGCAAGTGCAATGAGATCAACTATGCTTCATTTAAAGGAAAGAAGGAGGGAAAGAGGAAGGAAGGGAGGGAGGGAGGGAGGGAGGGAGGGAGGGAGGGATTAGAACTGAATCAGAGAGATCCCTGTTTTCTTCTGACTCGCAGAGATGTCACAGGAGGGAGACAGGGGGGATGTGGTCAGATGAAAACCCCCTCCCCCTCACCCCCCCACCCCACGCAAACATTTAATGCTCCGCTGTGCCCTGTGAGCTGCCCTTCAAGGGTGTCGGGTGGGGTATTCCTCACCCGCTGCCACGGCGGCCTCTGCTGACCAAACGCATTCGCCCTCTTGCTGGCCCCGGGAGAAACCCTCCTCCGGGAACAGGGCTCCTCCTCTCTGGGGACCGTGACCCTGGGGGTCCGGGCCTCCCGGCCTTGGAAAAGGCCCCCACCTAGGGGGGAGGGAGAGGGCAGGCCACCCACGCCGGGCAGCCTCACCCATCAGGCCTCGGCGAGTCCCCAGGGGCCGCGAACGAGGCGCTCGCAGCCGGGGCCTGGGGCAGCAGCAGCACCTTCACCTGCGAACCCGTTAGAAATGCGAAGCTCCCTGGGCGGCCCCAGCCCGCCGTGCCGAGCCCCGCGCAGGTGGGAGGGGCGGAGCTTCAGCGGCCGCAGGTGCGCGGGGCAGCCGGCGGGAAGGGCTGGGGAGCAGACTGCGGCAGGAGGGCCCCTCCTTTAAGGCTGGGAGGCGCCCCTGCCGCGCCCCGCGGGCCTCCTGACAGCCGACCCGACGCGGCCCCTTTCCAGCCCCGGCGACCTCGGCGCCCAGCGCCCCGCCTCCCGCCGGCCGGGGGCTCGGGATCCGGGGGGGGATGCGGGGCGAGCGGGGCTGGGGGCCCGGCTCTGCTCACCGCGGACGCCCCTCCCGCACAGCCGCCGCGCCCCCCGCGCCCCCCGCGCCCCCCGCGCCCCGCGCGCCCCCCGCGCCCCCCGCGCCCCGCGCCATGAACCTCAGCAGCAGCAGCAGCGCTGCCGAGAAGGCGCCCGCAGCCGTGCTCTGGGGTGAGCGAGGGCCCGGCTGCTCCCGAGCCGGGTGGGGGAGCGGGGCGGGGAGCCGGGGAGCCCCCTCCCCCTGAGCCGGCCCCCTCGCTCCTCTCCCTTCTCAGGCTGTGAGCTCAACCAGGAGAAGCGGACCTGGACGGTCAAACCCCAGAAGGAGGGCAAGCAGGACTCGAAGCTGTTGCTCTGTACGGTGGGTGCCGCGCACCCCCCCCCCCCCGCCCCCGGGAAGGGCGGCCGCCTGCAGCCCGAGGGGCCTGCACAGCTGCGGGGGGCGGGGGCAGGCGGACTCTCGGGGACCAGACCGCTCCGGTGGTGAGGGGGCCTGTCTTCAACCGCCCTCAGATTTGCTTGGGGGAGAAAGCCAAAGAAGAGATGAACCTGGTGGAAATCCTGCCCCCGGCCAGCCCGGACGACAAACAGGTCAAGCCCATCACCATCGCCTCGCTCCAGGCCTCCGTGCTACCCATGGTGAGCCTCTCCCCGCCGGCTTCGGGAGACTGCCCGCCCTGGGCACCTGCTCAGGCCTCACCCCCGGGGAGCGGATGGGCAGGCCCAGAGAGGGGGTGCAGGCCTCCTGCAGGGGGGCAGCGCTGCCAGAGAGGCCCTGTAGCCCATGAGCGAGAGCCCTGGGTTTGGAGGCAGAGAGCCCCACTTCCATCCCAGCCCACCCTTTCCTAGCTGCGTGACCTTGGGCAGGTCCACCGCTCTTCAGAATCACCTTTTTTTTTTTTAAGTTTTTGATGCTGGTGAGAGGACACTGTTGATGACTTCCATACTGATTGTCCATCCAGAAACTCTCTTATTTCTAATAATTTATCATGAGTTCTCTTTGCAAATCATCATTGTTAATGGCATTTTTGTGTGTCTTTTTTAATCTGACTATGCTGCCTAGGGTCTCCAGTATAATATCGGGTAAGATTATAACGGTAAATGTCCTTGTTTCATTCTTGGTGTGTGTGTGTGTGTGTGTGTGTGTGTGTGTGTGTGTGTATACACACATATATATCGTGTGTATATATATATCTTGATATATATATCATGTATATTTTTATAGCTTATTTATTTGAGAGTGTGTGAGCATGGTGGGGAGGGGCAGAGGGAGAGGAAGAAAAAATCTTAAGCAGACTTGGAGCTGGTGCAGGGCTGACCCTGAGATCATGACCTGAGCTGAAACCAAAAGTCTGCTGCCCAACTGAGCCACGCAGGTGCCACTCTATGTATATTTTGAAAGGAATGCTTCTAATGTTTCTCCACCATGTTTCTCCACATGTTTGGTAAGCCTAGTCCTGCTCTGCCTTTTAAAACTGGGATTTCTTCATTTTAATCGTAAATGGTTATCAAATGCTTTTCTATTCAGGTCACCATAAGCTCTTTTTTCTTTAACCTGTTAATGTGGTAAGTTATATTAATAGAATACTATTCAACCAACTTTGCATTCCTGACAAACACTACTTGATCATACTATAAATTTCTACATTTGCTTTGCTAATATATTAAAACTTATATTTAAAAAAAAACCTTATATACTCAGGAGTTTATAGGCCAACCACACTTATCTTATTTGAGTGTCAAGCGATACTAGCCTCTCGAACTAGGGGATGTAGTGTTCTCTCCTTCTATGTGGTGGAACAGTGAATGTGAGACCAATGTCCTCTGTCCCTAATCCGGGAGGTTTATCTGTAAAACTGCCCTCAAACCCTTTTTTCCCTTCTATCTATGAGATTTCCCTAGACCATTCCTTGCCAGGGTTTTAAAGACCATTTATGCAAATGAACACTCTGGTATTTATTTCTGCCACTCTCTTTCATGCTCCAAATCCTCTGTCCAACTCAATATATTTAATAGCTATCTAGGAGAGAACCCATACTTAACAAATCTAAATCCAAACTCTTGATTGTTATCTATAATCTCTTCCCCCACCCCCAAACCTGATCCTCTCCCAGGATATAATTGCTCTTCCAGTTAATCAGGACAAAAACTTCCTTCTCAAACACTGCATATCACCAGCAAATCCTGTTGGCTCTACCTTGAGAGTATACACCAGTCTGACCACCTCTCACCACCTCCCTTCTATACCCTGGTCTGGATGACCATTACCTCTTGCTCAATTTTATTGCAGGGCCTCCTATCTGGTCTACCTACCTCAACCCTTGGTTCCTTATAGTCTGTCTATTCCAGGGTTCGACAAACTGCAGGATTAAACCCAGCCCAATGCCTATTTTTGTAAATAAAGTATTATTGAAACACAGCCACACTCTTATGCCTGCTATTTTCCCTTGGTAACAGCAGAACTGAGTCATCTCCACAGAGACCGTATGGTTCATAAGCCTTAAATATGTATCAAATACAGAAAAAATTTCCCCAACCCCTGGTCTATTCTATGCACAGCTGCCAGAAGGATCCCTGTATTGTTTATTGTTTTGTTTTGTTTTTTAGCATTTAAGTGATCTCTACACCCAATGTGGGGCTCAAACTAAGACCTCAAGATCAAGAGTTATATATTCTTCGGACTGAACCGGCCAGGTACCCCTAGAAGGATCCTTTGAAAAGTCAGACCATGTTGCTTCTCTGCTAGAACAGTTAGGTCAGTGGTTTCCCATTTCACTTAGGATGAAATCCAAGATCATTTATGTTCTAGCCCGCAAAAACCTCTCTCAATTCCAACCTCTGCTACTCTCTGCTCCCTAACCCTGTTCAAACCACGCTGGCTTCCTTGCCTGTGCCTTGGAAATTCCAAACATACCCCCTCCTAGGAGTCTTGCATTTACTGTTCCCGTGCTAAGGACACACTTGCCTCCCACTTCAGTTCAACTTTATTCATATGTCCTCTCACTGAAGAAGTCTTCCCTGACTACAGACAGCACCCCCTCTTCCTATCCTTCCATAATCACTTTTCCTCCCCATGGGACCCGTCACTGGCTCAGTCTTCATATGTGCCTTGTCTTTCTCCCCAGCCAGGATATAAACTCTAAGACAGCAAAGACCGCCTATTTATTTATTGCTTTTGCCACACTACCTATGTAATAGTGTCTGGTATATTGGAGAAACTCAACATACAATTAGTGAATACAGAAGTGAACAAACCATATGTGACTGGTTTGATTTTATTTTTTATTTTTTGGTTTGATTTTAAACTATCGTCATTTCATAGTTTTAGGTCTCAATGTTTCCCTTTCTTTGAGTCAGTTCTTGGATCTGCTCTTTTGAGGTATAATTTATATATAATAAGATTCACCAATGCTAAGTATACCCCCTGATGCATTTGACAGATGTATGTAATTGTGTAGCTGCCATGACAATCAAGGTAGAGAAAATTTCCATTCCCCCCCCCCAAAAAAATTTCCTTATGCCTCTTTGCAGTCAGCCCTTTCCCCCTTCCACTGTCTCTGGCAACCAATGATCTACTACTTTCTGTCTCTATAGTTTCTAGAATTTCATTTCAACGGAATCACACAATGCGTAGTCTCTCGTACCCAGCTTTTTTCACTTAGCGTAACGCTTTTGAACTTCATCCATGCTGTTGGTGAAAGAATCACATGCTCCTTTTTTATATCTGAGTGATAATCTGTTCTACAGATACATATATACGTCGAGATTTATTCATTCACTTGTTAATGGATATTTGGGTAGTTTCTAGTTTTATACTACCATGAATAAAGACTGCTATGAGCATTTGAGTGTATTTGTAACCACATATGTATGTTTTCATTCCTCTGAAATTGAGTTAATTTCATTCCTCTGAATTGAGTAAATACCTAGCAGTAGAATTACAGGATCATACAGTCAGCCTATATTAAACTTTATTCCGCCTTCCCATCCTCTTGCATATGTTCGACTTTATACAAAACTGCCAAGCTATTTTCCAAATTACTATACCATTTTGCATTCCTACCAGCAACGTATGAAAATTCCGGTTGTTTCACATCCTTACCAACACTTTGCATTGTCAGTCTTAATTTTAGCCATTCCTGTGTGTGTGTGTGTGTGTGTGTGTGTGTGTGTGTATTGGCATCTCATTGTGGTTATTATTTACATTACTTCTTAGGGGTTTTTTGACTAAAAAAACCCTCTTTTGCAAAAAGCCTGTTTAGATATATTTCTCATTTTAAAATTGAGTTATTCTTATTAAGCTGTGGAAGTTCTTTATATACTTTGGATACAAGTCTTTTATCAAAACTATTTCAGGGGCGGCTGAGTGGCTTAGTCAGTTAAGGATCTGCCTTCAGCTCAGGTCAGGATCTCAGAGTCCTGGGATTGAGCCCCAGGGAGTCGTCTTCTCCCTCTATCCCTTCCCCCACTTGTGCTCTCTTCTCTCTCTCAAATAAAATCTTTAAAAATGTATTTATTTCATATATTTTCTCCTAGTACATGGCTTGCTTTTGCATTTCATAATCATTTTTTTGAGGGCCACAAGTTTTTAATTTTTATGAAGTCTAATTTAACATTTTTTTCCTCTTTTTTTTAAAAGATTTTATTTAGGGACATCTGGGGGGGCTCAGTGGTTGAGCGTCTGCCTTTGACTCACGTCATGATCCTGGGGTCCTGGGATCAAGTCCCACATCGGGCTCCCCACAGGGCACATGCTTCTCCCTCTATCTATGTTTCTGCCTCTCTCTCTGTGTCTCTCATGAATAAATAAAATCTTTTCCAAAAAAAAAAAAGATTTTAAGAGAGAGAGCGAGTGTGCACCTGTGCAAGTGCATGAGTGGGGAGAGGGAGAAGCAGACTCTGTACTGAGCAGGGAGCCTGCTGTGGGGCTGGATCCCAGGACCCTGAGATCATGACCTGAGCCAAAGGCAAAGAAAGGCTTAACTGGCTAAGTCACCCAGCCCCTGAAATTTTTTTCTCATATGGTTCGTGTGTGTGTGTGCGTGTGTGTGTGTGTGTGTGTGTGTCCTGAGAAATCATTGCCTAAACTAAGGTCAAAAATGTTTTTTCCTAAATTTTCTTCTAGGAGTACTATTGTTTAACTCTTAGAGTCAATGATCCATTTCTTTCTTTTCTTTCTTTCTTGATTTTACTTATTTATTCATGAGAGACAGAGAGAGACAGAGACCTAGGCAGAGGGAGAAACAGGCTCCCCTCTGGGAGCCCAATGTGGGACTTGATCCCAGGACTCCAGGATCACGACCTGAGCCAAGCTCAACCACTGAGCCACCCAGGTGCCCCCAATGATCCATTTCAAGATAATATTTTTTGCCTGATCTAAAGTAAGGATAGAGAAACAAGTTTAGCAAGTCGATATCCAGTGCTTTAGCACCACATTTTTTTTTTTTAAAGACTGTCCTTTCACTGTACAATTTTGTTGGGATTTTGGTACAAATCAGTTGCCCGCCTATGTATGCATATATTTCTATATTCTGTTCCACTGGTTTACTTTTTGCCTTTACTCTTATAACAGAGTGACTTAATTATTGTAGTTTTATAGTAAGTCTTAAAATTAGTGTGAGTCTTCCAACTTTGTAGTTCTTTTCCAAAATTGTGTTGGCAATGCTAGGTCCTGAGCATTTCCATAGAAATTTCAAAGTAGGTTTTCTTTACAAGTCAGTCTGTTGAGATTTTGAATGAGGTTGTATTGAGTCTATGGACTCCTTTGAGAGGAATTGGCATCTTAGCATTTTTGAGTCACTAATAACTGAACATATGTTTCTCTATTTATGTCTTTTACTTTTCATTCTAAGGTATGTCTTTAACTTTCCTATTATTTTGTAGATTTCAGGGAACTGGTCATGTACATACTTTGTAAAATCACCCCAACATTTGGGGTGCTATTGAAGACAGCATTAATGCATTTATTGAAAGATAATTCATGTGCCATAAGCTTCACCTGTGAAGGTCGACAATCAGATAGTTTTTAGTAAATTAAGGGTGGTGTAACCATCACAATCTAAGTTTAGAACGTTCTTGTCACCCCAAAAAGTAACCCCATACCTACTAGCAGTCACTCCCTACCCCCTACCCCTGCAGCACTAGGCCACCATTAATCTGTTTTCTGTCCCTCTAGATTGGCCTGTTCTGAGCAGTTCATATAAATGGAATCATAAAACATATGGTCTTTTGTGACTGCTTCTTTCACATAGCATAATGTTTTTAAGATTCATCTATGCTATAGCACACAACAGTACTTTCTTCTTATTGCCAAGTGATATCCATTGTATGAGCCACATTTCATTTATCCACTCAGCAGTTGATGGACATTTGTTTTATTTCTACCTTTTGGCTATTATGAATGCTGTTGTGAACATTCATGCACAAATTTCTGTATAACCTATGTTTTCATTGCTCTTGATCATGTACCTGGGAGTACAATTATTAGGTCACATGGTAGCTTTCCGTATATAACATTTTGAGCAACTGCCAGATTGTTTTCCAAAGCAGTCTCACCATTTTACAATCCTAACAGTGTGTGAGGATTCCGATTTTCCCACATCCTTTAAATACTTGTTATTGTCTGTAATTTTGATTAGTCGTTTTATTGGGTGTGAACTGGCAGTTCAATGTGGTTAATTTTTTTAAAAGATAATTATTTATTTATTTATTTATTTGTTTATTTATTTATTTGAGAGAGAGAGAGAGAGAGAGAGAGCAGGGGGAGGACCAGAGGGAGAAGGACAAGCAGACTCCACCCTGAGCAGGGAGCCTGATGCAGGGCTGGATCCCAGGACCCCAGATCATGACCTGAGCTGAAATCGAGAGTCAAACACTTAACCAACTGCAGCACCCAGGTGCCCCCAATGTGGTTTTGATTTGCTTTGCCTAATGACTCTTTTGATTGGTCATTTGTGTATCTTTTTCAGAGTATTGTCTCCTTAGGGGTTTATTCATTTTTTTTAATTGTGTTTGAGTTTGATATTTTAATATTGGTCTTTAAATCATAGTTTTTTTATATACTCTCCATACAAGCCTCTTATCAGACGATTTACAAATATTTTCTCCCATTTTCTGAGTTGTCTTCTCACTTTCTTGATGATGTCACTTGAAGCACAAAAGTTTTTAATTTTGATATAGTTCTATCTATATGTTTTGTTGCCTGTACTTCTGGTGTTGAATCTAAGAAACTGTCACCTAATCAAGGGTCATGAAAATTTGATTCAATATTTTCTTCGGGGAGTTTTATAGTTTTAATTCTTATCATTAAGTCTCTGGGCCATTTTGAGTTGTTTTTGTATATAGTATAAAGTATACAAATGGTCGGCTGACTGGTTGGCTCAGTTAAGCATCTGACTTCGGCTCAGGTCTTGGTCTCAGGATCCTGGGATCAAGCCCTGGGTTGGGCTCCCTGTTCAGCAGTGAGTCAGTTTCTCCCTCTCCCTCTGCCCCTACCCCTTCCCCTCCAATAGTGCTCACATCGTTGCTTGTTCTCTCTCAAATAAATTTTTTAAACGTTTAAAAATGAATAAATAAAACCTTTTTTTAAAAAAAGGAAGTACCCAAATGACATTTTAATTTTTCATTTTATCATTGTTCAGGAATAGTATAGTTATATAATTGTTTTTTGTCTTATCTGACCTTGCTAAACTTGCATATAAGTCCTAGCAGCTTTTTGTTGATTCTTTAGAATTTGTTATGGATTTATTCATGTCATCTGTAAATAAAGTCAGTTTAACTTCCTGCATTTCTTTTTCTTGCCTTCCCTCACTGATGAGGACTTCGAGTATAATGTTGAATAAAAGTGGTAACAGCAGGTCTATCCTTGCCTTCTTCCAGCCTTTTACCATTAAGACAGATGAAGGATTTTTATAGATGTCCTATATGAGGATGAGGATGTTGCCTTCTAATTCTAATTCCCTGAGCTATTTTATCATGAATGGATGTCAAGTTTTGTCCAAGAATTCTTTTCTACATCTATTGAGGTTATTTTTTTCCTTTACCCTGTTATGTGGCAAATTACATGTATTGATTTTTCAATTTTTATTTATTTTCATTTTAGTTTAGTTTTTTTTTTTATTTTAAGTATGCTCTATGCCTAACATGGGGCTTGCACTCACAATCTATCGGTAAGTAAAAAGATAATACATCATGACCGAATGAGATTTATCCCAAGAAGTTAGGTACAGTTTTATGTATTGCTGAGTTCCATTTGCTAATATTTTGTTACAGATATTTGTGTTGGGGTGCCTGGCTGGCTCAGTCAGTAGAGCATGTGACTCTTGATCTCAGAGTTGTTAGTTCAAGCCCTGTGTTGGGTTTAGAGATTGCTTAAAATCTTTGAAAAAAATATTTGTGTCTATATTTATGAGCAACATTGGACTGTAATTTTCTTGTCATTTTTTGTTTCTGTCTGATTTTAGTATTAGGGAATACCGGCCCCATAAAACGAGAAGGAGGATATCCTCTTCTGTTGTTTTTTTTAAAGATTTTATTTATTTATTCATGAGAGACACACAGGGGCAGAGACATAGGTGGAAGGAGAAGCAGGCTCCCCACAAGGAGCCTGATATGGGACTCGATCCTGGATCCCGGGATCATGCCCTGAGTCGAAGGCAGAGACACTCAACTGCTAAGCCACCCAGGCGTCCCCCTCTTCTGTTTTCTTAAACCATTCATGTAACTTTGGTATTATTTTTTTCTTAAATGTTTTGGTAGAACTCATGTGAAGCAAGCTGGTTAAAACTACAAGTTAAATTTCTTTACTAGAGCTAGACAATTTGGTTTTTTTTTTTTTTCTTAAGAGAGCTTTATGTCTTTCAAGCAAATTTTCCATTTTGTCCAAGCTGTCAAATTCATTGGCATAGTTGTCCATAATATTCCCTTCCTCTTCCGTAAAGTTCGTAGTAGACTCTATTCTTTTGTTTTAAATATTAGTAATTTGTGCCTTCTCTCCCTTTTCATTGTACAGTCTGCTTACAGGTTTAATATATTTATCCATCTTTTCAGGAACCTGCTTTCAATCTCACCTTTTCTTTATTGTTTATTCACTTTTGTATTTTATTGATCTCTGTTCTTTCCTTTCTTATATCTGGGTTTTTTTAAAGATTTTATTTATTTATTCATTAGAGACACACAGAAGCAGAGACACAGGCAGAGGGAGAAGCAGGCTCCATGCAGGAAGCCCGATGCGGGACTCAATCCCGGGTCTCCAGGATCATGCCCTGGGCCAAAGGCAGGCACTAAACCGCTGCGCCACCCAGGGATCCCCTTCTGGGTTTTATTTAAGATTTTATTTATTTATTCATGAGAGACAGAGAGAGGCAAAGACATAGGCAGAGGGAGAAGCAGTCTCCCTACAGGGAGCCCAATGTGGGACTCGATCCCAGGACCCCTGGATCATGATCCCGAGCAAGCGCTCAACCACTGAGCCACCCAGTACCCCCGATTTGGGTTTTAATTTCCTCTTTTTCTAGTTTTTCAAGGCAGAATCTTACATTATTGATTTTTTTTTTTTTAGGCCTTTATTCTTTTTCTGGTACAACCATTTCATGCTCTGATTTCCTTCTAAGCACCTTTCTGACTTCATCCCACAAATGTTGATAAGTACAGTTTTCATTTTCATTTCATTTAAATTATTTCATAGTTTTCTTCTTTAGCCGCTGGGGTGTTTAGAAATATGTATGCTTTTAAATTGCCAAATAGGAATCTTTAAAGATTCTTTTATTGATTTCTAGTTTGTCTCATTGTGGTCTGGAAAATATTCAATCCTGTGTTAATATTTTACTCACGATCTTGAGGTCAAGACATGAGCTAAGATCAAGAGTAAAATGTTTAACTGACTGAGCCACCCAGATGCCCCTTAAGTTTTATTTATTTTAATAACCTTTACACTCAACATGAGGCTTGAAATCACGACCCTGAGATCAAGAGTCACAGACTCTTCTGACTGAGCCACCCAGGTGCCTCTAATAGTCTATATTCTAAAGAGAATAGAAATTAGAATAAAATGTTGTTATATTTACCATTTCTGCTACTCTTCATTCCTTTGTGTAGAACTCTAGGTTGACTTTTTTTCTCTTCAACACTTAAGAACATTGCTCCATTACCTTCTAGCTTGCTTAATTTGGAGAAGTCTACTAGTATCCTTGTCTTCATTCCTCTGTATGTAATGTCCTTTTTCCCCCTCTGGCTGCATTAAGATTTTATCCTTAACACTGGTTTTGAGCAATTTATAAAATGCCTTGAGGTTCATTGTTTTCATCAAATTTGGAAATTTTTGGCCATTATTTATGCAAACATTTTTTTTTCTGTTCTCCACTTCTCTCCATTGGAGAGTCCAATTACAGCTTATTGTGTTCAGACCTACATATTTTGTCTCCCTAATCTATCAACTTCCAAAATAAATGTGTTAAAATTCCCTATTGTGATTGTGGATTTTCAGTGGATTCCCCTTATAATTTTATTGTTTACTTTGTGTTTATTTTTCAATTGAAAAATTTTTTCAATAATTGTAGATTTACATATAGCTGTAAGAAATAATAGAGAGAGGGATGCCTGGATGGCTCAGTGGTTGAGTGCCTGCCTTCGGCTCAGGGCATGGTCCCGGAATCCCAGGATTGAGTCCCACATCGGGCTCCTTGCCTGGAGCCTGCTTCTACCCTCTGCCTATGTTTCTGCCTCTTTCTCAGTGCCTCTCACGAATAAATAAATACAATCTTTAAAAAAAAAAAAAAAAGAAAGAAATAGATCCCTGTATATTTGCCCAGTTTTCCCCAAGTAACATTTTGTAAAACTGTAACATTGTTGCAGTATATGACATTCAATGTAATATAGCATCAAAAACGAGGATATTGACATTGATACAATCAGGCCATCTTGTTCAATACAATTTCATCACCTAAATTCATATATTTAGCACCACTGTGGGAAACAACAGAGATCCCTCATATCTCCCTTTTATAACCACACCCACCTCCCTTCTGGGTCCTGTTCTATCCCTAACCCCTGGCAACTACCATCTAGAAATAGTAACTTTGTTCTGAAACTTTGTTCTAGAAATAGTATCATACATATGGAACTTTTTTGGAACAGGCTTTTTTTTTTTTCCAGTGTAATCTGGAGTTTCATCCAAATTGTTGTGTATATTCTTTTTTTTTTTTTTTTAGGATCTTATTTATTTATTTATTTATTTATTTATTTATTTATTTATTTTTGAAAGAGAGCATGAGTAGGGGAGGGGGGTAGAGGGAGAAGCAAACTCCCAGCTGAGCAGGGAGCCAGATGCGGGACTTGATCCCTGGACCCTGGGATCATCACCCAAGCCAAAGGCAGAGCCTTAACCAACTGAGCCACCCAGGCATCCTGTGTATTCTTTTTTTTTTTTAATTTATTTATTCATGAGAGATACAGAAAGAGAAGGAGGCAGAGACACAGGCAGAGGAAGAAGCAGGCTCCATGCACCGGGAGCCCGACGTGGGATTCGATCTCAGGTCTCCAGGATCACGCCCTGGGCCAAAGGCAGGCGCCAAACCGCTGCGCCACCCAGGGATCCCATGTGTATTCTTTTTATTGCTAAGTCTTATTCCATGTTATCACTGTACCACAGTTCAACCATTCATCCCTGGGAAAACTGAGCTGATTCTACTCTGGGGCTGTTATGAAAAAAGCTGCTATAAACATTTGTGTAGAAAATTTTATATAAGCATAAGTTTTCCTTTCTCTGGGATAAATTCCCAGGAGTACAATTGCTGGGTCATATGGTGGTTTCATGCTTTCTTTTTAAAATGCCCAACTGTTTTCTAAAGTGGCTGTACCATTTTACATTTCTACCAGTAATGCATGAGTGATTGCCTTTTTCTGCATCCTCACCAACCTTTAATGCTGTCACTATTTGGTTTTTAGCCATTCTAAAATGTGCGCAGTGACATCTCATAGTGCCTTTAAGTTTCATTTCCCTAGTGGCCAATGATGCCGATCATCTTGTCATGTGTCTATTTGCCATCTGTGTAGTCAGTAAAATGTCTGTTTATGTCTTTTGCCTGTTTTTTACTTGGGTTGTTTTGTGCCTGTTGGGTTTTGCTAATTCTTTATAGATTCTAAACACTAGTCATTTGTCAAACCTATGGTTTGTAAATATTTTCTCTCCAGTCAGTTCCTTGTCTTCTTATCCTTTTCCAATGAACCTTTATGGAACAAAAAATTTTAATTTTGATGAGGCCCATCTTATCAGTTTTCCTTTTATGATTTTTGGTTTTAAGCCTAAGAACTCTTTGACCGTTCCAGGACCACAAAGATTTTCTATGTTTTTTGTTTTTTTTTTTTCTGTCCAGAAGTCTTATTGTTTTATGTTTTACATTTAAATCCGTGATCTGGGGCAGCCCAGATGGTTAAGCGGTTAGCGCTGCCTTCAGCCCAGGGCGTGATCCTGGAGACCCGGGATCGAGTCCCACGTTGGGCTCCCTGCATGGAGCCTGCTTCTCCCTCTGCCTGTGTCTTTGCCCCTCTCTCTCTGTGTCTCTCATGGATGAATAAATTTTTAAAAGTCTTAAAAAAAATAAATCCATGATCTGTTTAGAGTTAATTGTTGTGTAAGTTGTGAGGTTTAGGTCAGATTTCACTTCTTTGCCTCTGGACATCCAGTTGCTCTGGCACCATTTGTTGAACAAGCTGTCCTCCCTCCCTTTAACTAATTGTGCACCTGCATCAAAAATCGGTTGCTCACGTTTGTGTGGATCTATTTCTAGGTATTCTGTTTTATTGATCTTTGTGTCTCTCCTTCCAATACTGTAGTCTTGATACTGCAGCTATATTCTTACGTTAGACTATGTCGTTGGTGCATATGATTTACACAATTATCTTTTTGATAAACTAACATTAGTTCTTTGTTCCTGAAATGCTTAGTGGATTAGAGCTTACATCATCTGTTATTAGTTTTCCAGTTTTCTCTTAATATTCATTTTCCTCTATTCTTTAGTAATGGAATTCATGACTTTTAGCGGGCCACAGGCTACTGAGAATAAGGCATGGCCATGAAGGTCTGGCCAGTGGAATGTAAGCAGAAGTGGTAAAGTATCCTTAAAGAGAGTTTTTATTTTTAAAGATTTTATTTATTTATTCATGAGAGACAGAGAGAGAGGCAGACATACAGGCAGAGGGAGAAGCAGGCTGTCTGCAGGAACCTGATGTGGGACTCAATCCCAGACCCTGGGATCATGCCCTGAGTCAAAGGCAGATGCGCAACCACTGAGCCATCCAGGCATGCCTTAAAGAGAGATCTTGTGATCATTTTTATCCTTTCCTCCTTGCTGCTAGCTGGAATATGGATGTGATGGGTACAATGTTTGCAGCCATCCTGGCCCAGAAGGTGGAAGGCCATGTATTAAAGATGGTGGAGGGGGATCCCTGGGTGGCGCAGCGGTTTAGCGCCTGCCTTTGGCCCAGGGCGCGATCCTGGAGTCCCGGGATCGAGTCCCACATCAGTCTCCCGGCATGGAGCCTGCTTCTCCCTCCTCCTGTGTCTCTGCTTCTCTCTCTCTCTCTCTGTCTATCATAAATAAAATTAAATTTTTTTTAAAAAAAGATGGTGGAGTAACACAATACAAAGAGCCTGGATCCCTGGTGATTGAAGAGCAGTATACCCACAGCTGACCATTTATCTCCAGATTTAGTTTATGTGACAAGGAAACGAGCTTCTATGTTGTATAAGCCCCTGGTATTGAGTTTTCTGCTGCTTGTTACCAAACCTAATCCTAACGAATACAACTAACTTCATTTTTGTAAGGACTCTGTTTTTTCCTTAGCAGTTTTAGGTATACAATAAAGTTGAGATGAAGGTACATACAAAGAGTTCCCATATGCCACCTACCCCCACGCATACACAGCCTCCTCCATTTCCAGCATCCCACACCAGATGGTACAACTAGCTTCATTTTTGTTTTAAATAGGTATGCTTGCAATCACAGAGACCCAACTACAGGGACTCAAAAACATTCAGGATTCATTTCTGTCTTGGATAGAAGATATACAGAGATAAAGTACAAGGCCGGTAAGCTGGCTCCATGGTCACCAAAGACTTGGTCTTCTCTTTCTCTTCTTGGTTCAAAACTTCCATCCTCAAGATTGTCCTAAAGTCCGAGAAGGCTGCTGTAGCTCCAGCTCTCACTTTTGCATTTAGAGTAATCAGCAAGAAGAAACAGGGGGAGACCAAAGGGACTTTACTAGGTTCTCTGTCTCCCTCTTCTAGAGTCTTCACACAAGCACCACCCACCAAATTCTGCCTACAACTCATTGGTCCAGAAATTAATAACACAGCCACAGCCAACTGTGTATCCCCCAGTACAGGAAACCGGGATGCAGTCTTCATGGGTGCAGTATTTGAATAATATCAGGGCATAGTTATTATGGAAAAAGGAAAGAATAGATATTGGATAAGCCATGAGAAGTTTCTGCCACACCTGGTACATATGCTTTCATATCTTTTCTTCAACATTTCTGTGTGCTTATATTTTAGGTATGTATCTTATAAGCAGTAAGTAGCTATGTTTTGTTTTAATCCATCTGGCCAATATAGTCTGCTTATGTTTACTGTGATACTAATATACTTGGATTTGTTTGTAACCTGTACTTTGTGCTTCTACATTCCTTGCTTTTTCATGTATTGTTTTTCTTTTTTCTCCTTTTTCTTTTAGTAGGTAAAGGTTTCTTTTCCCCTACTCTACTAGTTTGGAAGCTGTTGAATCTCCTTCTGATTTTTATTGGTTCTCCTTAATTTTTTAACAATCATGCATGATCAGTCTAAAATTAATATTTTATTCTTGCCCCCCAAATAATCCAGGGAGATTTTCCAGTTACCCTCTTCTTAACTTATATGTTGTTATCATGAAATGTCTTAGCTTCAGCTTGTTTTTCTTTTCTTTTTTTAAGATTTTATTTATTTATTGAGACACAGAGAGAGGCAGAGACACAGGCAGAGGGAGAAGCAGGCTCCATGCAGGGAACCCGACGTGGGACTTGATCCCAGACCTCCAGGACCGGGCTGTAGGCGGCGCTAAACCGCTGTGCCACCGGGGCTGCCCCAGCTTCAGCTTGTTTTAAACCCACTCCATACTTGTCATTAACTAGAATGATTTTATTTCACAGTAATGCTTACTTTTTCTTTGTTGACCAAGGTGCTTGCTCATCACTGCTGCTTGTATCCATTTCTTTTCTCTCCATGTAATTGTCCTCTTTTTAGAAAAACTTTATTTAAATTCAGTTTAGTTAACATATAGTGTATTATTAGTTTCAGAGGTAAAATTTAGTAATTCTTCAGTTGCATACAACACTCAGTGCTCATCACATCCTGTGCCCTCCTTCACCTAGTGCCCTCCTTCACCATCACATCCTGTGCCCCTGCCCATCACCTAGTTACCCATCCCCCACACACACCTCCCCTCCAGCAACTCTCAGTCTGTTCCCTAGAGTTAAGATTCTCTTATAGTTTGCCTCTCTCTCTGTTTTATCTTAATTTATTTTTCCTTCCCTTTCTCTATGTTCACCTGTTTTGTTTCTTAAATTCCACATGAGTGAAATCATATTGTATTTGTCTTTCTCTGTCTTATTTCACTCTAGTTCCATCCACATCATTGCAAATAGCAAGCTTCCATTGTTTTTGAGGACTGAGTAATATTCGTGTGTGTGTGTGTGTGTGTGTATAAATATCTTTATCCATTCATCTGTCTGTCGATGGACATCTGGGCTCTTTCCATCATTTGGCCATTGTGGACATTGTTGCTCTAAACATTGGGGTGCAACTGCCCCTTCAAATCGTATATTTGTATCCTTTGGATAAATACTTAGTAGAGTAATTGCTGGGTCATAGGATAGTTCTATTTTTAACTTTTTGAGGAAACTCCATACTGTTTTCCAGAGTGGCTGTGTAATTGTCATCTTTTTGAGACTCCATTGAGTAGGTCTGGGAGGAGTGAACTTTTTTGGGCTTTGCCTGGAAATATCTTTATTTTACCCTCATTCCTTCATGGTTAGTTTGGCTATGATAATTCCACGTACAGAGGTAGTTTCCCTCAGAACTTTGATGATTCTATTCTTCTAGCTTCTGATATTGCTGTGGAAACCCTCTGTCATCTGGTTATTGTCCCTTTTTGGGAAATCTGTCTTTCCCAAAGACAGATTTTAAGTTATTTTAAGATTAACTCTTTGTGGGCAGCCTGGGTGGTGCAGCGCTTTGCCGCCGCTGCAGCCTGGGGTGTGATACTAGAGACCCGGCATCGAGTCCCACGGCTCCCTGCATGAGCCTGCTTCTCCCTCTGCCTGTGTCTCTGCCTCTCTCTCTGTCTCTCTGTATCTCTGTCTCTCTCTCTCTCTCTGAATAAATTTAAAAATCTAAAAAAAAAAAAAAAAGATTAACTCTTTGTTTTTGCTACCCTCCATTTCACAATGGGATGTTCAGGTGTACATTTATTTTTATTCATCTGTTCAGGACTTAGGTTTCCTGGACATGAGAATCTGTGTCCTTGATTGTTTCCAGAAGCTCTTGGTTATCACTTTGAATATTGACTCCATTGTTTCTCATCCCTTGCTGTGACTAGATGCATGTTGGATCTGCTCATTCTGTCCTCCATACCTCTCAGCTTCTCTCCCATATTTTGTCCATCTGTCTTCTGGGCTGCATACTGGGCAGCTTCTTCAAAGCGTGATCCCAATTCCCTGGCCTTTGCTTTAGCTGGTTTATTCAGCTTTCTAACCATCTGTTCAGTCTAGAAGCTGCATTTGGTTCTTTTTATTTCTCAAACTACCTATTCTTATGGTTCTGATTCCTACTTTTGTTTATTTGATTTTCATCAGCCTGATTTCATAATTGTTCAGGCTGTTATTCCTTTTACCTCACGTTCTTGCTTGTGCTGGTCTGGGGTCATTTTTGTCCCTTCTGCTCACTCTAGCAGGATTGTGTCTTGTCATTTTAGATGGGGAGTTGTCTTCAGGGTCTTGTTTTTTTACCCTGAAAGAATACCATGGGAAGATAATTGACAGTGCCCCAAGAAAATAGTTTCATGTCGGTGTCTGTCCTTGGCCCCAGGAATGTCATCATCAGCTTGGGATTTTTTTTTTTTTTAGCTTGGGATTTTAGACCAGCTTCTTGACTGGGTAGTCCTCACCAAGTGAATTCAAACTTTGTGTGAGAGGTACAGCCATGGGCTTTTAAGTTCTCGCAGGTTTAGTTTCTCTTCTTTTATCACCCTTGCATTTCTTTGCTACCTTCCTTCATTGGGGTGGGGGGTGGGGATGCCTAGTAGGTTGCTTTGGAATTCTCTGGCTCCCTACCCTTACCCTGAACATGGAGCTTTTAAGTGAGGTGCAACCCTTGGAGGGTCCTAGCTTCCACACAACAGCTCCTGACAGTGCTCCTCTCTTGAGCCCGGGCCCTGCCCCCTGTCTCTGAGAGTGTGTCTAAACTCCAGGCCAGAGCTGTTTTCAGGGGCATTTCCTCCCAGCTGCTACAGCAACAGGCCTAGTGCATGGTGCCCTACTTCCTGGATCATGGGACCACTTTCCTCTGTCTTACTTGTCAGCCATGCAATAAACACATTGGAGTGCATTCTATCCAGCATCTCTAAGTGTTGATGGCTGCAGTTTCAATTCTCGTTTATCTCCTTCCTGTATGAGCCCAAAATTCTAAATTAATCTCCCTAAGCTTCAGCTCCCTCCTCTGTAAAGTCATGGCACCTCCATTGCAGGATTGCTATGAAGGGTTAGGTGAATAAGGTAGGTGCTTAGCATTGGGCCTGGTACACAGTAGGAAGTCAATAAATAGGAGTATCATCATTGATACTCTAGGACATTTGGAAAGTTTGGAGAAGTATAAAGAAAAGAAATATCGTACCATCCACTGAAAATTATGGTCCACACTTAATAGAAGTCTAACTTTATTTGTATGTATATCCATGCACTACTCGTACTGTTCATATCACTTTGTGTCTGCTTTTCTCATTTGTTAGGTGTCTTATTCAGGTTGGTTGCTGTAACAAAATACCATAGACTAAGTGGCTTAAACAACAAACAATAAAAAAACATTTATTTTGTCACAGTTCTGGAGGCCGGAAGTCTGAGACCAGAGCGCCAGCATGGTTAGATTTTGCAGCTGGCTGGCGGCTCTATCTCTTCTCACTTGGCAGAGAGACACAGGGAACTCTCTGGTCTTTACAAGGGCACTAATCCCATCATGAGGGCCCAGCTCTCATGACCTCATCAAATCCTAATTACCTCTCAAAGGCCCCAGCTCCAGATATCCTCAGGCTGGAGGTTAGGGCTTCATCTAAGAACCTGGGGACACAATTCAGTCTGTGGCAATCAGACCTCACTAACAGCTGCGCCTCAGCTTGGAAGCCCGCCTGTGATCTATAATAACGGGGTTATCAGATTCACATTATTCTCCGACAGGATCCACCTCGACAGGAAGGGCCAGGGATAACCTCAGTGGTCCAGAGAACCTGTACAGTGTGTGTACTCGGGGTTTGGGAATACATTCTGAGTGTTTCCGCCAGAGACCTGCCCCCCCTCCCCTCCCTGCAGCTGCCGGGGCTGAGTGAGTCCATCTTCTCTTCTCTGTCCTTGTCCCTCCCTTCTTCCCTCCCCCTGCAGGTTGTCATGATGGGATTGGAGCTTTCTCTTCCAGTTACTTTCCAGCTCCGGGCTGGCTCTGGACCTGTGTTCCTCAGTGGCCAGGAATGTTACAGTAAGTGGGACCTTGGACCCGGGGAAGGTCTCAGAGTACAATGCCTAGCACAGGGCCAAGGAGGGAACAGAACAGGTACCCTAGAACTAGAGAGATTCTTGAATCATTAGTAAAAATCCCCAAAGGCAATATGATTGCCAGTAGTCTGGACTGGAAGTCCTCCTTTACCTTCCTGCTTCTATGGGCTGCAGTCCCCTTGCCTGTAACACGGGGGCAGGGCTATACTTGGTTTCATCTTCAAAGAACAGTTGTGAGGAATAAATAGGATATTCAGGAAAAAGCAGTTTGCATGATGCCTAGTACTAGCCCGCACTTAGAATGTTAGCTGCTGTGAGGGGCACCTACCTGGGTGGCTCAGTGGTGACCGTCTGCCTTTGGCTTGGGTTGTGATCCCAAGGTGTTGGGCTTCCCGCAGGGAGCCTGCTTCTCCCTCTGCCTGTGTCTCTACCTCTCTCTGTGTGTCTCTCATGAATAAATAAATAAAATCTTTTTAAAAAAATGTTAGCTGCCATGAAGCATGAAGCTGGAGGAGTAATATGGCTCCCAACAAACCACTGTGCTATTGACTCTTTCATACCCTTCTCTGTCCAATTGCGCCTCTTTCATCAGAGTACTGTCCTATCCCAAAACCCTGGCAGGCTCTACTTCCCTTTGGATGAGATCTGAATTCCTTGGCTACTGTTTTGGGTTCCTCCCTTTGCTGGCACATCCCATCCGCCCTCACCATCCTGACTCCTTCCCAGCCAGAGCCGCAGCTGGCCACTTCCCCTACCTTCGTCTGCACACCCCCAAGCTTTCTGGGGTTCTGGGCCCCTCAACCCCCTTACCCTTCATTTTGGCAGAGAAGTCAGAAAGGGTCCATAGGAGGCGGCAGGTGCTGGCTTCCCTGGGGCAGCTCTGAGAGCAAGACCCAGGGCGGACCAGGAGCTAGGCAGAGAGCTGTAGCTCCACGGCCCTGCCCCCTTTCCATGCCAGTAAACACTGCAGACGTATCCTGGGAGGAAGTGGAGGAAGACCCCGAGGAGGAGGAGGAAGAGGAGGAGGAAAGTCACAGTGATGAGGTTGATGATGACGACGATGACGACGATGATGTAGATGTGTCCCTAGAGGAGACCCCTGTTAAACAAGTCAAGAGGCTGGCGTCCCAGAAGCAGACAAGTGTTGCCAAGGTGAGGGAAGGGACCCCCAGAGGCTCCTCAGAAACCTGGGCCAGCCCTGCCGAGTGGAGTGTGCCTGAGTGTGTGAAGCCTGGACAGGAC
Source organism: Canis aureus (assembly GCF_053574225.1). Classification (NCBI taxonomy): domain Eukaryota; kingdom Metazoa; phylum Chordata; class Mammalia; order Carnivora; family Canidae; genus Canis; species Canis aureus. The sequence continues at coordinate 36,262,872 of NC_135634.1, read as the reverse complement.
CGGCCAGGGGCGTCTGCTCAGCCCTGGGCCCACCCTAACCCCCTGACCCTCTAACCCTCCCAATAACGCTTGTGTTTGGTTCCCAGAAAAAAAGGATGGAAAAAGAAGAGGAGGCAGTGAGGTAACTCTTTCCATCTACTAACTTGGCCGACACCTTGTAGCGGGGGTGTATGGGGCTACAAAGAGCCTGGCGTGTGTGCACACGGGTATGAGTGCCCAGGTGTGCTTCCACTGCTGGCTGGCATGACCTTTTTTGAAAAGCATTAAAATATTCTTACCTTCTGCCCTAATTCCACTTATGGCACTTCCTTCCGAAGGATGCCGTCCAAAATAGGGGTAAAATGATATGCACTAAGAAACTTATCACTGCATTATTCAAGTAATGGTGAAAAATGGAAGTATTCTAAATATCTACCAATATAGTAGTTGATGGAGCCATGTCACATGTTCCCAATGGAATGGGACATAATGCCTATGAGAACATGGCATCCTGGAAAGTGCTTATAGAATTTTTTAAAAAACAGGATCTTAAGTCATTTTCATGTTGCTTCACATGTTTTTAGAAGAAAACAAAACAAAAAGCCCTCAAAGGAAACACACCAAAATGTTAGAACTGGTAGGAAGTAGAGAAAATAAGTAATTTAATCCCCATTTGCTGTATTTTGTGCAATGTAGTTAAACATTACTTTTGCCATGAAAAAGACTTATTTGTGATCAGTAAAAGAAAGCAGATGGAAGCCTGAGAAGAAAAGGACATCTTGTTTAAAACAAAGAGTGAAATTAATTAATTAATTAATTAATTAAAACAGAGAGCGGTCCCGGGCAGGTGACAGGTGGGGAGGTGAATTCTGCAGCTTCCAGCTCCCCAGGCCACAACCCCCTGCTCTCAGCATGAGCATTAGGAGGGTCTGGGCTACTGGGGTCCGGCTGAGCTCTCTCTCTTTCTCACCCTCATCCCCTGTCCCTGCCCCACCCCACCCCCTTCCAGACCCAGGCTTAAAGACCAGAGTCCTGTGAAAAAGGTGAGTATCAGAAGAAGGGGGCCTGGTCCTGGGGCCCAGGGGGAAGGGAGAGTGGGACACTGGCGCCCTCCTTTCTATCCATAGGCCAAACCCACACTCAAACCTAAAAAGCCAGGATCCAAGAAATGAGGAGCCAGGAGTGGCCTGGCTGCAGCGACCCAGGGCGAGCTGGCTAGCTGTGACCCCAGGTCTCCCCCACCCAGCCTCTCTCCACCTGAGTCTGAATGGGATGGAGCTGCTGAGGCCAACACGAGAGGCCCTCGCCCCAACTCTCAAGTGTTCAGCGGGACCGGGAGCTCCAACCTCAGGGCCATTAATAAAGTTTGCTTTGCCAGGACCTTGTTTCTGCCATCTGTTCCCAGGGGCCGGCCCTCGTGCAGTCTGGCTGCAGCGAGCCCGCGTTCCCGGTAGAGGGCGGCCACGGGCCAGCACACCCCGACCTGGTGGCCCAGCCAGCAGGCTTCTGCTCTACTCTTTTATCTCCCTCCCTCATCCTCAAAGTCCCTCCCACTCCCACCCTCCCCCACCCCCAGCTTTGGGGGGGGAAAAACAAGTATCTCAACCCCTTGCCCAGCTTCAAATTTCTGCCCCTGGTCTGAGGGAGGGAGCCCCAGCTGGTGTGGGTCTTCCGGTGTCCACACTCCCTTCTGGCTGGCTGGTGTTCCAGGGACCAAACCAAAGGGCCAGAGCTGCCTGCCCCTGTCAGACTGGCCTCAGGATCTTCTCTCCTGGCCCAAACCACATCTGTCCACCGTCAAGTCCACAGAACGTCTCCTGGAACCTCAGAGGCACGATGCTAGTTCTGCTCTCCAGGCTTGCATCCTGTTCAGGCTGAGCTCCTGCTCATTTGTGTGAAGATCTGTGTCAGGCAGGAGCCCAGAGGCCTGTTCTTTCAAGGAAACCCTCCCAGACAGGGCAGGTGAGGCCGGCTTTTCAGAGGCTATAGAGGGCCTCTTACAGGAGGTGGACTCCCATGCTAGGGCTCTCCCAGGGCAGCTCTGGGAGCCACGGAACAGGGTTCACCAAAGTGTTCAGGGAAAGCAGTGGGGGAATAGGCAAGGGGATGAATGACCCATTGCGTGGCTCTGGCCTCCTGCCCTCTCCCAGGCCTGGAGCCTGGTTCACCCATCAGGACACACAGAGCCCCCACTTGGGGTTATACTGCTGGGCTTCTCCCTGGCCCTCCCCACACTCCCACTGGCCAAACCTAAAGTGGGCCAATGGGGAGATGGCCCTGCCTCTCTCCAGGATCCTTAGGCAGGGTCCCCAGAGGGTTGGAGCTCTTTGATGCCTGCACAGGCAGGTCAGCAGCCAGGCCCAAGTGCTCCTGTTCAGCTTCAGCTTCTCTTCATGCCAGAGAGATGGAGGAGGGTAGGGCTACCGTTCTCGTTGCTCGCTTTCTACACCCCGGGAGACGGGTGTAGGCATTGTGCACCCTCTCTGACAAATGAGAATGAGCTACTGACCTCGGGTCGCCCAGGTAGTGACAGGAGACATCAGTTCACTTCTGGCTCCAGGTGGGCAGCAGGCGTTCACCATGGCCTCGTGACACAGGGTAGACAAATCCCTCACATCAAGTCACGTACAGTCTAGTGGAAACCAAAGCCACCAATAAAATATCAGTTACTGTCCAGTGCTTCGGAGGAAGCGAAACAGGCTCCCTTCCAGGCTGGAGAAGTACCGTTGAGATCAGAGGAAGTCCCTCAAAGGAGAAGAGTGCCGAGCAGGGGGCGGCAGGCCTCGTGAGTAGCTGCCAGAAGGACCCTCGTAGGAGCAGAAGCCAAGAGTGCAAAAGGGCCTGAGGAAAGCGCAGGCTTGGAAGCCTGAACAAAAAGGAAGTTGCCATGATTCTAGTAATAAGGTGTTGGGAGTGATGTGCTGCTCCGAGTGCCTCACTACAGTAACCCGGTTTCTCAGGCCTGGAAAGTGAGGCACAGGGGGGCAAAACAACTTGCCCCCAAGGCCACACAGCTAGTGGAGGAGCCAGGTCCACCACCAGCTCTGGTCTTGAACCTCACAGCAGCCAGAGAGGTAGGACATCTCAGAAGCGGAAAGCAGGAGTGGACATGACGTCCCCCGGGCAGCTGGGACCCTGGCAGGGGCGGCCCCCAGCCAGCTGTAGCGAAGCAGGGATTCGTGGGGGGCACTTCCCTTTGCCTCCACCCAGCAGACCCGGCCCGGGGTCCACAACAGCTAACCAGCTGATTTAATCTCCAAGTGCTGGCAGGCAGTAGGGATCACAGGGCAAGGATGGAGGGCTCCCCGTATTGTAAGGGCCCCTGTGCCCTGCCCTGCCCAAGCCCCAGCCCCAGCCCTTCTGTTTTTCGACAGGAAAAGGGTGGGCTGGGGTCGAAGCAGGTGGTGACAAGTGGCAGGTCTGCAGGTGGTTTCTGCGGGCTCTGTGTCTGCACCAGCTGGGCTGTTAGAAGGAGCAGGCGTGAGACGCCTCAGCTGGGGGGTGTTGAACTTGGCACTGGGGGGTGAGGATTAACCAAGGCAACCCAGGCTACTTCTCACTTCCCTTACCACCTCCTGCCACCTCCCCCCATAAATGTTAATGAACCCGACCCTTCTGCCTCCCAGCTCCCTCTAGTCAAGGGAGAGAGTGGGTCAAAGTTGAGATAAACTGAATCTGGACCCATAAGGGGGTCTAGGCCCCTTGCCCCCACTCTTTTGGCACTTGATACTTTTCAGGGAGCGTCCACCTCAGTTGATGCTCGTGGTGGTGGCAGTTTTGACAGCATCAGTAATGGCCATTTCGTATTTATAAATTAGAAAGCTGACACCAGAGAAGTGAAGGGACTTGCGGTGGGTCACGCAGCCCGGAGAGGACAGGACCTGGGGATGGGGAGAAAAATCCATGGAACACTCTCCATGCTGCCTCGCCTCTTGGAGCCCAGCACTGGCCTTCCCATAGGGGTAAAGGAGCAAGCTGAGTCAGAAAGCCAGGCCTGCAGGTGCACAAATGGGAAGGGACAAGGAGCAGATGTCGCACCATGAAACTGGCTACCCAGCCATGCCCCAGAGCCCCCTGGCACAGGCCCCTGGCTGAGCCCCAAGGCCAAGCTTGACTGCTGGCATCTGTTACCATGGAGACCCAGGCCGGGCTGGGGGGCTGGCCAGTGACAACATGCCCCTCCCCCACCGACAGGAACCAGGCAGTCAGGCTCAGAGGGCAGAGGACTGGAGCCCAGACAGTGCGCTAGGTGGCACTCCCCACACCTGACTCTTGATTTAATTCCATCCCCCAGCTCACCTGCCCACCCCAAACTCCAAGCCTGAACTGTCCTTCCAGCACTTGCTCTCTCACCTGTCATCCCAGGACTGAGGGCCGGAGGGGGTTGCCTTGAGTCCCCCACCTGGGAGCTAGCAGCTGGCCAGACATGGGGGAGGTCACAGGCTCCCCAGGAGACAGAGCTGGAGCAAGCACCAACCACAGCGGAGACGGAGACGTAAATTCAGGAGCTTCCACAGAAGAGACAGAGTTTAAATTGGGCCCCAAAAGGAACAAATGTGGAAAATGGAAATGACCAGGCGAAAGCAGAGAAGCAGCTCAGGCTGGGGCATGCTCAGAAAATGATGAGCACTGGACTGGGAGTCTGGGCACCTGGTAGCTTGTCCGAGTCACGCCACTCACTCACTAGCTGCGAGACCCCCCTGGGCCTCACCAGTGGGTGAGGAGGCTGGACCAGATGCAGAATGTCTAAGACCCCTTCTGGTTCTGACACTATGATTCCAGTATGGTTCCAACCAACCCTGGACCCCCCCAGGGACAGGGCTACCACTGCACCCCCAGGCCAGTGCAGGCTCAACAGGGCCTTGAGCCCCTGCAGGGCGCTGGGGCGGAGCTGGGAGCCAGGTGCTGGGGCTGGACAGCTGGAGGTGGCCAGGAGGTGGCCTTGGGGCTGGTCTGTGGGGGGGGAGGGGTGGCAGACAATTTTGTGGATTGACGTAGCTCAGGAAGGTGAGAAGGAGGCTTGGAGGTGAGAGTTTCGCCCTCCTGCTCATCTCTTTAGGTAAATACATCCACAACCAGCATTTCCCCTTCTCTCTCCATCCTGGGGGCACTTAGACCTCCGGGGAGCCCAGAGCTGATGTGTGAGCTCTGCTTCCCTACGCGGGGTGGAGGGGCTTCCCTCAGAGATCCCCCCCCAAAGCCAGAAGCACAAGCTCCCTTCTACAGTCACCATCACCCACCTTCCGTGGGGAAGGAACAGTTAGAGTTCCTGGTCACCAGCTTCCAGGACCTTGGTGACTGCAGCCTGGAGGGCATGCACACAGCAGACAGGCTCCAGAGAGACCCACGTGGAATAGAAAGAGCACTGACTTTAGGAACCTGGATCTACCTACCATTCACTAGCTGTGTCATTCTGAGCAAACTACATACCCCTGTGCCTCAGTTTCCTTCTCTGTCGAATGGGGTAATACCGGCAGGGTAGGACAGGGGTCCTGTGAAGAGGCCGGTGGGCACTTCACTCCAGGCAGTTGCTGCTGCCGCCAGGCTGGGGTGGAGGCCCGGGGGGTGGCTGCTGCCCGGGCGGTGGATGGTGAGCGAGGCCCAGGACATAGGACGCCTTTGACGTCTGCTAGGTGCAGTCATCTCCTGCGGTCCTCCGACGTGAGGAGGCATCTCTCAGGAGGCATCTCTCAGAGAAAAAGGTCCCGGGCCCAGAGACAAGTAGTTGGTGCCAGTGCGCCAGTCTGTCTTTTCTGAGACGGCAGGCCAGCTTTCTGGATTCCTCGGGGTCCCTCCACAGCCCTACCTGCACCTTGTCCCCCATCCCTGGCCCCCAACCTGTTGCACCCACTATTTGCTGCCAGTCGGGACAGCCTTAACACCTCCATCCCGGTGGCCAGACAGCAGAGGGGGGGGCAAGGGGTGACAGAGGCAGTGGAAGCAGGCGCTCCTAGCCAAGCCCACCGCCTGCCCCCTGGAGGGAGGCTCCTCCTTTTAAGGCTGCTTCTGGGAATTTCCACCCCCAGAGCCAGACTCAGCAACCCCTGGCCCCGGAATGCTACCTGGCTCCCACTTGGGGAGGTGGGGCATCAGACCTGAGGGCAGGAGAAGCTGGCCCTGGGAGGGGAGGAGGGGCCCTCCAGTCCAGGTCTGAGGGTCAGGAAAAACCTGGGAGACCACAGGGGCAGCCTCCTTAGCCAGCAGCTCCATCCCCTGTGCTCGGGGAGCCCCCGCCAGCGGCTGCTTTGCCGGCTCACTGGCCGGGAAGGTGGACACCTCACACCTCAGTCTCCCAATTACGCCCTCCTCCCCCACTCCTCCTCCCCTCCCTTCTCTCCTCCTCCTCCCCTCTCTCTCCTCCTCTCCCCCCTGAAAACCTGTGGCTTGAAGAGACCTTGGCTTCTCTAGGACTCTACCCCTGGGGAACTGCCCATATCTGCTCCTGAGTTTGGGGGCAGGGGGGCAACCGCCCCAAGAAATCTCTCCGGCGATGGGAGCCACCCGCCTGCTGCCCAACCTCACTCTGTAAGTGCGCTGCCTCTCTGGGCCGAAGTTCTGTTGCCATTTCCAGCCTGGGGCAGACCTAATCTTACCGGGACTCCCACACGGAGGGGTGGGGGGGTGCGGGGGTGGTGGTGACTGGGTGCTCGCCCTGGGCTGACTGCTGGCACCCACACCAGCGCCTGCCTTGTCTTCCCACACAGGTGCCTGCAGCTACTGATTCTCTGCTGTCAAACCCAGGTAGGCGGGTGCCCCACCCCACTAGCTTCCCCCCATCTCTCCCACCCCACCCAGCTGGGGCGGGGGTAAGTCTCCTTTGGGCCGACAGAGCCAGGTTCTGGCCTCTCCCTGGACCCAGATGGTTTTTGAGGTGGAGGGGGGGAATGGTGTCAGCCTTTGGAGGCCAGAAGAAGGGGCTAAGGCAGGTTTGGGGGTTGACTGAGGTCTTTATCTGTCCTTCCTCCATGACCCTCCCTACTTGTCCTGGGGTATCTGCTTCTCTCTCCATCCCGCCACATGGGTTCCCCCAAAAGCTAAATGCATGGAGTCTGGAGTGAGAGGTACAGGGCCGAGGCTCTGGCTCAGGTGAGGCTTATACTTGGAGGTCCCTGAAAACCACTTGTGTGTCCACTGGCTACCCCAGTCCCCACAACAAGGATGTCCCCGGGGAGTCACCGTGCTGGGGATTGCGTGGGCAGTCAGATGCCCAGCCCAGGCGAGGTGACTCCTTACCTACAGGGCAATGAGGTCAAGCCCAGAGAGGTTTGTTTGGGACAAGATTCAGGGTTTGTATCTCCATACTCCCCCCACCCCGTGTCAGCCCCCCATGCACACATACCCCCACCCCAAGCCTCAGCCCCCTGTGCGAGGCTCGGTCCCTTTTTGTGATCCTCCATAAAAGTGCAGCTATTAAAATGCACTCGTCCAGAACCGCTCTGGGGAGAGATCGCTTGGCTTTCCCAGGCCAGAGGCCCGCTTCTCTTCATATCCAGTGGGGACTTTTTTTGAAGGTAAATGCCTTTTCTCTGGGAGAAGGAAAGGGGCTGCCTTTGAAGCAGTGGGGGGGTGGGAGAGAGAGAGACAACTCCCCCCCCTCCCTTCCCCCTTTTGCTCTAGCCCCCGTTCCAGGCCTTTTGCTTCACACATCCAGGGAGAGCAAGAAGAAAGCCCCCAGCCTGGCCGGGAGGGGGCCGGGGGTGGGCCCAACCTGTTCTGGAAGGGGAATTAGCACAATGGTGAGGCTGGCCGGGGCGTTTATGGCCTGGCTGAGGCCCCATTCAGGACTCAGGGAAGGTGGCAAAGCTGTCCTTTCCCCCTTGAAGTGCCCCCTCGCCCCCCCTGGAGGGGGGGCCGGCAGGCCGGACCATAGCCATGCTTGAGGGGCCGTCTGACAAGCAGCTGTCTGCAGCAGTGGAAGGGGAGGTGCCCCCGCAGCGGGAACATGAAAGGGACAGGCCAGGTCCCGCGGGGAGAGCGACTTGTGGGCTGTGGGCTGTGGGGGGGGCGTGGGGCTGCTTTTGTGCAGGGCCTGAAGGGGGACAAGGAGAGGAGGGGGCTTCGGGGGGGCCCTCCCTGCTCCTGACCTGGAACAGACAGCCAGAAGGAGGCTGCCCGCCAAGAGGGGCGGAGGGCCTGAACCTGGGCCAGGAGGCTGGGGGGCTGGGGCCAGGCCGACCCCACCGAGGGTCCCGGGCCAGCCAGACCCCACCCACTGGCAGGGAGGCAGGCCCCCACCCCAAATGCCTGCCTCAGGTTTTTCCAGGATGGGGTGCGGGGCACACTTTGCTGCTCTGAGGCTCCAGACCCTGCTCTCATAGGTGGGGGTCCCGGTGGCCACCCCAGCCTATGGCCTCTCTGGAGTCGGAAATGAGCAGTGACACACACGAAGGGTTAACCCTGAGCAGGTTACAGGGTCAGCCTGGAGCCAAGCACTCACCGCCCCCTTCCTCAAAGCTGATCCTTCCTGCTCCTGCTCCTCCCTCCACAAAAGAGTGGCCTCGAACAGATGCTGATCTGGGCCCAGGTCGCCTAGGTGGCTGTGACTGGGCCTGGGATAAAGGTGGCCTTAGTGACGCGGGACAGAGGGAGTCTGGCCAGCAGGATCCAGTGGACAGAGAGACAGTTTAGTCTAGGGTTGAAGCTGTCACAAGCAGCTGAGAAATGTCATCTGGTCTGCACCTTACTGGAGAGAGAGGACAGGAAGTGGTCTGTTTTTCTCCCACTCAGTGTTGTAGATAGGGAAGGAGAGACTGGCCGGAGAAGGTACTCGTCCCGGCTTTGCACCACGTGTGGGTGGAACCGGGAAAGCACGGAGTGGGCAACAGCATCGCCCCCACTGGCCACGAGCCTCTGTTACATTGTGGCACAGGCTGGCGTCCACGGGGCCACTGCTGATGGCTCCTCTTGCTGTGCAGCCTCAACCTCCCTGACTCCTAGACCAGGAAGGAACAGGGAAAGGGGGGCGGGCTTCTCTGAGGGCCCTGAGCACCCAGAGTTGAGCGGCAGGGGGAAGCCAGGCAGGAGCTCAGGATTCCACAGTTAGTGCTGAAAAGAAATACCTGGGAGGTGGGGGGGGAAACTTGCAGGAACCCAAACAATGCTCCCTATAATGCTCCCCGGTAAGCCTAACAGGTCAGCTGCTGTGTGCGCATGTGTGTTTGTGCATGCGTGCGCGTGTTTGCGCCTATGCCAGGCATGGGATCCTTCAAGGCCAGTGGGGAGGATGAAGGAGAAATCCGGTTGTCCTGGCGAATGGAGTCAAGACCCTGGCATTCTGGAGAAGAGACTAGCTCCAATCCTAGAGGCACAACAGGGCTTCTGTCTCTAATTAGCTGGGTCACCCGGGGCACCTCCTCCATAGAACACAGAAATTGGGTACCATAACTATGAAGGTTCCTTCCAGCAACCAGAGTCACGATTCCAGGTCTACACTCGACCACCAAGTGTCCCCCAAGCCTGGGCAGATGGAGAGCCAAGAGATCATGACTGGCTCACCCACTGGCCTGGGAAGATCATGGCCATAGATACCCTTCCCCTGCACCTCTGCTTCCCAGGACAAATGGCCTGCCTCCATTACACTCACCTCCACACCCCTCTCCCCTGGATGGACCCGTGGTGGTGTCACCCAAAGCAAATTGACACTATTTTTCCCTTGGTAACCGCAAAGGGGGAGAATCACCCGTCTCCTAATTTTAACCAGTACGTGAGGGACCAGGGTGCCATGACCGACCAGCTGAGCCGGCGGCAGATCCGTGAGTACCAGCTCTACAGCCGGACCAGTGGCAAGCACGTGCAGGTCACCGGGCGTCGCATCTCTGCCACCGCGGAGGACGGCAACAAGTTTGGTGAGACCCAGCCCTCACCAGAGGCCACTCACACCACCGGCCAGCCTAACCTGGTCCATCCCCAGATCCTGGGCCAGGGCAGGGCCGAGTGGGAGAGCAGGGAGAGGCTTCTTGGAGGAGGGCCTCCCGGTGCCCCCCACCCAAGTTCGGAGGTCAGGCTGGTTGGGGGGGGGGCCCTGCCACAGCCCTGAGCTGGCATCCCCGATGGACAGAGGTCTCTCTCCCCCTCCCCCATCATAGCCAAACTCATAGTGGAGACGGACACGTTTGGAAGCCGTGTGCGCATCAAGGGTGCTGAGAGTGAGAAATACATCTGTATGAACAAGAGGGGCAAGCTCATTGGAAAGGTGAGACCTGGGAGCAAAAGGGGGGGGCAGTGGCTGAATGAATCGATCTCACTGCGTGCCCCACAGCACCCCACTCTCCTCTACTGGGCCCAAGCCAGGACTGCTTCTCCTCACCCCCCAACACTCAGCCACTCTCTGTTTTTTCCATTTAAATGAGTCCCAGTGGGTCTAGAAGTCCTCTGAGGACACTTACTGATCCATGAGGCTCTTTGGCTCTGATTTATGGGGTATGCCCCCAACATCAACGAGTCAGCACTGTAGCACCTCCGTGATACTGCAGCCCCCTGTGTTGAGGGTTAACTGCTGATCAGGGCTGCGAGTGTGCATCTAGAGGAGGCCACAAGCTCCCCCGAGGTCACTGGGTCCACAGGATCCCCCACCAGGACAAGGTACACTAACTGCCCACTCGTGTAACCGCCTGCTAGTGTGACTACTCCGCAGTGGCAGGTCCGGCCCTGTCGTGTAGAGAGAGTCCCATTTCCTTTAGCATTTGTCAATCCTGGCTTCCGATTCTGGCTGTTCTCACCAAATATTTGCTAGTATTGGTCAAGCCTCAGTCTGCTCATCTATGAAAATGGACATAGTGTCAAGGTTATCGATAGGGTCAAACGGGGGGCTGTGTGGCTCCTGACAGTCTCTATTCTGTACACATTTGCCCCTTCATCAAAGACTGTTGCCTCCTTTCCCTGCACCCAGCAGTACCATTTGCCCATATTGAGGAGCATTCCTGTGGCCCGAGTGCCCACGGGGTGGGCACTGAGCTGCAGAATAACCTTGGTCTTGATGCCACGTCCCAGGAGCCAGGCTCAGCATAGCTAAACACTGCCAAAGCCCGCATTCAAGTTCAGATCTGACTCCACGCAACGCTTGCTCCTTTCTCCCACCTTGGCCTCTTCAAAAAGGGCGCCCTTCTCACCAGGCCATCTCACCTGGGCCTACAGCTCCTGTCACTCCCTCCTTGGTCCTACAAGACGGGTCCAAAAGGCAGATGAGCCAGACAGGCCGGGTGGACAAACTGCCCCCCCTCTCCCCCCTTCCCCCACCACAGCCCAGCGGGAAGAGCAAGGACTGCGTGTTCACGGAGATCGTGCTGGAGAACAACTACACCGCCTTCCAGAATGCGCGGCACGAGGGCTGGTTCATGGCCTTCACGAGGCAGGGCCGGCCGCGCCAGGCGTCTCGCAGCCGCCAGAACCAGCGAGAGGCCCACTTCATCAAGCGCCTTTACCAGGGCCAGCTGCCCTTCCCCAACCACGCCGAGAGGCAGAAGCAGTTCGAGTTCGTGGGCTCGGCCCCCACCCGCCGGACCAAGCGCACGCGGAGGCCACAGCCCCTGACGTAGTCAGGGACACAGGGGGCAGCGGCCCCTCACCAGCCTTCCCATCCCCTTCCCTTCCTAATCCCAAGACTGGGCTGGGGTGGAGGGAAGGGAACCGGAGCCCCCCAAGGGGGACCCTGAGGACCAAGGAGCAGCAGCGAGGCCTCAAGCTGGATGGGGCGGGACTGTCACAGACCAGGGCTGGGGCCTCAGGGCAGCCGCCCCAGACCCGACAGGGGGGTGGAGGTTGGGGCAGACCCCCGGGGCCAGGAGCTGCAGCGGGACGGGACTCGGGCTCCCCGAAGCAGGTGGACAGGGCAGCAGATTCCGGGCCTTGGCACACGCCGCCTGGAGGAGGCCCTCTTTAAACCCTGCCTGCGGAGTCTTCCTCAGTCTGCCCCCAGCCTCCAAATCCCTCCTGGCCAGACTGTAGGAAGGGACTTGTCTGTGTGTGTGTTTCAGGAAAAAAAAAAAAAAAAAAGAAAAGAAAAAGGGAAGAGAGAGAGAGGAAAAAAAAAAAGAGGGATGGTCATTTTTCACATTCCAGCACCCAGGCCTGCACCCCCATCCCCAACTTCGAGCCCCAGAATAAAACCATTTTCCTGCAAACGGGTCATCTGAAGGCGGAGTGGAGGGATCCAAGGCGCGCAGGAGCTGCCTCCCCGGGAGGCGCGGGGCCGGGCGCGCCCGGCAGGTGCAGGGGCGGCGAGGGGCGCCCGGGCACGCGGGCGTGGGTGGCCCGGGAGGGCCCGGGAGGGCCGGGGAAGGCCCCGCACCTGCGCCGCCGAGGCTGGCGGCCCCTCCCTCCGCGCGGGCTCCGGTTTCCTGGCTGCGCGGCGCGTCCCGAGCTACCTGTTGGGGCGACGCAGACCCGAGCCCGCGGGCCGGGCGGGGGGGCGGGGGGGCGGGGGAGCAGCAGGCCCCGCACCGAGCCCCGCCGACGCCGCAGCCTCCGCCGGCAGCCGGATCGCAGCGTCGCGGTGAGGCCGGGGGAGGGGGGAGGGGAGGGGAGGGGAGGGGAGGGGCCGGCGGGCGGGCGGAAGGGGGACGGGGGCGAGAATGCGTCCTCTTGTTCCCTGGGTCCCCGCGGGGGGCGGGGGCGGGGGCCACACCTGAGGGGAAGTCGCAATTAGGGGCGGCGGGCCCGGGGGAGGGGAGGGGGGAGGGGGAGGGGGAGGGGGGAGGGGGAGGGCGCCCCCGCCGCCGGCTTCTCGGGTGGGCCTTCCCAGACGCCTCCAGGTGTGCTTTTGGGGAGTGGAACCAAGAGGCCATAAAGCCGCCCCTTCCCTCCTCTGCGCCGGCTCTTAATCTCGCGGAGGGGAAAGCCCTTCCCAGCAGGGCTCCCCCCACCCCCGCCTCCAGGCCGCTCTTCTGGGGCTGGACAACCTCACCCACCCCCCGGCCTCAGTTTCCCCTTCTTCTTCCTTCTGGGAAGTTGTCGGAGGGAAGTATCATGGAGAGAGCGGAAGAAGGATAAAGACCTCCCTGCTCCCCACTTTCCCCAAGAATGGCCTAAAAATAGAGACCGAATGGGAAGTTAGGGAGGAGCCTGGTTTCGTCAGAACGGGAGGTGGGTGAAGCCGCAGTCCTAGGCGGTGGCGGTGGGGGTGGGGTGGGGGGGTCCCTCTTCTCCCCTCCCCTCCCCTCTCCTCCCTCTCCTCTGCTGGTGCTGGAGCAGCCTGACACCCCCAACCCTGGGCAATTGAGAAGCCAGTAGCCAAGAGGGAGGTCCCCCGGGCCCCAGGACAGACATTCTCCCCCGGCTTGTCATAATTGCTTTGCACCAGGTTGCTTTCCTCCCCCCCCCCCCACCCCATCACAAAGAGCCCTAATCCTGGTGAAGACTGCGGGAGATGTGTTGGGGGTCGTTTTCCGAGGGGGGGGATAGGGAGGGTGGTCCGGAGCCACAGCTGATAACTGGAGAGTTCAATGGGATTTTAAACACAGAGGCAACGCCCAGCAATTACCTGAGGACAAAGGGTTGGGGCCCCCAGGTGTGGAGGTCTGGACTTGGGGGGCAGGGGGCTGGGAAGGAGGTGTGTTGGGGAGGGGGGGGCTCTTACAATCCTGCTGATTTCCGCAGGAATTTAAGACATTCTTTAAAACTCTAGACTGCCTCCCCCCAGCCGGGCCCTCAGACCCACCCCACCCTCCCTGGCTCGGGTTAGAGACAGCTTCAAAGGTGGACCGAGCCCTTTGTCCTGCCTCTGCTTTCTTCTCTGCCTTTCTCGGCCCCTCCCTCCGTCCCTCTGACCTCCCCAGCACAGACAGGCCTCTGGGGGCCGGCTCCAGAAAGCCCTCACTGTTTCCTTTCTTGCTTTCTGAGGTGAGACCTGGTGAGGAGACACTGAGCGCACTGGGTGAGGGAGGACGGCGGCCTCGGAGGCCCGGGCCATCTCCGAGAGGGCCCAGCCCCGCCCTGAGCCCGGAGCCGGCAGGGCTGACGCCTGCTGGTGGCCTTGGGTCTCGGGTTTGGCTCTCCCAACCTTCTCACCACACCTTTCAGCGCCTCTGCCAAGTCCAGGCTCCACATCCAGAGGGCCTCTTCATATTCTGGGCAAGTCTGTTCAGTCCCCTGAACTGGGGATGATTTCAAAGATGCTGAAAGGAAGAGGCCAAAGGAATGGGTCTCTGATAACGGGGCCTCAGGGGATTTAACATGGGGCGGTGGGAGAAGGCTCCCCTGAGGACCTCAGACCACCCCGCAGCTGGCTGCAGCCGCCCTGGCTGCTTTCTGTGTGCCAGAAGTTTCGAAGCAAGTGTGAGGATGGGGGTGGACATGGTGGGGGAAGACTTGGGGCAAGATGAGCGCATCCATCTCCGGGAGGATGTGACCACGTGGAGGGGGAGGGCAGCAGGTGCCTCGGATCCTGTGCTGGTTAGGCTTACCAAGGCCTCCAGCTAAGAATAGCTGCGTATTGATCTGCCCTCCTCTGTCCTGTCCTCCAGCAGCCAGATGAGGCAGAGGGGGAAATCCACTCACTCTCTGGTCCCTGCAAGCTGGCTTTTTTTTTAAGTCACTCTCTTGAGCCCTGTCCCTATTCTTCAGTGGCCAGTGACCTCTCTGGCTTCAGACCTAGCTGTCCTCAGCCCCATAGCCCTGGACTCTGTGGAGGACCCCCCCCCCCTTTCTGAAGCTCTTTCCTACCTCTTCATCCTCTGTTACCGGGACCCTTCTCTTTCCTGGCTCCTCTTCATAGAAACATTCCCTAAGGTTTCTGCTTTTCCCTCCTCGCCTTGTCCTCCCTGCTGAGTCTCTCCTAGCAATGCAGCACGTCAGCTGTCACCCCCTTGCACACCACTGCTTTCTCTCCAAACTCGGAAACTCTGCACCATTGCCAGACCTCGCGGGGGTCTGTCTCCGTTACTACAGTAGCTTTCCAAGCCCTGTCTCTGCCTCCCAACACCCCCCACCCACTCCAGGACATCACATGGTTTGTTCTGCTCACTCTATCCCACCCTAAACCACAGCTCTGCCCATGTTATTGATCACCAGTGGACTCCTTAGCATGATTCTCAAGGCTCCTGTGCAAACCTGCTCTACCTCCCTTCCCAGCCCTGTCCCTGTAAGTCCCCTCCAGGAGCTCTGGCAAAACAGCAACCCTGGCTGTCCGGCCAACACCCTGTGCCCGTCTTGGATCATGAGGTTCCTACTGTCCAGCACACCTTTCTCAAGAACACTTGCATGCCCAGACTGCTGCTGTCCGCTCTGCCCCATAAACTTGCCCCTTCTCTTGGGCTAGTGCTGGTGTCTGGTGCCACAGGGCTCTCTGGCCACCTGCTTGCCCTTGCCTAATGGCACATATCCCAGCTTGTCCAGAACTGTACTTATTTGTGCTTGTGTAATGGTTGTGCACCAAACAAGTGCCTCTGTATAGGGGTAGTCAGTCTTTGCTTTCCCCGTAGTACCCCCCAGCAGAGTACGTTACACAGATTAAGTATTTGTTGAGGGAATTAAACCAACTGAAGGTCCAGAAAGAAGTCTTTGGCCCAACACCCTCAAGATGGAGGCAGAATGAGAACCAGAATCCTGCCTCCACCTTCCATCCTTAGGTGGACGTGGGTGAGGACGGGTCCTAAGCGGTTAATCCAAATATTTCTTTATCCCCTACAATGTACAAGCACTGTACTAACCCTTCAGTTAACAAAAAAGATGTCAAGATCTCGAGGCACTTGAAATTTAAGGACTTGTGGAAATCCCTCTCTTGCACCTAAGATAGCAAAGAGGCACTTGGTACATCCTAAAAGAGGGGAAAAGGAGATAGGAGCTATTGGAAATAAGGACACAAATGTGTACAGAACTCTGGAGATGTGCCAGGCAGCCTGCAAGGCATGCTCACATGTAACCTGTTATTCAGGGGCTGAGATTATTCCCATATCATGTGTGGGCGAGCTCAGACTCAGAGATATTAACTCATCCATGGTCTCAGCTAGTGAGCATTACAGTCTAGATTCTTGCCTGTCTCCATCGCCTGAGTGGGATGTTCTCCACTTCCGGCCAGGCATGGTGGGTTTGGGATGAGAGAGTACATGGGGCCAGGGCATTGGGAAAGGCTGGGGCTTGCATGGTCTTTAAGGATTTCAGGGGTGCCTGGGTGGCTCAGTTGGTTAAGTGACTCTTGATTTCAGCTCAGGTTGTGATCTCAGGGTCTTGAGGCTCCAAGCTCAGCGGGAAGTCTGCTTGAGATCCTCTCTCTCTCTCTCTCTGTCCCTCCCTCCAAAAAAATAAAAATAAAAGAATGAGCAGGATTTCATTCAGCAGAGAAGACATTCAAGGGAAAATACTGAGAGGGAAAAGAGCATGAGAAAAAAGGGCTTTGAGGCAGGAAGATGTGAGGTGTGTTCGGGGGAAAGTGAGCAGCCCATGGCTTTGGCTACAATTGCATGTCTGCCTGGAGAAGAGGCGGGAAAAGATTGGGTCACATTATGGAAAGTTTTGTAGCAGCAGGGGTTTTGAGAAGAAGAGTGACCGTGCAGTTGTGGGGTTGGGTTTCGGGGAGAGGCTGGTCTGATGGCAGCATGCTGGGGGGTGAGGGTCTGGGGTCCATGAGAGAGGGTCCAGTGCACAGAGGTAGAGGGGTGTGACTTCCAAACTCTTGAGAAAGGGTCACTTCTGGGCCCTTGTCCGTCCTTTTATTCCCATGGCCCAGTTCTTTGTCACCTTTCCCCTCTCCTTAGGTGCCTGGGTGCCCTAGTCAGCCTCCCGGGGAGTTAATGTTTAGATGGCCCAGGCAGAGGGGAGAGTCCCTGGTGCTCCCAGTCTCAGCAGGTTGGGGCATGGGGCGGGGCGAGGGGCAGTGGAGTGAGGCAGAGGAGAGAGAGGCCTATCGCGCAGGCCTTGGGAGGGGGCTGGTGGCAGGGCCGGAGTCCAGTCAGGACGGCTGGCACCAGTGATCCTGCCACAGAAGGGAGCCAAGGACTCCGTGTCTGGGGCCTGGGACCGCCTGCCTGAGAGGGGCAGGAGCCCCAGCCCTGGTCGTGGACGCAGGGGCCATCCTCAAGGCCTCAAGGCACTCCTGAGAGGTAGGCGAGTCCCCTTAGCAGCTGGGTATGGCCAAGGGGTGCCCGGGGAGCCTGCCCTGACGCCTGGACAACCGGCACGGGTGTTCAGTGTTGCCTGGTTCTGGGAGGAAGATTTTGCCTCCCCTCCCACCCCAGCCTGAAGGGGAGGCAGGCAAGCAATGGCGTGGGGCGTGGGGAGCATGGGCCACTGGCCCTGAGAGGTCTGGGGCTGTCTCAGGAGGGAGGGGCTGCTGGGCAGAGCAAGTCTCACCATCGGGCAAGACCGGAGGGGAGGTAGAGGTGGAGCAGGGCAGGCGAAGAGAAGGGTCTCCTGGCTTGGCTGTGCCCTCCCCGTGGACACCCACCACACACACACACACACACACACACACACACACACACACACACTAGGATCCCTCTCAGTGAGGAATGACCTTGACAGCTACCACGCCTCAGGTCGACAGAGGGAGCCCTAACTCTGCAGTCCCCTCGGTTCCAGGGCTGGCTGGTGGCAGACTCTTCCTGCACAAGGTGGCTCTCCCACCCCGTGGAAGGACATTCCTAGAGCGTGGGGGGCAGCAGGAATGGGCTCTGCAGGATTGGAAGACTTTCCCTTTAGTCAAGGGGAAGAGAGGGTTTAGGACTGGGAGGAGGTGCTCAGTGCTAGCGGAGGTCCCACAGGGGGCAGGCTTCTGGGCCCGCAGCCCCATGTCCACCCTAGCCATGCTTGCGGGGAGGGGGGGGGGCTTGCCTTGCCCTCCTGCTGGGAGCCACCCTCTGACCCTTCTACACGGTCATCCCTCCCTGTTCCGATCACTCCTCCCCAGCTCCACACCTGGCTTCCTGGAATGGGGGACACTGTCCAGTGCTGCGTCCCTCTGCAAGGCCCGCCTGCTATCGGGCTCTGAATTAGGGGTGTCCGGAGACCGCCCCGGGAGCCAACCCCAGAGCCTCCCGGATGGGGTAGGGGAGACTCAGTGGGAGCCCTGGCCCGGGCGGCAGCTCCCCCACCCCCACCCCAGCACGGAGGCAGACCTCAGGCCACCTCCCTCCATCACTGAGGAGGCAGTGGGAGCCACGGCCGCCTCCTCCCCCCTCCCTGCTGCCGCCGCCGCTGAGCCGGCAGGTTGTCTTGGCAACGGGAGGCGGAGAGGAGATGCGCCGAGGGATGGAGGTGTATGTCACCGAGGAAGCCGCGGTGCTCCTGCCCCACGCCCCAGGCCCCTGAAGGTACCGGAGAGCCCTCCCCTCCCCCCTGCCCTTGCCCCTGGCTGCCTGGCTTCCCCACTCCATCCAACGTGCTCGTGTCGCAGAGGAGAACGTCCCCCTCTTCCCGCGCCCAGGGGCTCCGATCCATTCGTCATGAGTCTCCTTCCAGGCCCCAGTCCACAGCTGTCCTTCCCCGCAACAGCGCATTCCAGCCCTGCCTCTGGCCACCCTTGCACCGGAAGACAAATCTGGGGTGGGGTCTGGTGGGGGGCGAGTGGCAGCAGGGCAGGAACGTGGCAGCGGGGAAGATCGGGGATCCTGCGGGGCCGGGGTGGAAAGGCACCGGCGCTGGGCTCCTGGAAGGGTGGCAGGAGGCTGTGCAGAGCCGACCGGGTGGGGCCGGGGCGGGAAGGGTGGGCTCCACGGGAGGAGAGCCGAGCCGAGAGGCTGCCTGGGGCCGGGCTGGTTGCCCAGAAGGGCTGGTGCCCGTCCTGCCACACCAAAGGTACACCCCCTCCTGCATCATGTCCTGACCTTTTTTCCCCAGATGTTTCTTCCCCCACCCCCAGGATTTCTGGTTCCTTTCTGCAGGGCCCTCTCCCAGCCACTCCCCAGCAGCTGAGCCCGATTCTTCCTCAGCCACTCCGCTGCCTGCCTTCTTCATTTCTCTTTTCTTTCTGGAGCCCATCCTTCAGAATTCATTCTCCTCTGCCTTCCACTACCCCAAACATGCCTCCCTCCCCGTCCCTACCTGTCCCCTCCTGTCCTCTTTTCTTCGAGAAGGAGGTCCGGGGCACACTGTCACCTGTCCCCCTAAAGACCCTTCCCCTGTGGTTTTCCACTCAGAGACCCCAAAGCCCCCTCCCCAGATTCTAGATTTCCCCAAGGACAGCTCATACCATCAGCTGACCGGCTGTGGGCAGCGGTTACCAGGGCAACAGCAAGGGCTGCCTAGGTAGGCAAGTCTGCTGTGAGGTGGAGAGGAGGCTGGGGCCACGGCCAGGGTCAGCCCTCTGAGGTCAGCCCGCTGGGCTCCCTCCCCTACCCCCAGGGGTCACAAATGAACCAGGCTCTGCTCTGAGCCCAGAGAGAACCACGGGCCAGTGGCAGGGCCCTGGAGTGGTGAGGGTTTTCCCATTCAGGGAAGGCACATCCTGTAGTTCTGTGCTAGGCCCTGGACATCACCGGGCAGGAAATTCCCTTCTGATGCAGCTGCCCTGGTAAGCGACAGGGTCCTTCTCCAGGGGATCCAGGTGACCTAAGGGCCAGCCCAGTCTCTGGTGCTGAGGATCCTCCCATCCATCCCTCACCAGGAGGGGGTTAATCCTTCCTTGGGTGACCAATTCTGGCATCTTTGCCCTCTCCTTGCCCCTGAACATCTGTGCCCTTTAGCACCCTAGGGAGGCAGGGCCCCCGGAGGCCTCTGTCGCTTGCTTTTAGGTGACGAGTAGGAGATGCAGGTGCTGGTGTTGAGGTGTTGTCACCCCTCGGTTATCAGTAGAGCCCCCTTTTTCCCCCACCCCAACTCAAACTGGCTGTTTCTGATGAGGCTTGAGGGGCTGTGTGTGTGTGTGTGTCTGTGTGTGCGCGCGTGCATGTGTGTGAGCGAGCAGGAGCGTCGCAGGGTTGGGACTATGGGAAAGGGGAAAGGCCAGCCGCTTGCCGGGTCTGCTTCCGATTCTGCTTCGTCATGATGCCTGGTTAATGCTCCTCTTGTTTGAAACGGATTGAGCTGCGGCGAGCGAGGTGGAAGAGCAGACACACACACACCCTGGGGCGGCCACACGCTATCAGCTGGAGGTGGGGGGGTGCCGCGGGGGAGCCAGCGGCCCGCCCGCCCCGCCAGACGCAGGCTCAGAGCACCAGCTCCCAGAGAAGCAGGGTGGGGACGAGGGGGTGGGGGCCCAGAGGGTAGGTCCCCTCCTGTGCCAGCTCCCCCCACCCACCCACCCACCTACCCCGAGCCGGCTTTTTTCCTGTTATTTGTGCTCTGGGAAAGCGCGGCTGGGTTCCTGGAAGAGACGCCTGCTACCTTGGCTCTTGAGAAAAAGCGGCAGCCCCCGGGGATCTGGGCCTGTGCCTGCCTGGCCTGGCCTGGGGGCCTCAGAGCATCTGGGCCACACTGTCTGGGAAGAGGTAGGTGGCAAGGTTTCCCACCTCTCTTCCCCTCTGTGGGCACTTTGGGCTCTGGGTGGTGGCTGGGACCCCCTGGGGAGGGGTCAGCTATGGCCCCTGTTCAGTGGGAGAGTGGTCCCAGACCCTGGGACTAGCTGGGTTTGAGCTCATCAAACCTGACTTGAGGGAAAGGGATGGGGTGTTTCATACTGGCACCCCAGGACCCTCTTCCCCTAGCTGTGCTGGGTGGAAGTCCAAGTGATGGCATGGGGAGGACAGAGGTGGGCAGGGGAGCTGTCCTTTCTTTGCTGAATAACAGGGAGAACATGGGGGGGAGAGAGAAAGGGGGGCAGGCTCCCTCCAGCGAGCCCCAGATCTAGAGAGGGGAGCAGTCCACACAGAGACCTGCATGCTGTTGGTGACGGGTGTGCTGCTTGTGGGGAGGTACCCGGGAGCCCCTTTCTAGCCCTAGGCTGGCCAGGCTGCAGTGAGAACCACACGCAGAATAAGGTTGGGTGGTAGGGTGTGGCCACAGGCCTGACCCCTGCTCCATCCTGACCAGCCTCTGAAGCGCTCCAAGGGCTGGGGGCTGAGCAGACATTCAGGCCCTAAGGATCCAGAGGCGCCCTCTTGCTAGGTGTGCCCCTGCCTGGGCAGATGCACCTGGTGTTTCCCTCCCAGAGGACTGTGTTGCCAGGGTTTGAGAGTCAGGGGAGCAGGGGCAGGTGGAAGAAAAGGAAGGTGGTGGGGCTTTGGGAACAGGGAGCAGGAAAGCCCCCAGGGAATAGGTAAATGGGGGGGCGCTGTGTGTGTGCCGGTACATGTGCTCAGCTTGGGGAGGGGATGGCAGCATGTGATGCGGGTGGTTGTGAGCGTGGAGAACGGGTGCCAAGGGAGGATCAGTGGGTGGGGATGAGTGGGTGTCAGTGGCACTGTGCAGCACTGTGGGGGGGGGGCTTGCTGGGAGAGTGGGGGCGTGATCTTGGAAGGAGGGTGCATGGGTTTTGCAACTCTGTTTCAGTGTGGGCTCTTGCCTGTGTGGGTGAAGCACTGTGCCCACGTGTGAGGCTCCGTGCTGCCGGCCTCCCCATATGTTGAATACTTGAGTCATGCTGTTCACCTAAGGGTGCAGGTCTGTAGGAATTCCTCTTTTGGAGCTCACGTGTGTGTGTGTGTGTGTGTGTGTGTGTGTGTGTGTGTGCACCAAAATAGGGATACCCCCAGAATTCAGAAAGCTAAATTTGGGACACAAGACCTTTGCATCTTCCCTATGAATCCAGCTTGTACAAGTGACAGCACAACCCCCAACCAGACCAGCCATAAATAAAGGCCAGATCAGGAACATACTGAGGACCATGCAAGCCTGAGGAGTTGGGGGGGAAGACTCAGAAAGAGAGGCCTCCTCAGAGGGAAGGTATAGAGAAAGGATACAGAAACCCAACAGAGATCTAGGAGAAACAGGATGAGAAGGTGCGTATTTGTGTGAAGTAGGAGGAGTGGAAGGAGGTGCCTGGGCCTGGGCCTGCTGCCACCAGGAGCAAAGATGAGGCAGGGCCTTGAGCAGGTGGGTTCTTAGGCCGGGACCCAGTTTTGGGGCCCACCCACACCTGCCTGATGCTTCATCAGAGTGTGAGAGGATACTATATAGTGTTGGCATTAGAGGAACCTAACCCTCGTCCTGGCAGATAGAGCAGGATTTAAAAAATGGGGGTGGGGAAAAGGAGAAAGGAGAGCTGGGGAGAGAGGACACAGGCTTCAAGGATGCCCCATGAACCCTGGCCCAGAGCTGGGAGCCCTCTCCTGCTCTTTCATGTCCCTAGGGGCAAGCATGGGTGCCCCCTATACACACAAACACACACATATACACACACACACACACCCTCAGGTTTTCCCTGCTGCTCCTGGGCTGCCCCTGCCCCCCCCTTCCCCACTCCACCCTGGGATGGGATGCTGTTTTGGGAACTGGTGACCTAGCTGGATCCTGCCTTTATTTCTGGCATTGAATTGTTGCCACAGTAACTGTAGGGGTGGGGCCGGGAGCAGGACAGTGTGAAAGGGAAACAGAGCCCAGGGAGGAAAGATGAAGAAAGAAGAAACGGGAATGGCACGCAGAAAGAGTGGAGAAGGAACAGGGAGGGAGCAAGGCAGGCGGCCACACTGTGGCTGAAACTAGAGAAAACAGAGAGGGCCAAGCTCCTGCCCGCCCTGCCCTCGGCCCACTTGGACAGTCCGCACGCCTCATTTCATAACTGGCTTCCTGTGTGCAGCACCCTGCCCGGCTGCACAAAGCCCCCCCACCCCCAGCCCCCCTGCTCCCTGTGTACAGGCCAGGCCAGTGAGCAGGAAATCTGGGTGGCCCCACCAGGTGAGGTCATTCTCAACACTGAAGTGGGGACCTGAAGTAGGACCTTTGTTCAGACTGAAGTGGGACCTTCGGGGACCCACCGAGAAGCGTGTTCATTGGCTTTGACCTGTCACAGGCCTGGGCAGGGATTCCAGCGTGACTTGTGTTTGGGTGGCCTTTGGCAAGTCACGCTCTCAGCCACGGTTCCCAGTCCCTGAATGGGGAGGGCACTGGCCCGTGTGAAGGGTAGAGGGGACGTATGGAAGTCTCTGGGACAGTGACGGGCACATGGCCCGCGGTGCTTGGCTTGGGACTGGAGGCCTCCAGCCGTGGTTTTGCCTGTTGAGCCTTCATTTCTACCAGTCCAGAGAGCCACAGCCAGGTTAGTCCTACCTGGGGCAGAAGCCGGCTGGGGTGGGTGCTCGGGTCTTATCACCCCCAACCCAGAGCCCAGAGGGTCTAGTAGCTGCAGAGACGCAGATGCCAGGCAGGCAGTGTGAGGCGGGGCTGGGCTGGAGGCTCAGATAAGGGGGAGGGTGGGGCGGGGCTGGAGGAGTGAGGATGGGAGTGAGCAGCTGGGAGGTCCTCCCCACCACCTGGGCTGGCCGCCTCTGCTGCCTTTCTTTCCCTTTCCTTCCATCCCGGCCTCCCTTCCTGCTGCAGCCTGCCCTCTTGGTCTCTTTCCCCCGGAGGCTGCTGGGATGGAGACAGTGCATTGTACGTGTGTGACACAGGGTGTGTCCAGAGGGGGGAGAGGGCCAGCACTGGAGGAGGAGGGCGACAGGGGGTGTTGACTCAAGAGGAAATTAGCTTTGAGGGAGGGGGCCGCTGGAGGGTGGAGTAAGCACTTGCCTGCATGATGTGATTTGAGAGAAGCCAAGAAAACCCTCCTTCCCTCCCTCCCTCTCTCCTTCCTCCCCTCTCTCTCTCTCTCTCTATCGACTCCATCTCAAAACACTTTTCCTTAAAATTTCACCAGTAAGACCTTCACTTCTTCTTTTTTCTTTTTTTAAAGATTTTATTTATTATTTATTGAGACACAGAGAGAGTCAGAGACACAGGCAGAGGGAGAAGCAGGCTCCACGCAGGGAGCCCGATGTGGAACTTGGTCCCGTGTCTCCAGGATCATGCCCTGGACCAAAGGTGGCGCTAAACCGCTGAGCCACCCAGGCTTCCCAAAAAGATTTTATTTATTTATTTATTTATTTATTTATTTATTTATTTATTTATTCATTCATTCATTCATTCATTCATTCATTCATTCATTTATGAGAGACACACACAGAGAGAGAGATGCAGAGACACAGGCAGAGGGAGAAGCAGGCTCCATGCAGGAGGCCTGACGTGTGACTCCAGGATCAGGCCCTGGGCTGAAGGCAGCGCTAGACCGCTGAGCCACCTGGGCTGCCAAGACCTTCACTTCTTAAGGGAAGCCCCAAATTAAAATGCAGTGCCCCAAAAGGGTAAGACGTCAGTTTGTCAGCATGTGTCCTACCTACCGCACTGGACACTGGCCAGCAGGCCCTGGAGGAGTATGGCTCAGGGGACACGAGAGAGGAGATCCTGAGGCTGGGAGGGAGGGGGTGAGCCAGCACCAGGGATGGGTCTGGGGCTGCAGGCAGCTCTGGATAGGAAGGGTCCAGGGAACGGAGCAGAGACATCATTATTTCAAATCACACGTCTGAGTGGCGATGCCCGAAGGCAGTGTTTGTGCGTGTGTGGGTGTGGGTGCAGGGCATGATCATGCATCGCTGTGACTTGGCCAGTCCTGGACCCTTCCCCTCCCTCCTTGACTGGGCAGTGACCCCTCTGATACACAGTCATTGCCCCACCCTGTATCCCCAACACACACATACTGGTGTTCAAGGGGAGGGTGCCGGGGCCACCGCCAGGCTCCCTGCGGCTCCAGGACACAAGGAAACTCTGTTCTCCCTGGTGGCTCAGCTATCCACACTCCCCACCAAACTTTTTCTACCCTCTTCAGCCTCTGTCCCACTGACCTGTCAGATCTGCATATGGCCTCCGCTATCATTTTTCCTGGGAAAATAAGGGCCTCCCATTGGGGACTGGCCCAGGCCACAGGGCCCTGTGTTGTGGATACCAACTTTTCCTTTCCTGTCCTTCCAGGGAAGCCCTGAGTTTTCCTTCCAGAGCCCACCCTCCTCTTGAGCCTGGGCTGCATCCCTTCCCGCTGCTGGGACCCCACTTCCTCCCCACTGCCTACAAACATCTTCAAGTGTCCCCTTTCCTGAAACACCTTCAGCCAATCTGGCCTCCTCCAAAGTCGCTCTCCGACCCCCACACTCCCCGGCCTGTGGCCTAGCCAGGCCTTCCCTGACAAGAAGGCCTCACTTTTCCCCTGGAAGTACCCTCGGAGGCCACCAAAACAGAGAGCCATCACTCCCTCCAGCGCCTCTCTCCTCTGGCCACAGACTCTTGGCTTCATGACCTTTCCTCATCCCCTTGCTCCCACCCTGTCTCTCCATAATGCAATCGCCTCCACTAGATACACTCCCTGCCCCCAAGGAGCTGGCCATCTCCTTTTCCTGGTCCCTTTCATGCCATCTGGGATGATATTTCTTCTAGTCCCCTAGGTGTTTCCTAGGATGCTGGTTTTGAACTTCTTTCTGCCTTAGCAAGTTCATGTGCAGACTACCACCTCTAGTCAAATGGCTCCCAAGTCTCTCTTTCCAGCCTGCCCTGGGCTCAACCTCCTGTCCCTCCCGGACATTCCCACCTGCTCATCAACTGTACCCACCTCCACCTCACACTGGCAAAAAGTGAACTCACTGCTTCCCCTTCCTCTGTCTCTGAGCCAGCCACCTACCCCTGCCCTGGAGGGCTTTCGGATCATGTCTGTTTTGCACATTCTGCCTCTAGGGTCTCTCCCATTTGCTTCCTCTCCCTCTTGGGCTGCACACACAAGTCAAGGCCCTCACGAGCTCTTGCTGGGACTCCTACTGTAGCTTCCAGACTGGCCTCTGTCCATGCTGCCCCTACCTGTCCAGCCCCCTCTCCCAGGCTGCAGCCACATTCATCATCCCAAAGTACTGCTTGGATCTGTCACTTCTTTGTTTGAAAAAAGTTTCTAAGCATCCTATTGTCCCTGTTGTCCATAAAGTACAATCTAAATCCTCTGGTCTGGGTTGGAGACCTCCATAATCTAACTCCCAACTTCTTGCCCCAAACATATTTCAACCCCATGAGCCCTATAGTGTAGCCATACTTGCTGTTCCCTAGATAGACCCAGTGCTGCCCCTCCACCTCAGGCCTGTTCCTTTGTTCATTTTGTCTTCTCCGTCAATAATCGATTCTTTAGTTTTTGCATAAACTCAAACTGGGCAGTCAAGGCCTACCTCAAATACCTCCTCTAAGGAATCTTCTTTATTCTCCCTTCTCAGCACCGCGCTAGAGTGATCCCTCATCCTATGACCTCTCATGGCTCCTTCTATTATCTTATCTGGCACATGTAATTTTCTGTTTTGCATGGGAGTTATCTATTTACATGCCTCATTTCTGCTGGGCAGCTTGGATCCCTTGACTCGTCTTTCTGTTCCCCATAAGACTTGTCACAGAGTGTTGTCTGTGGTTATTGCAGAAAGGTCAGGAAGTATTTGATGAATGGATGGGTAAAGCAATATATGACTGAGGGGTAGATGATTAGTGGATGGATGGATGGACAGATGGATGGATAAGTGGATAGGCAGATGGATGAGTGGATGAATGGATGGAAGGATGGACAAGTAGAGGAATGAGTGGATGCGTGGATGGATAGAGGGAGGGAAGGATGAATGGATGGAAGGATGGACGGATGGATAGATGGGCAGATACATGAATGAATGAGTGTTTGACTCTAAGGCTAAGCCAAGTATATAGCTAGTTTGACAATGGCTGTCAATACAGTAAAGATCAGAGAGGAGTGAAAGAGAGCTAATATGTATTAGAGTTGATTCTGATCCTCAGATACCTAGTTATAAAAGCATTACAAAGTGAGAGCTAAGAAGGCCGAGAAGGATAAAGGTCTGGAATGGAGTCTTTCCACGGGCACCAAATACCTAGTGTGACCCAGGAGCTTGTCTTGGAGAAGCCTTGACTCTAGAATTCTAAAAAGACTTGAGAAATGTAGCAGATTTTACTCTATCCCCACAATGCTCCTGACACGGTACTAGCTAGGCACTTTGAACCATGCCGGTGCTGAAGACACATTTTCAGCTTCATGACTCTGGACAACTTTTTAACCTCTTTGAGCCTCTGTTTTCTCATCTGTAAAATGGGTCTACCTTATAGGGCTGTCGGAGGGGATGAAACAAATCATCCTTTTAAAGTGCTTATTAAAAAAAAAAATTAAAAAAAAAAATAAAGTGCTTATTAGAGGCACCCGGCTGCCTCAATTGGTGGAGCATGTGACTCCATCTTGGGGTTGTAGGTTCGAGCCTCACATTGGGTACAGAAAGTACTTAAAAATAAAATCTTAAAAATAAGTGCTTACCAAAGTACCTAGCTTGAGCATTCAAAAAATGATGGTAATTGCTTTGTTGTTTTGCCCTCCAGAAGTTAGCACTCATTCTGGTTAGTGAAAAAACATGTTCCTGCATTAGGCAACCTATAATCAAGGTCTGTTGTATGGGCCTCTTTTTCAGTCCTGCTGGAATTCAGAGAAGGCTTATCAAAAGGACTAGAATAGTAGGAGAGGCCTCCCAGGGGAGGAAGGCTGGGATCGACCCTGAAGGACAAGTGGCATCTGGGAGACAAGGAAGTGGACAGAGAATAGTGGAAGGGCATGTGCAAAAGCAGAAGGTGGAAATGAGGGCTGCTTGTGGGGCAAGCAGGTGGTTTTGGTGGTGGAGCCAAAGAATGGCCTGATACAAAGTAATAGGTGATAAGATTGGGAGCACTAGTGACCTCAGTCTTTCATTACCCCCTGTGGTTAAGAATGGCTATGGAATAGACATCTAAATTCATTAGTCCTTGGGGAAATAGAAATAATAATAGCTAATACTCTACATAGAATTTATAGTGTTTTAAGCACTTGACATGTTATAACTTATTTAATACTCAGAGCTGCCCCATGACATGGACACTAGTACTATCTTCCATTTTTACAGATGAGAAACATGAGGCACAGAGAGAGTAAGTAACTTGCCCAAAGTCACACAGCTGCCGTAGCAGAGTCGGTACCCATCCCCAGGTACTCTGGTCCAGAGCTCGTGCTTTTAACCACTACATTAGGCTGCCTCTTCCCCGTCCCTGCTGTAGCCATCAGCTCTCTTCACTCTAGGAGGCTTATTGCCAGCAGATGGAATTTAGCCTCACTGCCACCATTGCTGGAAGCTCAGCCAGGCAGTCACTGAATGGTTGTTAGTGTCCAGGACTAGGGGGTGGGGGATGGGAGGAGTGCCAAGGGAATTAATGAAGGCTGAAGGTGAAGACCCCAAGGCATGGGCTGTGGCCCCAGGGAACTCATAATCTACTGCAGCAGACAAGACCCAACTGTCTAGGAATGGAGAGCAGTGCGGGCTGGGACGCCTTCCTGCTGAACCTCAGGGGTGCTGCCTAGCAGCGAAGCAGCAGTTCGGAGGGCAGCGTCAGCACAGGCGTCCTGAGAAGCCTGCCTACAGCTGGGATGTGGCCTGGGCCCCAAGGGGGGCTCTGTCAAGTGAGACAGACTGTGGGATGGGGACAGGGGCAGGGACCCAGGGAATGTGGGCTCCCTCCAGCCTCCCCTCCCTCTTCCCTGAGGCCTCGGCCCCCCCCCCACCCCCCATGACCTGACCGCGCCACCAAGGCAGTTTGGCTCCATCCTGTCCTCCCGGTCTGTCCACCTCGCAGGGTGAGCAGGTGCCTGTGTTAAACCCGCCTGGGCTGCGGGGCAGAGGGGGCGCCCGGGCAGCTGATTGCTCGGGGGAGTGGGCCAGGGGCCGGGCCAGGGGAGTGAGACGCGGGGCCTGAGACCGGGCTGCGGCCCGGGGCGGGGCGGGGCGGCGCGGGCGGGGCGGGGCGCGGCAGGCAGGTGTCCCCGGGCCGGAGCGCGGAGGCTGCCCCGGCAGCCGGACCCCTGCGGGCGTTTCCTTTCCAGCCGGAGGACAATGGCTCCGGCCCGAGTGCGGCCCGAGCGCGGCCCGAGCGTTTCCCCGCGCTCCGCTCGGCCCCTGCCTCTCCCTCACCCGCCCCGCGCCCCGCCCCCCAGGCCCGGCACCCGCTCCACGCGCGGACCGTCGCCGAGGCATGAGGACGCCACAGCCCGGGGGGACGCACTCTCTGCTCTCGGGGCCCCGAGCGCGCCGCGCCCAGGAGCCGGCCAGAGCCTGACGCCGCGTCGTCTCCCCGAGCGCACGGGGCTCCGCGGGCGACCGACCGGCCAGCTCCCTGCTGCATGGAACGGCTGCAGAAGGTGCGCGGGCCGCGCCCGGGGGGCACGGGGGGGGGGCGGTCGGGCGTCGACGGGGCCACCTGCCGGCCGCCCGCAGCGCCGCACCCCGGGGCCCAGAGGCCTAGGGCAGCCCCCCCCCCCCGCCCCCTCCCTCCGCCAGGCCCCCCGCCCGGTGGAGAGCCCCGCCCGGCCCTGGCACGCACGCTCATTCCCACCGCCCGCCTTTCACTCTCCCCAGCAACCACTTACCTCCCCTGGGAGCGTCAGCTCCTCCCGCGGCTCCAGTGTTCCCGGCTCTCCCTCCAGCATCGTGGTGAGTACCTCTCGGCCACCAGCACCCTC
This sequence comes from Canis aureus, assembly GCF_053574225.1. Classification (NCBI taxonomy): domain Eukaryota; kingdom Metazoa; phylum Chordata; class Mammalia; order Carnivora; family Canidae; genus Canis; species Canis aureus. The sequence goes on along the minus strand of NC_135634.1, from coordinate 36,233,501 downwards.
AGGCTGGGACCAGCGGGTGGGGTGGGGACCCGCTGGGCACTTCACCCAGAGCCTCCCCGACAACAGCCACCGACCGTCCTGCCAGGGCTGGTGGGCAGAGACAACCAGAAACCCAGAGAAGGTTCCCCACCGCCACCTTCTACTGGTCTGGTCCTGCCTCATTGTACCCGAAGTGTTAGGTGAAGGACTATCATCTTTTAAGGTGACTCTCTAAACCCTTAAAATTAAAAAAATACACACTACTAACTCGTATGAGCTGATGGCTCAAATGGCTGTCCCTTTTCTTCCTGACAAATTGCAAGTCTAGCTGGTAAGGCCAGGATTCTAGGTGAGGCTTTCGGCACATCTGTTCCATTCCTACCATTTCCCTCCAGGCCAAGATGGACAACCAGGTGCTGGGCTACAAGGACTTGGCTGCCATCCCCAAGGACAAGGCCATCCTGGACATCGAGCGGCCTGACCTCATGATCTATGAGCCCCACTTTACCTATTCTCTCCTGGAACACGTGGAGCTGCCCAGAAGCCGGGAGGTGAGGGGTGGGAGGCTCCTCTTGGATGGAACTTGGGGGAAGGGCTCCCCCAGCCACACGGGGAAGGAGGCAAAATCCCTCTCCTGCTTCCTTTCCTGGCGGTCAGACTCCAAAACAGGAAAGGGAACTGTGGGCAGAAATCAACCAATGGTCAACCCAGTGTTCATGGAGGGCAGGCAGGGACAGGCTGGAGGCCGGAGGGGAGCTCCATGCTGAGAAGCCGGGAGGCCGGGTTGATTGGCAGCCTCACAGAGCAGGGGGTGGAGGGTCGTGGAGGAGAAGGCTGGCAGTGGACAAAAAGTGCAAATCTGCCAGAAAGCCTTCGGGAACACTGCACTGGGATTCTGAAGTCCCAGCTGACTGACCCGTGTGAAGGCGTGGTTTGTTTCCCCTCCTGTACAATAGAGGTGATACATCCGCCCCCTACCTCCCTCACCAAGTACTTGAGTGCCGGAGATAACACATGGCAGCTACTCTGTAAACCACGTTCCAGAAAGGGCTAGTGTCATGGCTGAGCCTTGAGCTGGAGGCGGGCTGTGGGGAGACTCACTACTCTGCAGGGAGCCCAGACTCCATCCTGGATACTTGTGGCTCCTGGTCCTTCCCCTGGGCTCTAGGCCCTGTGGACAGGCCAGAGCCACCTTCAGTTGGCCCCCAGAGCACAGACACACTGCTGCAAGATCCATGGCTTCTTCGTGCATCCCGAGAAAGACAGGACTCTGCCCAGGAGAGCACTAAGAGGGAGAAGGATGGAGGGCCAGTGCTGGGAACTGGCAAGGACTGACATAGAAGACGTGGCTCAGAAATTGGCCGGGCCAGGGTGCAGAGTTGGGTGGTGGTGGGGGGTGAAGTGGCCCCTCCGGGGATCTAGGGATGAGGATTTACCCCTACCCTCGTGGCTCTGACCAGCCTCCTCTCCATCCGCAGCGCTCACTGTCACCCAAATCCACATCCCCCCCACCATCCCCAGAGGTGAGTCTGCCCCACACCTGACACTTGCCCGGCTCCCCGCCCCCACACATATGCACAGCCCACGGGATGACCTGATCCCGTCGCCGACCAGCTCTGGGTCCATCTGTCTGTCTGACCCAGGACCTCATTTAACCCTGTCTCCCCGGGTCATACACCATCAGCAAGTTGAGTCCTTGGAGACCCTTCCTCTGCCCTGGGGTTGGGGGCTTGTGGGATGCTAGGGTGGGAGGACAGAGATGGTGGTGTGAGGTGAAGCAGTGTCTCCATGGGTTGGAGAGGGTAGGGTGGGGGACCTGGGAGCTCCAGTCAACCACACTTCTGCTCTGCAGGTGTGGGCGGAGAGCCGGTCCCCTGGAACCATCTCTCAGGCTTCAGCCCCAAGAACCACCGGGACCCCCCGGACCAGCCTACCCCATTTCCACCATCCTGGTAGGTTTTCTGGCAGTGTGGCTGCACACTTTCCCCAGGACCTCTTTTCCTAACAGGGACCCAAGCTGCTGCTTCTCAGTCCCCCATTCTCTGGGGTATATGCTCAGCACAGAATGGCTGCACCCCTGATGCCCAGACCCCAGGCAAACCACCCTACTCCTCCCAAGATGATGAAACCTCTTGAGCCTTTCCTCCCACCCAACCAGAAAAGTGTGGAAAGTCCAAAACCCCTGAGGGACAGTTCCAGGCACTCAGGTTCTGTCTCAGGTCTCAGCTCTCGGCAGGAGCCCATGAATTCCCCACACCATCTCATTTGTGCCCTTCTCTTCACTGACCCGGCCTCACCCACCATCAGCATCTCCTCATCTGCTCTTGCTCCCTGTCCACAGAGACCACCCGCCCAGATTCCAACATCTACAAGAAGCCACCTATCTACAAGCAGAGAGGTGAGGGCTCCCCTCTGTGACCTGGGCCCCTTCACACTGCGGGCTGGGAGGCCACGGGAGAACAGCTGTTCATAGCAGCAGATAACCTCTGCCCCGTATGCCCGTTCTTGTGTGCACTGTTTGTACAGCCACAGTGTCCCAGGTGTGAGCAGGGGACAGGAGAGAGAGCTGGGGGCTGGGGTGGGCTAAGGCGGCGTGGCTCAGGATGTGGGCTGACCCTGACCTCCACCAGCAGAGTCCACGGGAGGCAGCCCCCAGAGCAAGCACCTCATCGAGGACCTCATCATCGAGTCCTCCAAGTTTCCTGCGGCCCAGCCACCTGACCCCAACCAGCCAGCCAAGATCGAAACTGACTATTGGCCGTGCCCTCCGTCGTTGGCGGTCGTGGGTAGGAGACCATGCTGGAGGGGGCAGGGGAGGCCCAGGAGACTGCCTCACAGCCCTGTCGAAACTCATGAACCCACCTTCTCTCTCCCCACTGCCACCCTACGTACTTCATGACCTCCTGGCTCTCTTCATGACCTCCTGGCTCCCTTCATGACCTCCTGGCTCACCGTATTCCCTGCATTCCTCTAGTCTTGGTTATGTGGCCCTGCTTGTTAGTCTTTCCCTAGCTTTCCATTTACTTATTTGGCCACTCAGCAGACATATCTTAAACACCTGCGTCCCAGGCTCTGCGATAGGAGCTCTGGAAGAGAGAAGGAGGAGTGAGGCAAGGTCCTGGTCCCCAGTGACTTTAAGTTGTGTGACTGAGTGTCGCCAATTCAGCTTTACCATAAGGCTAGAGAATGGTACTTTTATTTTGCACGAGATGGCTTGTCGCATTCTCTGGAAGGTGCACAAGGCAGCACCTGATAAATACTTGGTGCGTGAATGGCTGATTGATGAGCCTGCTTTTGCCTGTGTTCCCCAGAGACAGAATGGAGGAAACGGAAGGCCTCTCGGAGGGGGGCAGAGGAAGAGGAAGAGGAAGAAGATGATGACTCCGGGGACGAGATGAAGGCTCTCAGGGAGCGTCAGCGAGAGGAACTCAGTAAGGTAGCATCTCACTTCGCCCCAGCCACCCTGCCCACGTCTTCTTGGGGACCAAAGGCCTTGGGCTCTAACTCTTCTGTCCTAAAGAACCTCCTAGTAGAAACATGAGGGATTCCCCTTCTTCCCGGGACATCAGGTTGCTGCTACTGAAGGGACACCAGGACTTCATGCTGCTTGGGGGGATCACCAGTTAGCTTAGGGTTAAAGGAAAGAAAAGGTGCCCCACACACACCCAGTGCCAGGATTCAGGAAGGCTAAGTTCATGGGAAGAGGAGCAGGGAGAGAGCAGACTGCTGGCATCCAGGGCAGGAGAGAGGGTGTCAGGAGTCATAGGAAGGCCAGTGACAGTGGCCTGGGCTTGTGCTCTGGGTGAGTAACCTGGGATGCAGAGGCCACTCAGATACAGTTAAATACCAAGCAGCACTGCCTCCTTGCTCTCGAGGGTGGCCAGACCCCGAACGGCAGTGCTTTAGACCAGAAGGACAGGCTCCACAGGCTCCGGGGCACAACCCCAGCCCCTTGGGAAACCTGTCCCCAGTCCTGCCTGTGGATACTCAGCTCCAATGGAGATGAGAAGTGAGTATAGAAGTCTTGGGCGCATCTTCCTTTCTCCTTCCCCAGGTTACTTCCAACTTGGGAAAGATGATCTTGAAAGAAGAGATGGAAAAGTCACTGCCTATCCGGAGGAAAACCCGCTCTCTGCCCGACCGGACACCCTTTCATACCTGTGAGTGCCATGGATGGGGCCCCGAATCACCCACAGAATCTGTTTGTCTATCGTGTGGCTGGCACTGTGCTCCTGTGGTACAAGGGACAGAAGATCCTGTGCTGGCTCAAGGCACTCATGCTCTCCTTAGGGCAAGGATACCAGTCATGGAATAAGACTAGATGATAAAAGATAGGATTAGCTATAGCAGAACTAGCAAATTATGTTTAATTTACCAGATGTTTATTGAGTGTCTAATATATGGTGACACAGGAGATTATAAAGAGTCCAAAAATATACTGTCCGTCAGTAGCTTCCAGTCCACGGGGAAATTGACATGGAAATTGGGGTCAGCGCAGTGGGGCAATGTTGGGTGGTGACATGAGAGGCACACAGTGAGTGCTTCGAGGAAACTGTGACAGGGCCTGGGGCCGGAGGGCCAGGGGTAGTGATATGTGTGGGTCACTAGGTCTTGAAGAGAAAGACAAAGTGAGTGGCAGGGGGAGGGGGGTGGAGATGGGCATTGGGGACACTGGGGACAGTGCTGGAGCAAAGGCAAGGAACAGGAAACATTCTGGCCAGCTTACAGGGCCTGCAGGAACCCAGAGTGTGCCCCAGGGTGGCAGGGATTAGCCAGAGAGATAAGGTGGCCTGGGCTCTGGGTATTATGCCTCTAATCATGGGAGTCTAGCCTGGACTTCCCTAGAACATCAAGGCTGGAGCAGAGGGAGGGAGATCTGAGAACCCCAGCTGAAAGTATGAGGCATCTAAAAGCCTAGCGTCAGGAGCCACAGCATCACTCCTCCTACGTCCTGTTGGACAGAGCAGCTTAGCGGGCAGCCTAGACTCAAGGGAAGCCATGACTCAAAGGCACACAGGCCCGGAGATAACATGCAGGCCATCTTCTGAGACACTCCACCACATTTTCCAGAGGTCTAGGTAAGGGCTAAAACTACACATAGATCCAGAGAAGGGAGGTGGGCTTGAGAAATATATAGAAGATGGAGTCAACTGGACTGAGTGGCTGATTGGACATGGGAAGGGAGGGAGAGCCGAGTTGGGATCTTGGCTTGGGTGCTGGGCGGGGATTGGCTTGGGTTTGGGGGAAGGATGAAGGGACTGGTTTGGGACATCCTGGGCTTGAGGCACCTGTAGGTGGGAGCCAGGTCTTGCTCAGTTGGAAGCTTGCAGGATGAGTTGAATTTTAAGCTTGTATATAGTAGCAAGACCTTGAGAAAAAATGGGATCATGCAGAGAAGAGAGGAAAGGGAAGATGTGAAGGCTGAGCCCTGGAGCTGTGCCCTGGAGTGCTCCCCTCAGCAAGATCCAGGATGTGGGAGGCAGGCGTCAGGCCCCAAAGGCCTCTTTCTCTGTGGGCTGGGGACCTGGGTCTGGGAGCAGGTCACAGGAGAAGTTGAGGCTGTCTGCTGAGTGGAAGCAGGGTGAGGCTGGGCGGGTTGGGGAAGGTTTAGACTACCCATTTGCAGGGAAGGGGAACCAGCGCAAGGCATTCATCTGTAGTGAGGATAATCTAGCAGTGTGGGCTTTATCCCCATGGACTGCAGGCAAGAGAGGAGCTGGCTGATTCAGGGCTAGAGTTTTATAAGGCAGGTGCTGAGGGATGAGGGGCTAGGGGAGCTGCTGAGTGGTGGTGAAAGTAGTGATATACCTAACTGTGGGTCGAAGGTCAGGGGTGGGGGTGGGGGGTTGGAGATCAAGACCCCGGGCGTCCCATGACACTGATGAACAGACATGCTGGAAGTGAGCTTGAGAAGTTACAAATAAGGAAGGGTATGGTGTGGTAGCTGCAAAGTGCGATTCCAGGGCTTCAGGAATCAAGGTATTGCAGGTGTGGACAAGACCAGGGGGTGGCCATTTGAAGGGGCTGCCTTGTGGGGGGTGGAGGTGAAGGCCACTGAGATGGGATTCAAGGAGCCGTAAGGGTCATATGTGCATGGACATGCACAGGTCACTGAAAGTCCCCAGGATGATATTTCAGGATGAGTGGGAAGAGTTACAATAGGACCTTTTTAGAAAATGTAGAATAGTGAAGGCTTGAAGAAAGAGGCAGATGGAGAGATGCCCTGAAAGTTGGATTCAATCTATATGTTCCACCAGATTTTGCTATTTAGTCAAAATTAGCTTTTTAACTTCCATTTTGGCCTTGCAAAGTCGAATGGCCAAATATCTGTCATCATCATTTTTGGCATCCCTGATCTTATATGTGACCAGTGATCACATGATTGCATAGGTTATGGTCATAGCTAATCAACCTCAACAATTTCAGAATTTTTTTCTAAGATTTTTTATTTACTTATTTGAGAGAGAGACAGTGAGCACATGTATGAGCAGGGGGTGGGGCAGAGTGAGAGAGAGAATCCCAAGCAGACTCCATGCTGAGCCAGGAGCCCGATGTGGAACTTGATCTCAGGACCCTGGGATCATGACCTGAGTTGAAACCACATTGGACACTTAACCTACTGAGCCACCCAAGCACCTTCAACAATTTCAAAATTATGAACAGGCGTGTCATTCCGACGTCATGGTAACATTGAAATGGTCACTTTCAAACATAAATAAGCATTCTAAAAATAATTTGAAGTGAAAATCTTCCTATGTGCTTTGTTGGTTAAAATTCTATCAGCTACTTGAAATATAAATGTATACTTATAAAGTGAAATGCTTCAATAATGAATGATCATTGTAGAAACAGATAATTTCCTGCACAAAATTAAAAAGTATTTTTAAAAATATTAAGAAAATACAAGTTCCTCAAAATACATTTCATGCTCACTAAACTTCCAAGCCACAGGTTCTAAAAGAGTGTTTTAAGAAGACAGATCTGTATATCCTTTAGTTTTGAATCTATCAAGGCTAAAATCTTCAAATAAAAACATTTATCAGGACATCTGGTGGGCTCAGTTGGAGGAGCGTGTGACTCTTGATCCTGGGGTCCTGAGTTCGAGCCCCATGTTGGGTGTAGAGATTACTTACATACACTTTTTTTTTTAAGATTTTATTTATTTATTCATGACAGACACACAGAGAGGAAGAGAGAGAGGCAGAGACACAGGCAGAGGGAGAAGAAGGCTCCATGCAGGGAGCCCGATGTGGGACTCGATCCCGGGTCTCCAGGATCCGGCCCTGGGCTGAAGGCGGTGCTAAACCGCTGAGCCACCCAGGCTGCCCTTACATACACTTTTAAAAAAATAGTTATCCAAATGATCACCGTAGAATGCCAACGATTTCTAGTATTTGGACATGAAAGAGTTTTGAGATTTGGCCAAACTAAGAATCTTAGTTACAAAGTTCTTTTTAGGAAAACCTGTTAACTGAAAACCAATTTTCTTGAGTTACAATCTGTGGTGCAAGAAAGTTAAGTGATATGAAATGTGTAAGTTGAAAGTGACATCTGGTCTTGCAAATGTGAAGTCTCTATATATAATTTTAAGTAAGCTTCACATGCAATGCGGAGTTTGAACTCAGGACCCCAAGATCAAGAGTCACATGCTCTCTCCACAAGTGTGACGTCTACTGGCTGCCGGTACAGTCTAGCAGCTGATGGTGCAGAGAACATTATCATTTCTGCATTGTAATAAATAGCAAATGTTGGAAATTTGATTACTAGCATTGCTAATAATAATATTGTAACGATTCAGTAATTTTGACTAAGTTTCAGACATATTTTTGTAGCCCATAGTGTCATTTTATGATGGTGAGCCTCATCGTCTGGCCGTTATTGGCTGACTATCCATTTTAACACTCAGGCATCTCATCCAGATGTGTATTTGGTTAGAGCGATGGCTCAGAGCCTCAGCACAGTGCCGCTTGCTGAAGGTAATGGGCAGGAGCTGGGAGCCAGTAGGCACCCCCACCCCTCGAGCCCCCCAGGTCCATGCTTCACCGCCTTGCCTCTGGCAGGGGAGGCCAGGGAGGCAGCCCTCTCAGGAATGAATGTCAGACCAAAGGCACTGAACAGGGCCTCCTGCTCTCTTCCAGCCTTGCAAGCAGGAACATCCAAGTCGTCTTCTCTCCCCGCCTATGGCAGGACCACTCTGAGCCGGGTAAGGTCCCTGACCAGAGATCACAGACTGGGAGGGAAGAGTGTGCCCTCGGGGCACCTCGGAGGGGCTGAGCTGCTTGGGCATCCGGGGGAGCAAGAGACCTTCAAAGTGAAGGGAAACAGTGCAGACTTCTCCACCTTCCTTCTGATCCCTTCGTGTCCTTTCTAGCTACAGTCCACAGAATTCAGCCCCTCTGGGAGTGAGACCGGAAGTCCAGGTGAGAGGCAGGGCCACCCAATGCCAGGCGAGCTGGGCAAGGGGCCTGAGTAGGCCCCATGGCAGCCCGTGTCTGTGCTGCGGGCAGGGCTGTGGCTTGAGGTTGGGAGGCTGAGCCGGCAGGTTTGGAGGCCTGCTGCCCTTAGAGCCGCCTCTGGACAATAATTCTTCTCTCCTATAGGCCTGCAGGTGAGTGCCTTCTGGAGGGGAACACATGGAGCAGCAGAAGCAAGCCGTGGATGGGTGACAGGGGTGTTGGGGGGGGGGTGGGGCTACAGAGTTGCCTGGCAAGGACACGAGAAGCCCAGGGTAAGGCTGGGGAGGTCTCCCTGCCCCACTCTGGCTCACTGCGGCTTTGGTCTCCCCAGAACGGAGAGGGCCAGAGGGGGAGGATGGACCGGGGGAACTCCCTGCCCTGTGTGCTGGAGCAGAAGGTGAGGGGCAGGGGCAGAGTCAGGGGTGGTGGGCAGGGGACAGAACCATCTACAGTGGGGGTGGGTCAGCCAGCCTGCGGGGAGAAGCCAGGGAAGCAAATGCACCAAGGGGTCGCTGACGGGAGGGGCAGCAGGGAAGTTGGGGGCAATGGTTGGCAAAACCAGCATGAGCCCCAATGGCCCTTACAGGCTGATCAGGGGCCCAGGGAATTGAGGGGGTTACACTGACAAGAAACTCTATGAGCCTGAGGTTGCCCCCTCTCTGCCCATCCCGCCCCCCAGATCTATCCCTACGAAATGCTGGTGGTGACCAATAAGGGGAGAACCAAGTTGCCTCCAGGTGTGGATCGGATGAGGCTTGAGGTATGCAGAGGAAGTGTGGGGTGGGCCTAGGGGCTTCCAAAGGGGCAGCCTCCCTGGTGGGGAAGACCTGGGGCCTCTGTGTGAGCGCTCCCTTAGTCATTGGCCCAGCCTCACCCCAGCTCCTGTCTTTAAGCTGCCTCTGGGTGTCCCCTTTCCAGAGACACCTGTCAGCCGAGGACTTCTCAAGGGTATTCTCCATGTCCCCTGAAGAGTTTGGCAAGCTGGCCCTGTGGAAGCGGAATGAACTCAAGAAAAAGGCTTCTCTCTTCTGACCATCCTTCCCGCTCCGTGACTGACGCTCTTCCCTGCTGCTTCGGGGCTCTAGAGCTGGGGTCACTAGACCCCAAAGCATCGTCTCTTAGGGGTGCAGGGTGGTGGTGGGGGATGGAGGTAGGGTTGTCTCCATTCCCCAGGTGAGGGGGAGCCAGGACCTCTGCAGTGCTGGGGTGTGGGACGTGAACTTGCTTCCCCATAAAAAGCCAGGGGCCTCCTTCCCTCCTCCTTGGTCCTCACCGCACAGGGCAGACCCAGTCTGGAGCCCAGCACACACAGAGTCAACATTTGCACCCTCTCCCCAACCCCACCCCCACGGGAAGGTCCCCACAAGAGAGTGAGGAGAAAGGAAAGCAGCACTTAGTGGTCAGGCATGTTGGCAGTCTGGACCCATGGGTGGGTACAACCTTCAGGCCTGCGGGGGGAGGGGGAGAGTGGGGAGCAGCCAGGAGGGCAGGGAGAGCCCCAGGACTCTGTGCACCCAAGCACGCCTCCTCACCTCACCTAGGACAGCTTCCCCTGCACCTGGGCCTCTGGCTTCTCTGATTCTTAGCAGGAGCAGGCTTGAGCTCAGCCTCTAACAATGAAGCCACCCTGCCCTCCAGCTCACCCTCTCCTCTCCTGGTGACCCCTAAGCTTCAAAGCCTCTTGCTCCAGCCCTGTGGCTTCCCTAGAAGCCATGGCTTAGAGTGGAGATGTTGCAGAACCCTGGCCCACCGTCAGCCTCCAGGCAAGTCAGCTAGACTCCAAGCACCCAGGTCCTGTGCAGAACCCAGGCCTTCAGGCTCTCTTTGGATGGGATCAAGAGGCCAGGCTGTGTCCAGGCCACCAGGTCCTGCCCATTTCCATGCATCCCCACCATGCTGTCTAAAGAATGTAATTTATTGGGGCACCCCCAAGCTGCTTTCTCTCCTAACTCTCTGCCCTCCCTTAATCACACTCCCAGCTTCTCTTCTCTACAGATACATATGTGTATATAATTATATATATATTTTTGCCGGGGTCTGGCTTTTGTTCCTGCTCAGGCCCTGGTACCCCTTTCCACTGTGTGTGTGTGTGTGTGATAATGCTGTGGGAGGGGGACTCTGCTTGGAATTAAAAGGTTGCATTGGGTCCCCAAATCTATTTGTTCTTTCTGGAACACCTGGGAGCACTTGGGAGAGGCAATGCCAGGCTGAGGGAAGCCTTGGGGGTAAGAGTTCAAATGGGGACCACAGAGGGCTGGAAGAGGCCGGCATCACACACTGCCCCTTCCCCCAGCCCCTGGCCATAAAAGCAGGGGCCAGCCTAGCAGGGTCACATCTGCTGCCTCTTCTTCAGGGGCTGCATGATGAAGTATGGAGGAAGGACAGAAGGTCACGCTGGAGACTAATACAGGAGCCGGCTCGGGGGCAAGCCTGCTTGTCCTCTGCTGAGGCCTAACCGCTCACCTTGGCAGTCAAGCTCACCAGCATCTGACAAGATTGCACCCTCCAGGGCCTGATACTCCCAGTTCTCTGGGGGAGGCCAAACACACAGAGAAGGTCAAGGATGCAGGAACTGGCAGTAAGCCAACTGCTGAAGAGCAGGCAGGGAAAACCAAGCAATGGAGAAACAAACAGTGGGTGAGATCTAGTGGACCATGGGTGGGGTGGAAGCTGAGAGAGAGGAGGGGGTAATGCACTCTCGATTGACTTGGCAAGGCCTCGCCGGGGGAGCAGACAGGGACCCGGAGTGCGGAGATCTGCCTGGAAGATGGGAAAGAGGATTGTGGGTGCCTGTGAAGGGAGGGGCCAGTCTCAGAACCTAGATGTGGGCGTGTGAGGAGGCGTGTGGCCAGAACGACCAGGCGAGCTGGAGTGTGAGCCTAAGGACTGGACCTGATGCAAGTGTCCTACCCCCGGGATGAGTCTCCACCCCTTTTGGCCAAAGCAAAAGCAAAGTGGTTAAGAATCACTCAAGTATGAACAATTGTTTTAAGCTGTAGGAGTTCCGGTGATACATCTACAACATTGTTTTATCCTTCCAACAACCTGTGAGGTCAGTAGCACAGATCAGTTGAAACCTCTCAGCAAAAAAGAACATTGTAGAAGAGACTGTTCATCCTGAAGCCTGAAGCCACATGCAAGTTAACAAGTGGGGGATGGAGACAGACCTCCCCATTTCTTGGCTACTAAGCCAGGACTCCCCAATATAAGCAGCTGCCTCCCAAGGGGTAGCTGGGAGGACAGCCGATGAGGCGGAGAGAGAGAAAGAGGAATCATCTCCGTACTTGTACACAATTTCAGGTATTCAGCCAATGTTTGGAGGGCTTACCCTGTTCCAGCACTTGGGATACAGTGGTAGCAAGTCCAGTACCTCCACGTCCGCAGAGCTCCCGGGCTGTTGGGCATCAAAGGGTGCAGAGGCTGTGTTTGGTCACAGGTCACTGGAAAGTGCTTTTGAGGGGGCAGATTGCATGCTAAGACCTAAAGGATTTTAAGTTCTTGAGACCTGGAGAGGCTTGAAGTGGAGCTGGGTCCCTAAAACAAAACCTTAGAGAATCTCTCAGTGCCTCTTCCCACAACACGCACGCACACACTTGTACGCAGGCACATGCATGTGAACAGATGCAAAACTGTGGTGATCACTCAGTTCAGGGGCTTCCAAACCTTTTTAGTAGCAAACTTAAAAAAAAATCTTATTATTAGTAATTGGAATACATTTATAAGGTGAATTTTATAGCTAATTATGATGAAAATGAATGAGGACCAAGAAGCTTTGATGACTAAAAAAATTTTAAGGCAAGATTTCTATACAACAGTTGCCCTTTTATCAAATGCAGGAGCTAATTCACTATTGTATTTGGCTGCACAGTATCGGGAAAATCCTGATTCACACAGATAAGTAGTCACAAAATTGTGGTGTTTTAAAAATGCTCACAAATCCATTCACACTCCTCCCATTGAGTTAGCACAGTGTCAATGTCCCCTCTTCTAGGATCTGGGCTTAGTGACTCGCGCATTTAAAAACAGTTCACCCAGCAATAGCCTTCTGCCCTCACTTAAATTGACAGGAGGAAAGGCTTTATTTACAGGTCTTCTCTCAAATGAGCTAATCTGGCAGTTAACTGCCACGGGGTCTGTTTGAAAATGCAGTAAAAATTCTGCATGTAGGGGCGCCTGGGTGGTTAAGCGTCTGCCTTCAGCTCAGGTCATGATCCCAGGGTCCTAGGATTGAGCCCGGCATTGACCTCCTTGGGCTCCCTGCTCAGCAGGGAGCCTGCTTCTGCCTCTCGTCCCCCACCTCCCCACGCTGCTCATGCTCTACCTCTCTCGTTCTCTGAAATAAAATCTTAAAAAAAAGAAAATCCGCATTTAACTTCTAACTGCCTCCAAATAAATTTAACTATTAGCCTGTTAACCAGAAGCCTTAGTAATATAGTCAGTTAACACAGTTCGTATGTTATATGCACCACATACTGTATTCCTACAGTAAAGCAAGCTAGAGAAGAGAAAATATTAAGAAAAGCATAAGGGAGAGAGGCACCTGGCTGGCTCAATTGGAAGAGCATATGATGCTTGATATTAGAGTTGTGAGTTCGAGCCACGTGTTAGGCATAGATCTTACTAAGTAATTAATAATATATAAAAAAAAATAATAAACTTTTTAAAAATGTTTAAAAGAAAGAAAATCATATCTCTCTTTGGGACGCCTGGGTGGCTCAGCAGTTGAGCATCTATCTGCCTTTGGCTGAGGGCATGATCCTGGAATTCTGGGATCGAGTTCCACTTTGGGTTCCCTGAGGGGAGCCTGCTTCTTCCTCTGCCTGTGTCTCTGTCTTTGTGTCTCTCATGAATAAGTAAATAAAATCTTTAAAAAAAATCATAAAAGAGAAAAATTACAGACCCAGTACTGCACTGTATTTATCTTTAAAAATGCATGTATCAGCAGACCTGTATAGTTCACACCCATGTTGTTCAAGGGTCAACTGTACATCAGTGGGCTCTGATTATTTTGGCATATAGCACATATAGCTGTGTCCATTGACTTTTACTAGAACTTTTAAGATAAAAATTTTTAAGTGAAGCCAAATGAAAGGTTATAAATTCCTGATGCACTTCTGTATTTGGGAAAAGCTGATTTAATACATACAGCTGCTTCCCTGACCTAGGAGGGAGCAGACCCAGAAACCCACAGGGCAGGACTAGACTCAGGTCTCCAGCTTTCCAGGTCGCCTCTCTGTGCACAAACATAGGCATAAAACGGGCTCATTTATTCCCTTTGTTCTTATACATTCTGGCCTAAAAGCCTCCTCTCCTTTCCCATAGGGATCCTCACCGGGGCCCATTTACAGATGGTCTATTTAGTTCATTTTTCTCAAGCAGCTCTCAGAACTGAGATCCATTTGCTAGCCCTGTCTGTCCCCACACCCTGGTGACTTAGTTGGGGTTCCGGGCTCCACTCCAGGGTACACAGCCATCTCTGGGCTGCTTGGGGCCTCCTGGGCCTCAGCCTGATGCGTGAATGGAGCCCAAGGGGCAGGGTGAGTGCAGTGAAACCCCAAGACCCCACAGCTCTCCATCCTTCAGCTTTGCAGTAGAGGCTACTCTCCTCCCTAGTGCAACCCTTGATCCCTCACCCCCCTCAACATGTGTTGAGCAGAAATATATTTGGAACAGATCACCAGCCCTCTCCTCAGAAGATCTTTCCATTGTGAAGGGTGGTGGTGGAGGTGGTAGGGGAAATGGGCTTTAAATCCGTGGAGTTGTAGCTCAGACATTCCAGGAACCCCTACTCTTTTATACAAGTCCTGCCTGCCTACTTCTTGGGTCCAACCTTCCCGGGCAGGGGCCCTCTCCACATGGGTCACCCACCTTGTGTTTCTTTCCTTGATGCTGCCAGGACAACCCGGCCGTTCCTTCCCCCGCAGGACCGCTGGACCAGTGCCCTATCCACTAGAAGGAACAAGCAACAAGTGAAATTAATGTTAGTAATATGCTTCATTTAACCCAGTGGACCTAATGCACTACAGTGTCAACAAGTCATCAACACACAATATCACGAATGAACTAGTCTGCATTTTCTTTTCTGTGCCAGTCTTCAGAACCCGGCGTGTACTTTACCCTCAGCACCTCGCAGTAAGGACCTGCACGTTTGTTTCAGTGCTCCACAGCCACGTGCAGCCTGGGGCTACTCTCCTGGTCGTGGGGGGCGGGGGGTGGGTTGGGGCATCCAGAGACTTACGGGACCCACACAACTGCCCCTTCCTCAGGGAAGAAACTCCCGGGCCCCCTCACCCTTCTCGCAGCCCCTGGCTCCTCCGACCTGCCCCTGCGGAACTTGCACCTGCTCCTCCGCGGCGCCCCTCCCTCCTCCGCTGAGGCTTCGGGCTCCAAGGGCCCCCTCGCTCTCCCCGGTCTCCTTCCCGACAGCGCGCGGGGGCCGGGCAAGGGTGCTGCGGGTGGGGGGGTGCTGCAGGGCCCCCAGCGGGCCGGGCAGGTGGCGGGGACGGGGGCGGTGGGGGGCTGCTGCGGGGGGTGGTGCTGCGGGGCCCCCAGCGGGCCGGGCGGGGGGGGGCCGGGGGTGGGTGCTGCAGGGGTGCTGCTGCGGGGCCCCCAGCGGGCGGGGGGTCAGGGGGGTACTTCTGCGGGCCCCCAGCAGGCCGGGCCGGAGGGCCGGGGGGTGGGTGCTGCGGGGCCCCCAGCGGGCCGGGCCGGGCCGGGGCGGGGCGGGTCAGCCAGGGCCCCGCCCCCTCGCCGCGCCTCCGGGGCCGCCCTCCGCCCGCGAGCTCCGCCGCCGCCGCCGCCGCCCGGGAGCCGAGCAGGGCCGGGCCGCCGACATGCTGAGCCGGCTCGGGGCGCTGCTGCAGGAGGCCGTGGGGGCGGTGAGGCCCGGGAAGCGGGGCGCGCGGGGCCTCGGCCGGAAGGGCGGGCGCGGGGCCGGGGGAGGAGCCGGCGGGCGGCGGGCGGAGGGCGGAGGGCGCGGGCCCGCTCGGGGAGGGACCCCCCTCCCCTCCCCCCTCCCCTCCCCTCCCCCCCAGGCCGCGGCGCCCTTCCTGGGCCTCCCCTGCCCCGGGTCGCGGCCCGCGCCGAGTCCTCCCTGCGCCTCCGCGTGGCCTCCCTCCCCGTCGCCCTAGTCCCGGCCTCTCCAGAGCATGCCCAGCCCCTAACTAACCCTTTTCCCCAAACGGCTTCCGGTTTATTTTCCTGCCCCGCGTTCCCAGTTTGCTCCCAGTTCCCAAACTCCTCTGTGCCGGAGGGCTCCCTCGTCAGCGGCACTTTCCTCCCCAAGGTGCCTTCCTCCTCCTCCCCCCACGCTCCTCCCTCCCTGGTCACCTGGCTTGGAAAAAGAGGTGCCCTTCCGCCTCCTGCTGAGCCCGCAGACGACCCCAGGACCTTAGTCCCGCGGGTGCGCCCGGCCGGGCCACGGCCACGTCCCGGGAAGCGGGGCTGTTCACCGCGGGGTGGGTCCACACTGACCTTGAGTCAGGAGAGGCCGGCAGCGGGGGGACTCCGGGGCGGCCCCGGGGCCGAGACTCGGCGTGTTTGCGGCTTTCTCTCCGGGTTGAAGGCTGGTCAGAGGCGGGTTCGCTTCATTCAGGGAGATAAAAGTGCATGCAGTTCCGATAGACTAGGCCCAACGCCTCTGTTGCAAGTAACCCTGCCAAGAGCCTGTCTGTAAAGTTAACAGTTCTTTTGTCTCCACGTAGAAGTCCTCCTCTAATGGATCGATCTAGTGTATCGTGTCAGATTGGCTCCAGAGCCAAAACCGAGCTTATTATAAATGAGAACAGTCTCAGCCTTAAACTTGTGAAGAAAGTGAAAAAGCTCCGCCCACCTGTCCCCAGCGCTGCATTCCTGGCATCCAGGTGCTTCCAGGGCAGCCCACCTGGGGAGGGGTTCCAGAATCATTTCGCCTTCCCCTCCTCCTTGTTTCCAATCAAAACAGCTGTCATCTTAGAAAGTGATACGGCCAACTGCTACATGCTTCTCAGGGAAAACTCCCTACACCGGGCGGGTAGTCCGGCCAGAGAGTCTTAGTCCCCAGAAGTGAATTTCTGTTGCTTCCAATGCAGGCACTTCAGCATCCGTACCTGGAGGAGAGATTGGTGGTCAAGGGAGATACTTTTGGCTCCTGAGTATAGGATATATAGACAATACCACAGAAGCTTGGCTGCCCCCCGCCCCCGTAACTGTCAGGAGAGAGGGGAACCCCTCTTCTCCCCTCCACCCCCACCCACATCAAGGGCATAGGTCTTTCCCTGCCCCCAGCAAGTTGCTTGACTCCTTGTCAAAGAGGAAGAGTGCTCCTTCCTGCCCTCTTCTGACAAAATAAGAACAGCAATTGTTCTGGTTTTTTAAAAAAATATTCTTTATTATTATTAACAGAGGTTGTGAAGATTAATAATTTCTCTTTAAAAATAAATCATCTGCTACAATTTCTCTGGAGTTATAATAGCTAATAGTGGATTCAGGTGAAGATGTTCCCCTTGCTTCCTTCTAACAGTCTACTTTGTTACAGTCTGTTACAGTTTGCTGATCATTGGTGCACCCCGGTCTCTTACTCTTACTGGATTGTTCCTTTTCACTGTAAGCCCAGCTCAAGGGTTTAGGAGACTACAAATGAATCCTAAGGCCCATCACAGAACTGGAAGATGATTATAGTGCCTGTCAAGGGTCAGAGAGCTTTCCTGAGACAAGGAACTATGGAAAGGATGTCTAAGGGAGTTTGCTGAGATACTTAGTAAATATGAATGAGTAGTCACTATTGACAGCGCCCTTTAGGGGCAGGCAGAACTAGAAAACACAGAATCTGAGCCCTCAGGGAGCTCACAGTCTAGTAGAAGAGGTGACTCTAATCCCACAATAATAGTATCACCCAGGACCTGGTGAGAGGCAGGGGCTCCATGTGGATGGTGTGTTTGGTGTTGATCCTGTAAGGGTGCTGCCCCGCACCACTAACTATGAAAGAAGACAAGCTTGCCTGGGCAGCTGAGGGTTGGGGCAAGAGTTTCAGGGCCTCTGATTCAGTGGTATTGCTTCTTTCTCCTGTCGTAATGGCCTTCTAACTGTTCTTGACATCATCTCCTACATGCAACTGTCAGAGGACTCGGAGGACTCTGCCTGAAACACTGCTAGATGTCCTTGAGCTGCACCCCCTCCCACCCCCGCCTGCAAAAAACAGTCCTGACTTGGTGACTTGATGTTCAGGAGCCCACACACTCAATCCATCCTTGTCCCAGACATGCTTTGCAGAGTTCCTTCTGCAGGAAGGAACTTCCTTCATCTCTAATGATTGAATTCGGGCCCCATTCTTCATGGTTTATTTCCAGGGTAACTGCAGTAAAGCCTACTCTGTTCCAGCCCTCTCTTCCCAGGGGCCAGTTTCCACCTCTCCTGTGTTCTCACACCTCTTCCTATAGCTGAGTTATTCGGGGCGGTTTTTATATTGTTCTCCCCAGCACTGGGTGTTCAGCAGCCTTGTATTGCATATAGCATCTAGCGTGGTGTCTTGTACACAGTAGGCACTCAGAAGATAGTTCCTGAATCAGTCAGTAGACGCTCAGTTCTGTGATGCAGTGAAGTGTGAGGTTAGAGAGAGAGGTGTCCAGGAAATCTGGTGAGGCCTTTGTGGAGCTGGTGGCCCTTAGCTGGGCCTCACTGGTGAGCATTCGGATCTAGGCAAATGTAGGGGGACATAGGGCCTCCTGGGCAGAGCAGCCTGAACAAAGACAGAGAGGAGGAAATGAGCACCTGTGGTGACTATTTGATGATGCATTTTCTCCTGTGTATGTTTACTCTGCAAGGAAAGAGAACAAATGCTCTTTCTTGGAGTTTTTGGAGAAAGCAGTTGTTGGGGGTGGAGATGAAGAGATAACTTCTGGAAAAGGGGCAGGTCTGGGGCTTGCTCCTAGCAAAAACAGAATTCCCTGGGGCTGCAGGCTGTGTATCCCCAGCTCCTCTGGCAGCCTGCAGCCTTGGAAAAAAGATGCAAGCGTGGTATAAGTAAGATGCTTTATGAGTATTATGCTAACACTACACACCTGGCTGAACGAAGCTTTTCGATGGCCTCAAACACAGATTTTTGCAGACTCTCGGATTGAGAAGGAACTGAAGGCTTTATCATTGCCATGCTTTCCATCCATATCATTTTGATTTTGTTGTTCTGGGGGGTACTCTCCTGTTTTCTCTCTGTGTCCCTTTATTGTAGCATAACTATCTTGAGAGGATCTATTTCTGTGTCTTTTCCCCCCACCAATATTCCTAGTTCTTCCAGGACAGGCCCTATGGAATCATGACATGTAGCAGGAGTACGGGATTTCCAGGGGAGAAGGGGGCTGGGAGAGGTGCCAAGTGATTGTCCTGGAGAAAATGTGTTACTGTTCCCTTTGAGAATCTGGATCACAGGGCCTCCTCCAGGGCCTAGTACCGACCCAATGCTTCGTAGATGGTGGAACATCTGCTCCAAATGGCAGTGGCAACAGAGCCCGTAATCACTGTGACGACCACTTAGGCTGTGTCTCTGCTCTCTCCACAGCGGGAGCCCAGCATTGACCTGCTAGAGGCCTTCGTGGAGCATTGGAAGTGCATCACGCACTACTACATTGAAAGCACAGGTGGGGCCTCGTTTTCCCTAGCTGGGGGAGCCTTGCATGCAGTGGGGAGGAAGGTGTGGGCAGGGTCACCATGCCAGTCAGAGATGCAGGGAAAAGATGACAACTGCCAGCCGCACAGGAGTCGAGAATGGGGGCTGGCCCCACCCTGATCTTTCATGAGAGGAGCCGTGTGAGGTGGGAGCAGGAACTGTGAAATTGTGCACATCCCTGAGCTGACTGCAAGGCAGAGGCTGAGCTCCACTCGCCCCTAGCTCCCAGCGAGGCAGACTGTCCAGGCCGGCAGTCCCCAAGTGCGTATGCTCAGGGCTTACTGATTAAAAGAAAAGAAATGGAATAAATTCCTCTTTTCCCTGAGCTAACTTAGAGGGCATGTCCCTTATAGAAATTTATGGTAGCAGAATCCGTAGCAGAAGCCAAGGCATATACCGTGCCTGGGTCCTTCTCCCCAGCTGACACCCCAGGGAGCCAGCTTTGGGTAATCTGGGCCCATCAGGATCACTCATTGAGGGGGTGGAATCTGATTGGCTGCTTTGTAGTCAGTATGTTGGTATTGGTGGATACATGCTGGTTGCCAGGTAACCTGTCCTGCATCCCTGGCTTTCTACCTCCTGGTTCAGATTGTGGTTTGATTCCAGTCTACCCCTTACCTGAAGACTGTATTTCCAGCCTGAGCTAGCCCAAGAAATTAAAAAACAGTCTTTGGACACTCTGAGGAACACCCCCGCCTTCTGAGAAACACCCCCCCCCCCCCCCGACGGTCCTTTTAGACCAGGTTTCTCCATCTTGGAACAGTTGACATTTGGGCTTGATCACTATTTGTAGCGCAGGGCTTCTGGGGGTGCATTGTAGTATGTTTAGCAGCAGCTATGGCTTCTACCGACTAGATAGATGCCAGTAGCAACCCCTCCCCATTTCAATAGCCATAAATGTTTCTCCAAACATTGCCGAATGTTCCTGGGGGCAAAATCACCCCAGTTGAGAACAACTGCTTTAAACTGAAGTCTTTTTTTCTTTTTTGAGATATAATTGATGTGACATTATATCATATAAATTGGGTGTACAATATATTGATTCGATATATAGATACATTGTGAAGTGATCACCACAGTGAGTCTAGTTAATATCCATCACCCTAACTAGTTACCAATTTTTTTTTCTCGTCATGACAAGTTTTAAGATCTACTCTTAGCAATTTTTAAATATGCAATACATTAACTATAGTCAACAGGCTGTATAACATTCTCAGGACTTATTTATTTATTTATTTATTATTTTTGTTTTTTGTTTTTTAAAGAGGGAGGGGGACAGAGAGAAATGGAGGGAGAGAATATTAAGCAGGCTCCATGCCCAGCGCAGAACCTGACACAGGGCTCACTTTTACAATCCTGAGCTGAAATCAAGAATCAGACACCCAACTGACTGAGCCACCCAGGCGCCCCAGGACTTATTTATTTTTTGACTGGAAGTCTGTACCTTTTAGACTGATATCTTGACAGCCCCAATCTACCAGGATGTAGGAAAAGATCCAGAACTGACTCAGGTCCACCTGGGGCTTCACCTGAACCCAATCCATTAATTTCCAGAACAGTCCCTAGACCATAGGTATGGGGGTGAGTGAGGTGAGCTCTGTTGCTGAAAAGCCAGTGCTTTCAAGAAAAGCTAGGGGGTGCTCCAAGGCTGGTCCCAAAGCACCAAAACTTGCTTTACACAAATACTCTCTACCTGAGACTCTCATTAAGAAAGCTCCAGCTTCTCCATCAAGACCTTTGCATGATGGAACAAGTTTGCCTCCAAACCCGTGGTCATGCACGGATTTTTTTCTCCTTTGTAAAAAAAAAAGTTGTTTCTCCTTTCTGCCTCTTGTAAGTGTAAAAAGGACAGGAGGTTTACCTCTCAGGAAGCTCCTCCAAGACAGCTTCTAAATTCGATGACAGAGAACCTTGAGCCCACGGCTTCTCACTCAGGCCCAGAGCTGGCCTGAAGCCTGGGCAGTGTACCCTCCTATATGCCCCAGGGTTAGGAGAAAAAATGATGCCACTTCCCTCTGATAAAGTGCTAGAGTATGTACACGTTCCCAGTCAGAGGGCTGTATCATGGGTCTCATCCCAAAGGTATTTTGTATTTTTTTTTTAAGATTTTATTTATTTATTCATGAGAGACACAGAGAGAGTCAGAAACATAGAGGGAGACACAGGCTCCATGCAGGGAGCCTGATGTGAGACTAGATCCCAGGACCCCAGGATCATGTCCTGAGCCAAAGGCAGACTTTCAACCACTGAGCCACCCAGGTGCCCCATCTTTTGTCTTTTTAGGTTTAGAGGCACCAACTGTAAATTTCCACTTCCCCTAGTCTTTGTTCAAAGCAAACCGGTGACTTGGCCTTTCTCCAGGGATACCCTCAGTCTCCCTCCACCCCTGAGACCCCATGGGCTTGACCTCATCAAGCCAAAGTGCCACTCTTCACCCCACTCACCCTCGTTTCCTGAATCTCTGTTAGATGAAAACACCCCTGCCAAGAAAACGGATATTCCCTGGCGGCTGAAGCAGATGCTGGACATCCTGGTGTACGAGGAGAGGCAGCAGACAGGAGCTGGCGAGGCTGGGCCCTGTCTAGAATACTTGCTGCAACACAAAATCCTGGAGACCCTATGCACACTGGGCAAGGCCGAGGTGGGCAGGACCCTGGGGTGCCCCTGGAACCTTCCACCCAAACTGGAGCCCTCTGACTTCTAGGCTCGTCCACCTGTGTTTCCGTCATGTCATGGATTTGCGCCCATTGTTTAGTCAGGGTTCATTTGGAGAAGGTGTGCTAAGAACCAGGCATGTGCCAGGCAGGATCCTGAATGCTGGGGATGCAGTGGTAATGAAAACAGACAAAACTTCTAGTCAGAGAGAGGTGGGTAATTGGGCGGCCCACACGTAGTATATTCAACGATGACAGGGTTATGGAGAACAGAAAAGCGGGAAGGGGAATCGGCAGTGTGGGAAAGCCAGTTTCTTTTTTTTTTTTTTTAAGATTTTATTTATTTATTCGTGAGAGACACACAGAGAGAGAGGCAGAGACATAGGGAGAGGGAGAAACAGGCTCCATGCAGGGAGCCCAATGTGGGACTCAATTCCGGGACTCTGGGATCATACCCTGAGCCAAAGGCAGATGCTCAACCGCTGAGTGTTACGTTTTGGTAATTCTTGGTAATATTTCAGACTTCGTTATTATATTCATTATGGTGATCTGTGATCAAAGATCTTTGATGTTGTTGTTGTCGTCATTGAGGGTACTACAAATAGTGCCCATGTAAGACTGCTCCACTGACCAGCCATTCCCCATCTTCCTCTCTCTTCTCGGGCCTCTCTAATCCCGGAGACACCATAATATTGAAATTCAGCCAACTAATAACCCTACAGTGGCCTCTAAGTGTTTAAGTGAAAGGAAGAGTCACATGTCTCTCACTTTAAATCAAAAGCTAAAGTGATTAAGCTTAGTGAGGAAGGCACATTGAAAGCCGAGACAGGCCAAAAGCGGGCCTCTTGCACCAACCAGTTAGCCAGGTTGTGAATACAAAGGAAAAGTTGTTGAAGGAAATTAAAAGTGCCTTCCAGTGAACACATGAATGATAAGAAAGCCAAACAGCCTTATTGCTGATGTGGAGAAAGTCTGAGTGGTCTACATAGATGAAACCAGCCGGGACATTCTGTTAAGCCAAAGCCTATCCTGAGCAAGGCCCTGACTCTCCTCAGTTCTGTGAAGGCTGAGAGCAGTGAGGAAGCTGCAGGAGAATAGGTGGAAGCTGCCAGAGGTGGGTTCACGAGGTTTAAGGCCAGAAGCCGTCTCTACCACAACCCAGTGCAAGGTGAAGCAGCCAGTGCTGGTGTAGACACTGCAGCACGTTCTCCAGGAGATCCAGCCAGGATAAGTGATGAAGGAGGCTACACTGAACAACACATTTCCAATGTAGAGAAAATGGCTTCTATCGGGAGAAGATGCCAGCTAGGACTTTCATAGCTAGAGAGAGGAGAAGTCAGTGCCTGGCTTCAAAGCCTCAAAGAACAGCCTGAACCCCTCTTTAGGGGCTAATGCTGCGGGTGCCTTGACGTTGAAGCCAGGGCTCATTGACCGTTCTGAAAATCCCAGGGTCCTGAAGAATTATGCTAAGTCCACTCTGCCCCGTGCTCTGTGAACGGAGCAACAAACCCTGGATGATGGCGCTTCAGATCACAACATGGTTTATTGAATATTAAGTCCATTGTTGAGAAGTACCGCTCAGAAAAAAATATTCTTTTCAAAATACGACTGCTTATTAACAATGCACCTGGTCACACGTGAACTCTGATGGAGACGTATACTGAGATAAATGTTGTTTTCTGCTCACATAGCATCCATTCTGCAGCCCAGGGATCAAGGAGTCATTTGACTTTCAAGTCTCATTATTTAAGAAATACATTCTGTAAGGCTGTTGCTGCCATATATAGTGATTCTTCTGAGGGATTTGAGCAAAGTCAATTGAAAACCTTCTGGCAAGGATTCACCATTCTACGCGGGTGCCATTAAGAATATTTGTGATTCATGGGAAGAAGTCAAAATATCAACATGAACAGGAGTTTGGAAGAATGTGATTACAACCTGCATGGATGACTTTGATGGGTTCAAGACTTCAGAGGAGGAAGTGTGGGGGAAAGAGCAAGAGGAGTAGAACTGGAGGTAGAGCCTGAAGATGGAACCGAATGGCTGCCATCTCATGATCAGATGAGGAGTTGCTGCTTGTGGATGAGTAAAGAAAGTGGTTTCTTGAGATGGAATCTACTCCTGGGAAGACTCTGGGAAGATTGTTGAGATGACAACAAAAGATTTAGAGCATTGCGTAAACTTAGTCGATAGAGCAGGGGTAGGTTGGAGAGGACAGATGCTAGATTTGAAAGAAGATCTACTGTGAGTAAAATGTATCAAAAAGCATCTCCTGCTACTGAGAAATTATTCATGAAAGCAAGAGTCCATCCATGTGGCCAGCTTCATTGGTGTCTTATTTTAAGAAATCCCCACAGCCATTCCCACCTTCAGCAGCCACCACCCTGATTAGTCAGCAGTCACCAACATCGAGGCAAGCACCTCTGCCAGCAAAAAGGTTACAATTCACTGAAAGCTCAGGTGATAGCGTCTTTTAGAAATTATTTTTATGTTTTTAATTTTTAAAAAAGATTTTATTCATTTATGCATGAGAGACACACAGAGAGAGAGAGACATAGGTAGAGGGAGAAGTGGGCTCCCTGCAAAGAGCCCAATTCAAGACTCAATCCCAGGACCCCAGGACCACGACCTGAGCCAAAAACAGATGCTCAACCACTGAGGCCACTCAGGCATCCCAAGAAATTAATCTTAAATTAAGGTTACATACGTTGCTTTTTAGAACTAAAGCAATTGCACAATTAATAGGCTACAGCATAGTGTAAAAATCATAGCTTTTGTCTTCACTGGGAAGCCAAAATCTTAATTTGACTTGCTTTATTGGATATCCACTTATCGCAGTATTTGCTTTATTGAGGTGGTCTGGAAGCAAGGTGTGCCTGTAGTGGGGGAAGTGACTCGTGGTGACAGAAGAGAGGATGGTGCTGTGGGCTGTGGGGGAGGAGCATTCCTGGCAGCAGGCATGGCTTCACCTGATGGGCACCCTGCTCCTTGACCCCGCAGTACCCCCCGGGCATGCGACAGCAGGTATTCCAGTTCTTCAGCAAGCTTCTGGCCCAGGTGCAGCATCCCCTCCTGCATTATCTCAACGTCCACAGGCCCGTGCAGGTAAGGGACCCAGACAACCAAGGGGTGTCTGAGGGTCAAGCCCCCTCTCTTCCCTGCTACCTCATTCTTCTTTCTAATTTGCTTCCCTTCTAGAAGCTTCTCCGACTTGGTGGGACAGTCCCCGGATCCCAGACAGAAAAGGAGGAGGTACAGTTCACCACCGTCCTCTGCTCAAAGATCCAACAGGACCCAGCTCTGCTCACCTATATCCTGGAAGTGAGCATCTCGGAGGAAAAGAAGTGGGAGGGCCCAGACCCCCAGGGCCAGCCCCTAGGGCCCTTCTGAGGAAGCAGAGGGTGGAGCAGGTATTCACATGCCTCAGCTTCCCCTATAGCTCCACGCTGAGGCCCGGACAGCCAGCACATCCTGCCTTCCCAAGGGGGCACCGTGGGGAATGCTCTGTACCACGACCTGGCTTCACCCGACCTTCTTTGCAGGGTAAAAAGATGGTCAGTAGGAAGAAGTCATCCAGAGAACCCAGCACCCTGCCTAGAGAGGCAGCCAACATCCCAGACAAGGACAACCCGCACAGCAAGGCTCCTGACAGGAGTTCCGGTGGGGCCCAGGCCTTGAGCCCCCAGCCGCCTGCCGAGATGGAGGAGCCGGGTGGAGGGGCTGCAGACAGCAACCTCATCACGTCCCTGATGGGCTTGTGCAAGAGCAAGGTGCTGGCTGCCGAGACAGAGCGGGCAGGGGTGAGGAGGGCAGGTGGCTGGGAGGGGACTGGAAGTTAGATGTATGTCCCTGAAGCGGTCCCCTTTTCTCCCCAGAAAGGTCGGGTGGCTCTGAAGGCCCAGGAAAACCTGCTGCTCCTGGTAAGTGTGGCTTCGCAGGCAGCTGCCACCTACCTGGTGCAGAGCAGCCCTTGCTGCCCTGCTGTCGCCGAGCATCTCTGCCAGCTGTACCAGGCCCTGCCCACCTTCCTGGACCCAGCAGACATTGCCGCTTTAGAGGGTATCAGCTGGAGGTAGGCGCTTGGGCTTGGCCGGGAGCCGGGCTACAGCTGCAGGGGATGGAAGCCCTCCCTGCCCTCTGGTAGCCGCTCCTCTGGTTTTCCAGGAGGGTAGGGACCCCTGCTGGCCACCTTCTTCCTGAGGGCACCACCCATCCTTCTGGGGCTTTCCCTCCAGGGAAACATCACTTTTGCTTCACCTCCCTCACCTCACCCCCGACCCGCAACAGAGGGTGCAGGGAGAAGGGGCCCAGGTTCTGGAACATACCTGAGGCAGGCCCCACAGCCCCTCCCTTACTCCCTCTCAGGCTGCCCAGCGCCCCATCTGATGAGGCTGCCTTCCCTGGCAAGGAGGCCTTGGCTGCCTTTTTGGGCTGGTTTGATTACTGTGACCACCTCATCATGGAGGCACACATGGTGAGCAGGAGCCGGCGCCAGCAGGGCTCTCTGGGGGGCGGGGGAGGGTGCCCCACAGTTCACCCCACTCCCTTCACCGTGTCCACCTTGAGGACCGAGGGGTCTCTTGGGAGCTAGGCAGGGCCCCCAGCCTGCCTGTTGTGTTAGACGCTGTGCAAGGACACAGTTGTTTCTCAGGGGAAAACTGTCATGGAGGTAAAACGTGCATAAGACATGTTCTTTGGCACCTAGGTGGTTGCAGACGCCTTGGCAAAGGCTGTGGCTGAGAAGTTATTCGTGGAGATTCTGCAGCCCCACCTCCTGCATGTGTGAGTCTCTGTTCCCTTGGGCACGGCCATGGTCTGGATCCACTGGCCCACCCCACCAAGTTCCCTCCTGTCCCTAAGGCCGGGGGTCTCCTTGGCCATAGTCACGTGGGTCTGTGGGTTCCATGGTTCGTGTTTGCCAAGTCTGGCCCCTGACACACGTGGCTCAGAGCCACATGGGCTGACGAAGGCCTCCAGCTCTTGGACTCCAGGGCCTCCAGAGGGCTAGGGAGCAAGCAGGGAAATACCAACCAAGACATAAGGAACCCAGGAAAGGGTGCTGTCATCCTCACATTCATTCACCCCTGGCTCCCTCTCTGGTCTCCCCTCCCCTGCCTGGCTCTCAGCCCCAAGGAGGCCTGGCTCAGTGCTCTCTCCCTGTAGTTCAGAGCAGAGCGTCCTGACCTCCACCGCCTTGCTCACGGCCATGCTGCGTCAGCTCCGCTCCCCGGCGCTGCTGCGAGAGGCCGTGGCTTTCCTCCTGGGCACAGAGCCACAGCCTGCAGCCCCCGACGACGGCCCCCGCACTCTGTGCGCTCACCTCATCGGGCATTGCGACCACCTCTCTGATGAGGTGAGGTGGGGGGGCCTCGTCCTTCTGGCTCCCACCAGCCCCCAACCAAGGGATTTCCTGAGGGCTTCTCCCCGCTTGCATTAGCTTACCAGGTGGTACTACCCTCGAGGCATCGGAACACATACCCCCCAAAAAGCATGACACAGTCATGGCGGCTTTTGTCACATAGTAATCATCTGTGATCAGATATTCGCCGGGTGACTTTGTCTTCCAAACCTACTCATACTCATTTGGCTTTTTGGAGGCTCACAGCTCCCCTGAGCTGGGTGAGGCTGCTATTCCGTTCATTTCTCAGACCTGGGAACCGAGACACAGAAGCGCCAGTTGGCTCATTTGCTAGCACACATCAAATTGGTGACAGAACCAGGGCGGGGGGCAGACTCCCGGCTCCCACACCAGCACCCACTCGCTACCCCTGGTCTTGCCTTATCCGAGGGAGCCATTCCTAGGGACTCCTGCTGACCCTTTCTCACCCAGATCAGCATCACCACACTGCGGCTATTCGAGGAGCTGCTCCAGAAGCCGCACGAGCGGATCATCCGCAGCCTGGTGCTGGGCCACCTGGAGGGCCGCCATTATGTGGCCCGGGGCTCCCCCGAGCCCGAGAGCTACGAGGACACCGTGTAAGTGAAACCCCGCGCCCCTGGGACCCAGCGCGGCCCTCAGTACCCAGTGCTCGCTCATTCCTTCATTCCTGGTGTCACTTGCCGGCCCTGGCCACAGAGATTTGGAGGAAGACCCCTACTTCACAGACGGCTTCCTCGACTCCAGCTTTCAACCCTCTGCAAAGCACCCCCCGGCCCCCCTCACCAACTTAGATGGCAAAACAGCCGTGACTGAGATCGTCAACAGGTAGGGAGCCGCTCTGGAACCCGAAGCCACTTGAGGTCTGTTCCATCTTCGGCCAGAGCCCTGATGAGGCGCAGCCCAGGAGGGAGTGTGCCCTCAGGGCTGGAGTGGAGCGAGGAGGAACGGGGTGGCCCAGGCGGTGCCCCTCCACACCCAGGTCTTGTCTCTCAGTTTCCTCTGCCTGGTTCCTGAGGAAGCCAAGACCTCGGCTTTCCTGGAGGAGACCGGATATGACACGTACGTCCACGATGCCTACGGACTGGTGAGTGTCGAGGCCTGTGCCCATGCCTGCTCCTCAGCCCTCAGAGCCATGGCATTGATAAGCCCCACCTCCTCCGTCTGTGATCTGCCCAGGGTGCTCCCTACTCCGGCCAAGAGATCGAGTCCATCCCTCCCACGTGGTTCCCTGTGTCTGCGGATGCCTCCTGGCCACTGGGCCTCCCTCCTCAACTCTCACCACTGTTTCAGTTCCAGGAATGCAGCTCCCGAGTAGCCCCTTGGGGCTGGCCCCTGGGTCCCACACCCCTGGACCCCCATGAACCCGAACGGCCTTTCTTTGAGGGTCACTTCCTCCGAATGCTGTTTGACCGCATGTCCCGGATTTTGGAACAGGTAGCCAACAGGCCTGGGCCCTGGCTACAGGGTGAGGGCCGGCAGGAGAACTCAGGCAGGTGCTTCTGGAGCCCATCAGAACAGCCGCCCAGCCCTGGGGGTTGAGTCCTCTTTGGTGCTTCAGCTCCAGACCCCCCCACCCCTCCCCCTTCTCCAGGCGGGAAGCCCCGTCTTGCCTCTGCCCCACACGCCCTAACATGTCCTGGCCCTCAGCCCCAGGGAATCCATGACACACACACACATCACGTGAGACTCCCACCCCCGCACACGTTCACACTGGCCAGGCGCCTTGCTGGGGGAGTGCAAAAAATGCTCACCGCCCCC
Source organism: Canis aureus (assembly GCF_053574225.1). Lineage (NCBI taxonomy): Eukaryota > Metazoa > Chordata > Mammalia > Carnivora > Canidae > Canis > Canis aureus. The sequence continues at coordinate 36,204,635 of NC_135634.1, read as the reverse complement.
TGCCAACCCTCGGCTTGTCCACCGTGTTCCCTACAGCCATACAGCCTGAACCTGCAGGTGACCTCAGTCCTGTCCCGGCTTGCCCTCTTCCCCCACCCCCTTATCCATGAGTACCTCCTGGATCCCTACATCAACCTGGCCCCTGGCTGCAGGAGTCTGTTCTCTGTGCTTGTCAGGGTAAGGATGTCGGAGCCCAAGGGTGTGTGCCAGTGGGGTGGCAGGAAGGGAGGGGAACAGGAAGGAGGATGGGGGCAAGGGCTGCAGGAGTGGGCACCCCGGACAGCTCCGGGGAAAGCACAGGCACACACACCCACCGACCGCGGCACGGCAGAGCTAGGGGACCCTGCAAGAGTGTCACTGGCCCCCACCTCAGTCCTGTCTTATTCCTGCTCTAGGTGATAGGGGACTTGATGCAGAGAATTCAGAGGGTTCCCCAATTCCCAGGCAAACTGCTCCTGGTGCGCAAGCAGCTGATGGGTCAGGTTCCCGGGGAGCAGTAAGTAACCCAGGGCAGTGGGTGCCCAAGAGTGGACCCTAGGGTGGGAAGGCAGACTGCTCCAGGGTAGTGGGAGGAGCACAGGCCAAGGGGTGATGGTGGCCCATCGCTGACCTCTGTCTTCACTCAGAGGTGTGTGGCACTGGAACGTGCCACCTGGGCACTGGGATGTCATACTGGGCACACTCCCACCACCTCCCAGCCATGACTCCCATGCTGTCTCCCTCAGGCTGGACCACCAGACCCTCCTCCAGGGTGTGGTGGTTCTTGAGGAATTCTGCAAGGAGCTGGCTGCCATCGCTTTTGTCAAGTTCCCCCCACATGGACCTCACCTGCACCTTTCTCCTCCCCGAGAAGGGCACGTCTGAGCCAGGAGCAGGACAGGACACCTCTGCCCGAGAGCTCCCTCCCACCTGGCACTGCCGCCACCTCCTGCCTCCCAGGGTGGGGGCTCGGCTCCATCTCCTCTACATCCCAGGCGCTTCTGCCTCTGAGGAGGCCTGGGCTTCCACTCCAGGTTCACTCCAGGAGACCCGGGCCTGTCAGCCACACGAGACTGGGTTCGGGGAGTGGGTCTCCAAGGTACCAGAAGCCACGGAGCAAAAGAGATGGCCTCCCAGACAGCATGGTGTCCTCGGGGCCTTCTCAGGGGAGCTGGGTAATTGCCAGGTGAGCAGCCAGGCCCAAACCCTCGCGTGTTCTGTGTCTACAGGCCATTTCCGGGGCCAAGACTTATGGTCAGTCCCAGGGGCACAGAGGGGAGTGAGTGATGGTTCTGAGGCTGGTCAGGACTGCAGGCCAGAGAGACGGGGGTACAGGAGCCCTGTCTCTGACACAGTAGGTGCCACAGACACTGCTGACACTTGACATTTTTTTCTCTTGCCTTCTTGGCTTAACCTGTGGCAAAGGCACAGTGGATAGCCAGGGAAGCCCACTGTTCCTGCCCAGCCCTCCTAGAGACTGTTGCAAAATTCCCAACCGCCTCGTGGCAAATATCCAAAGCCTGCTCCGCGCCCAGGTGGGGGCAGCTGCTAATGAGAGCCTTGGTACAACTGCAGCCAGGGCGGGAGAGGGCTTGGGAAGTGGAGGGGCTGGGTGCCAGGCTCCGGCTCCAGCTGGTTTCTCTCTGGCGCCTCTGAACCCGTCTCGGCAGGTCCAACACACCTGGGCAGAGGGGCTCAGAGACCGGGGGAGGCCAGGCCTGGCCCTCAGCATTCCACCCCGCCGCAGTGTCCTTGATGGAATACTCTTCCAGGAGAGCCAGGGAGCTCAGGACAGACGAGGCCAGGACGCCCACCTGACCCCAGGCCCCCAAGGCCTGGCGGGGAGGTGCTGGGGCACAGGCAACCAGTTGTAGTGTTGTTCTCCCTACGTGCCCTTCACGGCTGGGGCTGCCACCCCACCCGGCCCGAATCTGTCTCAACCTGCAGGAACACACAGGCGGCGCCAGGCATTACCTCACAGCAGGACTGCAGTTGCTGGCTTCGCTCCTGGGCAAGGAGGAGCAGGCCAGAGCCTCTTTCGCTTCCTTTTCCTGCCTGTGCCGCTTCTAGAAGCCGGCCGCAGGTTGCCAGGAGGTGACATGAAAGAGGAGGAACTCAGTGACCTCTCCCTCTCCTGCATTCCTCCAAGCTGCGGAGGACTTAACTGCCGCTCTGAAGGACACCATGCCTGTGCGTGCATGCGTGTGCGCGCACGTGGGAGTTGGCGTGGGACAGGACAGCCGAGCTCACGGGGCAAACGGAGTCTGCACTCTGCAAGTCAGAAAACGTTTGAGCGTCCGGGAGTCACAGATCCTCTCCTCCTCCATCCCCTTCAGCATTTGCACTGCGTCCCCCCAGACGACACAGCAATAAATGATTTGGTTGCATGGACACAGCGGCCCTGTTCTGCACCCTTCGTCCCTTCGTGTCCTCCTGCACAGGACTCCACTGCTCATTCAGGCCCTTCTTCCCCAAGAAAGATTCCTTTTCCAACACTGGAGCGGAGGGGGGTGGTGTGCCGGGGGGTGGCAGTGGTGGTGGTAAATAGAGACAGGCTCTGGCAGCGCAAATCTGATGTTCCTCAGTGCCTGCCAGGAACCAGGCTCTTTCTTGGCCAAGCAACACTATTTCTGCCCAGCTTACTTACAGCTGAGAGCCAGCTAGCCTCGGAGACACTGGGAAAGAATGGGCCATCTGGAGCATCTGTATGCGAGTCTCATTTCGGGGTGTTTATGTCGTGGGCTGTACGAATGCTGTTAGTGGGCCTCCTATTTTTAAAAAGTTCGTCCTTAGGTGCATGTGTGTGGGGACGCTCTCGGGAAGGTAGCTGAGAGAACTCCAGGACGGAGCAAGTTGAAAACTTAGGGCTGATGAGTGGCTCTTACCTCAGTATGTCAGAATCACCTGATTTGCTTTTTGCAATCCCTGTGGAATCAGTGTCTCTGGGGGAGGGGTCCCAAGCTGTTTTTCAAGCTCTCCAGGTGATTCTATTGGGCAGGGTTGAAAAACACTCCAGGCTAAATAAAGTGGGAGCAAAGACTGCCCTTTGACATGGACTGGTGGGTCCCTCAGACACTGAGAGAAGTGACCCAACGTGAAAGGTTTTGATTCCATCATGTGGGAGATGTTTGTCCTCAGAGGGGACAAGAGGATTCCTACCACAGCCTAAGGCCAGAAAGACAGATGGCAGCCAAGAGAGGATGGGATGGGGGGCCCTTTTCCTGGTCCATCAGTGTTGGAGTGCAGCCACCTCAGAAGGAAGGTCTAATCAAGTGTTCTCTTGCTCAGAACCAGAAATCTGTATTACATGCAGTGAGTAGCACACGATAAATCTTCTTTGTTTACTTCCTATGATTTTTCCCTGAAGTTTTAGTAAAGTTTTTTTTTTTTAATAATAATACTTTTTATCATGATTCTGCTGGGCTCAGGAGAAATGAATAAAGGGTTTCGGTCTGGCTCCGGCTGGAGTTGTAGAAAGGCAGGGGCAAGAAGCTTGTGGCCCGCAGAGTGATGCAGGGAGGGAGCAGGGGAAAAGAGGTGGGACTGGCTTTTACTTTATGGCTCCTCACCCACCTGAAGCTCCCAGTGTTCTCACTGCCAAACCCTGGAGGGGATGAGGACACAGGCGGGCAAGAGAAGGAGAGCCCCAGTGGGCCACAGAGGCTATGGTGGATGGCAGGAAGCCTGCCCACCCAGGTCACTTGCTGTCTGGGAAGAGCTGGGAGGGTGTGGTGGGTCAAGGGAGGAGCTTCCTTCTTGATGCAGTCCCCTGCTTCCTGCTCACTTCCTCCCCACAGACACATTTAGGAAGGAAGGCAAAGCAAGTACCACCTATTTACTCAGCAAGGGGCCCACTCCCTTGGAATGACCCCCCCCATTCCCACCCCCACCCCCACCCCGCACCCAGTCTGTGTTCTAAGTGCCTAAGAACCTGGAACCCGGATGTAGGCCTTTACTGAGGGGAGCATGGAAAATGATAAGTAGATGCCATCTCAGGTTCAGAAAGTTCTCTCCTCCCCTTAGGGAGTAGTGCCCTCATCATGCCCACAGAGTAATTAGATCCTTGAGCTCTGAACTCCTTGTTTGGTTAAAGTCACTGTCCTTTTGGTGCAGCGTAGGGACCTGTTCCACAGAAAAGGAAATTACCCTGAGAACTAAGAGAATCACCTGCTCCCAATGCAACAAGACTTCTGACTGCCAACCTCCTGCCTCCCTTAGGAAGGCAGAGCCACGGTAGGGGGTGGGGCACAGGTGCCCGGCTCCTTGCACCACGATGGCACCTTCCTATCTGTTGACTGGGACGACCGATGATTCCTGAAGCCTCTGTAAGAGCTGGCTTTGTAGGTCTTCCTCCATCACCTTCCACCAAAAAAAGTTCTCACCCCGAACTTTTGGGGGCTCACTCTGCATGCCTGGGTTCCGAAAAGCCACAGTCACCAGCACATTCAAGCAGATGCCATCTGCGTGGTCCTTGCCCAGGTGCTGCAGTCCAAGCAACCCCTTGGTCTCCACTGCCAAATGGTGCAGGGTCAGACATTCCTGTAGCAGCCGCAGGATGGCCATCTTGATGCCACCCCTTTGCTCCATGGGACTGAAGCCGCAGGCAGTGATGGGCAAGTGAGGCATCCCCTCTGTGCCCACCAGCACCCACACTGTCTGGACACTGGTAAAAGTGGCCACGAGTCGCTGGCAGACCAGACTGCAGGGAAGCTCCTGGGGCAGAAGAAGAGGGTGCCTGGCTTGCTGGCGGTACCGGGCAGCTAGCTCTACCAGGTGCAGAATGTCCTGGGCTCGCAGCGGGGTGGGCAGGGAGCTTCGTGGGTACCAGCCAGCCTGCAGGGACTCTGCATCTGCCTCCTTGGAAGTCTTGAGAATTCCACCTGGAGGAGATGTCGAGGATGGGGTGGGAGAAAGGGTCTCTGTTGAGAGAAGTGCTGGGTCCGGCAGAGTAAATGGTCACCCAAGGATCCTAACCCTGACCCAGGGTAATGGGATTGGTGGGGGCTGGGATCTGGAGATGCCAGGCTTGTCCTGGACAGAATAGGGGCTCATCGCACCAGAGGACAAGCTGAGGGGAAAGGTGTCAACTGCCCCCTGACAAACACTGCCACCAGGTGGGCCATACCTGTGGCTTGAGCGAGGAACACAAAGCGGATCCAGGATGGGCCCCGCTCCTCCACAGAAAGCAATGTCAGGGGCTCACAGTACAGCCCGGCCTCCTCCTTCACCTCCCGCTGCAGGGCCTCCACGATGGTCTCCCCAGGCTCCATTCTCCCCGCGGGTAGGTACCATGATCCACGGCACTCTTTCTTGGCCTCCTGGATCAGTAGAACCTCATCCTGAGGGGAGAGAGAGGATCCTCACCCCCACCACAGCTCCGCTGCAAACCTGCCCTTGCCCCGGGGGTGAGATCCTATCTCAAACACAGCCACCCAACACCCCCTTACTGGTGCACACCTCAAACCGTTGAGCTCTCCAGGGGACTGGCCCTTGTGTGCCTGGGGGCCTGCAGCTGTCTGTAATTTACCCTTCTTTGCATTCAGACTTCTGTTTCGGAAAGGGGTGAAGATTCTTGGGAGCTGTTTCAGGGGCTGGGGATTAGGCCCCACAGGGAGCTTTGCCATGTGTCCTGCACTGATTCCCGTCTATATGCCATGGGTCTCTGTAGTTCTCTCATCTCCCCTGGTGATTTACGAACTGCTTGTGGCAGGGCCTCCCACTGGGGCCTAGGCTTTGAAATACCCACCCCCCAAGCCCATACAACTCCTACCTATGGCCCTGGCCCCTTCTAGCTGTCATGGCAGCAACTTGTACAAGGATCAGCAGAAAAGAGCAGTGCACAGTGGGACAGGAGGCCCGAGTACAAGTGCAGGTCATGCCATTACTGTTCGTGGGACCCAGAGGAGGTGTCTGAGGCACTGGGCACATCTTTGAGCACACTAGGGGCAGGCACTGTGCTCGATTCTGGGGAAAGAAGAGGAACAAGGCAGGCCTCCTCTCGAGACACTGAGGCCTACTGGGAGGGAAGAAACAGGCTCCGGGCCTCAGATTCCTCTTCTGTATAGACGGATCAGCTCAGGGCTGGGCCGCACAAGGCTCAAGGCTCGGATGCAAGTGTGAGTGAGAGTGCTTTGCAAAACTGGGGAGCACCACGCACTAGGAAGCGGTGGCTCCTGCCGGGAGGTCCTCCGTCCCCACCGGGGCTGGCTGCGCTCACCTGCTCGTTGAGGAACACGGCCAGCACCACGTAGCAGACGTTCTTCCGCAGCCGCACCGGCGCCGGGGGCTCCCCGGCCGGCTCCGAATCATAGCCGTGCACGCTCACCCCCTGGCCCCCCAGCAGCGCCGCCAGCACCCTCGCCAGGCCCTCCGAGGCCATCGGGTCCCCCGGGGCCGGAGGACGGAGAGCGGCCGCAGTGAGCAGGCCGGGACGCCGGCGAGGCTGCGGTCGGGCGCCCTCGCCCCCTCCCCCTGCCGACCCGGGCCCGGCGCTCGCGAACGCGGAAGCGCCCGAGGAGCCCTGCCCGCTGATTGGCTAGGCGTCACCGCGGCCTGCGCGGATTGGCTGGCTCGCGTCGGTCATCGCGGGGCGGGGCGGGGCGGGGCGGGGCGGGGCCGGCCCGGGAGCCCGCTAGGAGCCGGGTAGGACCCGGGCCTGGAGCGGGGCTGGGACCCGGGCGGGAGCCGCGCCTGGGCGCTGGGCGCCGCCGCCGGGCTTCTGCGTCTCCATCAGTTACCCCTCGCCCCCCTCCGCGCATCTCCAGTCGCCAGCCTCTCTAACTCCTCCAGCAAGCGCTTGTCGGCGCGGGTTCCGACGATGACGTCATCCAGCCTGCGGGCTGCGGAGCGCCACAGGAGCCGGCGACGGTGACGTCACAACAAGCCAGATGACGTCACGGAGGCCGGAGGGTGGGGGAGGGGGCCGGGGCTTGGACCCACCGTTCTTACGCCTGCCTACCGTGGCGTTGCCCAAATTGATCACTTCCCAGATAACCTTATTTCTTCACTAAAAATGTACCGCATGTCTCCACGGCAGGGGGAGCATTAGCTCCTGCCTTGGAGGGGATTCTGACCCTGGGGAGGTGGACATAGACATATAATGAAAAGTCCCTCAAGGGTTATAAGCCAAGTGCTAAATGATTGGGTTGGGCAAGAGGTGTGACAGGTGCTCAGAGGAGGGAGGGAGCAGGGCTGGGGTGGTCAAGGTGTGGTTGGCGGTGGGAGGAGGGGGTTTGGGGCAGAAAGAGGGCCTGTAATCAGCCAGCCCAACCTTCATCGGTGTCCTGGCCCCTTGCCCGCTGCATGTCCCACGCAGTTTTAGGGCCCTCTCCACTGCAGACTGAGAGCCCTGGGAGGGCAGGGACCAGGTCTTGCTCCTTCGGCTTTGTTCCCCGCACACCGAGCTCACAAGGCCTGGTGGCCTGGCGCTCTGAGAGCAGGGTGTGGGTTGTTTTGGCAAGTTCCTACTTCTCTCCCAGACTGACCTTTCCTCCTCAGAGCTTCCTTTAACCTACTCTTAGGACAGGAAGGCAGGGCCAGCTGGAGTGAAACTATGAAGGCAGCCGAATCGGAGCTCCTCATCCCCAGTTAGGTCTCCTCTTTCCCTCCTGCCGGCTTCCTTTTGGGAACGTGCTGATAAAGTACTGGACTTGGAACCAGATGTCCAGCCGCAGCTCACTGGCTGGCCCTGTGCCCCTGGATGAGTCGTGGGTCTTAGTTTCCTCATCTGTAGAGTAGGCTCATATTAGCCCTTCTTCCACAGGGTTGTCAGGGAGGTGAACCGTCCTGGGAGGAGCTCTGTAGACTGTTGTACAGGTCATCATGACCAGGCAGCCCAGCCCTCAGGGTGAGCCCTCCTGGCCACAGCACTTGTTGCCGCCACACAAAGGCCCACTGTCATGAAATATGCCTACAGGACCACCACAGAGCTGTAGTCTCAGGAATTCCAGCCACACCAGCCCGACCTCCTTAGGCGCCTCTCACATAGGGAATTGACTGCAAGTTCCCTGGGGGCAGGGCCCTGGGTTAGGTGGGGTGGCATCCCTGCTGGACCCTCAAGCATTTGAGGCACTTGGTGAACACTGCTGCCACCAGCCCTATCCAAGGCCTCTCTCCTCCCAAACACTGGGACTCGCGGGGCTGAGAATCAGGCCTCAGGGACCACAAAGCAACTTGTCAACATATTTGCTGTGTGTATGTATCTACACGTCCTTTTTCACATCTGTGAAGTGGGGATAGCGTTGGTCCCAGACTCCTTTCTGCCTCCCAGGGATGATTTGAGAGAGAATGAGGTCATGTCTGGCAGGGCTCTGAGAGCCTCAGAGGCAGCCTAAGATAAACACCAGACTGCCTGGAAGAGCAGACTGCAGCAAACCACGGCTCCACGCTCCCATTATCACTGGGAAAAGCACTCCTCCCCTGTTAAGTGGACCTAATGACCCCTGTGGTGAGGAACACACGAGGCAGAGGACCCTCGAGGCAGTGTACCCAGCCCTTCCGGGAGTGCTGAGGAAAAAGGAGAAAGCAGACCTTCTCAAGGCATTGGGTGGAAGACCAAACACACCAGACTGAGACAGCAGAGGCCCTCAGGCCCACAGGAAAGGTGGAGGGAGGGAGGGAGGGGGGCTAAGGGAGAAGCCCTCAGAACCAGAGACAAAGAAAGTTCTCCGTTCAAGTTTGCTCTGCCTCTTGCATACCCAGAGAGGGCAGAGCACCAGCTGGTGGGGGTGGCTACGCAGCATGGTGGGCAAGAGTGGCCACACTTGGGAGATCCATAGTATAGCACTCGCAGCACCCATGGGAGCAAAGCCTGAAGCAGCCATTTCAGAGCACGTGGATGGACATGCGTGTGAGCACATGTGCAGGAAGGCAATGTAGACAACCTTGGAAACAGGGCCAGGGATGGGCAGGCAGGGTGGGGCAAGGGCGTCTGTGCTTCCAGAGGCCTTTACAGAGCAACAAACGCCATCCCTTTGCAAAGTAGGAGGGTGAAGAGGGCAGTAGCCCAAGGTACAGGGTGGGGGAGGTTTGGCTCAGCCTGTGCCCTGCCCCCAGCTTGCTGGATGGCCTTGGGGGAGCCACATGGACCCTCTAGGTCATCTGTAAGATGCAGACATAGGTGGATCCTATCTGGAAACAGATAAAGGAATTCGTGGCAAACCGGTGAAATCCCAGTAAACTCTGTTGCTTGGTTAATAGTATAGACAAGGATTTCTTGTTTTGATCACTGTGTCTGTTTGTGTTAGATGTTAACATGAGAGGAAGCTGGAGCAAGGGTAATCAGGAACTTTCTGTGCTGTACTTGTGACTTGATGGTAAATTTAAAATCATTTCAGAATCAAAAGTCTAAAAACGTACTTTATAAGGAAAAAGAAAAAGTCAGCACTGGTTACCCACATGCCAGAGTCACTTCCAGCCCCAAGAGTCATACTTGGGTGACACGTGGGCCAGTGAGAGGGGCCAGAGCAGAAGGCGGACAGTGGGGTGCTGGGAGAAGCAGAAGCCCCAAGGGCAGTGCTGGGCCCAAGATGAGACAGGCGAGCCTCCACGAACAAGAATGCCACCAGGTGCCCCCCAGTCATCTCAGTGTCAGCTCCCACCCGGACTGGCTCTTCCTGCCCAGGGCCAGTCCTGGAACATTTAGTCCACCTGCTGTTTGCAAGAGTCAGAATTTTTTTTTTTTTTTTTTTTTTTAAGGATCTCATCTATTTACTCATGAGAGACAGAGAGAGAGAGGCAGAGACACAGGCAGAGACACGGGCAGAGGGGGAAGCAGGCTCCATGCAGGGAGCCCGATGTGGGACTGGATCCCGGGTCTCCAGGATCACACCCTGAGCCGAAGGCAGATGCTCAACCGCTGAGCCATCCAGGGATCCCCCAAGAGTCAAACTTAATATGCCCTTGAGGGCGCTGCCATGAGATGGGAGGTGGGCAGAGGGGTCTGTGGAGAAGAGAAAGGCCTGGTGACCAGGCCATCTCTGCCTTCCCACGGGAAGGACCCTGTGTTTGGGGTTCTGGGGTGACACTATGGCACAGCTATGTAAGGTGACGTGTAGGGAGGGATGGGTCACTCGGTGCCACATGGAACATGATCAGCTATAAAGTGTGTTGAAGGAGGACAGAGAGGACAGCAAGCCCATCTGCAAAGTCCCTTCAGGGCTGAGACTAATGGAAGCGAGGCTCTAGTCAGGAAGCTTGGTTCCAGCCCCAGTTCTGCCACTGAAATTGCTGTGTGACCTTGGGTGACTCGCTTAACCCCAGCCGGTCTCTCACCTTTGCTGTAAAATAGAAATAAAGAATATCTATCTCGCAATCATGAAACAGGATTAAATAAGATCGGTTAAATGAGAACAGTGGCAAAGTATAGGAGCTCCTTGATTTCCTCTTTTTTCTCTATCCCACGAGAATATGAAAATGACCTAGCAAAAAAAAAAAAAAAAGAAAAGAAAAGAAAATGACCTAGCTCGGCAAACAATGAAGAAACCCGATTTTTTTCCTTTCAACAAGGGATGGTTATATGAATCACAGCAAAGCCACAGAAGGGAACACAAGCAGCCATTTAAAATGAAGGTTAGGTAGCAGCAACACAGAAAATGACCCCAATGCAGTGTTAAAAGGAAGAAACCGAGTACAAAACACACCGACTCAATCATACATAAAACAGCTCCTTGGAAAAAAATAGAAGGAAATACACCAAAAATACTAATAGTGGTTGGGTTAGGGGTGAGTGGAGGTGAGCTTAAGGTGATTTTTTCCTATTTTCTAAATGTTCTGGAAGTATATTAACTTTATAATAAAAAATTTTATTTCATAAAAAAACATTCCCCAAACCACTGCAGGAACAATTAGGTATAACAAGAGTCGGAGCGTGTTGGCGCTGAGATGTACAAGGGCAGGGGAGCAAGCAGAGCCACACCAGAGGGCCCTGGGGGTGGGGAGGGGCTGTCAACTGTCACAGGCAGCAAGCCAGTCCCCGGGTAGCGGGCTTGGGGCCAGCCACGGGCACTGAGGGCAGACAGCTAGGCAAGAGCTCTTCTGGGCCACACTCCCAGAGCTCCAGGTCAGGTCTGACAGGAGAGCTGGGGTAGCCTGCAGTTTGCGTACAGGCTGGGGTTCCCGGGTCTCTGGAGCCCTGGAAGGTTCCAACTGCTTCTCAGTGGCAAGGAAGGATCCAGGCCCCGGGAAGAGGAGCAGGCAGGGGTGTCTGAGGTCCCTGTCATCATGCCACCCCCCCACACACACTCCATTTCCTTGTGTCTCCTCCCTCCCCAGTCCATGTGGCCTGCCCGGAGCAGGGCCAACCACTCCAGCAGCATTCACAAAACAACAGACTTTAATGGAAATCATGAAGGAGGGAGGCGAGAAGAGGGAGCAGGGACAGGGCATGGCCTGTATCATTCCCTCCAGCCAAGCCTGGGCAGTCTCCTGATGCCACCCGCCCCCCCCCCCCCACAGCGCACTGTTCTCTGGCAAAAGGGCAGGATTTCAGAGGCCCCTTGCTCAGCATGGCTGCAGTGCGAAGGGCCACCCGGGAGCCCAGTGAAGATGTGGGTGGTGTAAGCAGAGCTTGGGAGCCGGTGGGACAGCAGGGGGATGACGCAGCAGAAGGTGTTGCTTAAGCCAGAATGATTCCCGAGGTCCCCCAAAGAAGAGCTGTTTGTCTCCTGGGTGCAGGGGGGAGCAGAGGTCGGAGGGGGTCTTTCACCCCCGATGTGGGCCTGATACCATGGAGAGGGATGCAGGGACAGAGCAGGTGCCAGCCTGCGAGGGCAGGTGTAAGCTTCGATGGCACTGTGGTTGTTGGCTTTGGGGCCGAGGTTGGAGTGGGGAACAGGGTGCCTGCCTGTGCCCAGAATGGTACTTGAGGGATTGCTCAAGTCCCCCAGCGTCATTCTCTGCTAAAGCCGTGCCTGGACTGAGCACCTGGTCTACCTGCCCCCCAACCTACCCCAGACACTCAGGATCCCCCTATTTAGCCTCCTGTAATGTTCCCACAGACACCTTCACTGCTTGGAACACCGCCCAGTCCATCTAGAAGAAAGAGAGAAGACAAGGTATTTACAATCACATTCCTGAGCTCTTCCCACCGAGAATGCCCTTCCCAGGCCCAGGTGAGCTGCTTGCTTGGCACAGAGTGGATTTGCCATGCTACCCCAACCACCCTCCTGGCCAGTGTCACACCCACCTGGGCATAAAGCAGACGGCGGTCCGGGGACAGGCTGGGTCCCTGGTGGCAGAGCTGAGCAGAGAGGGCAGAGGTCTCTGGGGACAGGAAGTGCTGAGTGACGCTCACTGTGTTTACCAGGCCCTGTACCTATGCCAGAGAGGAGATGGGCAGGGGGTCAGTGGAGACTCGGGCTCATGCATCCTTCCCTTACTCCTTTTGTCACTAAGGTCTATATACCATAATGACCCCCGCCCAGCTCTCAGAGAGCAGAGGCCCTGGATCCAGCACCAGGCACCTCAAAGGGCACGGCCAAAACCAGGCCAAGGGGATGGCACAGGCAGGGTGGGTATCCTAGGACATGAAGCCCAGTAGGGCTCGATGACTCTCAGGCCGCTCAGCTTCTCTTTTTCTTTCCAGTGGGATGGGACTTCCTGACCTGCCTCGCTCTTAGGGCCCTGGGAGGGGTGAGGACAGAGTGGGTAGGGGAGCACTGTGGCACTGTGATGTCAGCTCCCACCGTTCCTCATGGGTCAAGGCTCACTGCAGAGCCCCTGGCCTGTGGGGGAAGCACCTGGTGGGGGGCCCCGGCAGGCACCAGCACGGCCTCTCCGGGGGCCTGCAGCAGGGTCCAGCAATTCACGCCCCACTCTTCCCGCAGGCGCCGCCGCAGCCCTGCATCCAGGTAGCAGCAGCCTGGGGTGCCAGGCTCCAGGTTGCCTGCTCCAGCCGGGCACACCTCAAAAAAGAAAAGGGGGAATATGAGCAAGGTGGGGGAAATAGGAAAGGGCTACAAGATGGGGCACAGACTTTCCAAAGGCCGAGGACTGATGTGGTCAAGTCTCAAGGGGCGGGCAGGGGAGGTCATAGGGGTGGGAGAAAGGGCTAGGTAGTGAGGGGCAAGGGCTGCTCAGGTGGCAGAACAGAGCTTTGGCTGGAAAGAGCTTAGAGGACAGGATTAGGGGCTCTGAAGCTGGGGATCTAAACCTCCACTTTTCTTGGGGCTATAGATGCCTTGAATAGTCTCTGCGTCCTTGACCCTGGGCTCCTTTCTCCAAAACCCCAGAAAGATATCCTGCATGATCCCAACTCATAAACTGTTTATACCAGAAGCTCTTAACCTGCAGTCCCTTGAACATCCTGAACTGTGTGCTAAATTGTAGGCGACTAGATGGCTGTATGTCCCTGGGGAGACAACCTAAAGCATCGATCAGATTCTTCTAAGATCCCAGATCCAGCATAGGCCACACAGAAGCTCTGACGCCCCGGGGATGTACAGGCCGGCCTGGCAGGCTGAGGCCTCTGAAGCAGGCATGGCTATGGGGGGTAGGGGAGCCTTCATCAGCCCAACCAGAGTGGGGAGCTCCTTGGGCAGACAGGGGTTCACAGGGGCCGGAGAAGGAGATGCCCAGGGGGTATCTGCAGAGGTGAACGCCAGCATCGTGATCCACCTGGCCACCAGCCAAATCCACCCTTTAGTAGAACCTTAACAATTGTTCCTGGGCATAGGACTCAGCGGTCCAAGGCTGGGCCGTGGGGAAGAGGAGACTGGTGAGCCAGGCCGGACCCCAGGGTAGCCCCACGCAGGTGCCAGGGCTCTTGTGCCCTCACAGGCCATTCCGGAGCTAGGTCAGTGTTTCCCAGGCCACCCAGTGAGAATATACCCCTCAAACCTTCTCCATGAATCATCAGGTTTGGCCATGTGAGACTGCCTAGAGCCACCACACCCAGACTAGAGGAGGCCATCTGTGTGTGAAGGTGTGCTTCTGTCGGCGTGTTCCAGCATCTGTGTGTGCAGCTACAGATCTGTGTTTGTCAGTGTGTCCGCACATATGCATGCCTGTGGGCAGGAGGGTGGCGGTGGACAGCCGTGTTAACACCTGCGTGTCTGCACGTGTGCCTTAGCAGGGGTGACACTTGGTGGACGTCTTTTTCCCGGGACAATCAGGGTTCAGCTGGATTTTGGAACCACTGTACCTGCCTTAATCTTAACACTGGCCTTCAACCTCCCCTGCCCCCCAGAGCTTCCTGCCTCCTGCGTATCCCACATCTCCTCCTTTCCTGCCCCTTATCTGGGTCCAGTCTCTCCCTCTACCTACTCCATGCTGCCTCCCTCAGCCCTCACTTGCTAGCACCCCAAAGACACCTCCTCATAAGATGTAGAGCAATGGAGAGCGGGGCAGCAGGAGGGCATCTCGGAGGAGCCTCCCTTCACCCTCTGCTACCCGGAGCCCATGCCGGGGAGGCTGTCTGCCCCCAGGAGGAGCAGCGCAGTGACCTGGGGGTGGGAACAGCCATAAGCTCAGGTCTCAGCTCTACCACTCAGCCTCAGTTTACTCATCTGCATAATGGGAAAGCAGCAGTGCCTGTGATGCAGGGTGGTTGAGACAATGAACTGAGATAGCGTACCCACGGCCCTTACACGGTGCCTAGCCTGCAACAGCTCTTGCTCTCGTTTCGGCTTTAGGTCCCTCCTCAGGCCCTGCCCTTTCCGTGTGCCCCACCATACAGCTCGCAAGATCCCAATTTGCCTTCTCTGTGAACCACGGCTGTCCAGCTCACCTGAGGGGTGGGGAGAGTGAGCACATGGGGTACGCACAACAGGGAGAGCTTCGGGGGGCTGGGAGCCCCCACTTCTAGGGAGCACGAGGGCAGCGCAGGGGAAGGGGAGGGCTCCCGGCTCCTTCCTCACCATCTGGAGAAAGCGGCGGATGCGCTGGGCGTCCTGTGCCCGGAACACGTGCCACACGGTGCTGACCTGGCTGCCTGGAGACCAGAGCCCCTCCCCGTCCAGGCCTGAGAGGAAGTCTGTGGAAGGAAAACAGGTTAGGAAGGCCCAGGGTGGGCACAAACATCACATCAGAATCTGCAGATGGTACCCCCCACCCCAGCTCTGGCCCAGGACCCACCTTTCTGTGCTCGGTGCCATGCAGGCAGTGGGGCTTCAGCACGTACCAGGACACTGACCAGGTCAGTCACCTCCACACAGAGGTTCTTGGTCCCCAGGTGCCCACGGTGTGGACTCACACCTGCATGAGGCAGAGAAGGGACCAGCTGGTCACCGGCTCCAGGACTTGGGCGCAGACACACGTATGCCCAGAGGTAATAGGAATGGATGGGATCAGGGGCTGGGCAGGAGTGGAGTGGGCACTCACCATAGGCTGCCCACAGCTGGGGCTCCAGTGGACGCAGGGCAGGGCCAGGTGGGAGGTAGGAAGCCAAGTTGAGTTTCCCACGGAGGGCACAGTACTCTGGGAGTGGCAGGCTGGCAGCCAGGTTCTCCATCCTGGAGGGGGCGGGGTCAGGCCCAGCAGGCTCAACTCAGGTGCTCCAGATCCCCTCGAAGCCCACCGCTACTGGGGCCAGTCCCAAAGGCAAGCAGGAACACTGAGGATCCCGGAGTGCAGGGCGAAGGAGGAGGGGAAGTGAGGGCAAGGAGCTGGACAGAGGCTAGGCATGTAGGGCCAGCCCTTGGTACCATACACACCTGCTGGTGTCCTCGTCGCCCAGAGCTCTGTGCAGCAGGAGGACGGAGCCCTCGTCTGACTTTGGGCGAACTAGGGGAGGAGACATGCCATTGGCCTGGAGAGGCACCTCCTTGCCCAGAGGACCCTGGCCCCATGGCAGCAAGAGAGTCTGGTTCCTGCCCAGGGCTCTGCTTCCAGCTGCCCCCAGGGTCACCATGGGGCTTTGCTGCCACCTGGCTCAGCCTCCCAACCACTACCCCCCATCAGGGACACTTACTTTCAGGCCGGGAGAATCCCTCCCAGAACGTTGCACTGCGGAGGCTGGTGGGCTGGGGAGGCCCCAGGGGGGTCAGCGCCTGCACCTGGCCTCCAAGCGCCCCAAGAGCTTCCGTCCCCCACAGGCTGCCCTGCAATGTCCTCTGAATCCCTGACACCAACACGGGCTGTGGTGAGGAAAGGAAGACAGATGCAGGGAGAATAGACTGGCACCCAACTTGGCCAGGCTGGGGCATGTTGTAGGGGCCACCAACCCTGCCGCCTGCTCTGGGTAACGGACTGGGTGTGGCTGGGCCTACGGGTTGAGGCTCTGAGGGTATGCAAGGCCGTGACGACTGGGAGCCAGGAGGCAAGGAGCCTCACCTGGCCCTGCCTCCAGTGCTCCTGGAAGAGGTGGAAGCCTCGCCGAGGCCGGGGCTCCTGCAGCCACAGCAGAGCTCCGGGGGGCGGCAGCCGGGGCCGCACTGGCGAGAGGGGCAGGCCCAGGCCTTTGCGCAGGCCTGGCCCAGCCCGCAGCCCCGGCCCCAAGGCTTTCTCCTGGATCTTCCGTTCCACCACCTGCGCGATGATGCTGTCTAGGATGTTGGTGATGCGGTCGTCCTGTGTGGACAGAAGGATGGAGGGGCTGGATGACTCAGGACCTGCCTTACCCCACAGGGAGGGCCAGCCCAGCCTCTGTCCCCGGGCCCCCAGGCCTCCCTCTGTGCCCTTGCTCACGCTGGGCAGGGCAGGAGTGACCGGGGCAAAGGCCATGTGTATCCGCTCGTGCCCCAAGCAGAGTTTGACAGCAGTGGAGGCCAGCAGTTCACAGAGAGAGGGGCAAGGTAGGGGCCCTCGGCCGGCACGGTCCTCTGCCGGGGTCTCGGTGGAGTCCGGGGTCTCTGGCAGGGAGGAAAATGGTGAGGGGCTTCCCTTTTCTCTCAAGGCTCCACTGCCCACAGGCTCGGCCCTCATCTCCTGGCCAAGTCTCTCTCCTCGCTGGCATCGCCTGGCTCAGCTCCTCTCGGGAGGCACTCACCTCCCGCCGCCTGCCTGCCAGCAGCTTCCCCCACCTCTCCGAAGGAGGGGCTCACATGGGGGTCTCACTGGAGAGGGTGAGGACACTTGTCCTACACTTTATTTAGATTCATTTTCTCTGGGATGACTTGAGAAGAGTGATGGAGATTATGGGGGCACAGGATGGCTGAGGCCATTCCAATCTGTCCCGGGGACTCCAACCCTGGACCAGCACCCCCTGCACCATCTGAGCAAGGGCCAGGGGAGCTGCTTACCCTCTTTGATGTCCTTGGTCCTGTTGGTATCCCCGTTGCAAGAAGATTGTGGAATGGGGGGAGTTTTCTCTGTCGGCTCCTTCTGTTAAACCCATCCACCACCCCCCGATCCAACCAGAGATTTAAAAATGGCAAACAGCTTAATCCAATCCAACCCACAAGTATCAGCAAGACTCTAAAATTGTGTTTACAGGGAGCAAAATGTTATGTGATATAACATTAGGTGGGAAAAAGTTGCTCACGGAATTCCACACACAGTATGATTTAAAGTATATAAAAACAGGGGGGCCTGGGTGGCTGTCGGTTGGGCATCTGCCTTCAGCTCAGATCACGATCCCAAGATCCTGGGATCGAGCCCTGAGTCGGGTTCCCTGCTCAGCAGGGTCTGTTTCTCCCTCTACCTTGTCAGCTTGTGATATCCCTCTCATGCTCTAATAAATAAAAATCTTTAAAAATAAAATCTACAAAAACAGACTGAGCAAATATGTAGACTAGCAACTGGAAAGAAATATGTCAAAATAAGAAGGGTGGTATTATAGGCTATTGTTTTCTTCCTTATACGGGCTTGTATTTTCCGTCATGGGTATGTACCAGTCTCTGGCACACAGAATGCATTTATTTATTTATTTATTATTTATTTTTTTTTTTAAAGATTTTATTTATTCATGAGAGACACAGAGAGAAAGAGAGGCAGAGACACAGGCAGAGGGAGAAGCAGGCTCCACGCAGAGGGCCTGATGTGGGACTCGATCCTGGGATCCTGGGATCATGCCCCGGACCAAAGGCAGGTGCCAAACCGCTGAGCCTCCCAGGGATCCCTCACAGACTGAATTTAATAAACTATTTCTTGAATGAATGATTTTTATCATAAAAGCATGAACTTTATGAAAACTTTGTGAAATGCATCCTGAGCGCCTGCATACGGAGAAGGTGGGCCCACACTCCGCCTGTAGGAGCCTGTGCCTGGGGAGTGGAGAGATGGGACCCGCCAGCCAGCGGCTCTAGCATGATGTGGCAAGTGCTAAGCTGGGACACGCACAGAGTGGGTAGGAGCTCTGAGCAAGCAGATCCTGAGGTGGGGCAGTGCTAGAGCTCGATCCATGGATCCTAGTCCCCGGAGAAAAGTGAGAAGTAGCTTGATTTTACGTAGCTCCTTTAACCCCATCAAAAGATAGGGACGAAACCCTGCCAAGGTCAGTAATTTCCAGACACACTGCCCGATCTTGGGGTCCACTGGCTAGTGCCAGCACCCGTCCTGCGCTCAGCTTCTTACCTGTTGGCCTCCATCCCCAGGGGCCCACACACGGGCATCAGCTTGGCAGGGGCAGTGCCCCCGGATGTCAAACTTGACCCAAACCTCGTGCATGGCGGTACTCAGTTCGGCCAAAGCTGTGAGTGGGGAGGGGAGATGGAGTTTGGTAGTGAGTATGGACAGAGGCCATCCCTGTGCTGCTCAGCCTCAGCAAGCAGGAGGGCATGGGACTGGGCTGAGCCGCATCCAGACAGGAAGCTGCTCTCCCCACCCTGCTCTCCCCGCCCTCTGCACGCCCCACCCCTCCAGGATGGCTCACCCTGGCTAGAAACGAACTGGGTGAGTATCAGGGAGCTGGCACTATGCCCAGCCTCTTGGGGACACTCCTCCACAGACTCCTCCTGAGGACCTGTGGGGTAGGAAGAAAGAAGCTGCAGGTCAGGAAACCAAGGTAACCACAGCTTAAGGTCACAAAAGAGGGACAAAGGCATGATAGCTTTAAATCAAGGGGCTTGACAATCCAGTGGGCTTTCTGGGACACTTGAGTTCAAGAATAACATAGGATCCTTTGCTTGCAGAACACAGAGCCTTTAAAATGCTATGTGAAAAAAAAGTAAAATAAAAAATAAAATAAAATAAAAAAATAAAATGCTTATGTGCACTGCCAGACTCCGAGATGATCTTGTGGAATACAGTGTTCTCCAACATTTCTGACCCTGCAACTCTTTGGCTATCTCTATTGGAACACTGGAAATTTTAAGCCCTTGGGCAACCACGTGGAACCAAGAGAGAAGAAGCTGAGAACCATGAAAAGAGGAAGACTTGATGGAGTTTAAATCCTGGACCCAACACTTACTAGCTGTGTGACCCTGAACAAGTCACTTAACCTCTCTGATTTTTCTTATCTGGAAAACGGAGGCAACAATACCCACCTCACAGTGTTGTAAGGTTTAAAAAGGTGCAAGCTGAGCAAAGTGGGAGGCATAGAGTAGGCACTCGACTTCTCTTAAGGGTGGGCAAGGACACAGGCGTGGCCCTCTGATCTGAGGAGAGGGAAAAGTCTGCTCTAAGGGGCATTGAGCCATGGTGGCTGAGGCTGGAGTTGGGGAGGCAGGCTTTCTTGGGTAAAGGCAGCCCCGAAATGGCCACAAACCTTAGAGCAGCCCTTTTGAGGGCCCCCATCTCTGCCTTCCCACCCTCAGCCCCATGTTCCTTTCCTACCTGCTTTGTCCCTGGTCCTCCTAGCACCCGTCATGCGACCACAGGCCACGCACAGCCGGTGGCTGCAGTGGGGACATTTCCAGTGGGTGTTGAAGAGGCCACGGTGGCAGCGGCTACAGCAGCGTAGAACACCTGGGTTGTCCTCTGTCCTGGCTGGCCCCTGGCCTGTTGACCACAGGAGAGAACGGGGTCAGAGAAGGCTCAAGCCACTGGGCCCTCCTGAGGACCTCCAGGCAGGGATGGAGAGATGTAGAAGCGGCTTCCACTGCGGGGCCATCCTGGAAGGGAGACAGGCCCCTTATAGACACTCCTCTTTACTTGACGGCCTCTGTAAAGAACCTTCCCATAGCACTGTCTCCAGAAATCCTTCCCAGGGACAGTGCAGGTCTCACCTGCCCAAGTCCTGCCCCCAGGGACTTCCCCATAGCCCTGTATTACCAAACCACACCATTTCCAGCACATTCCTTCACCCACCTCTCTCCCTCCTGAGGGAGGACTCTGTATACCCGAAGAAGGAACTTTAGAGGCCACTCCTTCCCTCACCCAGCATTTCTGACTAACCCCTCCGCAATAGTGGGCACACGATCATTTACTCATGCAATGATCACCCTATCTTGTGTGAGGCTGAATGCTGGGGACTCAGAGCTGGTCAGGGCTCAGAGCTGCCTCCCAGAGCTCACCTTCCAAGAGGGGTGGCAATGATCATGGCACCACAGGGTGGATGCTACGGCAGAACAGGCTAGAAGGATGAGCAAGGGTGGGGATCGTGGGGCAGCTCCACAAATGGGCCCCAAGTGATGAGTAAGTGTTCATTCATCAGGGAGAAAGGGAACAGAAGGACATTCCAGACAGAAGGAACAGAGGGTGCCAAGGCCCAAGGCGACGGACGAGCTGGGGTGATGTGAGGAGGATGGGCCACCGGGTGATGTGGAGTGCTGGGAATCCAGGCTGAGGGAGTGGCAGGCTAGACCAGCTGAGGAGAGGGGGAGGGGGCTGGACTCTCTGGGACAGGAGAGAGCCACCAATGGCCCCCTAATCAAGTTGTGACCTTACTGCAAGTGTGTGTACACATTTTCAAAAGCACACACAGGGTTGTAGAGGGAGAAGGAGGGACAGCCTGAAGCCAGAGGGACCCGCTGTATGCCTGGCACCCCACCAGTCTTTCCACATGGGTCCAGGCCCTACTAGCCTCCCAGAGCCTTAAAGCCTCAAACCGCAGAGAGGGCCCCCACCTGCCAGTGCCCTTGAAGACACTTGGCACTCCGTCTTATTTCCCCAACAAACCCAGAAACTCTTAAGCATCTGGACTGGACCAAGTTTCACACATTCCCAACATCCCTCGCCCCGGCAAGAAACTTCAGAACTCATGTCAACGAGGAGCCTAAGCCAGGAACAAGGTCAAAGCAGGGCAGGAGCTCTCCTGAGTTGGTATCAGGATGGATGGTGCTGATGTGGGGGAGGGGTCCACATTCTGCAGGCCCCATGCTCTGTGTAAAAGGACAGTCACCCCAGAATCCAGCCTTCCCGGGCTTCTGCCTGCCCATGGGTCCTGCTCACCTTCCCGCTGCGCCCAGGCCAGGGCTTCGCGCTCCCTCCGCAGCAGGCGGCATAGTCGGTCCCCCAAACCACTCAGCAGATGCTTGGCAAGGCCCTTGCTGAGCCCAGCCTCAGGGCCGGACCCTCCTCCCTCCTCAGAGCTGGCTGCTGAGTCTTCCTCCTGCTGCTGCTCCCCTCCCAGAGGCAACCTGGAGACAGGGCACCAGAAGGTAAGGAGGGAGCCTCGACTGGGAGGCTGCTGGGGGCACCCAGGGGCAACAGGCTCACCTCAGCACTTGCTGGGAGTGGCGGGCTAGCCCTCCTGCCTCTCCAGCTGCATGGGTACAACTTTGGCACTGAGCCATGCCTGCCAGGGGAGCCGAACAAGGTGTATCCTGAAGCCCCAGGTCCTGGATGCTGGCCCTGCCATCTTGGGGTCCTGAGGAGACAATGAAGCTGGTCAGGAGTCTGGGCTTCCTGAGCTTAGGTGAACCCCAGGCCCTTAGCACCCAGCCACCCACAGGCAGAGCCAGCCCAGCCCCTAGGCCCTGGTCTACAAAGCCTGATTGGGAGCTAGTGAAAATGAACCTGGCAGTCAGAAACTTTACAAAAAGGGCTGGGTGGGGGAGCCTAGGAATGCCCTGACCCGGCCTGATGGCCCAGAGGAGGGGTCTGCTGTGCAAGATTGGAGCAGCTGGGATGATCATCCTGCCCCAAGTCCCCAAGTGCAAGATCCAGTCACTGTAGACTTTGTTACATCTTTTTTTTTTTTTTTAAGTAAGCTTTATGCCCCAACATGGGGCTTGAACTCATGTCCCTGAGATCAAGAGTCACATGCTTCATGGACGGAGCCAGCCAGGCGTCCCTCGGTCAGTGCAGACTTTGGATAGCTCCGCAGTGGGCTTAGTGAGACCTCTGGCCTCATGTCAACAAGAGGAGACAATCCTGGCATGGGACGGAGGGTGCCAAAAGGTGAGAAGGCCAGAGAGTTTCAACATAGGCCACAGGTGCAGTAACCCAAGAAGGGAGAGGGGCCAACAGCTTCCCCCCCCCCGGCAGAGGCCTGTGAGAGCTCCAACAGACCCATGCCAGGTGCAGGGGTGCTTGGGTGAGGCCACTGAGAGCTCCAATCCAGGCCCAGTGGTCCAGGACGCCAAGAAACTGAAGTGATCCTGAAGAGCTGAGACTGGGGCCTGCTGTGCTGGAACCCTCCGTGAAGAGCACAGCATGACAGACGGTCCAGGAGGTGCCCCAAGTCCTACTGCTGGTGGAGTCCAAACTGAGTTTCCATGATCCGGCGGGCCAAGGGAGTAGTTGTTTGCTCCTGGGGCAGGACCAGGGGTCCTTCAGGAGGGCCAGTCCCTCAGACCGCCCCAGGTGTGGCACCATCACACAGATGAATGTTTACTGAGTGCTTGCTCACTAAAGTGCCAGGAATTCTTCAAAGCCCTTTATGTGAATTAGACCATTTCATCTTGCTGCAGTCTTTATGAGGTGGATGCCATCTTTATCCCCATTTTATAGATGAAGAAACTGAAGCCCAGAGAGGTGAAGTAACTAGCTCAAGGTCACAAAGCACCAGGCACTCTGACTCCAGAGCCCATGCTCTGAACTGTGTTGTTACTCTGCCACCGACACATCGCAGCTTGGAAGGAGGCAGATGGAAATAAGCCATTTGCTGGAAGGCTCTGGCCTGTAGATGCTAAGGAACTCCCAGAGAACCATCACACCCGGGTGGGAAACCGGACAACTTATGTGATCCACTCATAAAGGGCCTAATGATCCACTTCCCTGTAAAGCCCCAGTCCTGGCCGACCCCTCCCAGGTGGGGCTGCCCTGCACCCTTACCTCTGTGGTCATCACGCTGTTCCGCCTCCATCTTGTTCCCAAATGATGAGTCCAACATCTCCTGCCAGGCTCTGGCCCCCTGCACCGTGCTCCCCGGGAAAGGGTCGGGCGGGCGCTTGGCAGCTGGGCTTCCACCTGCTTCCTGGGCCTCAGGGCTGCTTGCCCTCTTGAGGGCATGCGGCTGGGCAGATGGGCTCTCCTCGTCCCCAGGGCAGCCACCTGGACACCCAAACTGCTCAGAGTGTCGTGTGAGCCACGTCTTCTTTAGCTTGGTGTGGTGGCTGGGTGGGCAGGCCCTGGGACCAGAGGCCTTATTTGCTTCCTCGATGGATTCACTGGGCCCGATGGTGCCCCCGTCCGGGCCCTCCTGGCACTGCCCACAGGGGCTAAGACCTCCATCTCTAGCACGTGGGTGAGATGAGCAACAGCCCACCTGGGTGGTCGGAGGCCCAGGAGAGGGGCACCTTGATGTGGCTGATGGCCCCAGCTGGTTCCTGAGGCTCCCATCCCCTGGTACAGCCCAGACATTGCCAAGAGTATGAACCAGGCCCGGGGGACAAGTGGGCCAGGGGGTCCGGGGAACAGCGTCTGGATGCCCCAGGAGAAATGGGCAAAGATTCTGATGCCTGCCCACTCCTGCCTCTCCGTCTCTCTGGTGGAATGAAGGACGTTCCACTTCCCCAGTTCTCTGGAAATGCCCACCGGGGGCTAAGCCTAACAAGCCAGGTTCCGCAGTTGCCAATGGCTCCTTTGCCAGCCTGAGAATGCTTGGATCCTTGTGGTAGAAGCCCTAAAGAGAGGAGAAGGGGTAGAGCTAGTGCTGATTTTGATCCTAATGCTTCAAAGGACGAGCAGAACCCACAACCAGCAGGTGTGTGCCTGTGTGGCCTTAAGGGTCGTAAAAACACTGAATAACTCAATAGTGGTTTGTAGATGGTTCTCCCTAAGTGCCCCCCTGCCCTGCCGGCCGCACTGCCCTGGCTATTCCAGGGTCCCTCCCCCGGGGGTTCTCAGACCTTCGCACAAACCCAGCAACTAAAGGCTTCGTGCTCGCCACCACAGAAGGGCCTCCGAGGATCTATTCAGATTGTTTGATGTCCAGCATCAGGCTGCTCTTAAAATATTTTAAATCTTATTCCTGGGGGCAGCCCAGGTGGCTGAGCAGTTTAGCGCCGCCTTCAGCCCAGGGCGTGATCCTGGAGTCCCGGGATCGAGTCCCACGTCGGGCTTCCTGCATGGAGCCTGCTTCTCCCTCTGCCTGTGTCTCTGCCTCTCTCTCTCTCTCTCTCTCTCTGTGTGTGTGTGTGTGTGTGTGTGTGTGTTTCTCAAGAGTAAATAAATAAAATCTTTAAAAAAAAATCTTGTTCCTGGGCATGGAGGTGGGTTGCCTGTGGGGGAGGGGTGTGTGTGCCATAGACACAGGCCATTTGGACACCTGTGCATCCCATTCCCAGACAGAGGGCCTTGTCTGCTCTCACCAAACCCCCCGACCCCAGGATGAGATGGCATATTCCGAGGCCACAGTTCCCAGGGCCTTGTTCTGGGTGGACAATGAGTGAGTCAATCCCTGAAATGGCCCAAAGGCAGGGAAGGCTCAGTGAAATGGAATCACTCGGAGGAGGAATTGCTTGGGGTTGACTGTGTCTGAGCTGACAGGCTCCTCTCCTCAGGTGCTGTCTTATCTTTTGGTGAGAATGGAAGAGCAGAGTGGTATGACCCTGGCAGGGCCGCTCAGGGGTCCCTGAGCTATCTCGCATGGCCGAGGCCCCAGGTGCCCTCTCTGCGCCAACACTCACCTTGCTGCCTAAGCCGAAGGCAGAGGGCACTTTGGGCTGCCCCCCTGAGTACACCCAAGGGTGTGGGGCCAGGGGCCAGTCACACGGACGCTCTGGGGGCAGGCTGGACACCAGGTAGGGTGGCAAGCAGGTAGGCACCCAGAAGGGAGATTGCTCAAGGATCTTGGTCTCCAGAAGGAAGGGGCAGTGCAAGGGCCGGAAGGCCACAGGGTCACTCTTGGGATGGCCACCACCGTGCTCAGGAATCAGGGGGCCATAACGAGGCGGACACGCTGAGCCACAGAGTGCCAGTGGGTGGGTAAGCATCGCCTCCTTCCAGCGCAGCCCCTCCTTGCTGCCCAGCCAGCTGGCCTTCCTTCCCCCATTGCGGGGGCCTTCTCCCTCCACCAGCGGGAGCGTGTCCTTGGGGCTCTGGGGAAAGCCTGGGGGAAGCCAGGAGTCTGGGGTGCTTAGGACACCCCTCCAGAAGGGAGTAGGCTCTCCCATGCACAGTGCCCCACGGCGCAGGCCGTCTTGAGGCAGAGTATCAGGGTCCTGTCCCACGATGCCATTCTCAGGGGCTGTCTTCTCCCAGGCTGGGGTGTCCTTCAGGAAGCTGGGCGTACTCTCCATCACTCTCCTGCCCTCATGGGGCTCTCCCAGAGGGGGTCCCTGGAGCACAACCAACAAACCATGAGCCTCTTAAGCACGCGCCCCAAGCACCGTACCACCCGGTACCAAGTAGGCACCGCCCTGGCAGCACCAAGGCAGCTCAAACCAGTAAGGCAAGTGTCAACCTACAGCTAGGCTCTACGATGCCTGCCCACATGCAACTCGAAGGACCTGCCTAGATGGGATGCTCAAGCGTGGGGAGGTCACCCCTTCCCCCAAACGACTAGGACTTGACAACCCACCTGGGCCAGAGCCCCTCAGTGGAGACCACCATTTCTAGGATGACATGGCCTTGCATTGCTAAGCCTGGACCCTGGTCATGAGCCATGGGGAAGGGCAAGGGGCAAGAACCCCAAAAATGAGGTGAGTTTAAGGTACTTCACTAGGGGCCAAAAGGCTGGATCCTGGCCCTGACTCAGCATCTGCTATGTGACCTTGGGCAAGTCACATCCCTCCTCCGGGCCTCGAGCACCCTTGTGTAAAATAGGGCTTGGAAACTGGCAGTCTCAGAGGCTTCTTTCCACAGTCCCGTCTGTGGGGCTGGGGGTGCTGCTTGCCACTAAGCTTGTAGAGGTGGGAAGTGCAGGCAGGGAGGGCTGGAGTCCCTGGGGAGAGCTGCCAGGCAGGGTGTCTCTCCCTACACTTGGGCAGTCCCCAGGGTGCCTCTTCCCAGCTCTCTACAGTTTCTTGGCTTCTGAAGCAGAGTCCCGGGACAAGTGCTGGGGGCCACCACAGCCCCCGAGGGAGGAGAGAGCCAGCACAGGAGAGGGGGATTAGGAGGCCTCAGCTGGGACAGGTCAAGCTGCTCCGGTCCAGCAGGCAGTGCCAGGGCCGCTGGCGGCCGCTGGTAGCTGCAGCCTGGCAGAGGGAGGGAAGGAGGCGGGGAAAGCGGGCTGGGCCCCAGAGAGAGGCAAAGGAGGGAAAATTGAACGTGCGTGCAAGGGACCAGGGTGACAGGTGGCACCGGAGCCACAGCGCTCTGCCAGCGCGGGCCCCTCGCCGGCCGGAGGAAGCCCCCGGGGAGAGGCGCGGCAGCCCAGGGGCCGCTATCAGAGGTCGCTCTGGTTCCTGGGGCCCCGGCGCGTCGCGGCGCAGTCCCGTCGAGCGCCCTCACTTGCGGCCCCGCGCCCCGCGCCCCGCGCCCCGCGCCCCGCGCCCCGAGCGGACAGGCGCAGGCAACGCCCTCGCCGCGTGCGGCCGGCCGGGGAGGGCGCGGCGAGCGCGGCAGCAGGGCCGCCCGGGCCCCTTCGGCGCTTACCTGGGCTCGGCGGGCCGGGCGCGGCGCGGGCGGCGGCGGGCGTGGTGGCCGGGGCCGGGCGCCCGCTCCCCATGGGCCGGCTCCGGGGCCTCCCGGCCGGCGAGCGAGGACGCGTCCTCCCGCTCTCCGCTCAGCGCGCTCGCGTGCTCTCCCCCCGGGGCGGCGGGGGCGCTCTAGGGCCGCAGGTTGGAGGGGTCGGATTCCGGGATCTGGAGGATGCGGCACACGGCGCGGATCGGCCGCACCAGCTTCTGGGCCGAGGCCGTGGGCTGCGCCATGGGACGCCGAGACTCCGTGCTGCGCCGCGGGGAGGGCCGGGCCGGGGCTGGGGAGCGGGTGCCCCCGGGGGGAGAGTGGGAGCCGGGCCGGGGGGAACGCGCGCCCCGGGTCGGAGACCGCCGAGTGGGGGGGAGGCCGAGAGGCCGGGGGAGGGGGTCGTGCCTGGAAGCGCGGGACCGATCCCGGGTCCCGAGAGAGGCACCGGCGAGGGCGCGGCGCGGCGCGGCGCGGCTAATGGAGGGGGAGCGCGGCGGGCAGCGCAGCAGGACCTCTCATCGCCATCGCCAGACGCGCAACTGAGAGTGGGGAAGCTGCTCCGCCGGTTTCCTCCTCCAGCACCCTGCGGGAAACAGGAGCCCGTGATTCGGCGGCCCCGCCTGGGCCTGCCCCCTCCCGGGCCCCGGGGGCTTCCGCCAACGCCCCGGCGATGCCACCGGCTGCGCAGGGGGAGAATGAGCCCTTTGTTCCCCCCTCCCCCCCGCGGCACCCGGGCGCCTGCCGAGAGAGGCTCCCCCGGGGCAGCGTGCCAGCTTCCCAGCCGCCCCACCCTCCCGTGGGCCCGGCCCCGGAGCCTGGCAGGCGGGCAGCACCCCCACCAAAGGTGCCAAGCCCGGGAACTGGAGCAAAGGGCGGGAGGGGCCGGACCGGGCCGCGGTGGGGCGGGGTGCCCCCCGGGGTGCTAGGGCGGGGCGGCTGGGAGGGGGCAGTGCGGGAGCTGGCAGGGGCAGCCGGGTTCTCACGGGTCAGTGATGGGCGCGCGACCCGCGCCACCGACCCTGTGCCTCCTGGACCACTTGCCTGTGGTCCTCCAGCTCCCGCGCTCCCGCGCACCCCGCCGGCCGGCACAGGTCTGCCCTGCCTCAGCCTCACCCCACCAAGCTGCTCTTCACCATTCTTGACACAAGCCCCCTTCCAGGGCCCAATAGCAGGCACCGAGTCCGCCTCAGCAGTTCTGAGGAGACCTAGGCTCTCCTCTGTCCCTACTCTCAGGGCCTAGGCTTCACCAAGTGTCCAGGGAGGAGGTGGGACCAGAGGAGCCCCGACACCTGCTCCAGCCTGGTCTTCCCGGGGGGGGGGGGGGGGGGGGGGGTCCGTCCCATCCCAATTCCTAGTGCTTCCAGGCCCAGCACTGGAGAGGAGCCCATGGGAGTGGCTCCTGGGAGGGAGCAGAGAGGAGGAGAGGAAATGGGAAAGCAGGGCACCCTCCACCCGAGGAAGCATCCCGGCTCCTCTGCGGGGGTGGTTCCAGAGCACAGACACAAACAGACAGATTCAAACACACACAGACAGATTCAGACACACATTGAAACCCACACGCCCAACGGGCGCTTCCCTTCCCTGCAGGCCCCCACCTCCCACCCTACAACTCCCCTGCCTCCCTAGAGAAGCCATCCTCGGCCTACCTTCACCCAGCCTGGGACAGAGGCCGTATCACCCCCGACCCCCCATCCCATGGAAGGGATGAGTTCTGGGATTGCCTCCAGCCTGGTCCCAAGTCACACTACCTACCATCCCTGGAGAGAGGAGCCATGAAGAGCTAGGAGGGAATTGTCTCCCAAGAGACTGAAAGACAGGCAGGAATCCTTTTACCAGTTGAGGAGAAGAGGAGGGGGCCCAAGAAGAGAAGGCCAGAAGGGGCACCGGGCAGGACTTGGGTCACGTTGGCATAGACTTGCTCATCCCCTCCGCCTCCCCCCAGAGGCCGCTTCTGTGGCAGGGCAGGCTGGTAGGGGTTGTTTACATGACTGAGTTATTAACACTCCCTTCCTCCCCCAGCTCCCCTGAGGGGTGGCCTGGACCTGAGTGCACCAGGGGAAATGATCCTGGAGGGTCTAATGAGCGCTGTGATGCCAAAGCCCCAAGCCCCAGATCCCCTCCCCCCCCAACCACACACACACACACACACACACACACAAGGCTGGCTCCAGAGTATGGGTAGGGGGGTGGGGTGTGCCTGTGGTCCCCCATCTGTGTCCTCTGGCAGCCAAAGCTCGTGGGAGAGTCTGGGGGTAGATTTAATCAGCTGAGGGCCTAGATGAGGCTGGGCAGGGCAGGGTGGGAGCCTGGGCAGTCCTGGGCCCTGAGGGCCTGTCACTGTTATCCCCAAAGGAGTTGGGGACTGTCCCAGAGGAGCAGGACAGATATCTCCCCACACCTCAACCCCAGTTGCCATGTCTGCTTTGTCAGGTCACCGTCTCTGGACCCCAACAGGACTCTCAGGACAGGCTCCTGAAATGCCTGGGGGGGTCATGGGGGGGTCGAGGGAGAAGGCCCTTGCTGCCCTCACCCAGCTGCCCATCCTGCTCCACAGCCCATGCCACCAGCCCACAGAGCCCTTGGAACCGGCTCTTCTGTGCCTGAGGACGGAGCAGATCTAAGGAGACACACAAAAGATACAAACACAGAAGGAAAGCCACACACGCGTGGACACAATGCTGGCTTCATGGACAAAGGCAAGCTGACCAGCACCCCCAGAAGCGCAGGGGCCCACCCTGGGCTCACACCGACCCCTCACGCGCCCGCACACACATACACACAGATACACACACACACACACACACACACTGCTACACACATTCGTGCTGACAAGCGCAGCAGCACTCACGAGCCGGCTGCCCTCACGCTGTCCCCAGAGCCCCTTACCTGGGCAAGCACAGTGCCCCTCGGGTGGAACAGCCCCCTGCCCAGGGGAGGGCAGCAGGCGGGGGCGGGGGAAGGAGCCCCGGAGAGTCAGGCCAAGCTGCCACTAATCCGGGCGGGGAGAGGGGGGGGCACCCACGTCAGAGCGGGGACTGCCGGGTGGAGGGCATCTGAGGACATCCCCTCCCACACACGCGGCCGTCTGGGCACCTAGCCCTACTTCCCCAGCCCCTCCATCCTTCAGACAGCTGAGGCTGGCCTCCCCCCACCCCGCCCCCCACCCTTGTGGCAACGCCTGGACCAGGGGGCATGGGGGAGGGGGACTACTGGGGAGAATTATCCCAGGACCTGGGGTGAGGGGGAGAGGAAGGGAAGTGTCTGAGATGCTTTTGGAGCCAGGAGGAAGCTCTGGAGCAGATGCCCCCTCCCCTCATGCCCACCCACCCACACCCCTGACCTAATTCCTCTTCTCAGTCCGTACCTCCCCAGTGCCCCTCCTCCCTCCCCCAACCTCCCCTCCCCTGCAGTCTAACCACCCCGGTAGAGAGAGCTACCTCATTCTGCCCCAGGCTCAGGACCTTCTGCCTAGCAACCCAGTTCCGGGCGGGGTGGGGCGGGGCGGGGGGTGGGGGGGTGGGATGGGGGGGCACCCAGGATTTTCTGAGTAGCAGGCCTCATTTTTCTGCTGGGGTTTCTGTCCCCTACCCAGCTATCAGGCATCCTGGTCAGCCCCTGATGTCTATCTAGGACAAGAGGTGAGAGCCTGGGTGCTCCTGTCAACCCCCTCATGGGCGGGGCAGTGCCAGTCCAGACTCCCCAACTCAGCCTGGGCCAGGGCAGTGTTGGAACAAGAGGCTGACTACCTGCCGCCCAAGTGTGGCAGGTAGGCACAGAAGCCGGGGGCAAGAAGGGGGACCTGGACACACAAGGGCCACAGGCCAAAGGGGGCCAAGGAGTTGGGGGGAGGGAGTCATCCGAGGTCTAAAGGCAGGTGGGGCGGTGTGGAGGCAGAAAAGAGGAGGCCAGGAATTCAGGACCACACACAGCTGGCTCCTGGGAGGTGATGGAGGAGACCCTCAAACAGGCAAGGTGGATGGGGAAGCTGGAGGGTAAGCCCAGGGTGCAAACCCATAGAGGCTAGTGCCTAAGGCCAAGCAGAAGTGTGTTCTTCAGAGGGACATCTCCCTTCTCAGTGCCCAGCGCTCACTTGGGGGCCCAGCACATCTGTGCTCCAGGCCAGTTGGAACAGAGGCCCCGCCTTGATCTGCCTGGGCATAGCGGTGGATGATGGAAGGCTGAGGGGGACAGGGGCAAGCCAGAGCCTCTGGGGCCTGAGGGCCTGGAATCCCCTGCAGAGGGAAGAAGCGTCAGTGGTGGCAGATGTCTCAGTGATTCTGAGGGACATGGGGGGCTCTAAGGGAAGCCGAGCCCACACCCAATGTTCCAGTCTCAGGAAGACGTGTATGCTTGGCCAGAAATGCTCCAGAATTTATAATTCCCCTTGGCCCTTCCCCTCTGGCTTCAGAATGTCCTGGAACCCATGTAACTACAGCAGCCACTTGGCAAATGTGTGCTATAGAGACCCTGGCATTACCAAGGAGATACAGTGCACAGAGATGAAAGTGCAAGGCTGTCTCCTCCCTCGAGGAGCTTATACTCAATTCGTGCATTTGTTCTTTCACCATTGAACAGTTGCTGGGGCCTCTTATGTGGCAGGCTCCATGCTGGGCACCATGTGGCGACTATGGGAGTCAGCATGTTAGCAGAGTGCTTCTGGTCCCACTCCAGGGAAGTCGGGGCAGGGGGCACTTCACAGAGGAGGGGATGCTTGGGCTCACAAGTCAGACAATAAATAAGTGAGCCTTTACCACTGAGCCACGCATGTATGGCAATATTTCACTTTGACTAAACCACTATTTGTTTCAGGCTGGGATACAAAAGTGAATAAGAGGCAAGTCTGTTCTTTATGGAGTCACAACGAAAGGGGGAGAAAATCTAATGTGCTCAAGGCAAAAACAGATTGTAAGAATAGATATGGAGAGGTCTGGATGAGCAATCAGTTCCAAAGGGGCAGGGGGTGTGCTCACAGAGGGCTTCCTGGGACAGGCGTTGTCTGAGTGGGGATCACAGGGCAAATAGGAACAGGACAGAGAATGGGGTAGAAGAGGAAGATCATGTGAGGGCAACAGCATGGAGCTAATAGATTGACAGAGGTGGCAGATGCAAAGCAAGTCAGGTTTAGGGGAGGCCAGCTGGGTGGGGAGGGAAGGGTGATGGGCATACCGGCACAGCCCACGGTGTCCCCAGGACTGGGAGCAGGCCAGAGATCAGGGCCCTTGGGAGCTTGAGAAGGGGTTAGCCAGTCAGGGAAGGCTTCTTGGAGAAGGCAGGTCTCTAAGGAAGGCTATGGGGGCTGGGAAAGAAAGGTTGTTGAGAGGGCGGGAGATTCATACAGCTGGAGCAAAGGCGGACGGGTGGGGGGTGCCCTAGGTGAGCACCCAGGAGTCAGAAAAGGCACTGCCTTGGAGCTGTAGGGCAGCCAGGCTAGCCAGGAGGCTGGGGGAGGGGAAGGTGAAGATCTTGGGCCTAAGAAAACTGTCACCATTTGTACCCAGGGGCCCGGGGGACCCTGCTGCCCACTCTAAAGCCCATCTTCAGAATGAGAGCAAGCAAAGCTTCAGCAACGTCAACACCCCATAGCTTCAGGCCTCCCCCCAGTGCCCTGTCCTCTGGGCTTATGTTTCATTCACTCCTTCATTGCATACTCCTCTCTTGTGCACCCCCGGGGGTTCCAGGGTGTGGATCCTGCCATTCCATGTCTATCACAGCAACTTCTGGGCGAGCTTGCCTCATGAGACAGAGCCCCCACGCACAGGCAGCCTCACCAGGGACAAGCTACTTCATCTCTCCAAGTCTCCGTTTTTCCATCTGTGAAATGGGCCTAAGCCCTACCTGCAGCCTTGTCAGGAAGATTCGAGGAGACCATCTCTATGAAATGCCCAGCACGAGGCTGGGTGCGCAACCGGTGTTCGATACAGCTCTGTCTCCTTCTTCTGGCCTCCTCTCATCTACTTAGACACACACAGTGATGAAGCCACACTGCCTGGTTCGAAGATGACTTCCGCCATTTATTAGCTATGTAACCTCGGGCAGATCACCTGCCCTCTCCGTGCCTGTTCTCCCATTTGTAAAATGGGTGTTATAATAATAGTACCTGCCTCTGGAGGTTGCTATGAATATTAAGTGAATGTATGTTGGGGGCTCCAAGCAAGAGCTGCTGGGTAGTCACGTTTGAGATACCAGCTATTCCTAGACTCCACATCCTGAGTATCTTGAAGCGTGCCTGGTACCCGGGAAATACTCCATAGGGGTTTTCTGAATGAACAAAGGAAGAGATGAGACAACACCACGATGCAAGGGAACACCTAGATAGGAAATCACTGAACACCAATATGTGAGGGGCTAAACCACTCCGGCCGATTAAGTGCCTTCCCCAAATAAAACCCAGATAATCCCCACACCAAGAGTTAATCCATACTCTTCAGGTCACTCGGGGTGACCACCCTATTTCCCCTCTTCCCATCCACCTCTTTGCTTAATCAAAAGTGGGAAGGAAGAGCAGGCATGGGGTGGCCGAGGGGAGCAGCCTTGGGACAGTGTGGTGAGACCAGAACCCAGGGGCAGGGGAGGGCAAAGCCATTGAGGCTGCCCCAGGGATTAGCATAGGGGATGGAGTAGAGTCAGCTGGGGCAAAGAGCCTGGATCTCAGAACAGGGGAGCCTCCATGCATGGGGCAGAGGGGACCAATGACCACAAACAGGAAGGAGCAGCAGAGAGGGCCATTGGAGGCCAGACCAGAATTCTGCATCGTTTCCCAGCCAGCCAGCCAGCCAGCCAGAGGCCAGGCCCCTCTAGGGCAGGGCTCTGGCCAGACTCCCAACCCCGCCCTCCTTGACCTGGAAGCTAGGGGCAGCCCAGACCCTGGCAGCTGCTGCCCTCTCGCGGCCATTCCGAAGACATGCAATGCTCCCAAGGCCATCTGGGATGTTTACAGGAACTCAATGCCCCTAGAGCTGCCTCCTAGAGACCCCTGAGGGCCCACGGGGGCAGTTGGTCTCCCCAGGCCTAACTGTTTACAGCTCCAGTTAATCCCCATGAAACTACTGTGCTGCCCAGAGTTCCCTCCACGCCTCTGTTCCCACTACCTTCTGCTTCCCATCAAGGTCCAATGCCATCTCCTCTGCTTATAGTCTCAGACTCTGACCCCTCTCCAGGGTGTCCTCCCTACCACCACCCCTAGTCTCCCATCTGTGTTCTCAGAAGTCTCCAAGAGCTTCCTGTGACAGTACTTGCCACATCACAACTATATGTTAATGGCTACATGCCCCCACCAGGAGACTGGTCCCAAAAGGTCTGTCCTTTTAGCCCCCATCCTAGGCCTGGTCTGGCCTGTAGCAGGCTGTTTAGCATTGTGTACTGTGAGGACCAGGAATATAAAACCAGGACAAACAGAACACTTTTATATGTTTATTTACCAAAATGTGCATAAACCTGACCTCATTCACCAACACAAAACACAACCAGGGAACACGCGCACGTGCGCGCACACACACAC
Source organism: Canis aureus (assembly GCF_053574225.1). Lineage (NCBI taxonomy): Eukaryota > Metazoa > Chordata > Mammalia > Carnivora > Canidae > Canis > Canis aureus. The sequence goes on along the minus strand of NC_135634.1, from coordinate 36,170,383 downwards.
ACACATATACACACACGGGGCCTTAGAGGAGGCTGTCAAGTACTTTGAAGGACAGGAAGGAATGAACACAGCTGGGTGGACTTTTGGCTTCACTTGCAGAGGTCTGGGAAGGGCTCTGGTCCCACACACCCAAGAGGGTATAAGGATGAGAAAGGCAATAAATAGAATCATGGGCCCAGCCTGCTTTGGTACATCACAGGTATATCCCTGTGCACCGCCCCAGCCCCTAACCGAGAGCAGGAGCCAGGAGGACACAGCCTGAGCAGCTGGTGTAGGCAGGTCAGATGTGCACCCAGTCGCCCCCTCCAAGCAGTCCCTGGTACCCCATAAGGCAAGACGTAAGACTCGGCCAGGCTCTGCAGATCCTAGCCATTCATGTCTGAAGAAATGGTCTTTTTCCTTGTCCGAACCTTCAGGGAGCGCGAGGTACCCTGAGGGGAGAGAGCAGATACAACGGGAGGAGGTGTAGGCCAAAGTCCCTGGACAGCCCGCCTCCCTCACGCCTTCCTGGCCACTGACCTCCCGCACGGGCGGCTTCCTCTTGACCACACGCAGGCTCTGGCTGCGGTTGAGAGGCTTCTCTCGGGGCCGGGCAGGTGGCTGGGGGACTGCCTCTGTATCCGACCAGCATTCATCTTCGGTGTCGCTGTCCTGCAGCCCCCCTGCCCGGTACCCTGAATAGAGGAGAGAGAGGCCAGGGAGCCAAAGCTGGGCATTTCCACAGTCTGAAGGCCTGGGGCCCAGCCACGCCTTCTTCTAATCCCCAGGGAAGCCACAGCTCAAATGGAAGGAGCATCCCTCTTGGAACAAACAGCTCCAGATCTCTCTCCTACTCACCGATGGGTCGCCTGCGAAGAGGTACTTGGTCCTCCAGGTAGAGGGGATCCTGGTAGGCAGGGGCAGGGGCATCAGGAATAGAGCGCAGGTCCTGCATGGAGAAGCTTCGTAGCCTTCCGGCCAGTGCCCCCTGACTCTGCAAGAGAGGGGGAGCCGCTGCATCACCTGGAGGGATGGAGCAGGGGATCCTAGCAGCATCCTCTATTCCCAGGTCTGAACCAGGGCAGCTGTGCAGGGAAATTAAGCACTGACTGGCAGGTCATCATTGGGGCCCTGGCCTCGGAACTGAAAGCAACTTAGTAACCTTCTAGCTCCATGTCTTTGTGCTGCCAACAGGAAATGAAGGCCCAGAGAGCAGGATTTACCGCTCGCGGTCACTGGCCCAGCTCCATCCTCCGGCCAACACCCCACCCATCACCTCCTACCCTGTCCCCTGGCATGGTTTGGTGCTGTCTCCCAGCTCCCTGACAGAGAGCTGGACTCCCCCAGAAGGCACTGGGGGTGGGAGGGCTGCTGGAGGGCTGGGGCCCAGGTCACCTTGGTGGCAGCCTGTACAGCGGCCGAAGCAGCAATGTTGAGGCCCCGCTTCCCAAAGCTGAGCATCGTCTCATAACTGCGCTCTTTGGCCTGCACGATGCAGGTGTCAATCTCCTGTGGAGGGCAGGGAAGGGGGAAGAGTTCAGGTGCACAGTGGGAGTCATCCTTCCTCTGCAGACCCAGAGAAGCCACTGCGTCCTGTGCCTCCCTGTCCACCCCCACCTACAGGGCGCTGGCAACCACACCAAGGGCAGGGCTCCCCACCCACCCATTCCCCCACCTCAGGGGATGACCATGCTCAGCCTTCTCCCACTGTCCCCAAAACAACTGCCAGCTCTGCACATTCACATGTGCTCCCATTTGATTATCGCAAAAGAGGAAAAAGGCTACTTTCTATCAAGGTCCCACAGCTAAGGGCAACAGGACTCAGATTAGAACCCAGATATCATCCAGTATCCTGAACCCCGAGTCCAGGGTCCTTTCGTTCACACCCACCCCTATGTTTCACTCCCTGACTCCCCCCGAAGTACCTTCTCATGACGGGACAAGGACGGGTGGACAAACTTTCGGTAAAGCAGGCTGGCCCCTTTGGTGTAAGGTGAGAGCAGCCACAGCACAAAGGCCATCTTGATCTCATAGTAGAAAGGGAACCTGTCAGAGGACAGGGTGGGCAAGGTCAGCAGGGAGCCAGGCTGAGTGGGCCAGCACCTCCCCACAGCCCATAGGCCCCCTGCATGCATACCAGGAAATAAAGATGTCTGTGAAGGTCTCCACCGCCATGAATAGTGCAAAGACTATCCAGTACATCATCCATCGGACCTGGGGGTGTGGGTGGGGGTGTCAGAGGCCAACAGCTGAGCCTGCAGAGCCAACTCCCCTGTCCTAGGCTGACCCAGAGATTCCAGAGAGCCAGTCCTGCTGCATTCTCCTGGCAACTGGTTGGCCCTAGAGTTGCCTCTGAGAAACTGCCACTCATTTCTGTACCCACCCCCAAGAAGCTTCACCCACACGATTCTGCATGGGCTCCCCAATCGCCTGCCTTCCAACCACACCCACTCTGCTTAGGATATGCCACCTGCTTATGCCCCTGGAGGCAGGGGATGCCAGTTCAGACCCTCCCCACTTTGCCAAGTCCCCCCAGACCTGAATGAAGCCCTCCTGCCCACAGCCACACTCACATATTCACGAATGTTCTTGGTCTTCACAGCCTTGTAGGAAGCATAAGCTGGGTATAGCATCCCAAACACCAGCCTAGAAGGGCAGCCCATAAAACAGAGGGGGAATATGAGCAGCATCCTGTCCTCCTCGCCCCACCAGGTGGCCACCTCCCTCACAGATGTGAAGTGGCAAGGGCCTACCTGTTCTTCCCGCTTGGCTTGCACAATGTGTGCCTGAGTCAGTGCCCTGGAGGCCACCTCCCCACCCTGCTGTTTACAAACACCCCAAGCCTGCCCGGGCCTGCATCAGTGGCCTATGGGTGCATGATCGAGCGGAACACACACAGCCGCACACAGGTGGGTGGGAGGCAGGCTGCTGAGCTGGTGAGAGCACCAGGCTGTCCGCTCCTGTGGACATGCCATCAGGTCCACGGCCACCAGACCTGGCACTGCCAGGTTGCAGATAGGAATACTGGAGCCAGATGGAGTACTAAAAGGTGAGAAGAGGCCAGAATGGGGAGGCTGAGGCCAGGATGGTGAGTCAGGTGACTGCTCAGAAGGGAAGCAGGCACCTGGAACATCCGCCCACGACGTGCCACATCTTGTGTTTGCTAAGGGACTGCAGGTCGGCCTGAAGTCCTCGGCCCCACACACCTGTCTGCGGTGTGTGTGACTGCGGGAGGGGTGGCCACGGACCAAGGAGGCTTGAGGGCTGGAGGGCAAGCCAGGGTACCCCATGGCACGTGCAGGCCCGCAGGTCCGTTAACCCTCACGGTGAGTGTTGAGGGAGCCCCACAGGAGGCCCCTTTCCCATCAGATGTCCCCCTGTTCCAGATCAGGAGCGCTGTGGCTCCTGGGGATAGAAGGTGTAGGAAGGCACCCGTACTCACACCACCAGGCGACAGATCATCCAGGACACCATCCTGCAGCCTCGGGGACGAAGGGGGAGGGGATCCCCCAAGAAGAGGAGCAGAGGGACGCTCGGGCGGGGCTGGGACGGGGGCTCGGCGGAAGCGCGGGAACCAGAGGGGCGCTCGGGCCGCCCCTGAGTCTGCGGTGCGCGGAGCCGGAGGAGTGGGGCGCCCGGTGCCGAGGCTCGGAGGCCGGGCTCGGGGGCACCGACTCGGGAGCCCGGGGCGGGCGCTTCCTCCCTCGCCGCCGCGCTCCTGGGCGGATGCCGCTGCGGGAACCAGGCGTCGGGCTCCCGCCGCGCCGCTGGGCGGGTCCGGCCTCCGCTCGCCCCGGTCCCCGCGGTCTCGCGGCGCCCGGCCACCGGCACCGGCCTCGGGGCGGAGTTTGCAACTCACTTGAAAGTTGCACGGAACTGCGCGCTGCCCAACGCCTGGGCTCCGGCGCCGGGCGCAGGCGCAGTGCGGCCCCGGGGGGGCGGGGCGAGGGCGAGGACGCCCGGGGCCCGCCCCTTAAAGGGCGACCCGCCTCCCCGCCGTGCGCGGGGGCCCGCGGGTCCAGGAGCCCGCCCGCATTGGCAAGATCAAGGGGTGGGAAACCGCAACAAAAAAGATGCAGAGGAGGAAACTTGGACTCCACAATTTTCGCGGCTCTTCCCTGGCTTCCCCCTTTTGCCTCATCTTTCCCTTCTGTAAAATGGGAAAAAGTCCTGGGCCGGGCGCAGGATCCCGCTTCCAGGCTCACGCACAAGGGGAGGGAGGCTTGGCCGAGCGCCGGCAGATCCAGGTCCCGCAGCTCCGGGGCACGAGATGCATAAGCGCCTCCGTGACGCTGAGATGAGCCAGAAAGAAAGCGGGAGGAAGTGGGAGAGGGGAGCTGTCGTCACATGCGTGGCTCATCATCCCTTTGAGACTCACCCCGAAGAGTGGGCTTCAGGAGTTGACTTCTCTCAGGGATACCTCTCCAGAGGCACATACCTGGGCGGACTGACCACGAGACATTCTGGACAGAGAGCCCCCAGCCCCCACCCCCCCACCCATGCCTTCTTCACCAGACCTTTGAAATTCCACCTATTTCTGTGAGGACAGAACACAAATGTCCCCGAGAGCTGAATCATATCAACAATTGCCACTTAGTAGCTAATTTTTGTGTGCAAGGTCTTGACCTTTACAAAGATTGCACCCTCTCCCCCCCCCTTTTTTTTTCACCATTGATGAAAAGTAACATCATCTAGTGGCATTTGTTGCTGGATGATGGGTGAATGAAGACAGAATGATCAGTCTTCTGAACACAGCCCTGGAAGGCCAGAGGGAACGGAGAAGCTCCTCCAGGGGCAGGTGTATATGGGGAAGAAAGTGGGAGGCTCAAAGGAGAAGGCAGGCTTGGTTGCTTCCAGAACTTTGTGTGTAGGATTGCATACTTTGTATCTCTTCTGCACAGTGCCCCATTCCTCCGGCTGACAATGGGGACTGTGCCCTTCACCCTGCGCAGCCTCCCCCCTGCTTCACAGGGCTGGCAGCTGAGTTACCTAGAACCATGGGGATGGGAAACTTGAACAGTTATTACTTTTTATTAGAGCCATAGTTAATTCCCATCACCTATTGAGAGGATGGAATAAATAATGATGGGGGCCAGGGAAAGGAGGCTTCCTGGGAATAAATAAACACAAGGTAATTATGTAGTCTTAATTACTATCATCCATTTTATTGGTGATGTGGGGTGTGAGAGCTAGCAGTGAAACTGACCCACAGGAGAAACTTCCCTGAGGCCTCCCTCTTTCCCATCTAACCACCCCCTCACCCTGGGCCTCGCTCCTACCCTATGTTGGAAGAACAAGAAACACCAAGAGCCAGAGTCCCACCCTCCATCTCTAGCCACAGACGTTATGAAAATCTGTGCCCAGAAAAAAGGATGTGGTAACTCCATAGGGGGCCAGCTCAGGAGGAGCTGGGGGCTGCGGTAGAGGGAAGAGCACCCGTTCCTCTGGAGATAAGGGTGCCTGGGCTGTGTGCATGTGCTCCCTTTGGTCCCTGCTGCAGAACCACGTCCTCCCTGGCTGCCTTCCAGAGTCACCTGACCTGACCTCAGCATCTACCCTCACTTGCTGGTGAAGAGCTCTCTTGTGCCCACTTTAAGACCTCTCTCCCCAAAAGACCACCCTGGAGGGGAAAGTCTCTCACATAGAGACTCCTGGTCCTCATAACGGCACTAGGAAATCTAATGGACATCAGAGGTGTGCTCCTGGGAGCAGGGCCCAGCGTGGAGGGGTGTGCGGCTGGGAGCTGAGGGGTGTCATCCTCAGCTCTGCAGAGTGAGTGGACTCTGTCTCTCATGGCCTTTGGTCATGAGATGTTGACATAGTTACCCAGCTACACTGGATTGCTAAGCAACTCTCTGGACACACAGATGACCCCCAGGGCAGGTGACCAGGCAGGCATACAGCAGGCCTCATTCCCCATGGCATTCAAGAGGAGGAGTGTCTCCCACCCCTGGAAAGAGTCCTAGGGGGAGTGACAGTCAGAATGATGTTTATCTTTCTACCGGGCAACAGAGTGCCAATGTGTCTGGGAGGCTCAACCCACTTCCCCTGGCAACTTCTCCCTGGCACAGCGTGAAGGGCCATTCCCCATTTGAGAAAGCAGAGCAGGAATTCCCAGGATAGTGTGGCTGGGGGACCTGTGGGGCACCTGCTAAGCCAAGAGCATATGGATATGGTTTCAAGAGGTGGAACCCCAGACATGGCACCTGTGAGATTCACCATTGTGAGGTTCGTCCAGGGGCAGGTTTGTCTGGGCACCTGAGGCTACAGGTGAGACATAGGGTTCAGGGGCTCTGAGACTGATGGATAAGAAACCCTAGTCCACAGACAGCAGTTCTCTCCAAAGATCAGCCTCCTTTCCCACAAGTACCCTTCTCTGAGCCACCTCTGCATCTCATGGAGTCCCAAGGACCAATACAAGTCACAATTCTGTGTCAGACACACTATTCCATGGGCTATCCATATACAAATATATTATACATTTCATGCATGTAAATCTCACACTAACCGTGTCAGCTAAGTGTCTTGATTATCCACATGTTATAGATGAGGAAACGGAGATACAAATGCGTGAAATAATATGGCTGAGGCCACGCCTGCTGCTAAGTAGCAGAATCAAGAGTTGACAGAGTAGGTTTTATCTACTTCACAGAAGGAGAAACCAAGGGCCACGGAACTCAGTGGACTTGCTTGAAATCTCACACCTAGGGCAAGGGCTGGCAGTAGTGGAGTGGAGGGGAGAGGTGAGGAGAGGGACTGCTGCGCTTGTCTTTGGCCATGTTGGTTGGAGTTGACCTGACAGAGGGACAGGATTGCATGCTTTGTATCTCTTCTGTAGTCTCGGTGGGGCCCCAAGACTGGGAGCTCCAGGAAGAACATTTGGGTCATGAATCAGCCCCAGGTGGTAGACTCAGGTAGTAGTCACACTTGCTCTGCACCTGAGCGTCATCACCATGAACTCCTGACCCCAGCACCAGCTGATTGTGGGGTACCCACTTGCAACTCTGGAAAAAAGCAAGGAAGAAGGGGGTCTGAACGCTGGCCCCCTAAAAACAGTAGGGACAGAGAGAGCACAGCCCTGGCTCTGTTCTTAGTGAAACAGCTGCCTCTCACTGTAGCCATTGGACACCTGAGAGTCAGTAATGGGGTGGGAAATTTTTATTTGCAGCAGTGAATCATCACATTGCCCCTGAGTGCTCCTGGGCATCCTGCCACCAGTAGGCCCTCACACAGTCTGGACACAGAGAAATTTCCCCACCCCATGCCTTCTCCACTGGCCTTGCAGCTCAGAGCTGTCTATTCCCAGCATACAGCAGAGGGCAGCAGAAGCTTGGCTCCCAGGTGCTGCTTCTACCGGACCCTCACCCCCTCTATCGCTCAGCTTGCAATAAAAGGCAATGCCTGCGGCCTGCCTCTGTGGATCGGAGAAGCCCTAGGATCCCTAAGATGCTCTCTAGCCCCATTCCACTCTTGGCACCCGCCCAGTTGGCCCAGGTACTTGCAGAGCCCCCGGAGTGGCCAGCTCTTGAACCCACCACAGCCCAGAGGTGGGGCTGAACCAATGGGTGGTCTGAAGATGGGGCAGCTACAGTAAAGAAGAGCTGAAAGGCTTTTTTCCAGGTGGTCTCCTGTCCACAGGTGAGCTGGATTCAGGCTCAGAGCAGGAAACTCCAGTGAGAACAGAGAGAGCCCCCAGAAGAACTCAGGGTCTGCTTTGTTATTGCTTTAGGCAGAGGGGCTTTGCCCCCAGGAGACCAAGCTGGTACCCAGAGGCAGGCACCACCATTCCCATCCTTATCAGCTACAAGGTAGGCACACCAGGGATGAGCAGAGGAGGGCAGGTGCTGTGTGCCTTCTCCAAGAAAAGAGTCAAGGTGATGAAGGAGACCGTCCTTAGGCCACACTGAATCTGGACATATGCACACAGAAGTGGGAATGTCAACAGGTGCGTGTGCATGTGTAACTGAGGGTGTCCATCAGCGTCCCTGGGTGCATGCACAAGGAGGACAGCATGGGTGAGTGAACCCAGTAGGGTGAAGGATGTGGCCGTGGGCTGCAATGCGGAGCGTGAGTAGATAAACACACACCTGGAGCACCGACAAGGAGAGGCCAGAGAGCTGAGAAGATAAGCCGAAAAACAGGAGGAGGGGGTGGCTCTGCCCCTCCCACTCTTCCCCTGGGGCCAGAGCATGGGGAAAGTGGCAGATCACGGGGCAGGGGGCCTTCAGGTAGGGGTGTGGGACCGACATGTGCCCACACATGAGAGGGCACAGGGCTGCAGGCTTGCCTGGTGCATATACAAGTCTTCATGCTGTCACAACTACGGTAAGCGGCTCCCCTGGGCTAGTCCACAGTGTGTGCCCATGCTCACGGGGGGGCACGGGGGGCATCTGTGAGGGCACGTATGCAGGTTGGTTACATGTGTCTTCACACGGGCACACATGCTGCTCACACAGAGACTTCTATGCTAGCCTCCAGGGGCCACCCGAGCGCCCAGAGGACTCGGCACCGCTCTAGGCACTGAGGTCCACCACTACGTGCCGGTACACGAGCGTCTGTCCCTTGAAGCTGGGGGCCAGGAGCAGCTGGGCGTCCCCCGCAGGCATGTAGCAGAATGCCCGTGGGGCCTGCACAGCCAGCTCCTGGAACCGCACGAACTTTTGGCGCCCCTCATCCCACTGGTAGATCTGCGTGAAGGAGAAATCACTCCCCAGCGCCAGGTAGCGGCGGCCACCCACGAGGAAGGGCTGCATGGCCAGGGAGCCCCGGGAGGGCAGGGCCTGCACCTCGGAGAAGCGGGTGCCCTCCCAGCGCAGGATCTTAGAGTCGCCGATGTAACGGCTGAGGCACAGGTAGCTGTCGCGCCCGGCACGGAAGTGTTTCACAGCCTGGGCATCGGGCACCTGGCTCACCTCACCCTGAGCCACAAACTGCTTCTGGGTGCGGCTCCACTGATAGATCACAGGTGCCTGCGAGCTACTGGACACAATCAACCGTGGTTTGCCCTCACCATCCACAAACTCCAGGTCGGTGTCTCGGTGCCAGGCGTGCAGGGCCTGGTGGGAATAGAAGCCATTCTGGTGCCAGCGGTAGAGGCTGGTGGCCCCCGCCTTGGAGCTGTCGGCCACGGCAAAGTACCAGTCGCCGTCGATGCGGAAAGCCTCTAGGTCGTTGGGCTTGCGCACACGCTGTGGGTCGATGTCCTGCAGCTTGGTGAAGCGCGTGGTGTTGGGGTCCCAGTGGTAAATGTAAGAGCCACCAAACAGCTGGGCCACAATCACGTACAGCTGGCTGTCTACCACCATTGGCTTGCAGTGCACCGCGGAGGGGGCTGCCAGGACGAGGAGAGGCAGCATCAGGCGGTGTCAGGCAGCCGCCGACCCCCACCCTGTGCCAGGCCCTCAGGAAAGGGGGTCAGTCCCCTCTGACCCTGGCCCAGAACTAAGGCTCTCCACTACAGCATCCCTGAAGCTCAGCCGCCTTTCACAGCTAGTCATCCGTCTCTGCATCACTGTCTCTCCACCCTTGCCCCTAGGGTTTAAATATAAGCTAAAACACTGGGCACAAAAGAGGTGCCCCTCGATATTGACCGGTTGTTTAGCCATAACGTCAATTGTTGAATTTTTATTGTGTGAAGTCCTAAGTGTGAACAGATCGCTTCACTTAATCAACTCTGAAATGGATCCTATTATGTTGCCCATTTCATATCAAAAGGAGCAGGCTCATGGGACGCCTGGGTGGCTCAGTGGTTGAGCATCTGCCTTCGGCTCAGGGCGTGATCCTGAGATCCGGGATCGAGTCCCACATCAGGCTCCCTGTGAGGAGCTTGCTTCTCCCCTTGCCTGTTTCTCTGTGTCTCTCATGAATAAATACAATCTTAAAAAAGAAAAAAAGGAGCAGGCTCAGAGTCTAAGTGACTTGCCCAAAGCTAGCCAGCTGGCCAGATGCCAGACAGGGGAAGAGGAGGAGTCTGATCCCATCTGCAGCCAGGTGACAGAGCCGAGGTATACCCAATGTCAGTTTGATGTTTGCATAGTTGTGTATGAAAACACATTCTCCTAAGCACTCCCACTTTTGAAAGGACTTTTATGCACGAGGATGTCTGCATGAATGTACTTTTGCTCAATAACCAGATTGATATGACCCTTTCTCAGGTACCCGAAGCACATGGGGACACACTTCACCTGTCCTGGTGTCCCGGATCATCGCCTCTCCTCTCCTTCCCAGTGCTGCTTTACCCACCCTTCTCCTCACCTCTCCTTTGCAAGAAAGTGGATGCTGGACCTCAGGCTCTGGCAATCACCCCAAATCCCTTCCACGGCCTTGGTCCACCTGCCAAGATCCTCGTGATCCCCAGCTCCCGAGCTGCAGTTCAGACCCTCCATGCCACACTCACAAGAGCACCTCAAATTCCAGCTGGCCATGACTAGGCACATATCTGTGTGCTCCTCTGTGTACTCAATTTCCATTTGTGGCTCTACTCAGTCACCCCCTCCAGAAACCTGGAGCCATCCCCCACAGCTCCCTGTCCCTCACTCCCCAACAGCTGGTCAGCCTCGAGTCCTGTCAACCCTCCCCTCTGCTTTCTAAGACAGTGTGTGGGGCGATTGCTGTTATTTCTTCTGTAAATGTTTTCTAGAATTTACCAGGGAGACCATCTGGCCCTGGAGTCTTCTTTTGGGTGAAGGGTTTCTTTTCTTTTTTTTTTTAATAAATTTTATTTATTTACTCATGAGAGACACACACAGAGAGAGAGGCAGAGACACAGGCAGAAGGAGAAACAGGCTCCATGCAGGGAGCCCGACGTGGGACTCGATCCCAGGTCTCCAGGATCATGGCCTAGGCTGAAGGCGGCACTAAACCGCTGAGCCACCGGGGCTGCCCGGGTTTCTTTTTTATAAGGACTTTGAGTCCTTTCAGAGATAATTTAAATTTTCTGTTTCCTCTTGTGTCAGTTCACTCCTCCATTCTAAATATCTCTTTCCATCCCCAGTGCTATTGCCCCAGCCCAGACTCCAGCACGTTCCCGTGATGGTGTGCCCACATGTCTTACCCAGTGCCAAGCCACTCTCCACACAGCATAGATAGTGTTCTAAAATACACCTTGGTTTGGTTCACACACTCTGCTCAACCTGTGCATGACCTGTCTCTTGGGTCTTATCTGCTTCTCTCCACCTTGAACCTTACACTATAGTCATATGAGCTGCTTATAGTTTTTACACAGACATGCACTCATGTACTAAGCTTTTGCACACCTTCTTGAATTTGGTCATGCTGTTCTCTTTGCCAGAATATCCTTCCCACATTTTTTGTCTGAACTCCACCTTCTAGACTCAGCTCAAATTCAGTGGATCCCAAGCTGAACTCACTAGCCACTCCTATCTCCTCCTTGGTTCACTGGCACCACCCAGTTACTTAAGCCAGGCATTTAGGCATCACCTCCAACTCTCCCTCATCGTTCAAGACTCAGCTCAGGCATCCCCTCTACCAGGAAGCATTCCTTGATTGCCCTCAAAGGTAGGCCTCTCCTTTGTGATCTCAGAGCATCGTATTCATATCTCCCTCCTCATACCCACCTATTATATGGATGTTATCTGTGTATGTATTGGCCTCTCCCCAAAGACTGGGAAGTTATTATGGGCAGAGATCATGTCTCATCTATGCCTCTACCTACAGGAATTCAATGGAGAGGAACGATGGAGCCCAGCACCTCCCTGCCCCCTTAAATCGGAGCCACCACAGCCAGGCTGGGGGTAGGTACCTGGGATTCTATCATAATCTCGAAGCTGCCGTTCAACATAGTCCCACTTGAGAACACTGCAAGCACTGGCACCTGGCTGGGCCAGAGCCAAATAGAGGTCACTGGAGTAAAGGAAGGGCTCGGCTGACACTGCTGGGAAAGGCAGGGTCTGGTACAGCACGAAATCTGCAGGGATAAGAGGTGAGGGGCGGGGAGAAGAAGGGTAAGTAAGAGCTTGTTGGGGGAATGGGTGGCTGGCCTGAGGATTGGGGGTGCTTCCAGCAGCATCTGTGGAGCTGCTTCTGGGGAGGGCTGCCAGGAGCACATCCTACCCGTGGTGATGCAGTCGAATTCCCGCAGTGGCAGGTCCTGCACCTTGTGCTCTTGGAAGCGAGGAGGGCTGGCGCAATAGATGGGGGCCACAGTGGTGTTGGTGTGTGCCAGCCACTCCACCAGCCACTTCACCTTGCAGTCGCAGTTGAGCGAGTTGCCCCGCAGGTCCCTGGATCATGAGGGTGATGGAGGGAACAGAGAGAGGAGCAGGCTCCCAGCTGCTCTGCCCACCCAGGCTCTCTAGGTTTTTGGAAGTAGATATACTCAAGGCTGCTGCTGCTCATTGCAAAGTTAGAGAAAAGATCCCCTGGGGCTAGACACACTCCCATGCACACATGCTTGGCTAGCAGAGTAGGGGCCCAGTCTCACACCCTACTTGCATCTTAATTCCTCAAACCTTCTACAATCCTGGGTTGTTTGGGTTTTTTTGTGTGAATACTGATTAATGGTTGTGGCCATGCTATAGGACTTTAATGTATTTAATGTATGTTCAAATCAAACATACATTTAAAAAGCACATATTTAAAAGACATACATATATGTCTTTTATAAACACACACACACACACACACACGTGTTGTGTAGCTACTTAGCCTTCTAAAAGGCATCCCCAAACCCAAGCACTCCCAGCCTCTCAAGACCTTATGATCTTCCCAATTCTGACTCCCACACCACTCCCTCCAGCGACACGCCCTTCTGTGGCATTGTGTAGGGCTCAGCCTTACAAGTCACTCAGGATGTCCAGGGGCCGAAAGATGTCTCTAGGCAGTGTCTGCAGGTTATTGTTGGCCAGTGATCTGCAAGAGAGACCCCTGGGTCACCTGAAGATTGTGACTGAGGCCAAAGGCCACAGGAGAGATGGGACTTTGGTTCAATGTGTGTAGGGACATGATGTACTCACAGGTGTGTCAAAGACTTGAGTCCTCTGAAGGTGAACTTGGAGAGTGCCCAGATGTCATTATTCTCAATGAAGCTGGAGAAAATGAGAACTCATCTTAGATGCCACTTAGGATCCCAGACCCCCAACCAGCTATTTCCTTCTGCCCCACCTAGATTCCTGCCCATGGTCCTGAGACAGGCTTCCATTCTGATTCTGGTGACATGAAGCCTGTGGTGACAGGTAGGGCGGTTTAGGCGGAGGGATGGATGCAATGACCCTCAGCTTGGGTCCTGCAGTCAGAGGATTCAAAGGCTCTCCCTCCCTCCTCCCCCCAGCCTTCCTCCTTCAACCTGCCCTCTCAGCCCACCCCACCCAGGCCTGGGGCTCCCTCCTCCCTCCTAGCTGCCATTGCCCAGCTCCTTGCCACACACAGGTACTGGAGGTGTGACAGTCCTGTGAAAGCGTTGTCTCCAATCAGAGTAAACTTGTTGGAGTTGAGTAACCTGGAGAGACAGAGGGGGAGTTAGAGCTTCCAAGTTAGAGCTTCCATCACACCAGCCCCCAGCTTGCTGCCTCCCCCTGGTGCTTCCTCACAGTTCCAAGGCCATGCTGCCCCACAGAGTCCCACCTGGCCCACACCCCCACCCCAGAGCAGCCCTGCAGCAAGACCACCCAATAGCCTGTCCTGGGGCAGATCGCTATTATGAAGCTGGGTCTTTCCCCACTGTGTGTCTCTCTGTCTCTGTCTCCACTTCTGTTCTGTCCCCCACCCTCACCCCAGCTCATTCAGTCCCTCTCAGCCTGGTAGTGGGTTTTATGATAACTTGCAGTGAAAAGGAGTTGGAGTAACTCACAGGTACTCTCTCTTGCGACTGGGGCCTTAAGCAGAAGCAGCTCTGTTAAAATTCCACACCCTTACACGCCCCTTCCTGTCGACCCCCAGCTCTTTCTTCAAACCCTGCTTCCTGGGGTCAGTTGTCTCTGAGATGACCCCTCTCCCCTGCAGTGTCCACCCTCTGGCACCAGCCCAAGCTACTGCACCCAATTCCTTTGGCTCTCCAGAGGAAGTAAGTCCATTCCTAATTGGGCCCCAAATACCTACTCTTGGCTTTTGCATGCAACCCCCCACCTTCCTTCTCCCCACTGCCACTCCCTGTACCCTTCCTGACTCTAGGTGGATCCACATTTGGTGGCTATCCCATCCAGGGAAGAAAAGGGACACCTGTACATTAATCCATTAATCCGCAGTGGCTACCTGCATCTGCTCTATCTGCTCTTCTCTCCCCAGTCTGAGGGAAGGGGGATGGAAGTAGGGGGGGGTGTCTGTGCCCTTCTGCAGCCCTACCCCTACCCGCCCTTCCCAAGGCCCTGTCCTTACAGGAACTGCAGCAGTGGCAGGTGGGAAAACGCTCCATCCTGGATCTCAGAGAAGGCAGCATTCACCAGCGTCCTGCAGGGGACACTGGAGTCAGTACAGTGGGGACTATGCAGGGACTGGGGGAGGGGGCACACAAGGTGAACAGGGCGATGGTTCTATGCACACTTGGCCTGGAAACTTCCCATTTCACCAGCCTGGGCTCCCTACCTGGGGCTATCTTTCTCTTCCCTTCATAAACTCATCGCCTTCTTCATCACTGTGCTCACCTCCTGCCTCTCTGAACACCAGTGGCCCCAGGCTGAGCTTCCCCTTCAGCCAAAAGAAGCTTCCATTACCCACACCCTCAAGATCATCCAAACACTCAGTGTGCTGGGTGCTGTTGAGGGATGGGGCACCGGGGATGCTCACCCCAGAAGGTTAGCATCCTGCTCTCAAGGACCACACACCCCACCTAGTCCCTGAGGCCACTGACTGCAAGTGACAGGCTGGCTGGCCCAGCGCAGAGTGAATGGAAGCCCAGGCGGCTGTCCCGTGCCAGGGCACCCTGTGGGTGTATCTCACTTCCACCCCTCCCCCTGCTTCCACCCTCCCTCCCCCCACAAAAAGCCTTTCTGCCCTTGGTGTGACATCACAGGCAGGGGCCCACATGCCCTTGTAAACAACCCCTCCCCCGGCCCAGAGCCCCGCACACAGTAGGTCTCATTGTTGCCCGCGATGGTGATGATTCATTCTTGGCCATAAACTCCTGCTTTCCCCGGCCATGGCTGCTGAGCCTGCATGACTACAGAACTCTCCACCTGGCTGATGCCTCGAACCTCCAGTCCCCAGGACCCCCCAAAGTCCTCCCGCTCCCCGCACTGTGTAGAGGGGGAGCAAGGGTTTTCCCCAGGGGCTCTCGGAGCGGCTGCAGCCTGGCTGCCTCCCTGGGCTCCCCCACCTCCCCAGCCAGGGCAGGACACTCACAGAGAGATGACCTCGGAGGGCAGGTTCCTGGGCACTGCCTTAGAGTCCACGCAGAAGGCGGTGTCCCTGGTGCAGGAGCAGCTGGGCGGGCAGGGGGGCGTCTTGGGGGGCCTCTTGGCGCCGACTTGCAGCATCAGACAGCAGCCGAGCGCGGACAGCGCCAGCAGCCCTAGCCCGAGCCCGAGCCCGAGCCCGGAGCCCCGGCCGGCGCGCGGCCCCGCCATGCTGCCTGCAAGCTCTGCCCCGGGCCACCGGCCGCGGCCCCCGCCCCGCGGCTCTCGGCCACCCCGCCGGCTGCGCCTCCCCGCCGCCCGCCGCCGCCGCTGCCGCAGCCAGGGGCCCCGCCGCCCGCTGCGCACAGCGGAGTCCTCGGGCCGGGCGGCTCGGGCCCCTCCCCTGCTCGCGCTCGCCAGCCGCCGGGGTAGGGCTGCGCGGGCCCGGAGCCGGAGCCGAGCGAGGGCTGCCCGGCGGGGGCGCGCGCAGGGCGGAGGGGTGGGGAGTCCCCGGAAGGGGGTGGGGGCGGCCCTGGCCGCTGGCGGCCCTAGGGGCGGTCCCTGGGGCCATCTGCCTGCCTGGCGGGCACCAGTGAGACTGGCGAGTGCAGGTGTGCGAGGCGTACGTGTGCACCCCATGACGGCATGACTGTGCACCTGTGCGCATCGGGGGCACGCGCTCCCCCAGGACGCATTTCCGCGCTGTGGACCCGCGTGCCTCTGTGTGCCCGTGTATCTGTCGTGGCCTTCAGGGGACACGTCCTCTGAACAAGAAGAGTTCATGGGTGTGCCATCAGCGACATGCGTATGTAGCTGTGTTCACATGCGTTTCCACAAGCCCGTGAACAGAATGTGCCTTTGTTTCTCTCTGAGCTGAAAAGGGGAATGTTGTCACCGAGTTGGAGTGTGTGGAATTCTGGAACATCTCTCCCTACCCAACCGTAAACCGTTGAACCTTCTAGAGCCCTGGATGTTTCCTGGTCCAGCTCTTTGTCCCAAATGAGGAAACAGGCCGAAACGAGGAGGAAAGCAGTCGCGAGCTTGATGTCACATCTACTGTGTGTTGTGTACTCTATGCACTTAATGCTGCCAACCTTTTGAAGTGGATGATATGAATCCCCTTTTACAGAGAAGAGATGTGAGACTGGTAGCGCCCGAAGAAAGCCACAGAACAGGGATCTCAACCCGCTCTGCCAAAGTTCACTGTCATACTTCTATACCAGGGATTTTCAAAGTGTGGTCCAGGGACGCGTGGGTGGCTCAATGGTTGAGTGTCTGCCTTTGGCTCAGGTTATGATCGTGGGGTCCTGGGATCGAATCCCACATGGGGCTCCCTGCGGGGAGCCTGCTTCTCCCTCTGCCTGTATCTCTGCCTCTCTCTGTGTGTGTCTCTCATGAATAAATAAATAGAATCTAAAATAAAATAAAATAAAATAAAATAAAATAAAATAAAAGTGGAGTCCAGGAGAAACTTCCAGGGATCACTGAGGT
This sequence comes from Canis aureus, assembly GCF_053574225.1. NCBI lineage: Eukaryota > Metazoa > Chordata > Mammalia > Carnivora > Canidae > Canis > Canis aureus. The sequence continues at coordinate 36,153,626 of NC_135634.1, read as the reverse complement.
CAAAACAATTGTCCTAGGAATTTTTTTTAAAAGATTTTCTTTCTTTCTTTCTTTTCTTTCTTTCTTTCTTTCTTTCTTTCTTTCTTTCTTTTCTTTCTTTTCTTTCTTTTCTTTTTCTTTCTTTCTTTCTTCTTTCTTTCTCCTTTCTTTCTCTCTCTCTTTCTTTCCCTTTCTTTCTTTCTTTCTTTCTTTCTTTCTTTCTTTCTTTCGAGACACAGAGAGAGAGGGAAAGAGGCAGAGACACAGGCAGAAGGAGAAGCAGGCTCCATGCAGGGAGCCCGACATGGGATTCCAGGGGCCCCAGGATCACGCCCTGGGCTGAAGGCAGTGCTAAACCGCTGAGCCACCCGGGCTTCCCCTTGTCCTAAGAATGTTAAAATATAATTTTACTTTTTCACTTTCACGCAATCACAAAAGTACACTGGGGGGCACCTGGGAGGCTCAGTGGTTGAGCATCTGCCTTTGGCTCAGGTCATGATCCTGGGGTCCTGGGATCAAGTCCCACATTAGGCTCTTTGCAGGGAGCCTACTTCTCCCTCTACCTGTGTCTCTGCTTCTCTCTCTATATCTCTCATGAATGGATAAATAAAATCTTTAAAACAAACAAAGTACCCTGGAATTTCCCAGAGGCAACATGATTTATCTTCTGTTAAGCCAGAAATTAAGAGGGTTGCAAGGGGTACCTGGGTGGTTCAGTCGGTTAAGCAGCTAACTCTTGATTTCAGCTCAGGTCTTAATCTCAGGGTCCTGGGATTGAGCCCTGTGTGGGGTTTAGCACTCAACAGGGAGTCGGCTTCAGGATTCTCTCCCTCTCCATCTGCCCCTCCTCTGTGCACATGTTGGCTCTCTCTCTTTCTAAATAAATAAATCCTTAAAAAAATAAAGAGATTTGCAAAAATGTAAAGCAATGACACTCTTATCTCTAATTTTTTGACTTTGTAAAATAATTTTTAATTTATGTTTTTATGTTAAAAATAGAATAGGTTTATTGCTACAATTTTCATTAATTGAAACTTTGAAATTTCTCAGTAAATATTAATATGGTAAATATCAATAGATATAACACACATAAACAAATGCTCTTTGGGGTCCTAAATATTTTTTAAGAATATAAAGGAGTCCTGAAACCAAAGTTTGAGAACTGCTGCTCTATGCCATGTTACCTCCCTGGGGGTCTATGTGTGGGACTGACTGTGCCAAAGGTTCTCTGGGACAGGACTAGAGGAGGCTGGGAGTCAGGTGAATGGACTCCCAGTCTAGTGCTCTTTCCATATCAGGCCAGGAAACAGATTGCTGGGTTTAGGATGTGTCCCCAGCTGTCCCCAGCCTCTGCCAGCAGAGGCTTCTCTAGTTGGAGCTTACGTCTGTCCATGTTGTCTCAGCCAGGGATGCCCCTTCCCTTTGATCCTCACTTGTCACTGCCCATCCAGCTGCCCGTGCAGCCCTCTGCATGCCAGCTTGTGGAAAGAAAAGCAATGGGGGGTGGGGAGGGCCGCTAGGGCAGCTGGGCAACCGTCCCCACCCGTCCCTGGCACAGCTCTGCCCAGCACACAAAGGGCAGAGTGAATCTTGTCCCAGCCACTGCAGCTGAAGAGCTGGAAGGAGAAAAAGAGGAGGTACACACAGAAGGGGTGGCTACCGTAGGGCTCTCCATCACCCATGGTCCTCCCAGAGACAGAAAGGGGGAGTCTGGGTCCTATTCTCAGCTAGTGAGAAGAGGTATTTGGGAGACGAAGTAGATGATAATCATGTCAACTGGATTGATGTCATTGGATCATCACAACAGCTTGTCCGAGGGGAGACAGGATAGGCAGACTAGTACCATTTAACAGCTGAACACACTAAAGCCTGGAAAGGCAGAAAGATAGATTCATTAGGGGTCCCAGAGCTGGTCGGTCAAGCATTAAGACCTCCACACACTGATGGAATGAACATTGACCACTCTCCAGGAGCTCCTGCATGTTTGGTGACAGTCTCAGCACTAAATAGAATTACATGTTAGCTGTGTGCATGCTCCTTGCCCCACAGCAGGTACAAAGAAGCCTCAGGAAACCACGGTCGGGGGGGCCAGTCCCAGGGAAGACAGGGCAACAAAAAGCACCCTCACAGCTGATGAGAACAGCAGTGCATGCTAAGTGGCAAGTGAAAGGGTAGCAGGAGGCTGGGAGATTTTGGAGGAGGGAAGAGGCACTGTAGCCTGGGCCTGTAAGGTCACAGAGCAGGTGCCATTGGCTCTTGTCTGACCTTTTAGGGTTGGTGGCACTCAGAGAGGTGGAGAGGCATTGAGGGTGGAGAGGCATTGAGGGTGGGATTTCCAGGAGGGAGAAATGGCCTAAGTAAAGGCCAAGATGTGAGAAGTTTGCAACAGAGGGCTGATGGGGGTAGCGAGGTGACAGCTATCCATGCCCAGTTACAGGTCCCACATTGCTTCGTGAGAACAAAGATGAGGACCCCAAGACCTCCACTGGGTCAGTGCCAGAGAGGTTGATGCTAGCATCTGAACTCCCCTTATGAAACTTGAGGGCAACCTTCTTACCCCAACCTCCAAACAGGCAAAAATAAGTAGATAAAAAAGAAAAGAAAAACCATAAAGCTTGTGAGAATTACAGCCTAAGAGCAGCCGCCGGGGAGACTGAGGACCTGAGAGAGCAGAGGCTTCTTTCCAAGAGAGACTCCTTTCTCAGCACCAGCTGATGATGGCAAGCCCTACACACAGCGCCTGCTTAGAACAAGCTCCACAGCTGGACCATGCGGCCCCCTGAGATGCCCGCAGGGACCCCGAGATGCTTGCAGCCCTCCTGGGCTCTCCCACTGGCCCGCTGCCCACCTGGCTCAGGCCCAGTGCGTGTGAGTCAGCCAATCAATCCCAGCGTTGCCAGGACAATCTGGGGCGGGAGTGGGGGCGCTGGGGGCAGGCAGGGGTGGGCACCACAGGCAGCTGTCTCCTACATCTGGCACCTGCACACAGCTGAGACTGCACAGTTGAGAGGAGGACGTTTCCCCCTCCTTCCTGGACACCCTTCCCCAACACTCCTCCTAGGACCCTTGCTGCTAGAGGTTTCGGCAAATATTTAAAGGGGCAGCTGAGGAGGAGGGTGAGGAGGATGGTGGGAGCAAACACTCCCTTCCCTCCCCTGTCCCCTTCCCTGAGCTTTTCAGGCACTCTCAGCTCAGATGCCATGCTGTTGTGCAACCCGGAGACTGAAGGCTCTCCTGGTGGAGTGGAGGTCCCTGTGGGGGCAGGGAAACCGGCTAAGGCTGGAGAGCTGGGGACCAGCCCATGACCTCAGGGCAGGGCCAAGGTGGGAGGGAGCCCCCAGGCCAGGGACAGAACCTGGGGTGGAGTGTTGGAGGTAAAGTAGCAGGAAGATAAGGGAGTTTGGCTGAGAGGAGTAAGGGTAGGTATCTGACTTAGACACCTGTGAAAGTTCCAAGGTAAAGGCACTGTAGATACCGCTTGACCCGGGGAGTGGAGGAAAGCCCAAGAGAAAGGCTGCACCCACTCGTGGATTTGGCTTAGTATAACAAGGAAACAGAAGCAGCTTTGAGGAAGGAGGTAAAGAGATGGAAGGGAGAAGTAGAAGGTCCAGAAAGTGGATCACATTGGGGTGAGTAGCATTCTTAGGGCAAATTTAGGATCAAAGGCTATAAAAAGAGGAACACAGAGGAACAGGGTCAGAGGCAGCACCAAGCAGGTGAGATTTAAGAATGAGGAGATTGGGACCCATGGGTCACCATACCCAGCCCCATGCAAGGCTGTTTGGGCACAAGAAAGAAGTGTCAGGTGTGGAATCTGCTATCAAAAGCCTTCAGCGGGATCCCTGGGTGGCGCAGCGGTTTGGCGCCTGCCTTTGGCCCAGGGCGCGATCCCGGAGACCCGGGATCGAGTCCCACATCGGGCTCCCGGTGCATGGAGCCTGCTTCTCCCTCTGCCTGTGTCTCTGCCTCTCTCTCTCTCTCTCTCTGTGACTATCATAAATAAATTAAAAAAAAAAAAAAAGCCTTCAGCTTGAACTCTAAAAATGGCTCACCATTTACTTGACGCAAAAACCCCCACAGAATCATTCAAATCCAGAAGTTCAAATCTTCACATTCATTTTAAGAACACTCATGAAGCTGCCCAGGTCACCAAGGCTATGTCTATCCCCAAAGCCATCAAGTATCTGAAGGATGTCCCTTTACAGAAGCAATGTGTGCCATTCCATCATCATCATGGTGGGGCCGATAGGTGGGCCCAGGCCAAACAGTGGGGCAGGGCATGGTGTCAGTGGCCTATAAACAGTGCTGAATTTTTGCTGCATGGGCTTAAAGATGTAGAGTAATGCTAAACCTAAGGGTTTAGATGTAGATTCCCTGGTCATCGGGCACATTCAGGTGAACAAAGCCCCAAAACGAGCCACTAAATTTACAGAGCTTGTGGTCAGATTAACCCCTGCAAAAGCCCTCCTTGCCACATCAAGATGATCCTTACTGAAACAGAGCAGATCGTTCCCAAACCGGAAGAGGAGGTTGCATAGATGAGAAAGATATCCCACAAGAAGCTGGAGAAACAGCAATGTATGGCCTGGGAATAAATTCAGCATGAAATGGATGCAAATAAAAGTAAAAGCAGGGGGAAAGGCCTTTAGCTTACAAACCAGCCCATAGCAGAGAATGAAAAACCACATATTGGTAGATAAAAACCTATAGCCAGAGGGGACAGAGTCTTCAGGATCAGGAAAAGAATGACTGAGGCAAGTCTGAGGTTAGGTAGCAGATGTGTGGGAGGAGGCCAGGCAGGTGGCATACTGGAAGTGAAAATGTGAGGCTCTTCAAGAAATGGCCATGATGAACCCCCACACTGATGCCAAAGCACCACCTGCCTTCAGCTGTGCCCCCCTGGGCTTGCAGGCACTGCCTCCTCACTCCTCTGCCTGGAGCTCATCCTAGACACAGGGAAAATTCTGTCGGGAAGTGTGCTGGACTCCACATTGGGTCAGACCCCTGACTGCCTGAGAGGTTCAACCTGGCAGAAGAACAGGGAAAGCCACAAAACTGCAGGGGCAGGTGCCAGCAAGAAAGGCGGCCAATGCCAGGAAGACACCTACGGAGAGAGGTGCAGATTGCCCAAGGGCAAATTTGCTCAGTGCACCCAGCTTTGCTCTCACCGAGGCCAAGTGGACTCATGTGCCAGGGCCGAGGGTCCTCAGGCGCTCTTGAGCTGGCTTATCAGGACCTCAGTTCTGGAGGGCCAGGAACAAACAGGTTTCAAAGTCAAGGGCTTGGCTGGCAGAAGGAGACTGGGTCCTTCACTTCTGTCCCCTCTCCCTACCGGCGTATATAAGAGCCTAGGTCCCATTTGGGAGATGAGAGGGGAAGGTGCCTGCAGCAAGATGGATGTGGGCAGCAAGGAGGTCTTGATCGAGAGCCCGCCGGTGAGTATGACTGTGTGTGTGTATATGTCAGTGAGCTGGGCTTTGCCTCATCCAACCCCCCTCAGCCTGTTTCTTCATCCAACTTCATCTACTTAATTAACCTAGGACTGTGCTAAGTTAGGGCAGGGACACCAACCACTAAGTCCCTTGGGGAGATGGACATGGCAACCAATCATTCCAACATGGGGGGCCGAGAGGCACAACAGTGGTCAGTGCAAAGGGCTGCAGAGAGCACCGAGTAAGCAGCTGCCATGTGGGAAGTCACAGGAAGCTTCACAGAGAAAATGACATTTGAGCTGGCTCCAGAAGAATAGGTAGGAGCTCACTAGGTGGAGGAGGCAAGCATTGGCAGGAAGAAGGGGTAGCGTGTGTAAAGGCAGGGAGGTGTGAGAGAGCACAGATTATTTGGGGGAATAGAAAGGGATGGGAATGGCCAGGGTGCCAGGGGTCCAGAGGAAACAGCAAGAGACGAGTCTGGTGAGGCAGGCTCCCTTGGGTCTCTCCACGCTAGACTACACGTCTAAGCATTTCTGGTGGAATCCAGGCCACCTCCTCCAAGAAGCCTTCTCTGTTCTCAGCCCTCCTCTGCACATCCATAGCATTGGTGTCCAGCTGTGGGAGGGTGCCCCGCTTGTGCAGGGAGAGGAGGGACCATCCTCACGACCTCATACCTGTTTCCCTGCCTGCCCCACCATGTCAGGACTACTCAGCAGCTCCCCGGGGCCGGTTGGGCATCCCCTGCTTCCCTTCGTCCCTCAAACGCCTGCTCATCATCGTAGTAGTGATAGTCCTTGTGGTCGTGGTGATTGTCGGCGCTCTGCTAATGGGTCTTCACATGAGCCAGAAACACACTGAGATGGTGAGCAGGCCTAGAATGGAGTGGGCTGTGGGTACAGAGCCTGTGAAACAGAGGGGCTTGGGGTGGGCTTGGCAGATAGGGAAGTGTTTGATGGGAATGGAGAGGAGGAGGCAGGGGGTGCCTTGAGAAAGGACAGAAGCAGGAGCCAGGTAGCAACCGGGGCTTGGGCTTTTCCACCAGGCTTGTGGCTGGCATGGCCGCCTGTTCCTTCCAGCATCCTGTCCCACCCAGCCTGTCTGAGCTCTCAGAGAAGACGGGATTGCATTTTAGTAAAGAGGGCTGAGGGTGGAGGTAGGCACCGAAGGGATGTGTGGGGAAAGAGAAATACCAGGCCACCACCCTATGACTTCCTCCAGGTCCTAGAGATGAGCATGGGGGGGCCAGAAGCCCAGCAGCGCCTGGCCCTGCAGGAGCGTGTGGGCACCACTGCCACCTTCTCCATTGGCTCCACTGGCATCGTAGTGTATGACTACCAGCGGGTGGGTACACCTGGACCTCTCAACCCTGGGGACGGGGGCCAATGACAAGCCTTTGCTGGACCCACAGAGCTGTGTCACTTCATGCACACCCATCTCTCCCCGGTTCCTAGTCCCTTTGCCTCCCCAGGCTGAGCCCCAGATTCCAATATGACTCTCCCGGGTGCCTAGCCCAGAGGAAGACGGCCCAGGCTCAGGGTTAGGGAGTGAGCAAGGCGGGTCCTTCCTGAATGAACTCTGGGGTTCGTGTACTCAGCTCCTGATTGCCTATAAGCCAGCCCCGGGAACCTGTTGCTACATCATGAAGATGACTCCAGAGAACATCCCAAGTCTTGAGGCTCTCACTAGAAAGTTTCAGGACTTCCAGGTAGGTGTGTGAGTGAGAAGAGGTGGGTCGTCCCCTTCCCAGGGCTGCCGGGAGGAGCATCTGAGGAGGACAGCAATTTGTCACCTGTAAAGCGCTGCTCCCTGTGGGCTGCCAGGTGAGTGCCCTCTCTAGACTCACCTGTACCACCCCTTCCCTACCTGTGCCAGCCTGCTGGCCTCAGCTGAACCTCACCACCTGGGGGCTTCTGACTCCAGCACAGCCCCTCTTTACTGGTGAAGAAAGCAAGACTTTTATAAGGCCCAGAGAGATGGCCTGACACGCCCAAGGTCCCACCGTAAGGACCACAGGTGAGACAGAAACTCCGTTCCCAGGCTCCAAATCAGGTGCTCTTTCTAGGTCAAGCCAGCGGTGTCTACCTCTAAGCTGGGACAGGAGGAGGGCCATGATGCTGGCTCAGCATCCCCTGGGGATCCTCTGGACTTCCTGGGCACCACAGTGAGCACCCTGTGTGGTGAGGTGCCCCTCTTCTACATCTAGGACCCCTCAGGTGAGCAGGTGTGACCTGGGCAGGACTGCCCCACCTTGCCATGTCAGCTGACCCGGAACTGGGGAACCCACTAAGCCAGATCATCTAGGGAGCTCTGGGGAGGGAAGGGTCATACACTTCCCTGTCCCCCGGCCCCTCCCCCTCACCTGATAAACTGTGTTTCTTTGCTCCTCAGGACCCACGGAAGCCCCAGGTGAGGAGGGAAGATCCACGCTCAAAGGGTCTTTGGCAGAGACGCGGGAAGCTGCTCCTGCCCACACCACGGGGACCAGCGCTGGCGAAATGGGAGCTGTGGGGAGAGGTGGGAGCGGGCAGGAGCTGCGGCTCCTGGGCACACGGGGCTCCGACCACGAAAGAATAAAGCAACCTGATTGAAAAATAAAGGGTGCGGCTCCTCCATCCTCCAGGCCCTCGCCCTCGGTCCCGCCCTCGGTGGGGCCCGCGCGGGGAGGGTGGGGCCCGGGGTGGGGGGCGCGCAGGGGCTCCCCCTTCCCCCTCCCCCTCCGCCCAGGCTTGCTGCGGGACCGGGGGCCGCGGCCAGGGACCGGGCAATCCACGGGCTCGAGGCGCCCTCCAGTGGTGTCTCCCGAGGGAGGAGGAGAGACAGAGACAGCCAGAGACCGCAAGAGAGCGAGAGAGACGAGGACGGCGAGGGCAGAGACCGAGGGACGCGGGCGGAGACGCGCGGCCGAGACCCAGGGCACGCGGCGGGCGGCAGCGGCGCGGCGACCCCACAGCGCGCCCCGCCGCCGGGAGGGGGCCGGCCCGGAGCCCGCGCACGGGCCGCCGCTAGAGGGCACCCCGCGGGAGCGGCCGTCGGCCCGGCACCCCGGGGCCCCGCGCCCCCTCCCCGGCCCCGCGGCCCGCGCCCCGGGAGCGCCCGCGCCCCCTCCCCGCCGTCCGCGCCGTCCCCGCCCCCGGCTGGCGCGCCGCCCGGCCCGGCCGAGCGCCGTCCCGGACCCGAGGGGGCCGAGCTCCGGGCGAAAACCCGCCCTCCAGCGAGCTCATTTCCCTAAAAAGGGGGGGGAGCGGGAGGGAGGAGAGAAGGAAAGAGGTAAAGACGGGAAGGGAGCGGAGAAGGCTGGAGGCGCGGGCAGAGAGGGCCGGGGAGCCGGGCCGGAGAGGGGGCGGGAGACAGGAAGGGGGGGCGAGGACCGGGAGGGGAGAGGTAGGGACGCGCACGGGGGGGCAGGCGGGGAGGGAGCGCGCGGGCGAGCGCAGGGGAGCGCCCTCCCCTCGCCGCCAGTCCTCCGCTTCCCCTCTCGCCGGCTCCCGCGTCCGGGCGCGACCCGCCGCCGCCACCGCGCCCGCCGCCGCCGCGCCCTCCAGCATGCCCGGCGTGGCCCGCCTGCCGCTGCCGCTGCTGCTCTGGCTGCTGCTGCTCCCGCGCCCCGGCCGGCCGCTCGACTTGGCCGACTACACCTATGACCTGGGGGAGGAGGACGACTCGGAGCCCGTCAACTACAAAGACCCCTGCAAGGCGGGTAGGCGCCCCCCCCACCCCGCGGGCCGGCGGGGCGCGGGGGCCGGGCGCGGGGGCCGGGGCGCAGGGGCCGGGGCGCGGGCGGGCGCCGCGGGGAGGCGCGGGCTGCTTAGGGTTCGCGCTTGGGGGAGGACGGTCCAGTGTGGGAAGCCGGGAGCTGCCTGGTTGGCAATGCAGTGGGGAACAAAAGAAAGAGGGAGAGAGGGAGGGGGGAGTTTGGGGGACTTTAGGACTGAAGTTTCGCTGCTATTCGTGGAAGCTGCTGCCACTGCCTTCTCTTCCGAGAGGGTTCCTGGGGAAGGTTCCTTGGGTCCAGGCTTTTCCTCCTGCAGGAAACTTTTCTGGCCAGACTCCCGTGTGTGTGTGTGTGTGTGTGTGTGTGTGTGTGTGTGTGTTCGCGCGCGCGTGCCCGCGCCTGACTTTTCCCTTCTCCCCCATCGTGGGCTCCAGGACGTTGGTGTTTTCCAGCCTGTCTGGGCTGCCCCCAGGCTGCACATCTGTCTGCCACGGGGTGCGGGAGGCCTGGGTCTCCCAGGGGCGAGTCTCCCGAGGCCCCCACCCAGCCCAAGTGAAACAAGAAAGTTTTCCAAGGAATCCTCTGATGTCATGCTCCCTGGGTATCCCATGGTTCTCCCCACCCCCACCACCCGCACCAAACGGCATTCTTCTGGCACAGAGGAGACAGCTGTCAAAGTTAGAGAAGCCAGCCAGGAAGGGGGGTTACCTCTGCCCTTATGCGCCAGAGGTACCTACCAAGGCCAAGTTGCGGTGGAAAGGGGGAAAACAGAGAATTCAAATACTGTGTATCAGCTCTCTTAGTCCACAGACATTGGAGGCTAATTAGCTGAGCTCAGGGCCCCCGGAGTGTGTGTTTGTGTGTGTTCTTTGTCCATGAAGACCCAATATAACCCTTTCACTCCCACTGGGCCCAGAGGGGTCTTGCCCCTGGAGTGACCAGATGGCCAGGCACTCAGGCCATTTGCCTAATCAGATGACCCTGAACAGGCTGCCTGGGACAAGAGAACACACAGGGCATAAGGTATCAGAACCTTTCCTCAACTTCCTGCCTCTGATTTCAGCCTGTCTCCAAATAGCCAGGGCCAGCGGTAGTGACCCAGTCCCTAGAGTTCTAGGAATGCCTGTATGTGGCATAAGGGGTGGGGTCACTGTGGTCCTGACCTTGGGCTCCCCCACTCTTTTGGGTGGATGGATCACAGCCAGCTCCAAAATAGGGAGACCCTTCTTCCAGTGGGAGGAGGAAAAGCCAGATCTCTCAGCCCTTCTCCACCCTTGCTGGGCTGTGGATAAAGCAGACGTTAGCCATCATCTTTCTCCCTGGGCTTGGGGTGGGCACGAGGCTAAGTGGATGGAGCTTGGGCTTTGGAGGCAGGCAGACCTAAGCTGTCAATCCTAGACCTACAACTCATTAGCTCTACTGCCTGGGGAATGTTAATTATCATCTCTGAACTTTGCTTTTCTTACCTGTAAAATGGAACTGATAATATGTCTCTCTGTAGAGTTGGTGGTGAGGATTAAATATGAGAACATATATAAAACACTTACTAGAGATGAATGCAAAGTAAGCACTTAGTGTTTGCTCTCTTGCCTGTTTGTTTTCTGTGCCTCACACACTCCATTTTTTTCTGAGGGAATGGGCTTGGTTTTCAGGAAAAGGGAGTGTCTCCCTGTCCCTGTCCTTGGGTCACTTATTCATTCAGCTGATCTAGATGTACGGAATGCTAACAGTATGTGCCAGGCCCTGGGTTTGATGTTATGGGGGATACAGAAGAGGGTAAGGCATGGCCCCTGCCCTCAAAGAGCTTCCAGTCCAGGAGGGGTACAAGACACATGGGGATGTGACCGACCGTGCCAACCAAGATGCATTCTGTGCCACCTTGGAGGGAAAGGACTTAAAGGCTCCCGGAGCCTCCGGCCCCTCTGCAGTCCTAGTGGTGGTGGTGGCAGAGAACCAGTGATCACAGCGGGCTGGGAAGGTTTGGGGGTTCCTCATGGCAGAGGAAAGGCCCGGAAGAATGGGAAGGAAATCAATCTGATGTGTTTCACCACTGGATGGATTTGGAGTGATTTTTGGAGGAGGCAGCAGGAGGCTGAGGGCTCGATCCCCAGTCTCAGATTTCATGCTAGGGTGGGGCTGGCTGAGTTGGAACTTCAAACACAAGTTCTGGAGAAAGCTCTGCACTGGGGTGAAGTGAGGCTGGTGGGGAGCTGGGCCAGGCCAGGGGGTGGCCGAGAGGGCCCCAGAGCCTGACAAGGCCAAGACTCAGGGTCAGATTAGGCCTCCCTCCTGGGTGTGACTGGTGCCCTCAGGCCTACTTCTGCCCTGACTCCCTGAGACCCCACATCAACATCCTCAAGCCTCAAGTCCCCAGGTTCTTTTCTCTGTGTTGTTGTGTCCTCTCACCTCCTCTGAGCGCTGACATCCATATGCTAGACGTGATGGTGCCTGCCTTTACCTCCTCTGGATGCACCTGATATACCTGCTTACCCCTGCTCCCTGGACCTTTTCCAGCTCTCTCCTCTTCTCCTTGCACACAGAGGACCAAGAATGTAAGCCCCTGTTGACTCCTCTGGCTCACCTTTCAAGATAACCAGGCTCCTAAATTTGAGATTATCTCCTGCAGTTACTGTCAGAGTTAGGGCAAAATTGAGGGCAGTAGGCAAAATTAAGACCCTTGGTACCCTGGAGAGTTTCCTGGATCTTCTGGGCAATACTAGAACAATAGGCGGGAAGCAAGAGTTGATTTATGTGTGTGCTGGGGGCTGGTTCCCCCAAGTTTGCACTCTGGTGTGCACACTCTCACGTTCACATGCAAGCTCTTACTCTCCACCACCCCCTCTCCTTCTCTCCCCCTTGCCCAGGGAGATCGCGAGTCAGCCCTGATTTCTTGTATGTTTGGATGCCAAACCATCAAGGAGGGCCTTCCCTGAGATTCTCAGCTCTCTGTGGCTGCCCCACAACACTTGGCAGTGACCTTCAGGGCTCTGGGAGAGACCCAATTGCTCCCATAGGCAGAGAAGCTCATGGGGACTGCCCTTGAATCAGTGAGGATCTTACTTTGGCCTCAGCTGACAGCTCTGAGGTTTGCTTTAAGGCATGAGGTGGGGTAGGAGCTTACCGACCCTCATCACTGTCCCCATCCCAGGGGCCTTGTGGCCTAGGTTTGGACCTCAGGGGGCCTCAGCCATAAGGTCTGGAGATTGAGAAGCAATCCCTTCTCTTACTGGACCACATTCTCCCTCCAGACACTCTGAATGAGTCACCCACCCACCTATGCCCCTGCTCCCTGAGTCACCTTCTCTTTTAGGTGCCCTAAGGGAGGTGGAAAAGACTTAGAATCTCCCTGGGCTCCAGATACAGGGGGACCAATGGGACTATCCAGAAAGAAGGAACTCTCAGGAATTCTAGTTTCTCCAGAGATCTTGGGAGAAGACACTGGGGGAGGATGAGGAGGGAGTAGAATGTGTCACTCAGGCCACTAAGGGCCTTTTAAGGATATCCAGGAGAGTCAGCTAATCTGTCTGTCTGTCTGTCTCTCTCTCCACCCTCCATTCATTTCTAAGCGTGCCCTTCTTTGGAGGGTATGGTGTGTGAAATGTGTACATGCAATTATTTGTGTGTTTGAATGCACTAGGGCTACAGAGAAGTAGTCAAGAGAGTGTTTGGGCACATTTGTGGGTGTACCCCTGCTTTATGGGTAAGTGCATCCACCTGTGCACACAGGTACTCCTGAGTATATGCAAGAGTGTGCACAAGTACACACCTGTGTAGAAACATACAGCTGTGATTAAACACAGGTACATGTTTGTGGGAGCTTAAGCGTGTTCTCCCCCAGCTAGAAGCTTGCATTTGTGTGATGGGGTATGCGTATGTCCTGTACACACGGCATTGGGGTTCCATCACACTAGTGAGTTCCTCTCCTGCTCCCCAGAAGGGGATGCCTGGCCATGCACCAGGGGAGGAGACTCCAGAGTCAAGAGGCCTACCTGGAGAATGGGAACATGGCATCCACTTTGCTCTTTTCTTTCCTCTCCTGCTCCCAGCCTGGCTATGAAGCGGCCATGAGGGCTCCTGGCTGGTTTACAGCCAGAAAACAAAACAAACTTTTGATCCTGTGTTGAAAACAACTACTACCCTGACCCTGACCCCAGGGCTTCCTTCCGGGTAATGGGGCGGGGTGAGGGGGGGGGTGTCCTGGACTCTCCAGCATCCAGATTCCCTAGCTTCCACATGAGAGAATCCCAAATGGGCAGGGCCTCCAGCCTCAGCTCCTGGCCAGAAGGCTCTCCTGCTCCCTGCACCTCCCCGCCCCCCCCCCCCCCCCCCCCCCCCCCCCCCGTGTCTCCCCAACCCCCACTCTGTTCCCACACATTCTTCAGCCATGACATCCCCACCACAGGACTCCCTCTCGGCAGAAGAGCTCTGTGGCCAGCCTAGGGCCTGTCCCGCCTTCTGCTTGCCCTGTTCCCCCCCTTCCCCCCACACACTGCCCTGGTCTCCCAAGCCGGCACAGTTCTGTGGCCTCTGTACTTGGAATTCGAGGTTCAGCTTCTGAGCACTCTGGGGCTTCACTCAGCCAGGAGGCCAATGTCAGTGAACCGATATGCCCTTGGAAAGTAGAGAGCTGATCTTGAGCTTACAGGGCTGTTACCGGGGTAGTATTAACAGTGGCCATTTAGTGAGTGCTTACTGTGCTCCAGGCTGGGTGCTGGGTGCTTTATTTACAGGCCTTATTTCAGGCAGTCATCCTGGGAGACAGATGCTATTGTTAGCTCCTTTTTATGTAGGAGAAGATTGAAGTTTGAAGAGTTGATATGACTTGTCAGCTAATAGTAGCCAAGCTAGGATTCAAAGCCAGGCCTGTCTGCCTGCAGAGATTTTGCTTTTTGCTGTAATGCCCAAAGATGAGTCTAAATGTCCAGCCACATATGTATATGATGGTGTCCATGGGTGTGGGCACATGAGCCTGGAGGTGCCAGGGTCTGTGCAAAGGTGTAAAGTATGGGAAGGTGTGAGGGTATTCATGTGGCATGTGTGTGCCTCTATGAATGCTAGCGTGGAGGAGCCAAACACTGCCTTCTTGGAGTGTACCTCTCACCCCGTGACATTTATGTCATTTATGTGTCATCTAAGAAACATCTGGTGATGTCCAATCAGTTGCTAAGGCCAAGGCGAAGCCCACCAATGGTGATGGTTTACGGAAAAGAATCTTTCTCATGTGGTAGAAGACATTCTGGGCCACTTGACATTCTGGTGACCTTGGGCAAGTCATTTCCCTTCTTAGGCCCATGTTTTCTGATCTCTAAAGTCAGGAAAGTGGACTGGAATCTAGCTACTCTCGAACTCTCTCTTGAAGGGTTTGTAATTGCACACTCCTAGGCAAGTACACATGTGGCATATGACTTAACAAGCATGCCCTTAGTGGGCCAGGATTAAATGAATTTGTTAATATGAAAACATTCTGTCAACTGGGAAGGACCACATGGATTTCAACATTTACATAAGGTGTCATTATTGCTACCATTACTGCTTAATGGGTTTGGAGCTTGCAGTTTGCCTGTGGGTGTTGGAGCTTGTGCATGTGTGTTTTTTAGAACTGCCTGTGACTGTATTGGGGTGTGTGTGTGTGTGTGTGTGTGTGCGTATGTGTGTGTGTCTGCATGTCTGTTTTTGTCTGTTTACAAAATGGGTTCTACAGCGGTAATGCACTTGAGTATATTGGGTGCCAAACTGGGAATCAGGAGGCCTGAGTTACAATTCCAGCATCTCTAACGACTAGCAATGTGGGAGACCATTTCCCTTCCAGCCTTAGTTCCCATATCTGTAAAATGGAATTTGGCCTGGATAACTAGAGGGACCCCCATGTTCTGTCAATCCGGATCTATGTTGCATCAGAGTATGTGTCTATGGGCATGTGTCTGCAGGGCCAAAGAATATGGATAGAATACTTCACCCAGACAAACATTCTGGAGTGCCTTCCACCTGCGAGGGCAGGCACTCGCTTGCTTGGGTGGGGGGGCGGGGTATCTCTGTGACTCAAGCAGAGTCTGTGTTTGAGGGCATGGCTGTGGATGTCACCATGTGTCTGTTTCTGTATGATGAAGTATGTGTGTGTCTGTGTGTGTCCACCCAACAGGCCATCTGGGGAGGAGAAACCTGTGTGCAAGGCGTCAAGGTTAAAACAATTTGTGTAATGCTGCCGCCAGGCCTGTGTAGCATTTGGGATGAGAAGCAGATGTTGCCATGGGTGGAGCTTCAGGGAAGCTTCGGAGCTCCACCTCCATCCAACTCAGCCTCCCGCCTCCCCCAGCCCAGCCAGCATGAAGCTGCTCTGAGCTCCTTCTAGAGCGTTCACTCTGTAGAGCTGACTCTACAAAAGCTTGCTCCCAACAGGCAGGCAGATTGTTTAGCCCTTCTTCCCCAAAAACATCTCTCCCCAGGCCCAGAAATCAAAATGGCCTTTTCAGGGGGCTTTTCCCTGCCCCAGGCCTTTCTTCCTCCAGAGAGGGGACCCTGAGCCTCAGAATAGAGGTCACTTGAGTACGGTTCAACTTCTTCCTCTAGCTGGGCAGCTCCTGTTACGTCCTGGTTTCCCCAATATGCCTATCTGCTCCAGTTTTTATTCACATCCTCCCCTCGATCTAATTGAAATGGCATTTGTTGAGTGAATACCACATGTTCAGCACAGCTTTATGATTATAGCACCACAGAGTAGACACTTTATTATCTGACCCCCTTCTGTTTTCTTCATAGCACTCATCACCATCTGGAATTCTCGAGTTCAGTGTTTGTTTACTTATGTGTCATTGAAGGTTAGCTCTGTGCAAGCAGGGACCTCTTCTATCTTGCTAATCACTCGAGTGGTACCTGGTCCACAGAAGGGGCTCACTAAATATTTGCTGCTGAGTGATAGGAAAGGTGACACGACTGTGTCTTCCTCTGGTAGGGGGTGGGTATCAGCTTGGCTGGATTCCCAACTCCAAAGTGATCCTCAAAGCCAGTCCACCGCTCCCTTCTTCCTCAGAAGGCATTTGAAGACTAACGTTGCCACGGGGGTGCCCATGGGGTTGAGACTGTCAGTACTGGGTGGAAGGATTAACTCCCCCGGCCTCTTCTTTTCTCTCTAGCTGCCTTCCTTGGGGACATTGCCCTGGATGAGGAGGACCTGACAGCCTTCCAGGTGCAGCAGGTTGCGGATCTCAGGCAGCGTACAACCCACAGGTCTTCCATCAAAACTGCAGGTACACTGGGTACAGGCTGGCCTTCCTATGTCCCAGAAATGGGTTCCAGAATTGGAGAAACAAGGAATCTCCCTGTTTCCCAGCCAGGCTTTCTCAGGACAGAGGCTATGAGCTTGAACCCAGCATAATGGCTTATCTTCTCTGGGGATATCTTTATCCCTTCCCCAGAGAAGTAACAAGTATAGACAAACCCAGGAACTAAGAACTGAGATTCTTTTTGCTTACAGTTTATGAGGTACTCTCAAAAGCATTATCTAACTTAACTGTCCCCCACCACCTTCAAAGGTAGATGTCAGGACAACTCCTGCATTGCACATAAAAAAATTAAGACTCACAGTGGTCACACTATTCATTCAAGATCACATAGCTGGTCAGTGGCAGAGCTTGGAAAGGAACCCAAGCCTTCTTACTCCAAATCTGAGGCTCTTTGCTCAACACCCCAATCCCTCCTGGCTTCTTCTCGTGCTCCCACTTTGCAAGCTTTTATGTATCTTTCGAAGCCCATCTCCAGAGCTTCTGTGGTGAAACCCTTGGTCATCATCCAGGCATGGTTGTACCTCCATTTGTTCTCTCTCTCTCTCTGCTCTCTGTTTACCACATTACTATCTTACTCGGCAAAGCACATTTCAATGATTTTTTAAACTATGTCTATCCTTCCAATTAGACCCAAAGCTTTTTAAGGTCAGGGATGCGTCCTTCTTATCTCTAGGTGTGGCCTAAGGAATGGGCAACCTACCTGGCACTTGTGAATGGGTGAGACAACAGGAGGAATCAGGGCATGGGCTGGTTCAGTTCTCTCCAGCCTTATCACTGCTCTGGAACATGGGGCTGCCTACAGGTAATGCCCCATTGCCAAGGATGGGGATTCTCACCTAGAGCCCATTCTGCACACATTCTGCTGGTGCCAGGCAATTGTCCTGTCTAGCACGAGGGAGGATCCTGGCATGCACAACCATGGAGTAAAGGTCAAACTACCCCACAGAACAGTTGGCATTGGAGGGTGACATGGTGGCCTGATAACTAGCAAGGCTTATTTGGCCTGAGAGGGGATGAGCAGACATGGTACAAGCAGAATGGAGGAGCTGGAGCACCTGGGCCTGCCACAAACCCACCAGGTGACTTTGGGCAAATCTTTGGCCTTAGTTTCCTCATCTGTCAAATATACACAGTGGCACTTGCCCAGTGCATCCCAGAGAGCTACTAGTCCACATGAGAACATGTGTTTGGGAACACTTAAAGACATCAAGTTCTGTATGCTCCACAAGGAAGAAGCTTTATTAGGTGAGAAGGGAACATTTCCTAGTACCAACCCCCTATAGTTCCTCGGAAATGAGTATACTATGGTTCTCTTTTTCATTTATGGTCAATTCTTGCTGTCCATGGTAGTTATGAATAGAGCTATAGAATAACCTTGTTCTATAAAGTCACCGCGACCACTGAATTAACAAATACTGAGCCATTCATCACTCCTAGGAGAAATACCATGCTCAGTTCCCGCTAGCGTCTTGTCATAACATTTTCATCAACTGATCAGCAGGTAACCCTGTCTTATGTGTGTTTCCATTTAAAGACCCCTTATTTAATACATAGTTGATTCGTTAACATTGAACTATGGCCAGCAGCACTATGACTCATGACCGAGTGAAGCTTATGTAACACACATGTATTTTCTCCATAAGGCACATCAAATCCTTCTAGCACTTAGGAACACCAGACAGCACTGCAGTGCTTCAGCTCTGTCAGGGCGGTAGGGAGTCCATGTTAAGCAGCAATATCACCAAGAAAAAGCCCCCAAATGCAAAAAAATAAAAATAAAAAAAGTGGCACTAAATAGACTACGAAAAAGATGCTTGTTTACAGTATGACAGCTGAAACAAGAAGGCAAAGCATCACCTTGTTCCACCTCGGCTGGGTATGTGGATGACTCATACTTTTCCCTGCTCTGTGCATGTCAGCGAATAAGCATCAAAGAGCTGAGGGTATAGATTTGGGGGTTACAAATAAATGTTAGTGAGTGGGCGAATATGGAATCCTCCCCAAAATGAGGATCGATTATAATCTGTTTCCCCTTCCTCCCCTTCAGTCACTTACTACTATTGTGGTCGTCTTCCAACACCAGGAAACTCTTCTGCCTTCAACTGCCAGAGCACTAGTGGGCAGCTGCAGAGGAGAAGCCGCGGGAGATGGAGAAGCAGGTCCCGGAGCCGGCGGGCAGCAACATCCAGACCAGAGCGGGTGTGGCCCGATGGGGTCATCCCCTTTGTTATTGGGGGAAACTTCACTGGTGAGTGTGATGCTGAAGCTGCCTCTGGGCCTGGCCGCGGGACAGCCGGGTTGTGCATAGTGGTACGAGTGGTGCCTTCTGCCTATCTCTGCAAGGAGAGGCTGACACCCTAGCAATGGGTGGAGATGGGCGCCCTTGGACACTGTGACCACCTGGCCCCCTTTGTCCTGGCAGGCAGCCAGAGGGCGGTCTTCCGGCAAGCCATGAGGCACTGGGAGAAGCATACCTGTGTCACCTTCCTGGAGCGCACTGATGAGGACAGCTATATTGTCTTCACCTACAGACCCTGCGGGTGAGCAGGGGCCCCTGGGCGCAGCACCATCTGCCATCACCCCAACCCATATCCTGCCCTGGGCACTGCTGCTGCCCCGACGTGGCCTGACACACTGCGCCCTCTGTCTCTCCTCCACTCCCTCCCCCACCCCCCATCCTGGGGCATCTCCCCAGGAACCACCCCGGTTGTGGCCATGACCCCTGCACACAGCCTGGGCATTCTGCGCTCAGATCCCTCCCCACGCGCCTCACTGCCCCGCCCCCCTGGCAGCCTCGCCCGGCCCCTGAGTGGATGCACTCCCCCAGCTCGGGACCGCCCCCCTGAGCTGGCCCCGCCCTCCAGGTGCTGCTCCTACGTGGGTCGCCGTGGCGGGGGCCCACAGGCCATCTCCATCGGCAAGAACTGTGACAAGTTCGGCATTGTTGTCCATGAGCTGGGCCACGTCATCGGCTTCTGGCACGAGCATACGCGGCCGGACCGGGACCGCCACGTGTCCATCGTGCGTGAAAACATCCAGCCAGGTAGCACCTTGACCTTGACACCTGCCCCAGCCGGCCCTCCAGGGCCTCGGGTGGGGGTGGGAGCTGCTGCCTGGAGCCCTCACTCTTGGTCAGTCCACTTAGTGGGCAGCCCTTTGCCCAAGGCCCAAGTTGGTCCCTGACTTGGGGCAGCTTTACCCTGCCCGGAGCAGCTCTGAGACCACTGATCAGTTGTGGAGCTGCTTGGGGGGCTGGGAGAGGCCTGGTCCTGGACACAGAAGCCACCCGGCCTGGGGTGGGGGAGGCAGGCAGGGAATTGGCACATTCCCATGCCGCCTCAGCCTTTCTGTTCACTTTCCCCGGTCTTCTGCCCTCTGCCTGGTCTCTCCTCTAAGGGTTTTTTCTTTCTTGTTTTTCCTGGCTGCCTCTCCCCTCCCTCCTCTGCTTCTTTCCTCCCTCCCCAGGCCTCCTCCATGCTTCCCTGCTTTCCTCTCCCTGTGGTTCTAGAAATGGGTGCTTCCTTTCCATACTCCCTGAGCCTTCCCTCCAGCCAGTCCTCGTTGACCCTGCCCCTCTGCTGGACAGACTCTTCTAGAGACCCGCCCCTACCCCCCAGGCTTCCCTTGGCTGCTCCCTGGACCCTCAGGTAGGGGGGCACCTCTCAAGTACAGGGAGGACCCCACTCCCCACCCTGAAAAGGTGGCACTGCATCCCACACAGACCCACCCCTCCCACCCCCCACACCTTTTTCCTGGTCTTCGCAGGGCAGGAGTATAACTTCTTGAAGATGGAGCTGCAGGAGGTGGAGTCCCTGGGGGAGACCTATGATTTCGACAGTATCATGCACTATGCCCGGAACACGTTCTCCAGGTGAGAGATAGGGCCTGGCCTCCTCCTCAGGGGCAGCCCAGTCCTGCCCTCTGTGGGCCATTCTCTTTGGGCCTCTCACTTGGCACTGTGCTGCCCTTCTGGGGCACTCACCAAGGATAAGAGTGGGCTTCTGGGTGGCTGCAGCCCCTAAGCAGAGGACCTGTGGGAGCTACTGCCCTGCTATCCCCTTCCATGGTGGGTCCGTGGCATGGCCTGGACTCACGAAGGTTAATACCATGTACTCCGAGGGCACCTGGCCCAGGGGATTGAAATCCAGTTACTTTGCCGGGCATATATAGATATATATATATGCCATGGCTGCAGAACCATATCAGCCCAAGGAAGCTAATCTTTTTCCTCATCTGTGCACCAAAAGAGGCACAGTTTTCTAATTGGGGGCATCCTTTCTCATCGGTCTGCCTTTTTATAACTGGCTGATTCGTACAAAGGTTGGTTCCTTCCCTAGACTAGCCTCTCTCCCTTGCGCACAAGCCCACACACATTTCCTCCTTTTCCTGGGCCCACGTTCCCAGAAATCATAGCCAGAACCCCCAGAGGTAGCGGTCCAGCCTCCGCACCCACAGCTTTTCCTCAGCAGAGTGTAGGAACTGGCCCCTCCTTCCTCCTCCTCAGGCTCCCTTCTCAGGCTGGCCTTTCCCATGCCTACCTCTCTCCTCACTCTCTATCTGCTTCCTGCTCTGTCCCACAAACAGTGGCCCTCCTTGGTCTCCCTGCCTCCAGACTGAGGGCACAGAGACCCAGGAATGATGGTGAGGTCATCCTGCCCGCCCCCCACCCCCATCCCACAGCCACAGACCTCCCCTGGAAGCTTCCCACCACATCCCACCCTACCCCCTGCCGAGTTCCACCCAGCTGGGTGTGAGTCAGGGGCCCTGGGGAGGTGAAGAGCGGCCTGCTTCCCCTCGGTGCTGCCCCTCCCAGATGGGAACACCCAGGACTTAGCAAGCAGGAACTGGGGATGGGGGAACAGGAGACACTGATAGATCGGGAGTTGTGGTGCTGTCCCCAGGATCTGGTCTGGCCACAGTAGAACTTGTCAAAAGCAGCCTGTGCCAGGAGGATGAAGCGTTGGCCCTGTTAGTCCTAGGAGAAGTTCCATCACAGCTGAACCAGCATTAGGAGTCACAGAAGCAGGGGCTGGATGAGGCTGGACACAAGTTCACTCAGGGTCCCAAGCTGTTCTGAGGCTGGGGACGGGACCCAGACTGATCCAGAGCACCAGGTGGCCAGGGCATGTGGAGCCTGTGTCCCTGACCTCTCAGAGTATTCTTGGGGCTCCCCCAGGCTCCAGCAGTGTGGCTGCCACGGAGCAGGGTGGCAGCTGGTCAGTGGGCAGCATAATGACAGGGTGAGCTATCTCCACCCGTCCCTGACCCTACTGAGGAATGTCTGGGCTCTGGCAGGGTCATGACCTTGGGTACACACAGGCACCCCACCCCTCCTTCCATCAGACTCTCACCCAGGATGGGCTTTTCCTCCTCAGGGGCATCTTCCTGGACACCATTGTTCCCAAGTATGAGGTCAACGGGGTGAAACCTCCCATTGGCCAAAGGACCCGGCTCAGCAAGGGGGACATTGCCCAGGCCCGCAAGCTCTACAAGTGCCCAGGTCTGGATGGGACAGGGAGGTGGGGAGGACAGAGCCCGAGGCAGACAGTGGCCAGGGCCTGGGGCTGAGGAGGTTAAAGCTGTAACTCTTAAAGAAGGCCAGAGGCTGCCTGGTGATGGAGGTGTGGGCACCCAGGCAGGGGCAGTGTTCTAGTTAAGAACCAAACCAGGGCTGGGATCAGGAGGTGGTGAGATGCTGAGCCCCACACACCTTCCAGGGACCTGGGAGAATAGGGAGCAGGGGCAGTAAAGAGGACCAGCAGAGCATTTCCCAGGGAGTGAGGTAGGGTGAGGCCATCAAAGGAGCTTGACCTTAACTCTGGACTGTGTTGCCTTGACATCCTGCAGCACTAGGCCAGAGAGGTCAGATAGTGTGAGCTTCTCTGTGAGAGGCAGGGAGCAGACCTTAAATGGACGGGACCATCCCAGACTCCCCCTCTCCTCAGCCGTTCTTCTGTCCCCCAAAGAATGCCAGGGATCAGGGAGGGAAGCCAGAAGGTTGGGGGGATTGGGTGTCTGCAGCCAGCAGTTGAGTCATTTCCTTTTGTTGACAGCCTGCGGAGAGACCCTACAGGACAGCACAGGCAACTTCTCCTCCCCCGAGTACCCCAATGGCTACTCTGCCCACATGCACTGCGTCTGGCGCATCTCAGTCACGCCTGGGGAGAAGGTAACCATGCATGCCCGCCTCTGCCAGGACCCCAGAGCACGAGAGCATAGTCGACTATGTGGAGATGTGGGGAACATAGACCCACTCACCCCACAAGAAAGGGAGCATTACCTTGAGGAGGGCTTTCCACCAGGAGTTGTAAAGGAAGGCTGACCCACACAGAGTGCTTGCTACCCCAAGGGCACTTTTCCAAGTGCTCCTCAGATTCACCCACAGGGTTTTCATGTCGAATCCTGACCTCTCACCCACCCCTGGACTTTCCATGTCCTTCCATGCCTCTTGATCATTTCCAAGAATCAACTTTAACACTTTATTTCCCTTGACTGGTACATGGTACTTAATGTACTATAATGCAGTCTGGAGCCCAGCTAGATTTTATTCCTGATCACAGTGTTCATTCCAGCAGCTCACAAGACCATTTGGAATCCGATTCCACCATTCAGCAGGTAGCCATCCCTTTCTCTGTCCCGAGATCTTGATAAGCATGTCTTCTGGGTCTTCAGAACCTGGTCTTTTCTTTTTTTTTTTTTTTTTTTTAAGATTTTACTTATTTATTCATGAGATTGAGAGAGAGAGAGAGAGAGAGAGAGAGGCAGAGACACAGGCAGAGGGAGAAGCAGGCTCCATGCCGGGAGCCTGATGTGGGACTTGATCCTGGGACTCCAAGATCATGCCCTGGGCTGAAGGCAGCGGTAAGCCACTGAGCCATCCGGGCTGCACGGAACCTGGTCTTTGATCAAAACATTGAATATGACACGAATCAAAGCAGATCCAAGATCCCTTTCAGAGCTGACACAGTTCATCTGCAGACTTTGGGCAGAGTTATTCCTGGCTATGACACCACTTAATGTCACTACCATCCAGCCACAAGTCACTACCTTGTTGACTGGGAAGTGAGCTTCTCAGACCACGCCTTTGTTGTCTTTATTATCCCTGGTACAGAAAGTAGCAGGGATAAAGGCTGAGTATGTAGACAGATTGCCTTACCAAATCAAACCTACTGTTCCACCAGTTGGTAAAACGCCTTTTAAAAAGGAAATGATGTTTGTCTGATGTGCATTGTTTCAAGTGAACCCAAACTAGTTCCTATTAATCAAGTATCTCTTTTCTAAATGGCGGCAGACCATCTGTTTAATTGGAGATTGACATTCAACTCCGTGGTTTGCAATTCCCAGAATTCCTTCCAAACCCTCTTTCCAACATGCGCGTGTGCGCGCACACGCACACCCCTTTCGAAAATTGGCAAAGCTTTTGTTCTGAGTTCTCAAGATTACAGACACTGATCACATCTGTAAGTTATTTGAGTGTCCTCTGATGTCATTTTTGAGCCTAGAGGCAAAAGCCGGTTTAAAGAGGTGCTCATTGACTCTCCTCCAATATGATGCAGTTTCCATTTCCTTTCCAACTGTGCCTATTTTATTTTTTGTGATTTGAATATCATTCTCATTTGTGCTAGACTTCTATTGAGGATTGAGTAATTCCATTACCTCTCTCAGTTAACATTCTTTTTCCCTCAAAAGTGAACCCATCCCCTCCTTGTTCTTTTTTTTTTTTTTTTTTTAATTCAGAATCAAACTTAAAAATTGCTGTCCTTTTTCCTGTCTTGTTCTGACCATGTCCTGGCCTCCTTCATCCTCTGCCGAAGGTGTCCACTACTGTAGCCTTTTGGAGATCTCACAGCAGATAACAACAACAACAAAAAACTCCCAACAACTAACAATTATTGAGCACAGGATCAGCCAGGCATGTGTTAAATTCTTTATGTGTTATGTGTTGTAATTAACACAAGGGCATTTTAGGCCAGTGCTAATGTTATCTTCATTTTGCATATGAGAGAACAAACTTGGAAAACTTAAGGAACTTGACCAAGAAAACAGATTATGACACAAAACTCCGTGATTGCAATACTGTGTATTCTAAAGCCCTGACCCATAGCAACAATTGCTAAAGCGCCTGTCCACAGACGTGTGTGACCACTACTCACCCAGCACTGGAGGATGGAAAGTCCTGGCCCCGAGGAACATAGAGTAGGGTAGAACATTGCTGTCCTTCCTGTTCAGAAGATTTGCTGGGTCAGCAGGGATATGGCAACTTGGTCAGGATCAGTTTCTTTCCCTGTGCTTCCAAGCTGGAGTGGGCTGGCCCTAATCTCTTGTAGACACATGGCCTGGTCCCAGGAGGCTCTCTGTGCCTTGGGCCTGTTCCTCCACCTCTCCCAGGAGACTCCCCATCTTTTTTCAGAGGCCTGCCTGGAGCTCCAAGGAGAAAAGGAAGCTACAGAGAAAGATTCCAGATCCATCAGTGTGTGGTTGCAGAAATAGAAAAAGTAAAACTCACAGTCCTAGATGAAATTGTAGAGTTGTAAGTGAGTTGAAGATGGACCCCTGGGGGCAGAAGCCCTTTAAGGGCTTACAGACCTTGGGGAGCCAGGGAAGATGGCATCATGACATCACAGCAGCCATTCTTTGCTGTGTACCCATTATGTACCAGGCATAAGTAAAGTAGCAGGCATCTTGGGTGCATGACCTCGTTATTCCTCACATCAGTTTTGTGGCACCAGTGCTATCATCTCTTCTGTATAGATGAGGATGTTGAGGCTCAGAGGGCCTGAGTAAATCTGCCCAAGTTTACACAGACAGTGGTGGTGGAACCAGCGTTCAGTTCCAGGACTGTCCGACTCCAAAGTCTACGCTCTTTCAACAGTCACCCTTGAGTAAACCTGCCTGCATTTGTGGGTGCAATTGGATGTCTCTTCTGTGCTGAGAGGTTGTTTCTCCCTGCTCTCAACTTCGAGTATGGCCAGGAGTTCAAGTGACACGTAAATTTTTTCTTAGACAGTTGTGTAAGGATATGTCAGACAAGAAAGAGCCACTTTGGAAGGCTTCTTTTAGGGCCCTCACGTCTCTATACTGTGCGTCATTAGCAGCTGTCCCAGAGAGGACTTACAGTGTTTCCCAAGCAACGGAGCCAGCTCCTTATGAGCAGGAAAGTAATTTCAGGAGACCACGGTCTATTGTTGCAGAGGAGCCAAGAAGATAAGAGCTGAAAATGTCTTTTGGATCCAGCAGTGTCCACCCTCACTCCCATCCCTGCCTTCTCATAGCCTGCCTGTTCTTCAGGATCCAACCCACATCCCGCCTCCCCTGGAATGCCTTCCTCAACCCCCACCTCCCGTTCCACAGCTGGGCAGAAACAAGCCCTCCCTGCCCTGCAGGGCCCGGGCCAGACCCTCCCTGGAGTCCCTGCTTCCCCGTGCTGAAGGGCGCGGGGCTCTCAGGGTGAAGGGAAAGCTGACCCTCATTCTTTGCACAGCTGTTGGGCAGAATTGAGCGGCAGGCCTAGGGAGGCCACATAGAGTGGTGGTTAAGGATGGAAGTGTAAGAGCCAGAGTGCCTGGGTCTGACTCAGGTCTGCTGTGCTGTTTACTGCATGTACGATCTCCAGGAAGTTGCTTAACCACTCTGCCTCCCTCATGTGTAAAGTGGGCCTATGCTGGTAGTGACTCCTCATGGGGCTGATGATTCGAGGATTAGATGAGTTAATGGATGTGAAGTGACTAGAGCAGCGCCTAGCTCGTGGTGGGGGTTCAATCAATGCTAGCTATTATTATCATTCTGCAGTCTTTTTTCCTTAAGATTTTATTGATTGAGAGAGAGAGAGAGAGAGAGAGAGAGAGAGCACCAGGAAGGGGGAAGGGCAGAGGGAGAGGGAGAAGCAGACTCCCCACTGATTGGGGAGCCCAACCCAGGGCTCCATCCCAGGATCCTGAGATCATGACCGGAGCTGAAAGCACATGCTTCACCAGCTGAGCCACCCAGGCACCCCATCATTCTGTAGTCTTAATCTTTTTTTTTTCTTTTAGTCTTAATCTATTAATTGAGTAATCCCTGGTCCTCTTCCCTGGGTTTCCCATCCGTCTCCCTCTACTTCCAGATTCTTTTGTTGTTGTTGTTGTTGTTGTTGTTAAAGATTTTATTTATTTTTATTAACGAAAGATACAGAGAGGCAGAGACACAGGCAGAGAGAGAGAAGCAGGCTGCATGCAGGGAGCCTGACGTGGGACTCGATCTCAGGTCTCCAGGGTCACGCCCTGGGCCAAAGGCAGGCGCCAAACCGCTGAGCCACCCAGGCATCCCTACTTCCAGATTCTGGCGTGAACTATTTAAAATTTCAAAATCTTAAGCAAACTCAACTCTGGAAGTGAAATTAACTTTTTCTGAGTGGCATACCCTTTAGTATATATACATGGCTTGTATGTATGTTGTATGTGTGACACATACGTGTGTCAGTGTTCCAAACTTTACGTATATTAACTTAATTCCCTAAGTCCTATGAGGTACGCACTATTACCATTACCATCTTACGAATAAGGAAATGGAGGCACAGAGGTGTTAAATGATGAGCCTCAGGTGGTCTGGCAAAGGCAGACTGAAACCAGGTTCTGGGTCCCCAGGAGTTGACGTATTGTCCCAATGGCTCCTTGATAGCATCCAGCAATTGTGAGGAGTACTTCCTATATGAAGAGTGCACTTGGAGCTTCTGCACGCTGTATCTTCTAATCCCCCAGCTCCTTAGGATCACCTCCATGTCTTAGACAAAGATGCCAAGGCACAAAGAAGGCAAGCCACAGGCCCAGAGTCACCAGCCAGGAAGTGGTGGAGCCGACCAGGTTTTCTTTGGCAAAGGGCAGTGCCTCTGCCACCAGAGCACAGCTGTCTCCACATGACAGGAGCTGTTACAACTCTTAATTAGACATCTCTGGTCTCAATATAGCCACGGCTGTGCCTCCCTGGAGGATGCCCCTAACCGCCAGCACAGGTCTCTTCCTCCTGAGTAAGATGGCCCCTGGCTCCTTCTGCCATGGAGGAAGTCTCTGGTGGGCCCTGTGGGGTCGCGCTGGCTGGGTGTGGTTTCTGCAGAGGGTGTGAGTTCATCCGCCCTGGACAGAGCCAGTTGTTTCCAAGGATGAAGGGAAAGTTGCTGCTGTTCTGAGCACAGCTGCTGAGCACATCGATTGGCAGACTCGGTGGGCCACATGGAATAGTGGTAAGGGAATAAATTGAGGAACCAGAGGGCTCTCACTGGGCCCTCTGCATTCCTTCTTCCATCCGGCAACTCCTTAAAAGATATTTTTGTTGTTTGCCAGATATAAAGATGACATATCCATGTTGTAAGGATTTTGAAAAATAGAGGAATTCATAAGGTAAAAAGGTGAATATTCTCCCCCTGGATCCTCCAAATCCCACTCTTCAGAGACAACTAGGCATTGGTAAACCTGCTACCTCCTTCTAGATCCTTCCAAGCATGTGTGTACTGGGTGTATGGATATGTATGATCTTATGTAACTTGCCTTTCATTCAGCAGTGAATTGGTGGTTTTCTTTTGTTTGTTTGTTTTTTAAGATTTTATTTATTTATTTGTTCAATTTTATTTATTTGTCCATGAGAGAGAGAGGCAGAGACACAGGCAGAGGGAGAAGCAGGCTCCATGCAGGGAGCCCAATGCGGGACTCGAACCCGGGACTTCAAGATCATGCCCTAGGAGCTAAACCACTGAGCCACCCAGGGATACACCTCCCCCCCAGCAGTGAATTGTGGTCATGATTCCTTGTCCACACGTCGTTTGACCTCAGACATTTTCATGGCTGCTTAGCTGTCATCCCCGTTTCTCTTCACTGCTTAGCCATCACCTGAAGGTCTCTATTGATGGATGTTTCACTTAAGTGTTTTATAAGTTTTTAGTATTACTGAAAATGCTGCAATAAACATCTCAAAACTTAGAGCTTTACGCACTTGGGCGAGTATATCTGTAAAAAAGATTCCAAAAAGCAAAATTCTATTCAAGAAATTTTTATGAAGCAACTACTACGTGCCATGCACCGAAGATTCCATAATGAATTAAACAAAATTCCTGTCCTCACAGGGTTTACATTTTCGCAGGGCTAGGGGACAGACAAGCAAACAAAAAGTACATTCAGCAGGTCAGGTGGTAATAAGTGTCATGAAGGAATCAGCAGTTGGAGATAAAGGAGGGAGGTGGAGGTTCCATGTGGGATAGTCCGGGAAGGCCTCATTCATGTCAAGTGAGCTGGAGTAGAAATGGGCAGGAAGAGAGGGAGCACATGGGGCAGATATCTGGGAAGAACTTCTAGGCAGCAAGTGCAAAGATCCTGAGGCGGGAGCTGGAGTGGTCCATTTGAGGACTAGCAAGGCCCATGTGGCCAGAGCCAAGTAAGCAAGGAGGAAATTGAGGGGAGATGGAGTCAGAGAGATAGCAGGGAGTTAGACCACAGATGGCCTTAGAAGACACGGTGAAGACTTTGGATGTTACTCTGAATAACATGCATTAAAGGATATGATCCGATTACATCATGAAAGGTCTGCTGTGGTGGGAAGCAAGATCAAGAGTGGAAACTACTGAACTAATCTTGAAAAAAGATGATGGCAGGGCCAGGACTGAGAATCAAGAAGAGGAACAGGTTAAAAAAAAAAAAAAAAAAGAGGAACAGGTGGTTCAAGGAGAGACGGGGAAGGTGTAAAAGGAGTATCTTGGCATCGCAAAGGTCCCAGTGGAGGTCACCAGTCTTACATTTCAAATGTATTTTCTCTACCATGACCTTTGACCATCTGGGAAGAGGCATAGAATAGGTAGAAAGTTGGATTTAACCAGGGATGCAGTTTTCAGATGAAGAAGAGGAACAAGAGAGTTGAGGTCCTATGCTAGGAGGTGATGAAAAAGGTAAACCATGGATTTGCTTTGAAGTGGGGTGACTGCCCCCAGCCTTTACGACTTCTTCTGTGTCCTACTTTGGTCATTTTCTAGAAAGATGAAATGTTGGACACACTGTCTGTCTCCAGAGCAAGAGCCAGAACAAATTTTCAACTTCAGTTTTCCAAAAAATGTCAGGACTTTTATCTTCATAATAACAACTCTCAATGATGACTAATAATTAGCATCAAGAGTAGTATAGTGCACTTTTCTTTTTTTTTTAATTTTTTATTTTATTTTATTTATTTATGATAGGCACACAGTGAGAGAGAGAGAGAGGCAGAGACATAGGCAGAGGGAGAAGCAGGCTCCATGCACTGGGAGCCCAACGTGGGATTTGATCCCGGGTCTCCAGGATCGCGCCCTGGGCCAAAGGCACGCGCTAAACCACTGCGCCACCCAGGGATCCCGTATAGTGCACTTTTCTAAACATGATCTTCCTCAGTACGTCTCAGAGTGCCACAATTCATAAACACATCCCCAAACACATTTCAGCTCATGTACAAGTCATAAGAAAAGAAGCAGGATGGGCTGTGAGTTCCAAGCTAGCCAAGGAGAGATGTGAGTACGTGGAGGTAAAAGGCAGGAAAACCTTGTTGGCTCAGGTTGATGGTCATGGTGAATTGGAAGAGTTGTTGGACTCAGTGTATAGAGTGGGTGATCAAGGAGAGGTTGGGGCAAGTGGTTGGAGAGTAGGGTCCTTGAACCTGAGATTATGTGTTGGAGGATGCACAGTTATTGATCATAACAAAGTGTAGGGCATGATGTGCCATGTGTGGCCGAGAAGAAGTGGAGAGAGGAAGTCATGGTGGAGAGGCCAGGAAACCAGAATAGTCGTCTAGGTGGATGTTGAAATCACCAAGAATTCTGAAGGAGTCAGTGTCAGGGAGTGACCTCCAGCCAGAGCTCTGCCCTGAACATTGACCATTGCAACATTGACACAGGCCATAGACTGTTCTTGCCTCTGCTCTGACAGCCTCCAACTCTGCAGCGTGCCGGAGGGACGACATCTCCTTGTCCCCCTTTTCTCCAATGGGGAAGCCAGCTAGATCTAACAACAGGTGGGCCCTCTGGGCCATCGTTTGTCCTCTGTACATACTTCTCAGGTCACCACGAACCATTCCCTGGAGTCCCCGCTTGTTGGACTCTAAATACACAAAAGGCTTTGGGATGCATTCTGGAAACTACCAAAGCAATTTCCCGCCTGGAAAGTGTGCTTCTCTACCTGTTAATATGCCCACCTGCTGGGGAGAGTATTTATCAAAGTGTCGAACATTCCTCCAGTATTACTTGACCATTTGTTTGCTCAGAAGGCACTTAAGGCAGTTCCTGTAGCTGTGAGGTGCTACGTCAGGGCGAGATGCCCTTTCCTCATTTTATGCTCGAGGTCGCTGAGGACAGAGAGGTCGGGTGATGGAGCCAAGGACTCACAGCAGGAAATGGAGAGGTGACATTCTAACCCAGGCCTGTGTGTGTGGATCTGAGTTTTTTCACTTAAGTGAGCTTTTCATGTGTATACATCCTTCTGAATCCTAAGCCCCTTGGCAGGGACAGACCTTAAGCCCATTCACAGGAAAGATTCAGATCTGGAATTCTCCTCAGCAGCCAGCATGACTCCCTGCCTGCAACCAGCATTCATTAAATATGTGACTTGGTCCTTCTCTGCCTCTCCTCTCTGGACCCTCCATTCCCATTTCAGAGCCCCTGGTACCCACAGGCCTCCCCGGGCCCTTCCTGTCACTGAGACCTCATCCCTCTAAAGGAGCTGGGATTTGAGTTACTTCAGTTGACTGCCAGGAGTAACTGGAAGCAATGGCTTCACTAAGGGGGTCGGTAAAATGAGAACTGGGATGTCCAAGAAGAACACTGGCTGTCATTGACAGACAGCTGGCAGACAGCTGGGGAGAGGGGTGATGTTTCTGTGCTGGGAACACATCCTCTGGACCCCTTCGCTATTCATGTAGGGGCAGGCAGGCCGCCACATGGGCTGGCAGGCGAGGCTGGTAAGGTGTGGGGGCTGCGTGACCCTCCTACTCTTCCCATTTCCTCTAGATCATTCTGAACTTCACGTCCATGGATCTGTATCGCAGCCGCCTGTGCTGGTATGACTACGTGGAGGTCCGAGACGGCTTCTGGAGGAAGGCACCCCTCCGAGGTAACTGGCACCAACCTACCTCCTGCCTCTCTGCGGCTGAGCCCTTCGGGTTTTTTAAATTGAAATCTGATCGACATACATTATCCTCTTAGTTTTAGGTGGACTTCATAGTAATTGGATATTTTTATACTTTACTAAATGATCCCCAGGATAGGGCTAGTTACCATCTGTCACCATACAGTGTTATGATGATATTATTGATTATATATCCCATGCCCTATTTACATCCCCATGCCTTATTTATTTTATACTCGAAAGCTCATATGGCTTCTCGGCCTTCTGCCTAAGACCAAGTGGAAACTTGAATCTCTTAATCCCTTTACAGCTAGTCTGTCTGCCCCCACCCCCTCCCCTCTGGCACCCTTCAGTTTGTTCTCTGTATCTGAGTCTTTTTTGTTTGTTCATTTGTTTTGCTATTAGATTCCACACATAAGTGAAATCATACGGTATTTCATTTAGCATAATGACCTCTAGGTCTATCCGTGTTGTCACAAACGGCAAGATTTTATCCTTTTCTGTGGCTGAGTAATATTCCACCGTAAGGCTATCCCACATCTTCTTTATCTGTTCATCTACAGCGGGACACTTCAGTTGCTTCCATCTCTTGGCTGTTGTAAATAATGTTGCAATGAACGTGAAGGTGCACATACCTCTTTGAATTGGTGTTTTCATTTTCTTCAGATAAATACCCCAAAGTGGAATTGCTGGGTCATATGGTAGTTCTAGTTTTAATTTTTGAGGAACCTCCATGCTATTTTCATTCCCCCAAATAGTGCATAAGGGCTCCCCTATCACTGCTTCTTCAAACCTGTTATCATTTTCTTCTTGATCCTAGCTAATCTGACGATGTGAGGTGACATCTTGTTGTGGTTTTGATTTGCATTTCCCTGATAATTAGTGATGTTGAGCATCTTTTCATGTGCCCATTAGCCATTTGTATGTCTTCTTTGGAGAAATGTCTGTTCAAGTCCTCTGTTCATTTTTTATTGGATTGCTTATTTTTTTGATATTAAGTTGTATAAATTCTTTATGTATTTTGGTTATTAATCCCTTATCCAATGTATGATTCGCAAATATCTTCTTCCACTAAGTAAATTGCTTTTTTGTTTTGTTGACAATTTCCCTCACTATGCAAGGCTTTTCAATGCGGCTAATTCCTTCTTAGAACTACTTATTTCACACTCTCTTCATCCTCCTGTGGAACCCAAAGCTTGGCCAAGGGTGATCTGGCCACTCTGGTGTGGAAGCCAAGAGTCTTGATGGAGTTAGTGCCTTCTAGTTTAGTGATACATCATTAAGTGTATCACTAAGTGCACTTTGGGCAAGTACCTTCCCTGATCTGGACCTCAGGGTCCTTGGTACGGGATTCTGGGCCTCCCTCAGAGGTGACTCTCAATGTGTGGGTCTTGGGAGTCGTACAGGTTGACAGAGGGAGACAGACAGGTGCAACTCCACAATTCCAGGCTCTCTTCCTCATCTGGGCAATTTCAGAGGCTCCGTTTTCTCTCTCTACAAGGTCTGGCCCATAATATAGCCTGGCACACTACAGAGGGCTACCTACCTGGCCCAGTGGCCCCAACCTGTTTGCACAGGCTACTTTGTCGCTTGGTGGAGAGGGGACTGGTAAGCAGGGGGTGAGTTGTCAGAACCATAAGACAAAAGGTGCTTTAATGCCATAGAATTAGGGTCAAGAGAGGTTTCTGCTTCAAGCCTGTGGAGCTGCATGAATTCTCCTCTTCCAATCTGGACAAATTCCTAAGTAGCCCAGGACTGCTCATTAGCATTAGAACCTTTGTTCCACAGCCTGGGCCTGATGCAAGCTGATGAATCATTGCTAACCATCTCTTTTCCCCCCAGTTTCTGATATTTGAATATTTATTAGTCACCCAAAGCAGCCATCATTTCAATGCTTCCTCCTGCAGACATGCTAGTGTTTCCAAGATTCCACTTTCTTTTTCATAACTTACATTCCTAGGTCAGCACCCTCTGTCCGTTGCTGAAGGTTGGGAAACACCCAATCTTATTTGGAACACACAAGTCATCCCCAGTTGACCCTTGACTACAAAGAATTCCACAAAAGGCCAACTGCATCTGCTTACGTGGATTCTCGTCGGTTTTATTTCAAAGGGTATATTTTCTGACCCAGTCACTAGATAGTAGGATTTACTTGGGGTCCTCTGACATCTTGTGCGTGTGGTCAAATGAAAACATTTGTAATGTACAAAGAAAACTGTGTTCATTCTTGGTGATGACTTGTTTGTGTGGAGATCAAATAAGAAAAGTAATGATGGTAAGATGCTCTTTAAAAAAAGTAAATAAAACACAGATACAGCTGGTTATTCCTCCCTGAACTCATATTCCATCCCTCAAGTGGACAGAACCCTCTAGAAGTCTAGTACTCTCTTGCTCTTCAAGGCCACACTGGATCTTGGACCAGATTCAGGCCAGCTGCGGGGTTTTGGGATCATGTGCCACTGCAGAGCAGGGCCAGAGACCCTGAGACCCCTGGAGCAGGGAGGGGAGAGCACCCCGCTTCAGGCCTCACTGCCCTCTGTCCACACTGTCTGCACAGGCCGCTTCTGTGGGGGCAAACTACCCGAGCCTATTGTCTCCACCGACAGCCGCCTCTGGGTGGAGTTCCGAAGCAGCAGCAACTGGGTTGGGAAGGGCTTCTTCGCTGTCTACGAAGGTAGGAGACAGAGTGACGAGGGAAGAGTCAGATATCGGGTCCCTGGGCATCCTGGCGCCCCAGGGGCAAGGTTGAGGGCCCTTGAGGGAGGAAGCAGAGATCCCGGTGGGATTGGCCAGGCCTGGGTGGCGGAGGGGTGGTGGTGGGGGAACACTGAGAAGCTGGGGGGATGTGGGAAGGTCTGGAGGAGGGGAGAGAGGGGCCCTTGAACTGGGCACAGCACCCCAACTGACCTCACTCTGTGTCCCCAAAGCCATCTGTGGGGGAGATGTGAAGAAGGACAATGGCCACATCCAGTCGCCCAATTACCCCGACGATTACCGACCCAGCAAAGTCTGTATCTGGCGGATCCAGGTGTCTGAAGGCTTCCACGTGGGCCTCACCTTCCAGTCCTTTGAGGTAGGTCAGGGACCCCTCAGTCCCATCTCTCTGGGGCCTTCCTGGTGTTGGGCCCTGGCGGCCGGAGCTCCTCCAACTGATTGAGCCCCCGACCCTCAGATCGAGCGCCACGACAGCTGTGCCTATGACTACCTGGAGGTGCGCGACGGGCACAGTGAGACCAGCACCCTCATCGGGCGCTACTGTGGCTATGAGAAGCCAGATGACATCAAGAGCACGTCCAGCCGCCTCTGGCTCAAATTCGTCTCCGATGGATCCATTAACAAAGCTGGCTTTGCTGTCAACTTCTTCAAAGGTGCTCCTTCCCTGTTCCCCACTGTCCAGCCCCCCAGGGCCAATCCATCTCCTTCATTCCTTCTTTTACTTCTAAAAACTGTATTGTATTATGGTAAGAACACTTAGCGTGACACCCGTCCTCTGAACACATTTGTGAGTGTTCTGTGCGGTATTGCTGACCGTGGGCTTGTACAGCAGATCTCTAGGGCTGGTTCATCTTGCTTGACTGAAACTTTATTATGCCTGTTGGTTAGCAACTTCCCATTCCACTCTACCTCTTTGACCCTAAATAGCTCATGTTCGCGGAATCCTGCAGTAGTTGTCTTTCTGTAACTGACTTCTTTTACTTAACGTAATGTCCTTAAGGGGCGTCTGGTGGTTGAGTTGGATGAATGTCTGTCTCTTGATTTCGGCTCAGGTCATGATCTCAGGGTCTTGGGATGGAGCCCTGTGTCTCGGGCTTCGTGCTCAGCAGGGAGTCTGCTTGAGACTCTCTCTCTGCCTCTCCCCTTCCCTGCTATTCATGCGTGCTCTCTCTTTCTCAAATAAAAAATCTTAAAAAAAAATAATGCCCTTAAGATTTATCTGCCATACTACATATGACAGAATTTCCTTCTTTTTTAAGGCTGAATAATATTCCCCTGTGTAACACATTTTTTTAATTGAAGGACAATTGACATACAATATCCTCTTAGTTTCAAGAGTACAGCATGGTGATTCAACATTTATGTACATTACAAAATGGGCACCACAGTGAGTCTAGTTACCATCTGTCACCTTACAATGTTGTTACCATCTTGTTGACTACGTTCCCTATGCTGTACACTACATCCCTGTGTCTTACTTATTTCATGACCAGAAAAGCATATGTCTTAATCCCCTTCACCTATTTCATTCATCTATCCAGCCCCTCCTCTCTGGCACCCATCAGTTTGTTCTCTGTATCTGTGAGTCTCTTTCTGTTTTTTTTTTTTTAAGATGTTCATTTTTGTTTCTTCATGGGAGACACAGAGAGAGAGGCAGAGACATAGGCAGAGGGAGAAGCAGGCTCTCTGCAAACAGCCTGCAAGGAGCCTGATGTGGGACTCGATCCCAGAACCCCAGGATCATGACCTGAGCTGAAGGCAGACACTCAACCATTGAGCCACCCAGGCACTCAAGCCTGTTTCTGTTTTTCTTGTTTACTCATTTGTTTTGTTTTTATTTTTATTTTTTTAAAGATTTTATTTATTTATGAGAGACACAGAGAGAGAGAGAAAGAGAGAGAGAGAGAGGCAGAGACACAGGCAGGGGGAGAAGCAGGCCCCATGCAGGGAGCCCGATGTGGGACTTGATCCGGGGTCTCCAGGATCAGGCCCTGGACCGAAGGCAGTGCTAAACCGCTGAGCCACCGGGCTGCCCTTGTTTTGGTTTTTAGATTCCACATGTAAGTGAAATCATACAGTATTTTTCTTTTTCTGTCTGGCTTATTTCACTTAGCATAATACCCTCTAGGTCCATCATGGTGTCACAAATGGCAAGATTTCATTCCTTTCAATGGCTAAGTAATATTCCACCGTGTGGCTATCCCATATCTTCTTTATCCATTTATCTATCGATGGACACTTCAGTTGCTTCCATATCTTGGCTGTTGTGAGTAATACCACAGTGAACGTTGGGGGTGCCTATATCTCTTCAAATTGGTGTTTCATTTTCTTTGGATAAACACCCAAAAGTGGAATTGCTGGATCATATGGTAATTCTATTTTTAATTTTTTGAGGAATCTCCATGCTGTTTTCCACAGTGGCTGTACCAATTTGCATTCCCACCAACAGTGCAGAAGGGTTCCCATTTTTCCACATCCTCCACCAACACTTGTTATTCTTGTCTTCTTGATACTATCTATTCTGACAGGGGTGAGGTGATACAGCCTAACATGCATTTGATTTGCATTTCCCTGATGATGAGTGATGTGGAGCATCTTTTCACGTATTTGTTGGCCGTCTGGAAGCCTTCTTTGGAGAAATGTCTGTTCAGATCTTCTGACCATTTTTAAATCAATAGGTTTTTTTAATATTGAGTTTTATGAATTCTTTATATATTTTGGATGTTAACTGCTTATTGCACATAATGTTTGGGAATATCCTTTTCCATTAAGTTACCTTTTCATTTTATGGATGGTTTCTTTCATTGTGTGAAAGCTTTTTAGTTTGACATCATCCCATTTGTTTATTTTGCTTTTGTTGTCCTTGCCTAAAGAGACAGAGCAAAAATACACGTATAACACTATAACTAATGTCAAAGAGCTTACTGCCTATGTTTTCTTCTAAGAGTTTTATGGTTTTAGGTTTTATAGCTTATATCTTTAGCCCATTTTGAGGTTCTTTTTGTATATAGTGTAAGTGGTCCAGTTGCATTCTTTGGCACGTAACTGTCCGATCTGTCCATTTATTAAAGAGACTGTCTTTCCCCCATTTTACATTCTCCCCTTCTTTGTCATAGAGTAACTGACCATATATTTTTTTTCTGGACTCTCTATTCTCTTCCATTGATCTATTTGTCTATTTTTATGCCAGTACCACCTGTTTTGATTTATTTATTTTTGATTATAGCTTTGTAGTACACTTTGGAATATGGGAGGGTGCTACCTCTAGCTTTGTTCTTTCTCAAGATTGCTTTGGCTGTTCGGAATCTTTTGTGGTTCTGTACAGATTTCGGGATCACATGTTATAGCTCTGTGAAAAATGATATTATGATCGGGATTGTATTGGATCTGTAGATTGCTTTGGGTGGTATGGACTTTTTAACAGTATTAATTCTTCCCATCTGACACCACATTTTCTTTATCCTCCTCTTGATGGACATTTAGGCTGTTTCTACTCCTTGACTGTTGTGATATTGCTGCAGTGAGTTCCTGCCTTCTTTATTTATGCATTCAACATAGAGTCTGTATGAGGGATGCATAGACCCTGGTGCCCTGCCCTTGAATTTATGGCCTAACTGGGGAAAAAAGGTCCACCCCACTGAAACACTGCATATCTCATTGAGTAAATGACACACTTATATAAAAGTAGCTAACACATGATAAGTGCTTAACTATGAATTGAAATAATAATTCGGGAGTTGCCTTAAAGTCCAAAAGTTTGTGTAAAAGAAATACCAATGAGCCATAGAGGCAGAAAGTGCTGTGAAAGTTTAGAGAGGAAGAAGACAGTGTGGATTTTTTTTAAGTGGTGTCATAGTGGGGAGATAATCTGTCTGAACCTCATGTCCTCATCTGTAAAATGGAGATAGCAACAGTAGCTTCATCACAGGTCTTGTCAGGATTAATGGAAAAATGAAGAAATAGCACTTAGCCAGAGAATGGCATATAAGAGGCATCACTGTCGTCAGAGGAAGGCTCTGTGGGGTCTACCACCACCTGTCCCTTTGGGGCTCTCATTAGCAGGATCCCCTGGGGACTGAGTGGTCCACAGCTGACCTCTGGCCCCTGCAATGGAGCTGGACGGGAAGGAAGCCTGAGGGACCCTGGACTTGACTCGCAAGCAGAGGGCATGAGGAGGGACCCAGGCTCTGGCCTGGAAGTCATTGACCCCCTCTCCTTCCAACCGGCAGAGGTGGACGAGTGCTCGCGGCCCAACCGCGGGGGTTGTGAGCAGCGGTGTCTCAACACGTTGGGCAGCTATAAGTGTAGCTGTGACCCCGGGTACGAGCTAGCTCCGGACAAGCGCCGCTGTGAGGGTAAGTGTCCCCCCACACTGCCCCACGACCCAAGCCTTCCAGCCAAGATCTCTCATGTTTTGGTCACACCCTCCCTGCAAAAGCTAAGATTCCCTAGCACTTTCTTCACTACTGGCAGACAAGGAAGACACACTTACCAGAAGTGGGATGCACTCTGGGTTGTTTTCGTCTTTTTTTTTTTTTTTTTTTTTTCATTTTTATTCACTTAAAATGCTGACCTTGACCCACTGGCAAATCTCGTCACCATCCACAAGGTCATGATCCCCAATTTGGAAACCACTGTTCTCAGGCACTGATTTTTCGGCCTCTCCCAATACTCAGCCGAGGGAACAAGCTGGTGAAGGGACTCCCTGCCCAGTGCCTCCAGTTCAGCCCGATCTTGCTGGGCAGCTTCTCTCTACCCGCCTCTCCATGCTTCCAGGCCTCGCTGTCCATGGACCCAGCCGTGCCTGAGCCCCTCACTCACCCTCTTCCCCCTCAGCAGATGTCCTGGCTGTTCTGTGGCAGAGAAAGTAGAAGTGTTCACACATATGTGTCCTCAATTCCTCATACTCTGAAGATGCCCTTGTCACCTTGCCTGCTTCCCTCTCATTCCTGAGAGACTACACACAAGCCCCAGGGCTGAGGGAATCCAAGATCCACATCTCCTTAATGCACCCAGCGCATGTCTCTGGCCCTTCCCCAGAGTGGGGACTCCTGGTGGGTGATGTCTCCTCTCTTGTTCCCCCCAGCTGCCTGTGGTGGATTCCTCACCAAGCTGAATGGCTCTATCACCAGCCCAGGCTGGCCCAAGGAGTACCCCCCTAACAAAAACTGCATCTGGCAATTGGTGGCCCCCACCCAGTACCGTATCTCCCTGCAATTCGACTTCTTTGAGACCGAGGGCAATGACGTAAGTGCCACTGGGCTGAGGAGACGCAGGAAGGTCTGAAGGCGTGGGAGCCAGCTTCCTTTCCTATAAAGAAATACCCAAAGAATGTAGAGGAGGAGAGACTTCTCCCAATTCCAGGAAGTAGGGGAGGGTCAGGGAGGAGGACTTCAAGGCCAGGGAGCATACATGTGGCAATGAGGAGTGAGACAAGACCTTGGGCTCATGTGGAGAGCACAAGAGGATCGAATGGGGGTGACATGGAACCTTTTTGAGTTGTTAGATTTTGTAACTAAAGACAAAAGGACCCACAGAACAGGAAGCCTTCCCAGGTAGGGGTGGTCAGGAGAAACTACCTAGAGGAGGCAGGCCTGGAGCTGCACTGCCCTGCAGGTGTGCAAGTATGACTTCGTGGAAGTCCGCAGTGGGCTTACAGCCGACTCCAAGCTACACGGCAAGTTCTGTGGCTCTGAGAAGCCCGAGGTCATCACCTCCCAGTACAACAACATGCGTGTGGAGTTCAAGTCTGACAACACAGTCTCCAAAAAAGGCTTCAAGGCTCACTTCTTCTCAGGTAACCCAGACTCCCCAGCTCTGAGCCCGCCTCCCCTCCTCCCTGCCACTTGTATGCCTTCTAGCCCTCCCTGTTGCCAGGCCCACAGGGTCTGTCCTCTGCTCCCCCCATGAACCCTCCACCACCAGGCCAGCCCCTCCATTCCTGAACCCCATTACTCCTGAATCCTCTGGGCTCTATGGGAGGCAGCCTGAGGACGGGCAGGACATAGGCATACCCATGAAAGGAAAGAGCTTTCCAGGTATCAGGAGCCATGATGACAAGGCCCCAGAGAGGGCAGGCCTGGGGACCAGGGAGTTCATTGTGGACAGAGAATTCAGGGTACACACAAAGAAGGAGAGTGTTTGCCTTGGACTGTGTGGAGCAGATTATCTGGCAGTGGCCACATCTCTAATCAGACCCTCCACGTGCCAAATGGGTTCATGCTGGGGCCTTCAGAAAAGATGAGGAGCCTCCCTCTCTTCAACACCCAAGCCTTCCCACCCGTCAGGGACTCAGATCCAGCCAGCATGTGTTTATTGCAAGCCGCCCTATGGAAGGCTTGAGGTCAAGTCCCTTTGATGGCCTCATCTTTGGGTGGCCTAGAAGGTAGTCAGCCTCTCTGAGCTGGGCCTCCAGGGATCCCAAGAGACCTTTCCCCTGCTTTAGTCATCCCTCTGTCCTCATCCTGGGGTGAGGCTGGTGGTCTTTCAGAGGCAGTTGGACCTGGGACATAGATAGGGTGGGGTGGGAACTCCATGAAATTGAAGAAGAGTTGGGGGGAGTGGGAGGCAGAGGGAGTGGCTGGAGTAATGGGTTTTATGGGAGAGTGGCCCAGGGATCCTGATCCCCAGCAGGCCTGGTGGGCCGGGCATGGGATGGCAGGAAGGCAGGAAGCCCATGGCCGAGTCCACGCTGCCTTCCTTCTCCCCTCCTTTGCCCAGGGTCCTGCATCCTCAAGCCCCCTATGTCGTGGCCCTGCACCCCTGCCTGCCCCACCTGGATGCCATGTACTGCCCCTGTGCACTGGTCCCTGCTTGGCACTACCAGCCAACCTGCTCTGCTTAAAGTCCCCCCACCCCGCGCCCCACTGCTTGCTGAGACCCCTCCCCTTGCAACACGAATCCTTTTCTTCCCTGTGCCCACCTGGAAATCCTACAGGTGCTCACCCGAGGGCTGAGGGGTTGTATCACCTACTCAGGGGTGGGCTCAGTCCTGGGGAAACCATTACCTGCTTACTCTCGTCTCTTCCTGCCCTTCTGTTGCTCCAGTCTTGGAGGGGGGAAGGGGGCCAACACCACACCTGTCAGGCCTAGAGCCCAGGGCTCTCCACCCCCGGGTACTGCCCTGCCCTGGCACGACACTGGGCCAGCCGCCCCTCAGCCCTGCATAGACACATGCACACACACGCACACGCACACACGTGCACACACAGGCATTGCCCTGCAGCACAAGAAACCTGCAGAGGACCCTCACCGGTGGGCATCAAGGTTGAGCCCTCAGGGCAGGGGGCATCTGACTCTGGCCCCCCAGGAGGGGGGCTCTTTGGACTTTTGGGACACCCAGCGAGGAGACCCTAAGACAAGAAGGAGAAGAAAGAGCCTGAAG
This sequence comes from Canis aureus, assembly GCF_053574225.1. Lineage (NCBI taxonomy): Eukaryota > Metazoa > Chordata > Mammalia > Carnivora > Canidae > Canis > Canis aureus. The sequence continues at coordinate 36,112,017 of NC_135634.1, read as the reverse complement.
ACCTTCAGTCTGACCCCAGCCACCTTCCGGGGCATTTGGCACTGGAGGGTGAGTGCCATCTCCTTGTCCGGGCCCGTGTCCACTCTCCCCGCTCCTGTCCCCCCCTGCAACCTGCTCCCCTGGCTCCGAGGTGAGGCTGCCACTCCCACCCCCACCCATGCCCAAGCCCTGCCCCGGGACGCTAAAGCAGGCCTTCCGCAGGGCTCACTTTTCTGTCACTCATCCATTCAGCCACCCACTTACCCACGCAATCATTCACGGGCAAGTATTTCTTCTACCCCTCCTATGTGCCAGGCACTGTACTAGGTATTTAGAGTCCAAGTATGAGAAGGCATGGAGAGCCAAACGCTTCTGGGAAATGTTGGCTCAGTTCATGAGCTGGGGCCTCTGAAGCTCCCAGCATAGTCACAGGCGAGTTCCTGGGTAAACCTCCGAGGGAAGTCATAGCATGCCCCTCACCCCCACCTTCCTGCAGGGGCCGGCACTAAGGCAGCTTCCACAAGGTCCTCAGCCAGGGTCCCCTGTGGGGCTCTAATTGAGAAAGAGTCCTGGGGAAAGACTTGGGGACTCCACCTCTTAGCCCTGAGTTCCTGCCGGCCCCAAGGTGTCTGGCCACCTGAGAATGGAGCCAAGAAGTAGGTCCTCAGGTCCCTCTACTGATAGAGACCAGGAACAAGGCTCCCTCTGTCAGGGACCCCTTCCCCACCATTTCAATGCCAGAGGGCATCCTTCTACCTTGTGGTTCCCCTCTGGAATTCTGGGTGTCCATTCAATCTACACACCTACCCTGAATGCCTGCCTCTGTGCCAGGTGACCACAGACAGCCCGGAGAATACGTGGGTGTGACATACGCATGCCTGGGACTGTGTGTTTCTCCGTGTGTCAGTGCACACATGTGTGTTCTCACGGGGGAGTACGTGTGTGGGTTGACCGCAGCCGCATGTGTGAGCACACTCGAGTCCACCGATCTGCTGATGAGCTCGTGGTCTCTGCATTTGCGTGTGCCTTTGTGCCCATGTATTGGCCTCTGAAGGTGCCTATGTTTCTGTACCTGTGCGTGCTTCCTCACACAGATGGGGGAGTGAGGAGTGTGGATCTCTTGTGCGCTCATGTACACAGATGGGTGGATGGCTAGTGTAGTGTCCGTGTCTGCCTGTGTATCCTGTGCATGTGTGTGTGTGTACCTGTGGGTCCGTGTCCATGCTGCCACGTGGGGACAACCATGCATCCCTAAGGGGATCCTGTGTCCACAGGCTTGTTGGTGTGAGTGTGAGTGTGTGTCTAAGCACACTTTAAGTGGCAGCAGCCAGAATGAGAGAGCGGAGCTCTCAGCCAGGCCCACCCTTTCCCTGGGATGCCCCCCTCTTCTGGAGATCTGTCTCTCTCCTTCCCTGGGGTGGGGGCCCCATGCCCATCTGTGGCCCCAACTGTTGGGGACCCAAAACCTTCAATGCTCTTAGATCTGTCCTTCCCAGCGCCACCTCTCACCTCCTGGACAGCGGCTCCAAACCCCTCCAGGCCCTCTTCCTGCCACAGGCTATCTCCCTGTGTGTCCCCTGTCGCTGTGCCTCTTCCCACCTGCTATTCCTTTTTGACCTGGCTGCGCCGGACATGGCCGTCCTGCATGTATGTCCCACTGCCTTCCTGCACTGCCCCATGAATCTGTCTCCAAGGCCCGGGCTGGTTTTCACTGCTCTCCCTCCCTGGCCCCTGCCCTCCACCCCCACCCCTCGGTCCCTTTTCTCCTTCTCTCTCTCGTTTCAGAAAAGAGGCCGGCTCTGCAGCCCCCTCGGGGACGCCCCCACCAGCTCAAATTCCGAGTGCAGAAAAGAAACCGGACCCCCCAGTGAGGCCTGCCAGGCCTCCCGGACCCTTTGTTACTCAGGAACCTCACCTTGGACGGAATGGGATGGGGGCTTCAGTGCCCGCCCACCCCCCACCTCCGCTCTGCCATTCCGGCCTGCCTCCTTCTGGCCGGACAGAACTGGTGCTCTCCTCTCCCCTGTCCCCACTCCCGTGGACAGGGGACCTTCCCCACCCCACCCCCTCCCATTTTGATGGTGTCTGTGACATTTCCTGTTGTGAAGTAAAAGAGGGACCCTCGCGTCCTGCCCCTTTCTCTTGCAGTCTGCTTGTCCGTGTGTCTGTTTTTCCACTTGTCCGTCTGTCCAGTAAGCAGGTAATGGTAGAGGGTGCCCACATGGGTCAGCTGCAGCCCCCGGCCCTCCGTCCACCCCACTTCTACTTTCTCTCCCCACAGCTGGGCCGCTTGGCTGGCTCCGCTGGAGGCACCACCCCGGACCCTACCACCACCACCACCACCACCACCACCACCACCACCACCACCACCTGGGCCGGGGCCACCCCTCCCTGCGCCCCCGGGGGGAGGAAGCCTAGCCAGCCTCCCGCTTCCCCTGGGGCGACCACCTGGCCCCCAGCCCTGCACAGACCCGGGCCTGCCTTGTGTGCTCCCCTACAGACAAGGACGAGTGCTCCAAGGACAACGGAGGCTGCCAGCAAGACTGCGTCAACACGTTCGGCAGCTATGAGTGCCAGTGTCGCAGCGGCTTCGTCCTGCACGACAACAAGCACGACTGCAAGGAAGGTGAGCACTGCCCACGCGGCCCCCAGAGCCCCAGGGAGGGGGCGCCCCAAGGACCAGAGACCGGGGCACGGGAGGCAGAGTTGCCATCACCATCGCCATCAGGCTCCATGTAGGCTCAAGGACATGAGTGGCCTCTGAGGTCACCGTGTTTGACCTCCCACCTGGTCCACAGACTCCCACACGCACACTTACATCTGCTTGTGCCCATCAGGAGGGGAGGGGCTCACACCTGTCCTCAGCCTCTATTTGAGACTGATTTGGCAGGTTAGTTCTCAAAATCAATGTCCAAGTCCCTCTCTTCCTAACAGCCTTCCTGTGGCAGAGGCAAGATGGCATAGCGGTTAAGAGCACAGGCTCCCTGGCCCAGCCCTGCCGCTTAGCCAGCTGCCCACCCTCCAGTGCCTCTGTATGCTCTGTGTGACCCCTAGGTGGTAACAGACCCACCTCATCAGGGCATGGGGCTCTCCGCAGTGCTCTGAGTAGTGACTGGCTCACAGCAAGCACAGTCACGTGTGTCACCCGTACTGGTCACACTTCTGACCCCTGGAGGACACTCAGAACAGTCACTGCCTCCCAGACACTAAAACCTTGCAGATATTTGGAAACAGCTCTCTTATCATCACCAATATCATCTGATACCTCTTTGGACATGATACAACGCTGGCCTGTTCCAAGTCATTAATTCTATTGTGTTCCCTGCCTGCTGGGAACATACTATCCCAGTAGCACAACGTAGACTTGGCTCTGCCACTGAATGTCTGTGTGACTTTGGGTGAGTCCCTTCACCTCTCTGAGCTTTAGGTTCCCCACCCATGAGGTGATAAACAACGGGACCTACTTTGCAGCATGCGAAGTCTTATAGGTCTCACGTGAGCATTTAGCACAAGGCCTGGCAAATGCCTCTTCTCAGTGTTATCAGGTGGATGACCAAGGTATAAACATACAAACTCCTGGCTAAAGTATACAGAATTGAAGCACTCAGCAGCGCTCAAGAGCTTCCAAGTCCATCCGTTCAGGCTCCCTGAATATGGACTTCCTGACTCACAAGGACTTCACGTCTTTTAGCTGGAGGGGACCTTATTCTGAGGTTGTCCAAAGTGCACTTTCTCTCTCTGTACTGTGAGAAAAAGAGCACATTAGCACTGACTGGGTAGCCGGGAAGCCGGGAGAGGGCTCACACTTCTGGACAGACAGCCTGTACGCGGTGCTGAGTCACTTGAGAAGCATTCACCGTGCCTCACTCAAAAGCTAGGAGAATGACAAGGCACTATTTCCTGAATCCCTGCAAGGGTGCAGTGCTGTGCAGAGTTCGGCAGGGGGCTCAGGGCGGGAATCCCTCTGCCCCCAAGGAGGCTGCTGTCTAGCTGCGGGAGAAGCGGGCATGCATCCAGAAGCTAGAGGGAAGAGAGGTATAGAAATGAGGGCAGGCAGTAAGCGTGGCCATGGGGGACCACAGAAGGATGATGGACACAGCCCACAGGTCCAATGTAGAGAGCCAGGAGCTCCACCTGCCTCCACCGGGGCCTCTGCGCAGCCCACACACTGCTCTCAGGGCCTCGAAGCTGTGTGTTCGTTCCTCCTGTGAGCTACTGACCATATTTGCCCACCCATCCCTTTCTCCTCCCTGGCCCGCAGGGCAGAGGCTGCCCATTTTTCCCTGAGGGACCTGTCAGACTGGACGATAATAAATAATGGGCATCAGCTTTTAAATGTGTTTGGGAGGCCACGCTTTCAGAGGTGGAAGGCAGATTGTAATGGATCAAGGAGCCTTCAGTCGTGAGAATGTGGTGACATCAAGTTTTCTTGAAGGTCAACTGAGAAGAAAAGGAGAGAGGATGGGCAGCAGCTGAAGGGAATGTAGGGCAATGGGAGAGCTATTTCAGGATGGGGCAAACCTTAGGAAGGTCCGTGGGCTGGCAGAGCTGGAACAGAGACTCAGAGTGGATAATTTGTGGTTCAAGGGTATCCAGGAGGTGGGTGCCAATGAGCTCCAGGTCACAGAAGGAGGGACGCCTTCTTAGAAACAAGGAAAGGGGAAAGTGAGTTTGCAGGTAGGGGCCAGGAAGGGAAAGTTGTTCATATTTGAGGCCCTGATTTTCTCAGGGAAGCAGGAGGAGAGCTGGTCTTCTGGGAGGGAGAAGGGCTGAGGGTTTGGAGCCAACTGTTGAAGAGGTGAGAGGTGGAGCTGGTGAAGGACAGATCCAAGAGTATCTAGTGGTTTGGGTCCCCAGTGGTTGGGGTCACAGATGGGGCTTTCCAAGATGGTATAGTAGAGAACAGCATGTTGATGAGTAGTTGGGTGATCGGCCACGTGGTCAGTCAGATAGGGAAGTAAGTTAAGTCAACCAAGGAGGAAGTATTGGGAGAAGCGGGAAGGATCAAGGCCACGGAGGACTCTCTAAAGCTGAAGAAGCAGTGAAGGGACAGCACCGTGAAAGAACAGGAGGTGAAAAAAAAAGAAAAAAAAAAAAAAAAGAACAGGAGGTGGTCATAGAGACGTGATACTGGAAGCACAAGGAAATGGTGGGGGATGGAAAGCCCACCTCGAGAGGAAGAAGATAAGCACCAGGAGAGCTGAGAAGATCAAAGACAGAGAGGCCAGTGTGTTTGCTGACATCACCTAGGATGGCCGCAGGAGTGACCAGAGAACTGAGTCAGGTGTCAAAGTCTTCTGTGATTGTGGAGATGTGGCAGGAGACCAGAGGATGACAGCATCGTGGAGGGCAGACAGGGTGTGACCAGATGGCCTCAAAGATCCAAAGATCTGCACAGGGGCACCTGTGAGGGTAGCTTCTGTGGAAGCTGCCAGGGCAGGGCCTTGCTTGGAAGCAAGCAGCTAGATTTCCCTGGGCATAGGTAACTGAGCAGAAAAGAAGTCATGTAAGCCTTCCATCAGTTTGTAGGTAAGGAGAAAGAGAAGCAAGGAGGACAGGAGAGAAGGGCTTTGTTCCTTTCTTCACAGGGGGCATTGGAGCACTGGGGTCCTTCTGATCCCCTTCCCCTCACTTCCCCACAGCCGGCTGTGACCACAAGGTGACATCCACCAGTGGCACCATCACCAGCCCCAACTGGCCCGATAAATATCCCAGCAAGAAGGAGTGCACCTGGGCTATCTCTAGCACCCCCGGCCACCGTGTCAAACTGGTAAGGTGCCCACACCCCAGCCTGCATGGGTGCTCCTGCTCCTCTCTGCCATCTGGCCACCACCTATTTCCTATCAGCTCTAAAGCCCTAGGAAACTCAGAGTGATGCAGACTGCAGGCTGTGGCCTGGCTGAGCCCACAGGGCTGTCATCCCTGTGAGGATCCTAGTAAGACCCCCGTCTCATCTGGATGGCGGCCCTTCCCCAGTGCACATAGGGGTGTGCCTCCCATGGCCCATTCCCAGGTCTTCCCTCATTGCTACCTGTAGTACTACCAGCAGGGACAGCTTCCCTGGGTCTCTAGGAGCTGGGGTCCAGAGGCCTAGATGTGGGACCACCTGCTACCCTCCACCCCACAGCCACATTCTGAATTTGCCATCCTCCCTCATGCCCTCCAGACCTTCATGGAGATGGACATTGAGTCCCAGCCTGAGTGTGCCTATGACCACCTGGAGGTGTATGACGGACGTGACGCAAAGGCCCCTGTCCTGGGCCGCTTCTGTGGGAGCAAGAAGCCTGAGCCTGTCCTGGCTACGGGCAGCCGCATGTTCCTGCGCTTCTACTCTGACAACTCTGTCCAGAGGAAGGGCTTCCAGGCATCCCACTCCACAGGTGAGGCCACCTTGGGCCAGGGCATGGGGCAGCCTGCAAGCATCTGCTGATTCTGGTCTCAGAGGCAGGCCCAGGCTCAGGAGGTTTACAGGGGGATTATGAAGAGTGTGTGACGGGGCAGCTGGACTGAACCTGTGGCCTGGGTGGAGAGAGACTGCGTTCTGAGCACCGGGCAGGGGAGCGGAGAGCGACCACTAAAGGGAGAGTAGGGGAGGGAGGCTTGGAAAACAGAGGGCAGTGACGACAGTGGGTGGGGAACCCAGGGATGGGGAGGGAAGGCCCAGAGTCCCCAGCTGTAGGACACTTGACCATGCAGCAGCCCACCCACATTCCAACCCCCAAAAGTCACCCGTTCATTCATTCTGCAGATATTTATTAACCCATAACATGTTTGAGGCAGTGTTGTAAGTGCTGCTCACAAAAACAAAGCAAACATCTCAGCCCTGGAGGGGCTTACTTAGAGATCCCTTGTCCATTGATTCAACAACTGTTTCCTGAGCTGTGGTCCCATGCAAGACTTGGGAGGGACACGTGGTGATGAATGAGGCATGAGCCCCTCACCCACCCTAGGAACTCACAGTCCAGAGGTGAGATGGGACGTGCACAGATGACTCCAGCATTAGACAGAACATGATAAGCTCTAGCTCCGAAGGTGGTTGGTAGGGTCATTCCAGCAGGGGGAGGAGCCCCAGGCATAGCCACAACCCCAGTAGAACTCTGGGTGTATACAGGTGACCACAGGTCATTTCCTTTGGCTTGAGCAACGGGTGTGTGAGGACAGCCGTGACGTCGAAACAAAGCAGCAGCAGAGAGCGGCTGGAGCCCAGGTTCAGGAGGCCTGGCACATCAGACCAGGGGTGTCAGATGAGGGCTTCAAAAGCGCCTTGTGGGACTCGAGCCCCTGTTTGGGAGTCCCCAGGATTGATGGGCACACAGCCTCCCTTCCTCCCTTGCAACTCAGGCCCTGACTCAGGCCCAGTCCCGCCCCCCACCCCCACCCCCACCCCCAAGCCTCCAGGGAAACATGAGCACCAAGCCCCTGGCCTGTCCCAGAGGCCAGAGGGCTTCCCGAGGAGGGTAGACACCCAGGGCCCTGCCCTGTGCACTCTCCTCCACCTCTCAGTAGAGGATCACAGACTGGAGGCCCGGAATTCTATCTGGCCCTCAGACCTGTTCTGTTTGGCCCACACTGTGTTTTTTACACATTTGAGCCAACATTTAAAAATCAGAAGTGTTCGCAGAAAATCCAGATGTAGTTCTTCTCTCTTAAGAATGGAAGCTCTGGCAACAGAGGACCCACATTCTTCCATGGAGGCCATCAGCTGGAGCAAATTAGCAATGTCCTCTTTTGACAAGCATGCCCTTCCCTGTGTCCCCGGGCATCCATCTGGAGGTGGAGCAGGAGAGCACTTGCTGTGGGCCCTGTCCTGGGCCGGGTCCACAGCCACCCACCACCAGCCGTGTGGCTCTCCCCCAGAGCTTCCATCTAGCCACGGGGGTTCAGCTCCTGGAGGTGCCCGGGGAGCCGCAGCTGACCTCGTCGTCCTCCCGCAGAGTGTGGAGGCCAGGTGCGGGCAGAGGTGAAGACCAAGGATCTTTACTCCCACGCCCAGTTTGGCGACAACAACTACCCAGGGGGGGTGGACTGCGAGTGGGTCATTGTGGCAGAAGAAGGCTACGGCGTGGAGCTGGTGTTCCAGACCTTCGAGGTGGAGGAGGAGACAGACTGTGGCTACGACTACATGGAGCTCTTCGATGGCTATGACAGCACAGCGCCCAGACTGGGACGCTACTGCGGCTCAGGGGTGAGACCCCCCCACCCCCAGCCCAGCACCCAGGCGGCCCTGCCTCTGCAGCTCGGGGGTGCCAGTACGGGTGGGAGCACACGCCTGGCCTTTTGCAGGAGCTGGGACACCCGGCCTGGTGGGTGGCGGCTCACAGAGGCCTGCTCTGGCCTGGGCCATCCCCACCCAGGAAATCTGGTCCTTCTTTGGCCAACGCTGTGGTTACGGTGGCCTCTGGGACAGGCCCTGCTCTGACCAAAGCTGTCTCAGCACTGGTTTTGTGGACCTACAGGGTAGCTGGCATCTGGGGAGAAGGATGGAGTTCCCTCTGCCCCCCTCATCCCTTGTTCCAGTCCCAAGGCAGCTAGCTTACCAGGGCTGAGGGGCAGGGGCAGAGGTTGGGGCAAGAGCCAGGATTCTGGGGCCTGAGCCGAACTGTGCTAACCAGTCGTTCTGGCCGAGCCATAAAAACACCCTCATCTCTTCCACTGCCAAGTTTCTCTTCTTGGTGGGAGGCCAGCTGGTCCCAAAGCCTTTGGAGCTACTGTCCAAGCAGATGCTGAGCATTGCTTCGTGGTCCATAAAAATGGCACTTTTAGAGGCCGTGGGCAAAAGTTTGCTCAATGGGATTTTACCCAAGGCCACGGGAAAACCACAAAGGTGGATTTATTTTCCTCTCAGTCAGAGGTTGTGGCTTCTTTTTTTTTTTTTTCTTTTGTTTTTGTGAATCCTTTTCCCCTTCAGATAATAGCATCTTTCCCTCTCCATTACACACAGGCGCATGAGTGCCCTCCCTCCATCACCTCCCTGGTCCCTCAGCTCTCTCATGGCCATGCTTCAGGGCAGCCTGGGCACCCTAAGAAGGGTTAAGCTTCTGCTGGACCCAGCATCAGCCAACTGAATGTGCCCTTAGAACAGAGCTTCAGCCATTCTAGGACTCTGACCGGGTCGGGAGGTGGAGAGGTAGAGCAGGAGCAGAGCACACAGGCCTCTCAGCCTGCCTGGCTCACCATTCTGGAATCCCCTGGCTGTCAAGCCAGCACCCCCTCCCCATTTTGCCCTTGATCTGGCACATTCCACTGAGCCGCACATCAAATCCGGTGTCCCCAGGTGGCTTCTTCCAGAGACTTCCACCAGGCTGGAGCCAGCGGGAGGGGACCTGGGGAAGGAACCCAATCTCGTCAGGTCTTCCTGGCAAGGTTGTTGGAAATGTCCCCAAGGTTCTCGGAAATAATGCTTTCTATGCTCTGAGAGCCAGGGCATCTGTGGGCCGATGCTCTGGTAACTCTCCCTCTGAGGGCCTGTGCGCAGAGGTGAGGAGGGGCTTGCAGGGGCCTAGGAAGAGGCATTGTCTGAAGCTGATCATGGCCAGAACTGGAGGGGGACAGGCAAGGAATGGCCACATCTCCAGCCAGGGGCCCCAGCTATCCCACCTTCTCCAGGAAACAGCTGGGACAGTGAAAAGGCAGCATCTAGGAGAACTCAGTCCCTTTGTAAAAGCCTTTCACAGCTGCCCTCTCCTTTGCTCTCTCCTCAAGCCCCCATCAGCCCTTCTAGGCTTAGAGAGCAGGGAGCGTTTCCCCCCTTTTGCCCTTGGAGTAAGTGAGGCCCAGAGAGGGGCAGAGCCTGGCCTAAGACCTCACAACTAACTAGTTAATAGCAGCACTGGGTTGTTTTTTTGTTTTGTTTTTTTTAAGATTTTATTTATTTATTCATGAGAGACACAGAGAAAGAGGGACAGAGACACAGGCAGAGGGAGAAGCAGGCTCCCCCCGGGGAGCCCAATGTGGGACTCGATCCCAGGACCCCGGGATCACAACCTGAGCCAAAGGCAGATGCTCAACTATTGAGCCACCCGGGCGCCCAGCACTGGATTTAGAATGAAGTGTGACTCTGAACCTAAGACAAGCTCCTCTGTGCCCCACTTCCTGCCCTCCTCCAGGCACCCCCTTAAACTCCCACTGGCAATAGTCTTTCTCCTGCTTCAAGGGGCTGAGGGAGTCTGGTGAATCTCTGGGAGCCGCCCGCCTTCCTTAGAGCGGGGGATCCTGGGGAGGAAAAACAACAGCCTCAGCCTCATGCCCATCTCTTTCCTCTGTCAGCCTCCTGAGGAGGTGTACTCGGCGGGAGACTCTGTCCTGGTGAAATTCCACTCAGATGACACCATCACCAAAAAAGGCTTCCACCTGCGGTACACCAGCACCAAGTTCCAGGACACACTGCACAGCAGGAAATGACCACTGCCCTCCCACGGGGGCCAGGACGGGAGGCCTGCTGCCCTCAGTCACCTGGACTGGACAGTGGGAGGTGGGCGGGAGGTGGGCACCCCGTCCCCTTCCCCCAGGCGCCAGGACCTGCAGGCCGATGGTCCAGGTGAGGCTGTCCTCAGGAGGCAGGAGAATTGGACTCCTTCATGAGCCCCTTCCCCGTGATCCCTTCCTCCTTGCCCCCAGCAGAGCAAGGGGACCAGGGCCAGGGAGCCAGAGTTTTCACTGAGACACTTGAAGTGGCCAGTCCTCTCTGGGGGCCTGGCCTGGTGGGGAGGGTGTCAGCAGACCTGCCCATCTCCTCTGCTCGCTCTACGCGCGCTGTATTGTGTATAGCCGGTGGCATATCTTCATTGTAACGTACATTTCCCACCCCTTCTCCAACCTCGGTTTGGTTTGTTTAAGCCTCCACCTCCCCGCTTCCTGGGGCGTGAGTTTCCATCTGAGTCCCACAGGAGCCACGGTGGGGAGATGCCGGGGAGGGGGTGGGGAAACAAGACGGGGCTTCTCTCAGGCCCAGCGGCTGGTCAGCCACACCAGGGCACCCCAGCCAATAAACTGAAAGTGTTACAGCCAGTGTCTTGTGCCAGATGCTGTCTGGGATGGGGGGGGGGGTGCATCTCATTCCAGATGTGCCGGCTTGCCATGTCTGGGACCGGCCCACAGCCAGGACACCTGGCCTCACTGGCTGCCCTTCCATCCCTCGATTCCAGGACCCCTGAGGGTGTGATTTCACACTCGGGCACACACAAACACAGCCGCCTCGCACACTTCAGCCTGTAGGCGTACAGCATACACGCAGTGCTCAGAGCCCTCCCACACAACTTGAGGAGTGGAACATTCTGTAAAGAGGCTGTTTGGGGGCGGGGAGGGGGAGGTATGTAAAAGGGGACAAGCATGTGTCTGCCCAGCTGGTGTCCATCCGGGTTTTCTGTCTCTGTCTGGGGAAGGGGTGGGTGGGCTGGAGGGTGTCCTAGGGGAGCCCACCAGAAGCCAGACTGGCATCAGCCTGAACAGATCCATAACTGGCCCTGAAACTCTGCCTTCCTGAAGGTCAAACACCAAGTGCTGGCCCCCTGCAGGTCCTTCTCTTCTCATGGAGACAAGAGCCAGACACTCAGCAGCCACTGAGCAAACATTCCAGCTCTGGCCCCCTCTCCCAAGGCTGTGTCTTGTCTGGCCTCCTCCTTCCTGCCATTGCCTCCTCCCCCTCCAGCCGGCAGTGAGGCCCAGACCTGTTTCCCAGAGGCCAGGAGGACAGAAGCCACATCTCTGCTCCCTCCTTTCAGAGGAACCTCTCCCCTTTCTCAAAGGGCAAGAAAGCAGAGAGGGGACCCAGGTTCTTATGCCTGGGCTGGCCACTCTATTTCAGAGAGAGCCAGGCATCCTGCTCCAAGCCCTGGGGCTCTCTGAGATCCTTCAGTGGCTCTATAGGTCTTTTACCGGCCCCACGCTCCTCCTACTGCAGAGGCACATGTCGTGCCAGATGCTATCTGGACTGTGGGAGGGGACCTACCCCCAGACAGCAGTATAGCACGGTGCACCCCAGATGGGCCCTGTAAGCAGAATGCAGTAGTGGAAACCAGACACGTTGCTGGCATCTGATGTGTAGGCAGGACCCTCTCCTTCCAGGAAGCCAGCCTGCTCCCACTGTCAGGCTGCAGCTCTCTCTTCCAGTCCTGCTGGCAGATGAGCCCTTGAAATCCTGTAAGGGAAGGGGTGATGGCCTGAGGGGTTATTGCCTATTGTCCCAATGAGGTCACAGGCTGTGACATCACAGCCACCCCTCCCTACCTCCACCTCCTCTGACCTTAGTGCTCAGGACAGCCTGGAGGCCATGAGCAGAATGGAAAGGCCCCCGAACCATTGGAGCTGCCCGGGCATCTCACCCAGACTCTTTGCCAACCAACTTGGCATCAGCTCCTCCACAGCAGAATTTGTAGTCAGTGGTCAACACCTCTCCGCACCAGCCTTCCAGGTTCTTCTGAAGCTCAGAGGACATACTCACCATTCATAAGCCACATATCCAGAAAGAGCCAAGATCCTAACCCCATCCAGACGTAAGGGTTCCAGTCCCTGGTCCTCCATCCTGAATAAGGGCTCTGTGAACAGTAATGCCACAGCCAGAGGCAGCTCATGCAGCCACCCCAGTCCCCTGTCCCAAGACTCCATCACCACCATAGACTCAGACCCCTCTAATGACTCGGGGACTGTGCTGATCGGCCCTCCCTGTCTTCTCTGGGCCTATCTTCGGAGGCTGCCTCTGGGGGTGGTGGAGGCTGCTCAGGTGTCAGGTGCAGGCCATTGATACATATTCCAGAACTTAATCAATTCATGTGCTCCCAGAGCCCCACCTGCCTCACCTTCTGGCTGCTTCAGGGTTCTAGACTAGACTAACTGCATGTCAAAGGAAGGCATCCTTGCCTACAACTGTCTTCAGGATAGTGAAGGACTGAGGATCTCTTTGGTCCTGAGTGTGTGGCCAGCAGCGAAAGAGCCGGGATGGACCTGCCCCAGACTGTGGTCCCAGGTTGAGATAAGTGCACACCCTGGAGCTTCAGACTGATCCCTCCGGGAGCACCCACAGAGGCCAGGACAACAGCGTTAGCCTGGCAGTCAGGAGATATGGCTCTGGCATCCTTTACCCAGTGGCTCTGGCTAGCTGTCTCCTCCCTGGGCCTCTGCTCCCTAAGCCTCTCCCCTGTCCCCAGCACCCCTTCCTGCCACCACTGAGGCAGACAGGAAAACCCAGGGACTAGTCTCCAAGCAGCCAGAGGGTGGGATTCCTCAGCAGTGGTGGGGGTGGGGAGCGTCTAGGGCCAAGTGTGGCTCAACTCTAGTAGGAGGGAAGTCACATGCCCTACACTGCCACTTTACTCCTCTTTCTTCCTTTTCCCTTCCCTTTCCCCTAAACCCTATATGCTTCTCTGTCATGAAAAGGTCATGAGCTTGCATGCAAACAATAGTCGGTTTCGAACACAAGCTCTACCATTTGGTGGCTGTGTGCCCCTGGGTGAGTCATTTAACCTCTCTGAGCCTGTTTCCTCATCTAGACACATGGAATGACATCTTACAGGGTTTCAAGGAAGGAATGAGATGCCCTTTGAGGAGATCCTGACATGACGAGGCAAATACGAGGCTCTCCGCAAATGGACCTTCTTTTCCTTTCCTCTGCCAGACAGTTTTCCAGTTCCTGGACTACTCTCTTTCTATGCAAAAAGGAAACTTCGGAGTACGCTAGTTTCCAGTCAAGTATTAGGAGCTTAGGGCAGAAGTACTCCTGCCAGAGAAGGCAACGCTTAGCCCACAGCGAGGCGGGGCTTGTGGGGCAGCAGGAGACATTTCTGGCTAGCTGGTAGCCTTTCTGGGCACCTCCCAAGTCACACCCTGTGCTTGACTGTCCCTACACACAAGGCTGATTCTAGAATCCGTGAAAAGATTTGCTGCTCCAGTTTGCAAAAATAGTAGTGTCTGACTTGGGGAGTGGGGAGAAGGGCAGCCAGATGTTTTCCCCAGAGAGCCACGAGCCACCCCCCTCAAAACCAGCCTCCTCCTGACCAGCCTGCTTCTCCTGCTCCAGCCTCCTCCCGGCCCCACACCCTCCCCTCCCCCATCTCAGGAACATCTGGTTCCAATCTCTTCCAGATGCTGTGGCCAAGCTGTTTTATGGCCAATCACCTCAGCTCAGCTTCCTGAAGGCCTCCCTCTATTTGGGGGAATGGTCCCTCCTCATCCCTTTCCTTGGGACCCCAGCCACCTCTTTTCCTAACATGGAGAAGAGACACAGACCAAAACCTTATGAAACTGTGAGGGTCCTCAGAGTTGGCACCTCTCCTCCTACAACCTTGGGGAGACTGTCATTCATCCAAGATTAAAAGAAAGATGTTGGCCCAGTAGGGAAGGAATAGGCAGGAGAAGAGAGGCCGAGACAGAGAGCTGGGGGCATGAGCGCATGTGGCCATGTGTATGTGTTGGGTGTGTCTGTGTATTTGCCTACACAGCAGAACACCCCACTTGTAATCTGCAGGCACCCTTTTGTGGCCACTGCCTCATTTTCCCTCCCTGCCTGCATTGAAGCAGGACTAACTTGGGGCCCCTCAGCTGGTCAGCGGCAGCTGCAGTCCAGGGTTGTCCGTCACCTTGTGGCTCTCTGTGGCAGCCATGAGTCTTCTAAATCCAGCCTAGGGAGGTGGTGTGTGTGTGTGTGTGTGTGTGTGTGTGTGTGTACACACCGGCACTGGTGCGCGCGCACTCACTGGCACGTAGGCCTCTCTTCCTCTACCAGGTCAGATTAGAGGAACACAGGCCAGAAGGGACCTCAGGGCAGATTCCAGCCAGAGTCCTGACCCAGCTCTGACAGGCGCCTGCAGCAACCGGAGAGCCACCAACTGGACAGAGTAAGGAGAAGCAAGTTCTCTGGAGAAACCTGCGTGCGGCCCCACCCCCACCCCCACCTCAGTTAACTGCCTTCCTCCCCCACTAAGAGGACATTGGGAGCCAAATTTCCCTAAGAAGCCCAGAGCATTCACAAAAAGAAGACTAAATCCTGCACCTCTGAAGGATTCTGAAGCTCCTCTGGGGTGAGGTGGGGGTGTCCCAACCAGAGGTAGAAGGATGGGCCCTGGAAGTCACTCCCCATCCATGGAATTCTGGACACCCAGCGCTGCCCACTATACCTTTAAAAGAAGGCTCCTTGGCATTTGTGACTCCACAGCCCCCCCTGGTGTTATTTAGGATCAAGGCGCAGCCTCGGTCAGCCAGAAGAGATGGGGAGGGGATACCCTTGAGAAGGCCAAGGGTTGAGACCAGCCTGCCCAGGTCTTACTGATTGGGTGGCCTCTGGCCTACACTAGGGGAGACAGAACAGTGGAAGGGAAGGTTCAGCTTCCAAATCAAATCCAGGCACTGTTGCCTACCAGCTGTAAGACAAGGGCAAGCCTTGTAACCTGTGCCTCAGTTTCTTCATCTGTTAAATGGGAATACTACAGAGCGGGGCCGTTGTGCAGACCACATGAGCTGCTGTGTGTGAAAGGACTTGGTCAAATGGCTGGCCCACAGTAGGACCTCAGGAAGTGGTCGTTTGCCCTTCAGCTTTCCCAGATCCCAGGAGGCTGTGCCCCAAGCTCTGGATGACACATGTTCATTTGGTCCTGAGCCAGGCAGTGTCATTGAGGTGACTCTAATTTTTCTGGAGCTTTTCTACTCTGGCAGAGGATAATTTTAATAAGTCCATAATAATAGACACAGAGGTGACTCAGATCTGCAAATGAGGAGCCCTGCTGGGGAGGGGACGTTTGGGCTCTGGGGGAGGGAAATTCAGTAGCATCTGGGTCTGACACAGTGGCAGGCTGCTGCTTGGAAGGGCTCCAAACAGGGGACCTTGGTGAGGTCTCCATATTGCTACAGGTTCTCCAAGAGGACTCAGTTTCCCTTTCTGCCAAGTGCAGGGTAGTACCAAAAAGACCTCCAAAGTCCCTTCCAAGCTAGAGATATGGCTCTGCTTTCTGAGCCCTGCCACCCCAGCAAGATTTGGAACACCCTCAGAGACAGTTCCAGATGTCTTGTCCTGGGGAACAGCCCCTGTTGAGTTCCTCCATGACTGTACAACCTTCCTACCCCACCCCTCCCAGAGCTCAAGGAGAGTCAGGGCTCTCAGGCCATGGTGGTTTATTGATGCAAGTCGCAAGCACAACACAGGCGGGTGTGCCCCCAGCTCAGGGGAGACAGAGGGCCAGGGGAGAGCAGTGGGCCACCCCCCCCCCCACAGCAATGCTGTCAGCAGAAGGGGAAAAGGCCTAGGGGCCCGTGTCCTCTCCTCCATGCATCTCACAGGGCCCCCAGACCTGCTCCATGCCACAGAGACAGCTGACCACACCACTCCCTGTGGCTATACAAGAGGCGACCAGCTGTCCCACCTGCGCTCTTACTGAGATATGGCCTTGTTGGCCTTCTGGCCCCTTCTGTACTTCATTACGGAAATCTGGCTGTCACTCTACCTGATGTCACCTCCATGATCCCCCAAACAGCTATCGGCCTCCATCCACACCTCCACCAGACCCCGACCTGGTCCACTTATCTCAGGGGTCCACCCTTATTACCCTCATGACCCAGACCGAAGGAGGAAATAGGTGAAAACACTGGGAGGCCCAGGAAGACTTCACCAAGAACTCCCCAGGGAAGGGGCTCTCCGCCAAAAGCCTCGCGGTGGGGAGTGGACAGTGCCAGTGGGCAAGCGTGAGGTGTGGTGGCAGGGGAGCCACAGTCCAGATCACACGCGGGCACAGTGCAGTCACGGCACCGAGGCAGAGCGAGCAAAGCGCACAGTCAGGCAGGGTGCCAGGGCTCTTCTAGTTCAATGCTGGGTCCCCTCAGGGCTCGAGGAGGCCCACTTTTGGCGGACAGAGAAGGGGTACCTCTGGGTCTCAGGGGTCTCTCTCCCCCTCCTCGACCCCAGTGGCCGCCGTTGCAGACCTCAGTACTCTGAGCAAAGGAGAAGATTCGCTGGGATATTCATCATCTCCAGAGGAGAAAGGCAAAGTCCCAACAGCCCGGAGCCCCCAAAGCCTAAAGGAGAAAGACAGCCCCTTTCTAGAGGGCAGGTGGAGGGGGGGAGGGACAGCTCTCCCCATGCAGGAAGAGGGTGCTGGGGGTCAGGGAGCAGCTGGGGGGCAGAGCGGTGCAGGAGACTATGTATAGGGGGACAGGGCCAGGCCTGGAGTGGGAAGCCCCCAGGGCCAGCACACTGGGGTGGGGTGTTCTGTGAGTGGCCCTGAGTGGGGTGGGCGGGGCTGCAGAGGAGCACCCCGCAGCTCTCTGCAGCACACCTGGGGGTGGGCAAGCCACACGTGGGCTTCGTCCAGTCAAGGCTGCTCAAGGAGAGCCCCCAGGCTGCAAGTCTCCGTGAGGTGGAGGCTGGGATGAAGCAAGAAACAGCAGGACAGGGAAACCAGGCATGGGGAAATCTCCAGAAATCTACCCTCCTTACACCAACCTGCGGAGGCTAAGAAGCCTTCCCAAGTCCACTGGGGGTGAATAGGCCACGCCTACCTAGGGAACACCCTCTGTTGACTCCAGAGCCAGGGGTGGGAAAGGGGGAGGTGGTGGCGTGGAGGGAGTGGGGGGCAAGGGAGAGAAAGCCAACTCCCTGAACCTATGCCACCCATCGCCACCCTTCCTGTCGTCTCTCCCTAGCCCCCCAGCTCCCGAGGAGTCCCTAGCGGCCCACACTGATGTTGCAGGTCTTGCAGCTGGGGTCTTTCTTGGCGTCAGCAGTGGATAGGCTCATAAGCTGGTGCCCGCTGATCTCCCCCAGGGTGCCCAGGGACAGGTCAACAGGCTCGGTATAGATGATCTCCAGGATGAGGTCCTGGGCATGGCGGAAGATCAGCTCCCCATCCTCCACGCTGCAGGTCAGGAACTTGTTGCAGGCAATGTCCAGGAGGGGCAGGCGGTCACGGCAGAAGCGGTCCCCCAGGGAGCCCTTGGGGGCCAGCACCAGGATGGCATAGTGGTAAGCTGTGTACATACAGTAGAAGTCCGCAAAGTAGAGGTTGGTGCTGGGGTTGAAAAGGCGCTGGGCGGGGATCTGGAAGCGCCAGCGGCCGTAGGGGGAGTCCTGAGGTGGCTGGCCTGTGTTGAACTCTGTGTTGCAGCTGAAGAAGACCCCGTGGAGCATGCCGCTGGTGGGGGAGCCGTGGCTGCCACTGTTGTCCTTCAGGTAGGGCTGTAGCATGTTCCCGCAGTGGGTCCTACCCACCCCCAGGGGATCATGCCAAAGGGAAGAGAAAATGCCTCTGGTTAGCTAGGCTAAGGCTTGGCTGCTGTGTGTGGTTGAGAAGGGAGCCAGTGCAGCTCCCAGCTCTCCCACCAGCTGCCGCCTCCACCAGTCGCAAATAGAACATTCCAGAATGTAAGAGCTGGGAGAGCCCTGGAGATGGGCCGATGCAGCCCACTCCTTCACAGAGGAGAGGTCTGAACCCACCATTCCCTACCTTAAAAAGCCCTTGATGGGGCTTTCATAAAAAGCAAGGCCATCAAGATTTGGTCTTCCTGACCCCACCTCCCACCACCCCCACACCCACAAGTAACATCCTCCAGTCACAAGTGAACCCCAATTTCCCTGCCTCTGTGCCTTTGCAGTGCTCTTCCTTCTGCCTGGACTGCCTTTCCCACCTCTCTTCACCTGGCCCGGCAAACTCCTAATCATCCTTCCATCCCCAGCACAGGTGTCCCCTCTTCTCTAAAATCTTCCAGGAGCATCAGGCACTTGTATTCAACAGAACTTTGCCTACTCTGTGAAGAAACTGAATTGTACTCAGCAATCACACATACTTATTACATTCCATCTGTCTGGACTGTCCCCTGATAGACCCTGAAGTTTTCAAGACGGGGGGACTCCGCCTTTATTCATCTTTATATCGTGGCACGTATGGGCTCTTTCTGTCTCTTGCTTGCTTGCCGACAGAGTAGCTTAAACTGGGCCAGTGTGCTCACCACTCACCTCACTGCCTCTCTTTAGTACAAAAATCAAAGACCCCACTAGATTCCTGCTGCCCTGGTGTAGGGCCAGAGTACCACCCACCCCAGCTGAATGTAATGACAAAGACAGTAAGACCACTAGGTTGCCTTAGCCCACCCTTAGAAGGACATGGACTTGGGGCGGTGTCAGCAGGCCTGGGGAGGATGGGCAACCCCAGACCCAGGTTCACCCTTGACATGTCCTGGGTGTCCCAGGAGATTGGTGATTTACTGGCTCTCTGCACCTCAGCTCCCCATCTGTAGGCTGAGTGGGTTGAATCAGATCATCAACTGGATGAAATATTTCTGGACCACAGGGCTCCTCTCTTTCTTCCCCAAAGGAAATTATACATAGGCAGTGAAGTTGAAGCTGCTCCAGTAGAATGATAGGTATGGGGTTCACCAAGCCTCACCCTAATTTTCTCGACAGCTCCTCTATACCCCCCTAAAATGCTGAGACACCTCCCTGGAGGCTCCAGGCTCTGCAGCACAGTTCAAAAACTATAGCTCTTCATGCACAGAAGCCTCTCATCCTGTGCTCCCCTCAACACCTCCCCCTAGGACCCAGGGCCTGAATTTTAGAGATGGCTGGCCCTTGGCATTAAAACCCTGTGAAAGGAACTATCCCAAAGGAGGAGCAAACCTGAGATCTTATTCATCCAGGCCCATCAGCATGATTTCCCCCAGGCAGCCCCATCCCTAGAGCCCTCTCCTTCCCTGGAGCCCAATCCCAAGCAGCCAGCCATCTCGCCAAAGCCAGCACCCCCAGAGCCAGTCCATGATTAGAGGCTATAGGAACTCTGTGGGAGGATCTGGCAACAACAAGGTAGGCATGACAGCAGACAGCCAGGGCCAAACAGGCAAAGCAGAGCCCGGGAGGAAGGTGGCCCCGGCTGGGGCCATGCTGTACCTGGCGTGCTGGAAGTACTCCTTGTGGTGGTTGCGGTAGAAGACAGAGAAGCGGAGCATGCGGCCTGCAATCTGCTCAGCCTTCTCCTGCAGCTGGGCCAGGTGCTCCTTGGCATAATCTGCAAGAGTCCAGGCTGGTAAGCCCAGGGCCAGGCTGGACATCACAGCCTCATCCACCCACCATTCATCCACTGCACACCCAGCATGCCAGCCCACCTCTGTCCTCAGAGCAAAAGGGGACATCAAACAGTCACAGCAATTTGGACCACATAGGAACAGGCCAGGTGGCCCAGCTGGATGCTGTTTGTCCTTATCACCTCTACACTCTCACTGCCAGAAGCTCAGGCTCTCTGAGTCAGAAAGGGGCAGAGGCTGCCCAGTTAGACAGTCGTACCGGGGGCCCCAGAAGCCATAATTGCTGGCCATCCTCATGTGAAGAGGATCAGCAGGCAAAAGAAAGACTGAGAGAAGAGAATTTGAGGTCCCCTAAGGAGATTTAGGATTTTGGGCAAATGCCACAGGTAGGAGGCTGTCCATAACACCCACATGGAAGCCAGTTGTAATTATGGGGTGGGGGGAGGCTCATGAGAAGCCTGGCAAACACTGATGTGCCTGGTTAGCCAGAGTGGGGTCTGGGGCGGTGACTGCTTCGGCACCCCGGAAAAAGCAGGGAAGGCTGGAGACAAGACGGTAAAACTGGACACCTCCCAGGGCCAGGGCCAGAGTCTGGGGCCCTGGGGCCCAGGCAGGGCTGCTGCCAGCCAAGACAGAGATTTTGTACAAGTTAGAAAAAGGTGCCCTTTCCTCCTTGCTGATGCAGCCCTGGCCAGGGTGTTGGGTTTGGCAAGAGTAGTGGTGGGGACTGGACCGCAGCCATCCCCAGCTCCCCAGTTTAAGTTAAACTCCCACTACGTGTGGAGTTCTGGGGTAAACTAAGAGGCTTTCCCCACAAGGAGTGGGAGCGCCACCAGAGTGGGGTTTTGCAGCCGAGCTAAGAAAAAGCACCGCTCAAAAGAGAATGGTAACTCAAGGAGACTTAGGGCATGGGCCTTGGCAGAAGATGGAGCCAGCAGCCTCAGAGGCCCGGGGCTGAGAATGTTCCCTACCCCTTCCTTGTGACAGAGAGAGATCTGGAGCACTTCTCACTATGGACACCAGAAGAGTGGAATATTTGTAGGGCAGATCCTGGGTCGTCCATGACCAGGTTCACATTAAGCACAGTGTTTGTTCATGCCACAATTTGCCAACTAAATTCTAAGAGGGTTTGCAGGACCCCTGAGTAGGGGTCACGTTCCCAGGCTAAGTGGAGGCTCAAGTAAGCAAATGGGATTATTACTATTACCTACTGAGCATCCATCTACTGATGATGGATAAACAAAGTGTGGGGTCTATACATACAATGGGATGTTATTCAGCCTTAACAGAAGGACATTGTGACACATGCTCAACATGGATGATCCTTGAGGATATGATGCTAAGTGAAATAATGGAGCTAATGCTCCAGTCACAGGACAAATGCTGCATGATTCTCCTCACATGAGATACGGAGAGTAGTCAAAGTTACAGAGATAGAAAATGAAATGGGGGTTGCCAAAAGCTGAAGGGAGGAGGGAAGGGGAGCTGTGGTGCAGTGGGGATAGACCTTCAGTCTGGGAAGATGAAAAATTCCTGCAGATCATTTGCACACTAATGTGAACATACTTAATACTACTTAACCTTTCACTGGTTAAAATGGGAAATTTTGTGTTTGTATTTTACTACAATTCAAGAAAGTATGCTTGCCTCAAGCCAGAAAAGTAACTCCATCACTGTATGGAAGTGGTATTGCCCACATGATTAGTAGTGCTGACGTGTCAGACTGCGGGCTTGGTGGGGGCCCGTTTGGGTCTCGTCCACCTGTGCCTCCCTGTGTCTCCCTGGGACAGCAGGTGTTCAGAAGTGTCTGCTGGGTTAAGACGAAGCCCCCTCCCGACCGACCGTAACTCAAGCAGATGTGGGAAAGCAGCGGGACAGCAGGGTCTCACCCCCGGTGCAGAACTCGACCGTCTCGCTCCAGCCGGACACCAGGTACTCCCCGTCACTCTGCTTCACGGCGGTCTGCACGGCCACGCTGTACTCTGTGCGGGGGCTCAGGAACCAGTGGCCTCTCACTGTCATGGGCAGTGGCACGGCCTTGGCCACAAGCTTGGTAGGGACATCCTGAGAAACGGGATGCAGAGAGCCAAGAGTCAAACTGGGGGGTCGCGCCCAACCTTGGCATTCCACCAGGCCACACACTCCCCAGATGGCCCCTATGCCGCCTGAGGAGGGCCAAGATCTCCAAGATTCAATGGCTCAGTGCCCTGGCCACCATTTTCCTGTGGAAGCAAGCAGTGGCCATTGGGAAGGCCGCTCGGATGCCCCCCAGCCTCCACCCCTCCGTAACGCCCCCTGATGCCCGTTCTCTTGGGA
This sequence comes from Canis aureus, assembly GCF_053574225.1. NCBI lineage: Eukaryota > Metazoa > Chordata > Mammalia > Carnivora > Canidae > Canis > Canis aureus. The sequence continues at coordinate 36,089,730 of NC_135634.1, read as the reverse complement.
ACTAAGGAGAAAGGCCACGGGGGCGGAGGCCGAAAAGTTGAGGGCGGCGAGACCTCCGTTTTTCGAGGGAGACTTCGAGAGCTCTGCACACTGCAGTGCCGTCTCCACGGCAACGGCAAATGCTGAGAGCCAGGGAGGAAGGGAAAATATGCCTTATTCTTGGGGGGGGAGGGTTAAGGGGGTGGTGTTGAACATTCACGTCACCGTGGCAACTGGCCTGCCAAAAGACACCCAGATCGGGAGAGCCAGTTCCAAAGAGAGAGGGTGAGTAACCCACATGATGCAGTCGTCGTGGGAACCAGCTCCTTCCCACCTCACTCTTCCCCCTTCCTCTCTGCCAGCTTGAGAAGATGGGAGCCTTCTTCCCACCCACCCCCACACCGGCTTTAACCCAGGGAAAGGACACCCCAGCCAGCAGAGGACTCTCCCATGTCGCTCTCGTCAACCTAGCCACCAAGAGGCCAGAGGGCCAGGGGCAGAAAGGATTACAGGGGCCCAACAGGGGTCACTCAGGACGGAGCAAAGGGTCCCAGCCCTGCCCAGAGCCCGTGTTGCCCACATGGTCAACAACAAAGCGGCTTCCTGAGTTGGGGGCTTTGTCGTAGCCTTTTTCACGCCAGCCCCAGGTGTGATGTCTGTGGCCCCCCTCGGGTTTTCCCGCTCGGTCTAAAGCCCCAGTCATGCTGCCGATAATGGTGTTCACGGTGACTGGGCCCCAAGCCAGACACTACGCAAACATTACCTCACTGAAGCCTCTCACAAGCTGCGGGGGCTGGCATTATTCTTCCCTTTTTATCAGTGAAGGGACTTGGGCTCAGAGAGCCTCAGTAACCTTCCTAAGATTACACAGTGAGGACCGCCTGGGTTTGGACCAGACCTGTCTGACTCCTGACTATCGCCCATAAGCATTCCATTACCCTGCTTCCTTCAAGGAGGTGATGAGCCAGATGCCCCCTGCACCCCCTCCACTCACCCGGTGCTTGAACTTGTTGGAGTTCTTGTTCTCCTTCTTGTTCAGGTCAATGAAGTAATGGGTGACCCTCTCCAGGTCACTGTTCTCCATGGACCAGGAGATGCGGAAGGAGTCACAGGTGATGTTGTTGACCTCGATGCTGTGGGGTGTGGACAGCAGCTCCATGCTCCCCTCTGGCTTGGCTCCTGTGGGGACTGAGGGGAGAGGAAGCATTAGCCCCTTCCTCCCCACCAGAGTTTTCTGGAATGTCTTGCTCCCAACATCCCTTGCAAACTGGAACCTTGGGAAGCCACTGATTGCACCTGCCTCATGCCATCTGACGGGGAGATTGCACGCAAAGATGGAGAGAGGTAGGATGGAAGGTGGGATGGGGTGTCCCCCACCCCTGGGGCAGGGCTCTTGGCCCTCCTCAGAGGGGTCTGCCGAGCAGACGGCACCTGACAGGTGGTTGAGGCAGTGGGAATGCTGCAAACGCCGGGCAGGACAGATTCGCAGCAGATGGAGCCGAGGAGGGGGGCCCTCAGCCAGCAGGCGTGAAAAGAGAAAGGGGTGGGGGTGGAGAGAACCGTATGAGGCGGTGTAAGAGAGGCAGGAAGCACCCACTGAGGAGACCTGTGTGAGGGTTGAGGTGGGCAGAGGGCCCTGGCCACCAAGAGGCCAAGGGTGCCAGGTTGTTCAGGTTCAGGCTTCCCTCCTAGCCTAGGGGTGGCTAGGGGAGGGTCACCAAGCCTCAGGGCTGGGAGTCCAAAGCACCACAGAGATGCAGGTGGATACACCAGTGGTGGGTGGGGGCAATGTGGGCCAGAGCTCTTCTTCCACCTGTGACTTTTCAACTATCACTCTTTCCTTTCAGCTGATCCTCTGTTGCTTGACACGTTTGCATAATTCCTTTTACCTTTGGCATCTAGGACAGGCCAATATGTGGTGATGATTGCCTGAGCATCATCTCCTGCAACCCTCACAATAGGTAGGGACTAATATTATCCCCATTTTACAGATGAGGTCACTGAGGTTGGGGGGGTACTAAGATGCCAGAGGTCATGCAGCTAGACAGTGATTTGAACTCATATCTGACTCCAGAGCCCAAGCTCTTTATCATTAAGCAAAGGTTGTATCCCCTCATGTGAGTGTGTAAGTGTGTGTGTGTGTGTATGCATGTTGTGTGGGTGAAATGTGTGGCATCTGTATATGTGTAGGTGTATATGGTCTTATTGCCATTTATTTTTCTTTTTTCTTTTTTTAATTTTTCTTCCTTCTATCCTTCCCTTTCAAGTAACCACATTTTCTCTCACCTTCCTCTTCTCTTACCCCGTGGCTTCTACTCGAGGCTGTTCTTCCAGGTATGAAAGGACCACACCGCTGGCACTCACCTGTGCTTCAGCGAGGAAGAACAGATTCTGCCCTTGACTGTGGCCTGGATCACGAGCTCTGGGGAACAGGGTGGGGGAGGGACCAGGAGGGGCGGGGCTGTGTCTGGGACAAGAACATGAACGTGGGTTGGACTTGCTCCCGGGCATTTGCTTAATGCCCCGTGGAGCTCATGCTTTCCTAGTTCTTTCTCAAGCCCCGTCCCAGCACACCTCAGCTTTCTGGAATGTTGTTTCCTTTCCTCCTGCTTCAGCTTCTTCTCCTCTCTTTGCCCAGGCGATAAGGGTGAGGGTACCTTGTGCCTTCGAAAGCAGGTACTTCTATTTATAGCTTCCAGAAGATCCAACCCACACTTGCCTGTCAGTTAAGCCTGTTGTGAGCCTGGTACCTCTAAATTCATCCGTGGGCTGCCTGAGTGACAGGCACAGGGGGAAGGATATGGGTGACAGCCTTTACCTGTTCTGGGGTGTCCCCTGAGCCCTTGCTTCACCTTGGCTTCCTATCCTAAAGCATGAGCCTGCCTGTTGTGAAGTTCAGCCAAATGTCAGTGGCTTGTGCACAGAGAATCCTACAGTAAACAAGCATGGGGGTACTATCTGGTCCACCCCAAAATAAAGCAGAATAGGATGGGGAAACAACTGTATGATAATAAACCAGTTTACAATTCACGGGGACAGATGTGGAGACTTTGGGAGTTGCCATCCTCTGGGCTCCCAGTGAGGAGCTCCCCAGGGAGACACACGCATGCACCCACATGCACATACACACATGCACCGACATGACACACCAACATAGACACACTCCCACCCTAGAGAGAGCCTGAGTGATCACCTCCCACCCACACGGGATTCAGTCGATGCCTACCCCACAGCGGGGTAACTATTCCTGCCTCAGTATTCCTCTCCTTAGAGTCTCCCCCAGAGACAGGGGTAGCCATGTTTGGGGGGGGTCCAGGACCTGGTTCATCCTTTCCTTTCTACAGTTCTAGAAGAGCTGAGGTTACTCCCCGGTGCTCGCTTGGGAGAGTGGTCTTGAGTGACACTTTGGAGAACAGCAAAGCCAGAGTGGGCTGAGGGTGGGTGTGAGCCCCAGTTCTCTAAGGCCAGGTGAGTGGGGAAGGTGAGGGTGTGAGGGACAGGTTGAGACAGCACCTGAGAAACACCCACACTGCCAAGACAAGCATTTACACACCCACACTCAGGCAGGCACATGAGTGCACACGCATACACACATGCACCGAATGTGCCCACCCGCACCTGCCACGCAGGGCTGCACATACCTTCTCAGACATTCTCGGTCCCATGCACTCACCTACGCATTCTGGTACCTCTACCACCTTCCACGTTTTAAGAATGTCCCCCAGTTTTCCTTCTACAAGCTGTCACCTCCACATAGACCCACACATGTTAAAGTCCACAGGCTCACACACACATACACACACACACCTTCTCGCAAGCCATATTTGGGGAAAAAAGAAAGCCACAGGCACCAAGATGCACGTGTGCTATCTCCACAGATGGCGTACAACCCATACATCAGCTTGCACACACATGTACATTCACACACATGTCAACCTCTGCCCATATTCTGATATCCTCTCTCAGATCTTCTTCAAGATCAAAGACCCAGACTTTGAAAATGTGGTTTGTCCCTAGCCACACTCTGCCAGCCCTGATCCCTCACATGCCAACAGGTTTGCACACCTACATGGGTCTGCCCACACTTTCCACCTACCTCTCCATTTCTGCTCTGCAGTTGGCCCTCCCCACGTAGAAACCTTTGGTTACATGCACTCCCTCCCTCAACATGTACTCCCACACACATGACAAGTGATGTGTCCACCCCAGAAATATACTGCCTCGCACTGCCCCCACCCACATAAGCCAGAGGCTACTCAGATAAGTGATCCCCCCACACATGCACCTCACGTGTACAGGAAACATATGTCCCTAAACATGCCACACGGCAGTGGAAACCCACACAAGAGCATAAGTGCGTGCATACAGAACTATCTACGCAAGCAAACCTCCAGTCTCCTCGCAAGCGTGCATCCATGCCGTACACGCCGACACCCTTCGCCCACCCAGAAAAGCCACCCAAAAAAAGCCACCCGCGAGCCACGGGGAAATCTTCCCCCACCCCGCTGTCCCTGTGGGCATCACTGACTGCAGCAGAATGGTCACGGGGTGACTAACTGTGGTGCCCCAGGGACTGGATCCAGCTGTTAATCCCTCTGCCAAGGCCCTGGGGGGGGACAGGGGACAGGGAACAAGGTCGTTGGCCCTGGCAGTCCAGGTGGGCACCGCGGGCAGTGGCAGGCCCCTGGTGCCCCCAGCTCCTAGCCCCTTGCCACCTGAGTCCCTCTCAGTATTGACAGCAGGATGCTCTGGGGAGGAAGGGCACTCACCTGGCTCCACTGGGCTCTGCAGAGGACGACCTGGAAGGGAGGAAAGGGAGAGACCTCTGGGTGGATGTGCTCCCCCGGGGAGAGGGGCAGCGGCGACGCCTGGGTCACAGGCAGCGGCGCGCGCTCGCTCCTCTCGCTCCTGTCGAGGCCGCCAGAGAGGCTTCTTCCATGCCCCGCAGGCAGCTCCTGCCCGGCTCCGCAGCGCACCGCTGCTGCCCCCCTGCCCCCGGAGAGGCGATGTTCCCGGCCGTGCGCAAGGAGAGGCAAGAGCGAAATCAAAGCAGCGTGGAGGAGAGAGAGAGAGAGAGAGAGAGAGAGAGAGAGAGAGAGAGAGGCAGAGAAGACGAGGAAGAACGAGAGAGCCAGACCGAATCTGGCTCCACCAATGGGATCAGTGGCTGCCCAGCGTCAGGTGACAATAAGCAAGCTTGGTCCCTGCTCGCCCTGGCTGGTGGGAGGGGAAAGGGCAGAGGGTCTCCCAGGAAGCTCCGCTGATGTCCTCAGAGTCAGGGACGGTGGCTGCCACTTTTCCCCTGTTCTTCCAGGACAAGCTGCCCTCCAAAGAAGTCCCTCCAACACACCTCTATTTGGAAATCTCTCACTTGAATGCAGCCCCTAAACTTCAGGATGCTGGGAAAGGGGTGGGGCGGAGCCCAGAGGCTTGGGAGCCCCAAAACAAGGATCCTAATTGGGGGAAGGGAAAGGGTGCTGCAACAGGAAAAGGTCCAGTTGGGGGCATGAGGGGGTTCCATCTTCAGTCTGGATTCTCTCCTCGGGGACTTTGGCTGACCCATGACTCCATTTTCTTATCAACTCTATCAACTGATATTAGACCTGCAGCCCCAGGGATCCCCAATCATCTAGGGAGAGTCCTCTGGCTGCGCAGGTGTCCCCAGGAAAAGAGACGGGGGAGAGAGAGAGGTTGTAGGGCAGAGAAGGGTGTGTAGAGGCAAGAAAGTGGGGGTGGGAAAAACACACAGAGAGCTTGGAGTGTTCTCATCCCAACCAACCATCTGGGCTAGAGAGAGTACTATCTGCTCTTATTGACAAGTGGCTTTTCTACCACCAAATGAAAACGCCAGGGATGCCACTGTGAAGAGCACTCAAGGAAATTTGAATCAAACAACAGCAGTGACAAGGAGTGTGCACAGTGTGGGAAAAGCATGGGCTTTACAGCCAGGCAGATATGGTTAAAATTCTTGTTCTATCACTTTCTAGCTGAGTGATCTTGGACAAGTTACTCGACCTCTCAGAGCTTCGATTTCTTCATCTGCCAAATGAGATAAATACTGGATGAGAAATTATGTAAATCACTAAGGCTATGGGCTTGGTACACAAGAAGGACCCAGACACCCATCAGAACTGTTGTCATTGCCGTCATTATTGATAGAGTCTGCCTGCAAGGATTCCACAGTTTTTTGGTTTTTTTAGGGGAGAGGAAGGTGCATGTAGAGAACAAGAAATAATTAAATGGCAGGGTGCCCATAAAGATTTGGAGAAGGAAGTGTCAGAACTAGCTTGAATATAGACAGAGCACAGCCAAGAGGGGACCGTGGAAGGAGCCCGGTGTGGGGTGGGGTGGGGAGGACTTGGTGCAGGGGCAGCGGACAGATCACACAGGTCCTGGCTGATGGCCTCAGAGTACCATAGAAGGCATGAGCTGAGTGCAAGGGACACTCACCAAGAGGACTCGGGGGCTGCAGACATCAGCAGGTGGCAAAAGGTAGAGGAGGTGACAGTGGACAGAACGTAAATATTTTACAGAAAGCAAGGACAAGCAGAAGCCAATCCTTCCCAAATGGGTGTGGAGAACCTGAGCAAGTTGGGTCAGATCCTGAACCATGGAATGCAGTGTGGTGCGTTACACTGAGACAGGATTAAGCACTCCCTGGGCCAAACATAAGCAGATCCCGCCTCTCGCACACCTACACTAAAATGTTGCAATTCTGAAAGGATGCAAAACGTAATCTCACGGTTATGGCCAGCACCAGCCATCTGGACCCAAACCTGACCCTACAACTAACCCAAGGGGTGGTGAGAAAAAGTCAGGTTCTCTGCAACTCGGTTTCCCTCTTAAAAGGAAGACGTGTTCTAGCACACCTCTGCCTCCCACCTTCCCAGGATGGCATGCGGAGTCCACATGAGATCATGTGTCCCAAGGGTGAACAGCAGCTATCTGAATGTGCTTTTGTGGAGATGTGTGATAGCCTCAGGTAAAGGCACAGACTGCGGCCGGGCTTCTGCTGCTTCCTGCCTCTGAGGACTTCTCTTCAGATCACATGAGAAAACACATGGTAAGACGAAAGCTTAACAAGCCAAATAGAACTAACTCTGTATGAAACCAGACAACCGCCAAGATGCCCTTCTGCTGCATTTTTATTTTTAATAGCTTTTTGTTATACAAGGAATACATGATCACTATAAAAGAATGAGAAAATTTAACTCTAACACTGAAGAGAGAATTAAAATCATTCATTTCCCCCACCATTCAGAAATAGGCACATGATATATATATATATATATATTTTTTTTTTTTTTATTAACAAAAATAGAAAGTGTAGGCAGCCCGGGTGGCTTAGCGGTTTAGTGCCGCCTTCAGCCCAGGGCGTGATCCTGGAGACCCGGGATCGAGTTCCGCGTCGGGCTCCCTGCATGGAGCCTGCTTCTTCCTCTGCCTGTGTCTCTGCCTCTCTCTCTGTGTCTCTCATGAATAAATAAATAAATATCTTTAAAAAAAAAACTAAAGTGTAAATATGGTCATATAACCTGTTATTTTTTTTCACTTACCAATACCTTTTCTGTTCATTACATAGTCTCTCTGCAGTATTGTTTTAAATTGCTGTGTATGTTCTATTGTCAGGTAACATACCAATCCCCTACTCTACTATGGTTATTTTACTTTTTCTCCATTCTAAATAACACTAAAATGGACATTCTTACAGCAAAACTTTTCCCACATCTTAATTATATATCTCCAATAAAATATTCAAGGGTATGGACCTTATTTGGATACTGACTTAAACTGTTAAAAAAAAAAAAACTAAAAAAAAAAAAAAAACTATGTGACAGTTGGGCAATTTGAATACTAAGGGGGTATTTGATAATATTTAGGGATGATACTCTGATAATTATATTTTATAATTATTTCTTAAAAGAATATCCTTCAGAGATACATACTATGATATTTATGGATGAATGACATGATAGCTGTGACCTATTTAAAAATAATCTGGGGGCAGCCTGGGTGGCTCAGCGGTTTAGCCCTGCCTTCAGCCCAGGGTGTGATCCTGGAGACCCGGGATCGAGTCCCATGTTGGGCTCCCTGCATGGAGCCTGCTTCTCCCTCTGCCTGTGTCTCTGCCTCTCTCTCTCCCTCTCTCCCTTCCTCTCTCTTTCTCTCTCTCTAATGAATAAATAAATAAAATCTTTTTTAAAAACCCCCCAAAAAAATAATCTGAGGCAGAATGGGATGGACAGGTGAAACAAGATTGGCTTGGGTAGATAATTGTTGAAGCTGGGTACCTGGAGGTCCAATAAGCTATTCTCTCCACTTTTGTATATGCTTGGAAGTTTCCATATTTGATATTATATCTAGTGTATGATTGCAAGAATACCGAAAGCTATTTTATTACTTATTCACTTATTACTAAGCACCACTCTAGATGTGAGATTCTTGCCATAATCTTTTTTTTTTAATATTTTGTTTATTTATTCATGAGAAAGGCAGAGACATAGGCAAAGGAAGAAGCAAGCTCCTTACAGAGTGCCTGATGTGGGACTCGATCCCAGGACCCCGGGATCATGCCCTGAGCTGAAGGTAGATGCTCAACCACTGAGCTACCCAGGTATTCCTCTCACCACAATACTGAGAGGTGGATCCATCAACCTCATCTTAAAAGGGCTGCTGGTGAGGGATCCCTGGGTGGCTCAGCGGTTTAGTGCTTGCCTTTGGCCCAGGGCGTGATCCTGGAGACCCGGGATCGAGTCCCTCGTCAGGCTCCCTGCATGGAGCCTGCTTCTCCCTCTGCCTGTGTCTCTGCGCCCCCTCCCCTCTGTGTTTCTCATGAATAAATAAATAAAATCTTAAAAACAAAAAAAAAAAAGGGCTACTGGTGGGAAATGAGACTCAGTCTATAAAAAGTAAAACTAGATTCAAATTCAGGTCTGAGTGCAAGGGCTGGGTTCTTCATGGTAGAAGGACACAGAATGGATATAGAATGAGGCAATAGAGGTTGTAAGTGAAAAAGATCTACAGTCTTAATATTGTTTGTGAATTTTGTAGACTCAAAATGTTTACATATATTTCTTCATGGTGGAGCTAAGTGTGGGGATCTCAAGGGCTAACGAATACAGACACATCCAGAAAGCTCATAAAAACCACTTTATTTGTTTACATGTGTTAGCAATGACAGGAGTGGCTAGTGACTGTGTATAAGAACTGTATGGATTTCTCAGCATTTATTTACTTTATTGTTTGGAAATTACTTTTGGACCTCTTAAAAACCCTCACCACTTTGAACTTTTCGAGGTTTTTTTAGCTGTTTTTTACTTAACTATTTAACAATTTTAAGACTGGCAAAATGCTGAATTATACTTAAGCACACTGAAAAGCAAGAGAAGAGACACTAATGAAATGTTGAAGGAGCAAAAAGAAACTTCATGGGGCAAAGACCAAGAACAATGAAGAAAGAATCACCAGTTCAATGAGAGGTAGAAGGACTAATAGGATGAGTCCATGGTACTGAGTAGTCACCGAGCTATACCAAAAGGGGAAAAGTATAATATAGAAGCTATGGAATACCACTGGGCACTTCCTGGCAAGATGTCGAGGACAAGACTTAGACTTACACTGACTGCTGCCGTGCTGCAAAGCCTTCCCTCCAGTCACTCAGTATTTGTTCAGTTACTCCTTTAAGTAACTTGGATATAGAGAACCTATAGAGAAGACATATGGATGTGCAATGCTAGGATGGCTTTTACATCAGTGGTGCTAAAGTTAAATCACTGGCACAATCCACCTAGAAACAATCCATCCTTTTATTTCTCTAGTGCATATCCGGATTTGCTACTTGGTCTCGACACAAACTGGAATTCATTCGTTCATTCAACAAAAATTTATTGGGTGCTGACTCTGTCAGGCACTATTTCAGGCAGTGAGAATATGGTAGTGGAGGAGGAAGAAAATAAGTCCCTGCTCTTATGGTGCTTACTTTCTGGTGGGGAGGAAGACAGAGAGACAAACCAACTTTATAGTCTATTAAGTGATAGTGCTGTGGAGAAAATTAAGTCGGTAAATAGGGATGGGGAATGTCATGAGGAGGTTACAATTTTTAATGATGCCATCAGAGAAAGCCTCCTTGAAAAAGTGACTTGGGGAGAGGGCACCTGAGTGGCTCAGTGATTGAGCATCTGCCTTTGGCTCAGGTCATGATCCCGGGGTCCTGGGATCAAGTCCTGCATCAGGCTCCCTGCAGGGAGCCTGCTTCCCCCTCTGCCTATGTCTCTGCCTCTCTCTCTAAAAAAAGTGACTTTGGGATAGAAAACAACCTGACTGAAGAGAGGAGAGGAGTCATGCAGAATAACATGGGGGAAGGACATTCCAGGCAATAGATGTAGAGGCCCTGACAAGGGAGCATGCCGCATTGTTCTAGATACAGCAAGGAGAGCAGTGCAGCTAGAGCTGAGTGAGTGAGGGGTGTGTGGTAGGAGTTAAGGACAGAGAGATAGTAGGTGGAGGGACAGATTATGTAGGGCTGTGTAGACCAGCCTAAATTTTTTGGGTTTTACTCTTAAATGGGAAGCCTCTGGGAAGGTGAGAGCAGATACGTGACCTGATGTGAAATATGTTAATTATGCTATGTTGCAAACAAACTGACAGGACCCACGTGGAAGCAGGGAGACCAGTCAGGAGGTTATTAAAATAATCACAGCAAAAAAAAAAAAAAAAAATGATGGTGGTCAGGTTCAGGGTGGCATGTCAGTGAATGTAGTGAGAAGTGGTAAGATTCTGGATATACCTGGAAAAGCTGATGTACTGGATGAAAAATATGACAGAAAGGGAGACTGGGTGGCTTAAGAGGTTGAGCATCTGCCTTTGGCTAAGGTCGTGATCCTGGAATCCTGGGATGGAGTCCCACATAGGGCTCCCTGTAGGGGGCCTGTTTCCCCCTCTGCCTGTCTCTGCCTTTCTCTGTGTGTCTCTCATGAATAAATAAATAAAATCTTTAAAAAAAAAAAAGAAAAGAAAAATGACAGGAGAGAAAGACAGGAGGAAAGAATAACTGCAAAATTTTGAGTTGAATGGCTAGAGGGATGGGGTTGCCACATCCTGAGATGGGGAACATTTCAAAGTAGGTTGAAGAGCGAGATCATAAGTTTGGATGTGGACATAGGTTTGAGATGCCTTGTGGATATCCAAGTGGAAGTGTGGGATAGGCAGAGATATACATCTGGCATTCAGAGAGGTCCATATTGAGATAAGCACGGAGGAGTCATCAGCATTCAGCACAGGGTTTGAAACTGAGAAACTGAACCATTGCCAAAGAAGTAAGTATAGAGAAAAAGGGAAGAGTTCTGGCGACTGAATCCTAGGGCTCTCCAATGTTTAGAGGTCAAGGAGATGAGGAGGAACCAGCAAATAATGATCTGCAAAATGATGCAAACAAAAAGGAGAAATTGCTCATAGAGAACATGTAATGGCTGGACCTTGGATAGCATTATCATACCACACATTCCTTTTATTCTACTGATGCATATTCAAAACAGTTCCTTATTCATTTGGTATTCCCAATGCCCAACAAGAGTTCACAGAAACAGTCTTTTGACAGAATCTGTTTACACCTTCCAAATTCTGCATTTAAACCAAAAAAACTATATTTGCTCTTATGAGTTTGACGAATAATTTCATGAAGTCATCAGACAACAATGAGATTATCACCTTTATCATGAAATGCGTAGAAATAAAATGTTATTACTAACAATTAAGATCTGTTAGAATAACAGATGCAATGATATGGGGTTCAGCTGGTAAGGATTTACTAGTTTCTTTTGAGGCTAGATAAAAGAATGTACACCCTTCAGAAGAAAACAGAGAGGGAAGTGTTAGAGCAAAGAAAGAAAGAAAGAAAATGGCATGGAGGGTATCTGGGTGGTTCAGTTGGTTAAGCCTCCAACTCTTGATTTTGGCTCAGGTCATGATCTCAAGGTCATGAGATCAAGCCCTGTGCCAAGCCTGCAGCTCTTCCCTTAGCAGAGAGTCTGCTGGAGATTCTCTCTCTCTATCCCCCACCTCCCATCCCCGCCACCTCCCTGCAGGTGTGCACTCTCTCTCTCAAAAAAAAAAAAAAAAAGAAGGGAAAATAAAGGAGAATGGTGCCAAAAGCATATTAGCCTAATTAGAGGGAACATGGAGAATATTCTTAATGGGAAATTATAGTAATTGTGGTTAGGAAGCAAGCCCCAAAATATTAAAGATAGAAGTCTTGATTTAAGTCTGCTCTCTTCTTGTTCTGTTGGGGTGAAAAATTTTGCAGAAATCCATTCAGCATTGCAGGAAGGAAACTGGGTTCCTGGTTAACGGGAAACTGGTTAAAGAAATTATGGTGCAAGACAACAATGTGGAGTACTATTTAGCCACTAAAAACTAATTTAGAAGAATATTCGATAACTCAAAAAATGTTTATAGTATATTGTTAAGAGAAAAAAGCAGATCATAGAGCCATATGTAAAACACCTCAGTTTTTTAAAAGGCACATGCATAGAAAAACAACTTCAAGTGTGAAATGGATGACTTTCATTTTCTTCTGGGTGCTTGTTAAAATTTTCCAAATTTTCTACAATGAATAAGCATCTTTGTCAAAAAAAAAAAAAAAAAAAAAAAACAGGGACGCCTGGGTGGTTCAGTGGTTGAGTGTCTTCCTTTGGCTCAGGGTATAATCCCGGGGTCCTGGGATCGGGTCCCGCATCAGGATCCCCATAGGGAGTCTGCTCCTCTCTCTGCCTGTGTCTCTGCCTCTCTCTGTGTGTCTCTCATGAATAAATGGATAAAATCTTCAAAACAAAACAAAACAAAACAAAAACCTAGGAGATACTTAAAAGGTCTGTGACCTCAAAGCCCAGAGAAATCAAAGCAATTTCATCTAGTGCTCCAGTCAGAAGGTCAGTTCCGTAGGGGACAGGAAGAATTTTCCTTTGGTTAGGTTTGGTTACCATAAAACCAATACAGAGGAAAGAAATTGGAAAAAGTCTGGTTATAAACCAATACAAAAAAATATTAACTTAATACGTATGTATTATGAAATTGGCAAAAATGTTCAAAAATTTAAAAGCCCATACTCAAAAGGATGTGGCAAAATTTTACATATTTTATATACTATATATATTCCTAGTGGTGATACACACTAGCATGGCTCTTTTCAAAAGCAATTTAGCAATACAGATGAAGAACTACAAAATGTACATGTTCAAAATGGTATAGCCATTGTGGACATAGTTTGGCAGAGGTTTTTTTTTTTTTTTTTAAGATTTTATTTATTCATGAGCGACTCAGAGAGAGAGGCAGAGAGAAAAGCGGGCTCTCTGGGGGAAGCCTGATGCAAGACTGGATCCCAGGACCCCAGGATCATGACCTGAGTCAAACGCAGGCGCTCAACCTCTGAACTACCCAAGTGCCCCAGGCAGTTTCTTATAAAACTAAGCATATAGCTACCATTCAACCCAACAGTTGCATTCATGGGCATTTATCTCAGAGAAATGAAAACAACATTTGTACAAAAACCGGTACACATGTGTTCATAGGGGCTTTATTCATAATAGCCAAAAACTGGAAACAACCCAGATGTCCTTCAAAGAGCAAATGGTTAAACAAACCATGGATACTTGGTAATAAAAAATGGAACTAGTGATACATGCAACAATTTGAATAATCTTCAAGGAATTATGTTGAGTTAAAAAAAAAAAACAACTATCCCAAGAGGTCACATACTGAACAATTCCATTTTTGAGTGAGTTCCCCTTTTGAAATAACAAAAGTATGAAAGTGAAGAACAGATTAGTGGTTACCAGGGGTGGATGAAAGGGAGGGAGGTGTGGCTATTAAAAGGCAACTAAAAAGGGGATCCCTGGGTGGCGCAGTGGTTTGGCGCCTGCCTTTGGCCCAGGGCGCGATCCTGGAGACCCGGGATCGAATCCCACGTCAGGCTCCCGGTGCATGGAGCCTGCTTCTCCCTCTGCCTGTGTCTCTGCCTCTCTCTCTCTCTCTGTGACTATCATAAATAAATAAAAATTTAAGAAAAATAAAAATAATAAAAGGCAACTAAAAGAGATCTTTGCATTGATGGAAATGTTTTCTATTTCTACTGTATCAATGTCAATACCCTGGTTGTGATATTGTACTATAGTTTTAGGATATGTTTCTATTGGAGAAAACTTGAGATCTCTGTATTATTTCTTAAAACTGCATGTGTATCTGGGGCACCTGGGTGGCTCAGTTTGTTAAGCATCTAACTCTTGATTTCTGCTCAGGTCATGATCTCAGAGTCATGAGATCAAGCTCTGGGTAGGGTCAATGCTCAGTGCAGAGTCTGCTTGGGATTCTCTTTGTCTTGCTCTAAACATCAATCAATCAAAACAAAAAACAAAAACAAAAGCAAAAAAAAAACTCTGCATGTGTATCTACTACCTCAAAAACTTTACTTCAAAAAGAAAGTACAACTTCTTTTGGCCAGTTATCACGAGTCTGAAAAGTTGTCCTAGGGATAGATTCCAAAAGAAGAAAAAAAGGTTAAATGCACCAGATGTTCACTGTAGCGTTATTTACAACAGCGGGGGTGGGGGTGGGGGTGGGGGTGGGGGTGGTGAATCTAAGTGTCCAAACAGGAAAATAGGCAAATCATGACACAGCCACCAAGAATTATTACTCATTTGATGCGGCAACAAAGAAATGTTATTTCAAAAGGGCTTCAAAATTGTGGTACAATAGGACAGCTCTACAAGGGGATTGCAATATATTACAAAAGTTTCAATGGTAGTATTCTACGTGGAATTGTAGCAGAATTGTTTTTCCTTCCCTCAAACTCTCTGCAATGTTACGTGGGATTAATTAATTAATTAATTAATTAATTAATTTTGCATGGTTTGGGGGTGGAGAGAACAGTAAAGGCTTTTTTTTTTTTTTTTAATGTTAATGTCGGAGTCACCATAAAAGTTCTTTAAATTCGTCCCTCCCAGTCGGAGCAAACTTCATTTTTCAATTCGGGGCTTGGAACGAGAGTGCACACAAGGGTCGGCAGTCCAGAGCCGGGTGCGTGCTGCAGTTAGCACGCTGGGTGCACTTAGGCACCCAGGTAGCCCGCGCAGCTGCCCTGGCGCAGCGCCCGCAGCCCCACCTCGGGACCCTACCTGGAGTCCGGGCAAAGGACCCCCGAGCGAGGGCGAGGCCGCAGCCCAGAGGACAGTGACCACTCCAAGGTCACCATCGAGCCCACAGCCGCGGCTCGGCCGGGCCCGGGGCGCCCCAGCCCCGCGCCCGGGTCTCGCGCCCGGGTCTCGCTCCCGGCCCCGCGCCCCGCGCCCCGTCCCGAGCCGCGACCCCACTGCTCCCAGAAGCTCCGCCACGGCGAATCCCCAGGTTGGGTCGTGGCGGCCGCCGAGGCCCCCCCCGGGCTCCGAGCTGAGCGCCGCTGCCCCCTCCGCCCGGGCCAAGCCCCCAAAGCGCGGCACCACAGCGTAACCCAGACCAGACCCCTCTTCCTTTTTCGCCCTCTCAACCCAGCTTTTCCCGACTCCGGGAAGAACCGGGAAGAGAAGGCGGAGGGGAGCGAGGCGCCGCCGGATAAATACTGTGGCCCGGCCCCGCCCCCTGACCTCACTTCCGGCCCGCGGCAAGATGGCGGCGCCCGGGCCCTGCCACGCAGACTTCCGCCCGGCGCAGAGACCCGGGGCGGTGTGCGGGCCGCGTCGGAGGTGAAGTCGGGACGCGCGTGGTGCGGAGCCGCCGCCCGGGTACGCTGGGGTGCGCCTCTGCCTCGTGCCTGGCCGGGAGCCTGGGCGGAGGGCGAGCCAGGCGCTCCACCTGGGTGGTCCGGGGAGCCTTGCCACGTGGAGAGGGAGGGACGCCGGGACTAGGGGAGGCCACGTGGGTGGGGTTCCGCCCCGGGTCCGTGTGTCCGCCCCCTCGAGTGACTCTGTTTTGCCCCTTTCCTCCTTTTCTCCCAGGCAAAATGTCGCAAGGAAACGCTGCGGGCGAGCCGAGCGCCCCGGGAGGCCCCCGCCCCCTCCTCTCTGGGGGCCGGGGGCTTGTTGGGCGGCGGCCGGCGCCTCCACTCACTCCGGGTCGCCTTCCCTCCATCCGCTCCAGGGACCTCACGCTCGGGGGAGTCAAGAAGGTACCCGACGGCGCCTTGCTGAAGAAACCCTGCTACCTCGAGTCCCAGGACCCTGGGGTTCACCTGACGCTCGCGTAGGGCCCGCCGCGTGCCAGGCTCTGTGTTGGGCCCAGGGAAACCCCGTCCCCAGACTTCTGCTGACAGATTCTAGGGAGTCTAGACACCGGGCGCAGGACCTTGACGTGGTTCTCAGAAACGGCTGAAGGGCAGAGAATCCTAATTACTTCCCAGGCAACTTGGGCAATGTTTATTTACTTTTTAAAAATGTGTTTGGGATACCTTTAAGAAACCCCTGAGAGCCAGCAGGCATAAAGTTTGCCCTCAATTTTAGAGAGTTCTGTATCCGCCATGGATTATGGTGGGCATGTGATCTAGAGTGTAATGAATTCTAGGCAGGGCCTTGGAGGCTCAGTGTTCTTTTCCGTCCTGTTTATCACTGTAGATGTTAAGATCGTCCCGAAATTGGGGAGGGGAGGCAGCTGGTGGTGGTGATGTAGCAGAAGCATAAAGCAGCCAGTTTTCAAAGACTTGTTTGCCTTGGGAAATGCTGGTGGCAGTCTAGCTGTGTCTGTTTGTGGGTGCAGGCGGACTTTGTACTTGAGGCTTGCTGCTAGAGCTCTTTCCTGTGATATTCAATGATTTGACAAGAAGTGAGATTAGATAAATAAATTGTAGAAGTGCTCAGGGTTCTCCTTTCAGAGGGCAGAAGCTGAGGCCACTAACTAAAATGGGGTTTTGGTGCCCTGTTCAGTGTGTAAGTCCACTGCTATCATGACAGGATCTTCATTCCTTTTAAGCACATGCCTATCTCTGTAAACCATTATAACAGTAGGGAATGTAGAATGGTGGTCTTGGTCCATACAAGATCCCTTTTGAGAGTTTTCATTTTTCTCTGTACTTTGGGAAACTTAACAAATCAGTGACTCATATTTTATTTTCAGAAAACCTTCACCCCAAATATCATCAGTCGGAAAATTAAGGAAGAGTAAGTAGCTCAGCCTTCTAAAAACTTTCCCCTTGGGGCACCTGGGTGGCTCAGTGGTTGAGCATCTGCCTTCAGCTCAGGGCGTGATCCTAGGATCCAGTCCTCAGGAGCCTGCTTCTCCCTCTGCCTATGTCTCTGTGTCTCTCATGAATAAATAAATAAAATCTTTTAAAATAATAAAACAGGGAAGCCCGGGTGGCTCAGCGGTTTAGCACCTGCCTTCCACCCAGGGCGTGATCCTGGAGACCCAGGATTGAGTCCCACATCGGGCTCCCTGCATGGAGTCTGCTTCTCCCTCTGCTTCTCTCTCTCTCTCTGTCTCTTATGAATAAATAAATAAAATCTTTTAAAAAAATAACACAAATTTCCCCTATTGCTCTGAATTTGGGTCTTTTGGGAAATAACTACGTATGGGGCTCAGAAATCTAAATTTGTGTATTTTTTTTTCACTAGTGATTTTTGACCTTGGCTTCCAGGTGATTGTAACGTGCAAGTTTTAAAAAAACATACTGATGCCTGGAAGTCCATCTCTGGAAATGGTGATTTAACTTTTTTGCGATGAAAGAGAGTGATTATCCTTTACGGCTGGAGTTGAGAGACACTAGTTTAGACAAAAATGTGTTCAGTTCTCACTTACATTCTTTTGTATCACAGTCTTCTTGCTTTTAAGCAATACTGAGAAGTCCACATTTAGGGGCAGTCTCTGTAATTCCACTTTTGAGTCGTAGTCCTGTTATATACTCTCAAGCAAGAAGATAAGTAAAGTGAACTGAAAGGAAACTGCCCCATCAAGGAAGTAGAAAAGGTGCTAGACTTAGGATTGGGTTCTGCTTCTTCAGATACAGTCACTGGCTCTTGAATCTCTGCTCGGGTAGAGTAGAGTGTGTGTCAGAGTAAGACCAGTTCTCTGAGGCAGAGTGAGTGAGCGGTTTCCCTACCTCCATTCTCTTTTCCAGGCCCAAGGAAGAAGTAGCCATCAAGAAAGAGAAGCGTGACAGGGATAGAGACCGGCAGCGAGACGGGCATGGACGGGGCCGAGGCCGCCCAGAAGTGATCCAGTCCCACTCCATCTTTGAGCAGGGCCCAGCTGAAATGATGAAGAAAAAGGGTACAAAGCTTCTGGGGTTCCGGGAAGAAGAAATCCATAGATTTCAGTCCAGACTGCCCAAGAGAAGGGCAAGGGCAGTAAAATTTCCCTGCTCCCTGTGTGCTTTTCCTTGCTGTTGGCCTCTTCCATGCCCCTGGTGAACTGAGTTATTTCCCACAGGGAACTGGGATAAGACAGTGGATGTATCAGACATGGGGCCCTCTCATATCATCAACATCAAAAAAGAGAAGAGGGAGACAGATGAAGAAACAAAACAGATCCTGCGCATGCTGGAGAAGGATGATGTAGGTACCGGTAGGCTGGGCAGAGTGGGCTTCTGGGGAGCCAGGCTTGGGGGAAGAAGAGCTCTCTGATGTCCTAGAAGCCTGTGAGCAGCAGGAATCTTCAGTTAGAAAAAGCTGAGGTGGGCTGCAGTCCAGGTATGTGTGCATGCTAGCCAGACCATGTGACCCCCTGACTCTTCCCTGGTAGTTCATCGATGACCCTGGGCTGAGGAATGACACTCGAAACATGCCTGTGCAGCTGCCGCTGGCTCACTCAGGGTGGCTCTTTAAGGAAGAGAATGAAGAGCCAGATGTTAAACCTTGGCTGGCTGGCCCCAAGGAAGAGGACATGGAGGTGGATGTACCTGTTGTGAAAGGTACTCTGTCCATTAACGTCTCCTCTCCTTCCCTGTGGCTGCCCCCCAGGAATCCTCTCTAGGAATGAATCTCCCAGACTCATAAGCGGGTCCTCCCCCATTCCAGTTGTGAAGTACATGACCTGAACAGGGACACTAAATTCTCATTCTCAGAAAGTTCATGCTGACATGGATCCGTGGGCCTAGCCTCAGATACTCCTTTTTGATAAGCCACACAACTCCTGGACCCTTCTTCATACCAGTGCTTCCCTCCTGCTTCATGGTTGAGTGACAATGAAGCAGATGGGAATGAAGGGATGGGTACTGCAAGATGGCTACTTCATAGCTCTTCCATTTATGTTTCCTTGGGCAGTGAAAGAGGAGCCCCGAGATGAGGAGGAGGAGGCCAAGATGAAGGCTCCTCCCAGAACAGCCAGAAAGACCCCGGGCCTCCCAAAGGACATATCTGTGGCAGAGTTGCTCAGGGAGCTGAGCCTGACCCAGGAGGAAGAGCTGCTATTCCTTCAACTGCCAGACACGCTCCCTGGCCAGCCACCTACTCAGGACATCAAGCCTATCAAGACAGAGGTGCAGACTGAGGATGGGCAGATGGTGGTCATAAAGCAGGAGAAAGACCGGGTATGTGCATGGATGAGTTCTGTGGAAGCACTGAGGGGGCCAGGAAAGGAAACAGCCATCTGTTGCGGAGCAAAGGGGTGCCACCCAAGCTGAAATGCCAGAATAATGCGCATTCATTCCACCCACAAGGTGCTTGAGGCTTTGTACTTCAACCCCTGTTACGTATTTTTACTTTTTACAATGAAATATTTAGTGTATACACAGATGGGAGAACATGAATTCTCATGTACCATCACTCAGCGTCAGCAGTAATCAATATTTTGTCTATTTGTCCATTTGTTTGCTTTGGGTTTTGTTGTTTGGCCAATGGCAGGCAACTGTGAAGAAAGGCCCTCTTAGGGAGCTCATTCTAATCTTTGCTGCTGACCTCTTCCTTTGGAAACGGTATCATTCATGCAGGCTGGAGGAAGAAGCTCCTTATCTTGTTTCCATCTTCTGATTCTCTTCGCAGGAAGCCAGGCTGGCAGAGAATGCTTGTACCCTGGCTGACTTGACAGAGGGTCAGGTTGGCAAGCTGCTCATCCGCAAGTCAGGAAAGGTGCAGCTCCTCCTGGGCAAGGTGACTCTAGATGTGACGATGGGAACCGCCTGCTCCTTCCTGCAGGTGAGAGCCTGTGGGGTCATGGTAGGGGCTCTTTAAGAGGTAAGGAGTGCTGAGGAGTCCATGCTAACTAAGGGAGAAGCATTCTTGGGATTCTCCTAAATCATAGGGCTGAGGAATGGGCTGTATGGTTTTGGTTCTCATTGCTGTTTCTGTTGATTGGCAGGAGCTGGTATCCGTGGGCCTTGGCGACAGTAGGACCGGTGAGATGACAGTCCTGGGACACATAAAGCACAAACTTGTATGTTCCCCTGATTTTGAGTCCCTCTTGGATCACAAACACCGGTAAAATGAGCAGATGGAGGATGATGGTGACTGTGCCCACGGCTGCCTGCTCCAGACGTTTTGTTCTCAAATCTGTGCGACCCAGAAGGGGCCTGTTTAGCCCACCCACTCCAGCCTTTGGCAGCCATTGTCCCAGTTTTCCCCACAGGGCCCACATGGCTTCCTCCCACGGCAGCTGTGAATGGCACCGTGGCCTTCCCACAGCATGGATCCTGCACATCCTTGCTGCTGGGGGACTTGTCCCTTCTATTTATTTTTATATTTATGTCTTATCTCTTCGAGTGACTGCACCCTCCCCAGGTAGAGAGGGGAGGGTCTATGGAAAAGTCCAAGCTCCTCCTGTCTTGCTGACTGTCTTGTTCTCAGGGTAGGAAGCGTAAGGACTGCTGCTGCTTTTACTCCCTCCTCTTTCCCAAGAAGCAGTGTTGGAGAGAGAGCAGGGAATTTTGAGTCTGGGACTCAGTGCTCAATCCCAGCTCCATCAGTTACTAGTTGTGTGACCTTGGACAAACTACCTAACCTTTCTCAGCCTCATTCCTCATGGGACAAAAATGAGGACAATACCTACCTCACAGGGTTGGTGTGAGGATTAAGTGGAATGTTGTAGGTGAAAACTCCTTGCACAAGGCCAGATAAACACAATGGGCACTCAATAAATGTTAGTTTCCCTTCCCTTTGCCTGAGTCTGTTTTCAAACAAAATAGAGATTCCAGGAATCTCTCGAAGACATGAATAGAGCTGCTTTGTCCTGACCTCCTGACTGCACTTACAATCCCCCTGGGCCTGAAGCTCTGAGGATACAGGTCCAGGCCCTTCCCTGCCCGTCTTCTCCTGAGCACTCTTAGCCAAGTACTGCCTATTTACTTGGTGAGGTGCTAGCTATAGTTCTACCAGAGGTGAAGTCAGAGACTGCCCCCCAGCACCGTACACCTGCCTTTGGTGAAACAAGGCCCCAGAACTCCTCCCCTGTCCCTTCCCCACAAGCCATGCAATGTCTAGCAGTACTCTTTTGGGTTCCATTTAAATAGTTCCCAAAAGAATCCTGTGAGTACTCAGAATTATGACCACACTCAAATACTGCTGAAAAAACAACCTTGGTAACATGGCAATTAAAGATTTATTGCATAACAACTTACTCGACACTTGAGAGATGACCTCCCATTTCAAAAGTTTTGAATTTGAGAGCCCCCCGCCCCCACTTCCTGTCCCGCCATCACCAGGTCTGCATCCCAATCCCAGCTGGCCACTGTGGCCTTTTAGTTCATGGGTCTATTACTTTGTTCCTTTTACCAAGTCATCACACTCTTGATCCTTTCAGTGTGTCGTTCCTGGAGGAGCAGCTGCTCTTCCCTTATCCCTTGCCTATGGGGCTGGGTTTTTTCCCTGGTTCCGTGGCAGGAGGCATCTTAGAGCTTAGGAAAGGCTGCCTACAGCAGTGTCTGTGGTTGTTCAACGCCAATGTCACAGCTCCCTTTTCTGTGAGCTTAGCCAACTGCCTCTGGAACAGCGATGGACCACACAGGCTCCATAAGAGTACCTCCTCCTGACTTTGAGGTGGCCCCAGAGGTTTGAATGAATATTCCTTTCTTTAGTCTCACTTTTCTGTCCTGTGAATCTGATTTGTTCATGACAGCTGGGGTATTCCTGTGCCCAGCCCCTCAAACTGCATACCTAGCCAGCAGCTATGAAGAAAGATTGAACATTGTCCCTTCTGTAGGTCAGAGCTCATGGGAGCTCTGTTGGTAGTGTTGTTCTGGTCTCCTATTGCAAGGGACAGAAGGCTTCTGTGGGAACATGTAGAAGTTCTGTTTGCTCGAAGGCTGAGCTCTGTTCTCTGGGCTCCCGTGCTGCTTTCCGAAGCTAAAGCACTGCCAGTACACCTCTATTGCAATCCTCAGTTTCTCTTCTGTTTCTTTGGTTCAAAAACACTCTTCTGCTTTTCTGGGTCAACTCAGAGTCCCTGCCTTGTTAGCTCTTTGGTCTTTTGCAGTCTTTAGCTTTTTGACTCCCCCGAGAAAGCTTGGGGAAGAACATGTACTACTTTCACATTCTCCATCTCAAGTATCTTGGGGATTAACTATTATGACCCTGCATCAGAGTCCCCGTGACCTGTCTGTGTATCCCTGATTCACAGATTGGATGTCATCAGTGAAAGTGTGGAAAAAAGATGAAACAAGTCTGCTTTCTTGACCAAGCCTCTGAAGCATACATTTCTACCAACAAATAAATGCAAATAATGGAAGTAAAAAGCGTAAAGTCAAAATTGCTATGTGTGAGTGCAAATGCATGCAAATTTATTACTACCTGCATCTGTGTGTAGGCATTTTTTTGCGATTCTAAAAGGGAGAACTATAGACTCGTTAATTTTTTAACTGTGAGTAAAGTGGCACAGTGTGGGATTTAGAGTCAGGGTTGGGTTTGAATCCAACCCCACTGGTAAACCTTGGGGAAAATTACTTACCCTCCCTAAGCTCAGTTTTATTTATTTTCTATAAAAATTATGTAATAGTGGCCTTTTAATAGAGTGGTTTTTAAGTTACAATGAAAATAAAGCATTTATTTGGTTCCAGACAGAAAAGTGCTTCTCGCAGAGTATGATCAGCATAAGTGTAACGGGAAGCTGGGCTGACAGTGGCATAAGCAATAAGGATGCTCAGTTATCGCCTGTAATGAGGAGTCTAGAGATAAATGGCTCCAGAGTTGGGTGGCGGCCAAAACATCATCAAGATTTTCTTAGATCTGTTTGTTCTGCTAGCCTCAGTGTTGCAGAGTGGCTGCTCCAGCTCAGCTTCATTTTTTCAAATGAGTGTCCAGAGCCATAGCAGGAAGCAAAGTAGATAGCAGTCAAGGAACTTTCTCCTCATTGTGCTCTCAGGGAGGAATATCCTTCAGAAGCCCAAAGAGACTTGCCTCTGTGTCTCTTTGACAGAGCTAGATATAATATTGTCTTATGTGCTTTATCTTAAAAATATATACTGTTCTTTGTTAATAAGCATCTTGTACTTAAGATCTGTCTGAGCTAGGTGAATGAATTAAAGACAAGGTCTTTTATCCTAGACCTAACCCCATGGTCCAGTTGAATTGATCACTTACCACTTGGCTCTTTAAAGGAAAAGATGCTTATTTCTTAGGTCTTATGCATGATATAAAAAAATGACATCCACTGCCTGTTCCTCCTTTGCTCCCACCCCCATCCTAGTGCAGGACATTCACAGTAGGGGCATTTCCCCCTCTTCAGATCGCTGTAGCTAGTGACAGACGTGGTATTAAGAGCTCCTCAGATATGATTCAGCTGTCAAAGTTCCACCAATAGAGGGTAGAGACGGGAGAGTGGTTGGGTCTCAGGGGCATCCTCGAAAAAAATGGAGCGAGAATGCCAACTCTAGTAACTCCTTGTGTGGCCAACTTCTGACTTAGCTTCTCTGAAGCATTTCTTTTGTTCCCTTGTATTGGAGCAGTCACTGGTCCAACTCCCCAAGAACTGAGGCAGGGGCTAGGCTTTCTTCTGTTTGGCTCATTTACATCTAAGACCCAGTCAGAAAAAAAATGCAGTCTCGATCATCATTGGTCTGACAACTGTATCTTGTGTATTTTTCAGTGTTCTGTGGAAAAATTAAAACCATTCCAATTCTAAGCAGAAAAGTTTAATACAGGAAAATAAGTGTTTATAGACTCTTGGGAAAGCTGGAGGACTAAGTAATAGGTGGAGCCTCCAGGAATTGGGACACTAGAGAACTCCCACCAGAGGAGCTACAAGCTCTCCCATAGTTGGGTGGGTAGAGGATCCGGCTATGGAGCTGTTGAGTTACAGAACACTGCATAGCTGCAGCCCAGTGATAATGAAATCCCCAGTTTCAACTGCCTCTGGGGAACCCCAGAGCTAAAGACTGGACCCTAGGACACCTGAGGAAAAAACCCCACACACAGTGCCTCCTTGGTGCGAGGCATATTTTAACTTAGGATACATCAGTGACCAAAGAGGAAGATCTCTGTCATGACGGGAACTTTCATCTTAGTGAGGGGGACAGACAATAAGCCTAAGTAAGTTGCATGGTATTTAGAAGGTAACAGGTGCTTATGAATTTGTTTTGAAGATAGGGGGAGTCTAGTTAGGTCATCATGTCACAGTAAGATAAGGAAGTGAACTGGCAGGATCCATAGAGGGTGAGGACAGCTAGAATCAGGAAGGGCAGAGGCAAAGGAAACAGGTTGGAGGTTGGAGCCATAAACAGGAGAGAGAAGGGTAGCAGAGGAGGTATGCAGTGGGTGGTCCAGGTCAGCCAGGGCTTAGGACACTAAGAGGAGTTGGGCTGGATTCTAAGTAAAATGGTTGGCTGTCACAAGTGTTACCTGGGTTTTAAAGGCTTGCTTTAGCTGCCGTGTCAAGGCAAAGGTAGAAGCAGAGACACTAACTTGAAGGCTGCTACAGTCATCCAGCAACACATGTGGTGTGGACCAGAGTGGGAACAGCAGAGGTGCCAGAAAGTGCTTGGATTCTAAATTTCAAAGGTAGAGCCAGCTTGGTCTGCTGATAGACTAGAGGTGAGGTGTGAGGGAAAGAGAAGAGTCCAACCTCACAGCTTCAGCAGTAGGAAACTGCTGAAGTGGGAGGAAGGTGGCTGCACTTCCACTTTTCACATCTCAGTTCATGGAACCGAACTCCCATCCAGAACTCTGGCACTAGAGATTTGGGGAAATGTATTCCCTTCCTAATCCTAGTTAACAGGTGGCACTACTCACCACAGTTTAAGGTTCCAAAAGCTTTAATAAAAGCTTTCAGTGGGCAGCCTCAGTGGTGCAGCGGTTTGGCGCCGCCTGCAGCCTGGGGTGTGATCCTGACACCCAGGATCGAGTCCCATGTCGGGCTCTGCGTGGAGCCTGCTTCTCCCTCTGCCTATGTCTCTGCCTCTCTCTGTGTGTGTGTCTCTGTGAATGAATAAATGAAGTCTTTAAAAAAAATAAAAAATTAAAAAAAAAGCTTTCAGTGATCATGTTATGCTGTCAATCCAAAGCTAAAGTTCTGATTCATTCCTTCAAAACAGTTTATTCCAAAAACAAAACAAAAAAACAGTTTATTCCAAATGAAAACACAGTATGTAACACTAGCCATACTCCGTGTGGCTCTTAAACTTCTCCCCAGGGCAAGATAATCATAGAAAATCTTTTGGAAATGTCTCAATTATTTTCTTAGGATTCTTTATTAAATGGCTTTGCTGAGTCAGTTTTATGACTTTAAATTTTTTTTTTTTTAGGTTTTATTTGTTTACTTATTTGAGACAGAGAAAGAACACAAGCAGGGGCAGAGCCAGAAGGAGAGGCAGGCTCCCAGCTAAGCAGGGGGCCAGATGCTGGGCTCGATACCAGGACCCTGAGATCATGACCTGAGCCAAAGGCAGATGCTTAACCAACTGAGCCACCTAGGTACACTAGTTCTATGATGTTTTTAAGGGCTTTGATAGATACTGCCTTCCAGAATGCTCATACCTGTTCACACGCCCATCAACCATGTGTAAGAGTTGTTCATGCATTTATAAAGTTAAATGTATAATCAAAATTCTGTTTTACATTATATAAAAAAAGATGGTGAGTAGCAGATCTGACCCCTACTCAACAGGATAGAAAACTGATGTTCCCAGGAAGGGTTCTTCCCACGAAGAACGTGCTGTTCCCACAGTTGATTATGTGCTTCCCAAAAGTCAGTTGTGTTTTCCCCAGCTCATTTCTGCCAGTTATGTTCACTGCTGTAATTACATAACTCAAACATTCCATAAACTAATAAAATATGAGGGCTAAGAGAAAATATTTTTCATGAAAATAAGATAAATATGTAATTTAATCTTATATAAACTGATGAAATGTAAGTGCTAAAACAAAGTTCTCCTAAACCAAAGTAAACACGAAAGAGGAAAGGTGAGTCAATAAAAAAAAATACTTTTGAATTAAAGTGTTGGCAAGGAAGACCAAAAATGAGGGTAATTGTAAACATCCAGGGTACTTCTGCATTCACATGGCTTCACAAATTCCCTAAGGCCTTGCCATTGCATTCTGCTTTTGAAGAAATCGAAATGTGATCTTAGCCGTGTATTATGGGCATGTGTAGTTTCCGTGGAATGCTAATTAGTGGAACCCTACTCAAAGAAAAGGACTTGTCCCTACACCAAAAGACCAGTGGGTAAATATCCCATTTCTAAGTGTCAAGTTAAAATATTTGAAATAGCCATGTTTCTTTCATTAAAAATGTTCCCTCAAAGTATCAGTTAAAATTAGATTCAGGTATGAGAAATGGCTCTCCCCCTCCCCCCCAAAAAAGCAATTGTTTAAACAGACAGAATTTTATTTCTCTCTTGTAAAACTTTAAAGATGCACCGTCTGAGCTGGTATGGTAGCTCACTGCCACAAAGCCCTAAGGGCCTATGGTTCCTTCAGCCTATCTCCCTATGGTGCCTGGGTGTTCTAAGCAGAAGAGCAGAGCTCTAGTCATTGCATCCCCACCCCAGGCAACCAGATAAAAGAAAAGTTCATGCCCCCCCCCCTTGCAAAATGACAGGTATGTATATGTATCATATCTCCTTTTAGGGAGGTTCCTGGGAGCAGTCTCATAATATTGATGATTATATATCTTTGTCCAAAAAGTAGAGACATAGTCACCTCTGGGCTTAAAGGAGACCAAGTAATGTGGTCTTCATCTTGAATAAACATACGCCTTTCTAAGATTCAAGGTTCATGATCACGGAAGAAGGAAACAAGATATTGTGGAATGATGAGCAACTTCGGTCACATCTATTTAACTTACTGTAATAATAACTGAACAGGGAAACCTTGGGTGACTCAGTTGGTTAAGCATCCAATTCTTAGTCTCAGCTCAGGTCTTGATCTCATGGTCATAAATTCAAGCTCCATGCTGGGCTCCATGCTGGATGTGGAGTGCACTTAAAAAAAAAAAAATTATAACTGAATGGCTGCTAGTCCTAGTTGTGCCAGGGAAGAGCTTCCAAGGCACGTCACTTACGTAAGCAAACCCTCAATTGCGTGTGTGGATATCACATGTAGTCATTATAACTACTTCCTTGCATACAGTCTTTGTGCCCTTGCCCTTTCTCTCCTGTCTTATTAATTGGACAAAATCCCACTTTTAGGTAAATCTAAATCTCTGCCTATACTGCATTTCCGCTGAGAGCTTAAACTTGGCTGGAGAAACACCCAGCCAAAGCTGATGGTCTCATTTTAAGACCAATAGTCTACATTTTCCTTGTCTATTTACTTTTCCTCACTCCTGAGAGTGTACAGCTAACCCCTATTCCTGCGTCCTCAAACATGCAACACCTCTCCCCTTCTCACTCTTAGCTGACGACCCTGCTTCTTACTGCACTAAGAAAGTAGAAGCACTTAGAACACGTGTTCTCTCTACAGCATCCACAGGTCTATTTGCATCTGTGTCCAGGGGTACAGCCTCGCCTCCTGTTACTACGGATGGACTGTCTTGCCTCTCCCTGAGACCAGACCCTTCCCTGGGGCACTAGATTCCATCCCCTCTTCCCTATTCCAAGGATGTTGCTCCAGCAACGCCCCTAACACAGCACTCCAATTTTCTGCTCTATTAGATCAGTTTCACAGGATATATATAGGCTCTTATGATCCATCTTGAAAACAACAAATTTTCCTTCAAGGTCGAGTTGGCCTCTACTTAATCTTTTTCTCTGCTTCCCTTTGCAGTAAAATTTCTTGAGAGTTGTCTTTACTTGTCTCCAGTTGCTCTCATTCATTCCCTCTTGAACTCATTCCAAACAGCTCAAGGTCACCAGTGACGTCTTTACTGAACAATAGTAAATTTGCAATCCTTACTTGATGGAATCCGGAATTCATTACCACATGTGACACAGTTGAGCACTCCTTCCTTCCTTAAGTACCTTCTTTTCTTGGTTCGGGGTCACTACCCTCACATTGGACGTGCTCCTCATCCTTCCCAGTACTGCCCCATCTCCATACCTCCAAACCTTTAGAGGGTTTCTCCTGTCCTCTCATTCCCTCAGCAATCACATCTGGAATTGGCTTTAAACTCTCTCTGTTTATGACTTTCAATTTATTGTCGACAGTTGGATCTCTCCTGTCTCCCAGTCTTACATCCAACTGCCTACCCTCCCATCTCTTTTTGTATGTCAACTAGGCCCCTCAACCCTAAGCACCAATTTTGGGGAAATATAAGGAGCAAGAAACTTGTTAAAATAAGCCATGAGAGGGATCCCTGGGTGGCGCAGCGGTTTGGCGCCTGCCTTTGGCCCAGGGCGCAATCCTGGAGCCCCGGGATCGAATCCCACGTCAGGCTCCCAGTGCATGGAGCCTGCTTCTCCCTCTGCCTATGTCTCTGCCTCTCTCTCTCTCTCTGTCTCTGTGTGACTATCATAAATTAAAAAAAAAAAAAAAAAAAAAAAAAAAAGCCATGAGAGTCCAGCCAGCAAAGACTTGATTGTGTCTACAGGACAAATTACTCTGTTTCTTCAACAAACAAGTTGTAAGGGGTAAAAGGGAAGAATGAAGGAGGACCCTAGAGGTTAAAAAATTTTAAATGGAATGTCAATCAGTTATGTGATGTATCGATCTGATCTAATAGAGATTATGAGAACTGCAATAACTTCTCAAAACGAAGACTTCCTGCCCTAAGTAAAAATCTTGACCAAACTTCAGCATGGCTTCTAGCAGCTTAAGGCCTCACCCCCAGGACAACCCAGTCCTTCCTAAGTTCCTGTTCGGAAAAACTCAGAGCTGTCAAAAAAAAAAAAAAAAAAAAAATGCTATTTGTCGTAGCAAACACCTGACATCGACTCCACCTCATTTTCTTCGAGTACTCACTAAAAAGGGCTTGCAATTGTAAATCCTTCCTGGTCCCTTTGAGAGTTATGTATATCCTCTATAACTCCCAAATATCTGTCTCAAGAAAGCCATTTCTTTGAAGTCTAATCAGAAAGGAGAAGTCTTTGGTCTCCCTGTCTCTGGGAGGATAGAATCCTAACTTCCCTAACTGCCAGCTAGCTGACACTGCTGCCCTAATCACATTTACAGTGACCAACTCTTTGTAATTTTCAGCATGAGGCCCTGCTCTACCCCCCTGCCTCCATTCTCCCTTTAAAATGCCCTGTGGTCTCTTCACAAATCAGAATGGAGCTCAGCTCTTTCCTACTGTCAGTAGTTACCGAATAAAATCTGTTTTCACTGCTTTAATACCCAGCTTTATATTTGATTTTTTTTTAAGATTTTATTTATGTATTTTTGAGAGAGCACAAGAGGAAGAACAGAAGCAGAGGGGAAAGGGCAGAGGGAGGAAGAAAAGCAGGCTCCCGCTGAGCAGGGAGGACCTGAGCTAAAGGCAGGATCCCAGGACCCTGGGATCATGACCTGAGCTGAAGGCAGACACTTAACTGAGCCACCCAGATGCCCCTATCTTTGACATTTCTAACAAATGTGTTAAAAAAAAAAAAAAAAAAAAAAACTCATGAGGTAATCTTGTATACCTATATATTGACTAGATATGTGATAATATTAAATATTGTTAGTTTTTTTAAGCTATGATAATGGTGTTATGCTTCTGTTTTTCAAAATCTTACTTAAAAAGAATTTATCTGGAATGTTATCACTTCTCACCACACTTGCAGCATTATCACTCTTGACCAAACTAGCATCCTCTTTTGTGGGATTTTTATGACTGCCTCTTGAACAATCTGCTTGCCTCTGCACTGCACCCCCACCCTACCCCACCCTACCCCACCCCACCACCAGTCTGTTCTCAACACACAGCCAGAGAGATCCTGGTAAAATGTGCCATATCATGCTACATTTATTTCTACCTCATTCTGAGTTAAAGCCAAGTCTGTTCAACCTGCCAAGACCTCATGGATCCTCGCGTTTCCTCTGTGATCTCAATCAACTCCAGCTGCACAGGCCTTGCTACTTTTGAAACAAAGCTGGCAGACTCCAGCTTTAGGGTCTTGGTGTTATTTCGCCCCTGCCTAGAACCCACCTCCCTGGATCTCTTCACCTCCCATATCCTCAATCCTTCAGGTTGCTGAGACTAAGTAACCTTACCTCACTACAGAAATTAGCAAGGCCCCACCCCTGACACTCCCAGTGCCCCTTTTCCTGATTCCTTTTTTCCATAGCATCTACCACCCTCGGACATGTTTTTATTTCCCTTTTTTTTTTTTTTTTTTTTGGCCTGATACTCCCCCCTAGAACGTAAGCTATGTGACAGTAGAAACTGTTTTGTTCATTACTGTATCCCCAGAACTTGAAATAGTTCCTTGCGCATAACAGGCACCAAATGAATGTTTGTTGAAAGAAGGAAAAAATGGCTATTACTAATGTAGGTTGTATGTGCTAAAGAATTATTCCACATTTCTGAGCAATTGCAAGAAAGTACTTTGCAAGTCTCACTTCCTCCCAAGGGAAGAATGTCCCTCACTTTTCTGGAGAGAAGAAAGGATCTCATTGACCTTGTGGGCAGAGCTTTGGGCCAAGTCAATGTACTGTTCCAGTGGCTTTCACTACTGCGTGTGTAATTGGCATTTGTGTTTTCCATGAACGCACTGTGAATGCTCATAAATGTCCAAAGGGATTAGATCAATTGGGAATTCTGCATCAGAGAAGTGCTAGCATTTTGGGGACTCCACAACCTTATGACCCCTTTAAGCTAAAAGTCTCTCTGATTGATCAATTTCCTGATTGATCACTTTCCAGGGAGGCTGCCTCCACCAGGAGTTGCTTCCCTCCTGTGGCTAAGAGGTACACCTCTTTTGAAAAGCAGCTCTTAGTATCACTTGGGTTCTTGTCAGATCTGAACACCTGATAGTGCTAAAACACACTCCCATCGAGGCCTTGTGACTGTTATCCTGAGAGGGTAGGTTAACTTATTAGACTCAACAACTAATAATGTGGGAAGGGACCTGACGAGCCTCACTTGTCTGATGGAAATGGTATATTCAAGTCTGCAGCTGCCTGGCCTTGGTGGCATTTTCAGCTTTACATGAAGAAGAGGCAGCTCTCCCTTTGGAGGAAAGGTTATCCTCCACTCCATAGCTGAAGCAAAGCCATTTGCTCAGCAGGGCTCTCAATCCACAGAGCTTCCCCTAAATGCCTGGGTCCAGTGCGCTGATGGTCTGGCTCAGCTGAAACCCGTCGTGTCCACTGGGCTGCTGTGGCTGGTCAGCGTCGGTGCCAGATACGTGGAATGGAAAACAGATGTGCTCACTCCTCTCCGTGGTCAGAACTCAAAGCCATCCTCACAGCTCCAGCCAGTGCTCCCTGATGAACCTTGTTACATTTTTTTACTGCCTCTTGGGCCGTTGACAATGTCCTAGCTGTTTGGTCTGCCACTTGGAAAACTACAGACTGGCAGATTCTTCCCTCTTTGGGAGCATGAACCATGGAAACAAATCATGGCTACTGATGGAACTGTTTGGGTCACTCATGTACGTGCTCATGATGAGGGCCCATCATCTGAGACCAACCCAAGTCAAGCTGCAGATCCAGCCTGCATGGCTCAGATAGCCACTTTGCTGCCTGGACCCATCATTAAACCAGACACGCAGCACACCCACAGGCTTAGACTGGGCATTGGGTAAAGACTATTTCAGATGCACTGGCCATTACTGCATGCCAGGCCCGCCACTCATGATAAAAGTTGAACTGTTTGTCTCTTGGAAAGGGAGGCCCCCTTGCACAGGGTGAGGCAGTTGAGTCCATGGGACATTTGATCCCCTCCTGGGGCTACTGGTAGTGGCTCACCACTGTTGATCATTTTTCAGGCTGTAATATTGCCTCCATGTTGAGTCTAGCTCCTTGTAGCACTTGAAACTGTTTTTCTTGTATTTCTGGCTTTCCGGATATTTGCAGTCTGACCACGATGCATCTTTGACTGCAGTGGGCTGTCAAGCTGCTCAAGGTATTCGATGGACCTTCCTACTATCCACCATCCACAGGCGTCTGGGATTGTGGAGCCTTGGAATGCATTCTTCAAAAATCAACTCAAAATGATTTCTGACCCTTCCTCCATCAGCTCCTCCTGGTTCAGGTGTGTTAGTAAGGCAGTGTGGTCACTAAATTTGACTGTTTTAGAAAGCAATAATTTCTTCTTGGCCACTCCCTGATACTAATCAGGATGAAAAGGTGGCATGTTATACAGACCTGTTTTGAGAATTTAAGATTCCCTGGTACATGCAACGTTTCTTTCTTTCTCCCAAAGGCAACCCCAGCAGACCTGGTAGCTTCATCCTCTGCTGGCTGCCCAGACACAAGGGAGCCTATGAGATTCACATTTAATGCTGATTATCAAGTTTTTTAAAATATTAACTTGTGGGACACTTGGGTGGATCAGTGGTTTGAGTGCCTGCCTTTGGCTCGCGTTGATCCCAGGTTCCTGGGATCGAGTCCCACATTGGGCTCCCTGCATGGAGCCTGCTTCTCCTCCCTCTGCCTGTGTCTCTGCCTCTCTTTCTGTGTCTCTCATGAATAAATAAAATCTTAAAAATAAAATAAAAATATTAACTTGTTATACAGTTTATTAACATTTACACTATTAAGGAATATCAAGTATGACAATCTGATTTTGATTTTTCCCTCCAAGAATTTTGTGCCCCAAACTAAACAATTCTGTGTGAGACCCAGACCACCACACACCAGCATGCTGTAGTAGCAAGCCTATGGACCACCAGATAATATTTTAAATATTAAAGGGAAGCACAGTGATATTCGACATCTGAGGGAAACTGTGTGAACTACTAGTACAAGGTGGATTGTGCTTCCAACATGGGATATTATCCTATTAATAATGTCATAGTGGGATCCCTGGGTGGTGCAGCGGTTTGGCGCCTGCCTTTGAACCAGGGCGCGATCCTGGAGACCCGGGATCGAATCCCACATTGGGCTCCCGGTGCATGGAGCCTGCTTCTCCCTCTGCCTATGTCTCTGCCTCTCTCTCTTTCTCTCTCTGTGACTGTCATAAATAAATAAAAATAAAAAAAATAATGTCATAGCATTGCAAAGTTGGATTTTCTACAGTTGCTGTGATAAAAAGCACTTACTGGGTGAACATCAATGTGGAATCAACGAGCATGGCAGTACCCAGTCTGATGCCAAGGTTTGAGAACTCATACAGCACCTAGCACATCCCATTAGCAAGTAATGATAGTTACTTAAAAATAGAATAACAGGGGATCCCTGGGTGGCGCAGCGGTTTAGCGCCTGCCTTTGGCCCAGGGCGCGATCCTGGAGACCTGGGATCGAGTCCCACGTCGGGCTCCCGGTGCATGGAGCCTGCTTCTCCCTCTGCCTGTGTCTCTGCCTCTCTCTCTCACTGTGTGCCTATCATAAATAAATAAAATTTAAAAAAAAATAGAATAACAGTATTATTTTTCTTTCAATTTATGTGTATTATTTTTTCAAATGGCTATACAGCGGTGACAACATAAATATGTATTAAGATATCTGGACCTGATAAATTAATAATGGGATCGTTAGGTGTTTCCTTTGTCCCGAGTTGATGTGAAAGAAATTATTCAGGCACTAGGAACAGAACTGCTTAAATTTTTTAAAAACACCTTTGTCCCTCTTGTACTTGATCCTTCTGGACAAATGGTCTGGATGTGACAAATAGTAAGTTTATAGTTACTGGAATGGAACAGAGTGGAGGGAGAATAATGAATTAGGCACCAGGGAGGGAGCACTTCAGTCCCCTGGAAGGTGTAGGAGAGGGTAGGATGTTAATCATCTTTGTCTTCCAGAACTGCCTCTCGACCTTCCCCATAAAGGAAAGCACCCTGCTTCGTGCCACCTGTTGCAAGCCCTTGACACTGAACTGACTGCTGAGGTGGCCTTCTGTTCCATCACCATTCTCTTCCATCTTAGCTAGGGTCTATCAGAAAAAGCAGAAGCAGGTCCTAGTTTCTGCCCCTTCCACACAAAACACCCATCAGCACCTCTGGATATCACCATCATTCCCCTAGTCATTGATCAGTCATTTCATTGAATGGATGGACAAATGCCACTTGGTTGGTGGTGTAGACAGGTAAAGACTGACTGACCCCTAGCAGTCCTTCCAAAAACAAGGGCTAGACTCAATTCTTGGAAGAACACTAAGACCCAGAAGGATCACACAGAAGGATCACAATCCTGCGGGGAGGACACAGTGGAGATAGTGTCAACCCATACCCCTGACTGATATAGGGTCCTACTTGGGGGCCCAGCAATTGTTAAATCATGCTGGTTTTTTTTTTTTTTTTTTTTTTTTTTTTTTTTTTTTTCCAGGAGCACCATGAACACCTTTGGTACATGGAAGCCAGGCATTAACTTGCCTGCTTCTCCAAATCATGGTGACTTGCACTTTATGGTGAGTGATAAGACACCATAAGAACACCAGTAGATCATGTGGCTCTTAGATCTCTGCAGATTCCTTCAGAATGAGGCTATTCTTTATTACTTGGAGATAACTAGCTTGTTATTTGTATGGATTCTGTGGGGAGTTATCCTCACAATAGGAGTTGTCCTGTGAGAGGAAGTGCTATGAAATTTGTCTCTGAATTTAGCTGAAGTGATCAATGATACCACCTTGACCCTGGAAGGTATTCAGATCAGAACCCTGTCTTTCCAGTTCTTGACAAAAGTTCTGTTAGAATAGCACCTGCTACATAATAAACTCTATATGAATATTTGTTAAGCAACAAGTACATAAAACCAATAAAGCCTGTGATCTGTGTTATTCCAGTTTTCTCTAACCTTCCTGAATTTTTTTGGTTTGCTTGTTCAATTACTGAGAGATGTATATTGTCAACTTCCAGTTTGTTGGTGGATTTTTCTATTTCTCTTTGTGTTCATCAGTTCTTGTTTTACATATTTTGATGCTGTTATTAAGTGTATATAAATTGAGAATTGTTAAAACTCCAGAATCCTTCATCATTAATTGACCCACTTTTTCTCTAATAATACTTTTGCTTTAATAATACTTTTGCTTTAAAGTTATTTTGTGTGAAGTTGATACAGCAGCACCAACTTTTTTCTTTTTTTTTAGCATTTGACTTTCAGTCTTTCTCTATTATTATGTTTTATGTCAATCTCTAATATTAATCAAATGCTGTATCACTGGATTTTGTATTTTAAATCTAGCCTAATAATCTTTGCATTTGGAAAGTTAAGTTCATTTATATTTGTCATCATTACTAATACTGTTCGATTTATTTCTACCACGTATTTTGTGCCTTCTCTTTGTCCAGATTTTTCTGTGATTTATTTTTTTTCTTTCTTGACTTTTTGTTTGGATTGATTTTTTTCTCCTTTTTCCTCATACTTATTGGGAATTTATGCATTTTATTTCTTTCTTAAAATAGGACTAGCACATGATCCATAAGATCCAGCAATTCCATATACATACATATATATTATTCAAATATAAAAAAAGAAGTCCTGCCATTTGTGATGACATGGATGGAATTGGAGGGTATTATGCTAAATAAAATAAGTCAGACAGAGAAAGACAAATACCATACAATCTCACATGTGCAATCTAAAAAATAAGCAAAGGGCCTGGGTGGCTCATTTGGTTAACTGTCTACCTTCAGCTCAGGTCATGATCCCAGGATCCTGGGATTGAGCCCCACATCAGGCTCCCTGCTCATTGGAAAGTCTGCTTCTCCCTCTCCCTCTGCCACTTCCCCTGCTGTGCTCTCTCTCAAATAAATAAGTAAAATCTTTAAAAACAAACAAAATAGGCTCATAGATACAGAGAACAGATGTGATTGCCAGAGGCAGAGGGGTTGGTGGTTAGGAGAAATGGATGAAGGGTGTCAAAATGTACAAACTTCAAATTATCAAATAAATAAGTCATGGGATGTACAATATTCTGATTATAGTTAATAATACTGTATTGCATATTTGAAAGTTGCTAAGAAAGTAAATCTTAAGTTCTCATCACAAGAAAGAGAAATTATTTTTTGTGATTATGTAAGGTGACAAATGTTAATTAAACATTGTGTAATCATTTCAGTGTCTACAAATATCAAATCATTATGTTGTACACCTGAAATTAATATAATGTTTTATGTCAATTATACCCCAATTTTTAATTAAAATTTAAATTGTATGTTAATTATACTTCAATAAAAATATTATTATTATTATTTAAATATTTAATTTATTTATTCATGAGAGAGACACAGGCAGAGGGAGAAGCAGGCTCTCTGCAGGGAGCCTGATGTGGTACTTGATCCCGGTACCCCAGGATCATGCCCTGAGCTGAAGGGGATGGATGCTCAACTGCTGAGCTACCCTGGTGTCCCGTTATTTTTTTTTAGAGAGAGAGAGAGTATGCAGGGTAGGGGAGAAGTACAGAGGGAGAGAGAGAGAATCTTAAGCAGGCTCCATGCAGGATCTTATGACCCTGGGATCATGACGTGAGCCAAAATCAAGAGTCAAACACTTAACTGAGCCACCCAGGCACCCCCAATAAAAAATATTTTTTAAAATTTTAATATGCATACTTACAGAGTGCAGAATTATTATTACCCTCCTCCAGAATTTTATAATGCTTTCATTCTAATTACCTCTCTCTTGATTTATATGTTATTTTTCTTAACCTTCTGGCTCTACTTTTTTTTTTAAACTTCACTGTATTGGACCCCTCTATGCCTCATTACAGATCTCTCAGCTTTCTCTCTCCTTATATAGCCAGCTTTGTGGTGATCATCTCTGTGGGCACTCACCAGGTCTACACAGATTGAATCTGATAATGTCTAGCTTCAGGCTTGTCCTCTGCATCTCCTGCCTATCCTGAAGCATCTGTGTTGATGCCAAGAAATAGAAGAGCACGGAAACCATGGTGCACCTAGAATATATAAGGCTCTTTGAGGTGAGCCTTCAACCAAGGGAAAGGAGAGAATCAACGGATACGTGCATCCCACTTGCT
Organism: Canis aureus; assembly: GCF_053574225.1. NCBI lineage: Eukaryota > Metazoa > Chordata > Mammalia > Carnivora > Canidae > Canis > Canis aureus. The sequence goes on along the minus strand of NC_135634.1, from coordinate 36,052,419 downwards.
TTCCCCGGGAACATTCTCCAGGATAAGTAGTCGCGATATGTACTTCATATGGTTTCTCAAATGGTCCTGAGTGATGGAGCAACCAGACCTTTGTAGCTGTGGCCAAATTAATCATATATCCTTGAATGAATTCTCCTACCCTACATCATTCCTACATCCCTCACTCTTGTTCCCTGGGATCACACACACACCAGTAAAATCCTTGCACTTAAACTTATCTTAGACTCTGCCTTCTGAGGAATCGATGTTGAGCTACCCACATTGTTATTACTATTTTATTTAGCCAAGTACTTTACTTATGATTCTTTTTTCATCTCAAATTTTTCCTCTGGGGTCATTTTTCTTCATTTTAGTGTTTTGTTGGAGGTAAATCGCTCTTTTATATTTGTCTCATGTTTAACTTTCTCTTGTTCTGGAAAGAAAATTTCACTAGGTATGCAATTTCTAGGTTGACAACGATTTGTTCTTGTTGTTTTCCTTTAACTTTTTGGGCTTGTGGTTATATTATACCACTGTCTTCCAGGCTTTTTCTATTGAGCCAATTTTCTTTCATTTGTAGGGAATGTGTTTTGTCTTTTTTATTTCTTTGCCGGGGGTTGGGGGTATGTGTTTCTTCTTAGATCTTTTCTTTGGCTTTGATATTGTGCAGTACAACTATGATGTTATGTGTAGATTTTTACTTTTCTGTTTGAGATTCCTTGGGCTTTCTGATTCTAAAGATTTGTATCCATCAATTCTGAAGAATTCTCAGCCATTTAACTCTTTATTCTCTTTCCTCTTTATTTTTTTTTTAAGATTTTATTTATTCATGAGAGACAGAGAGAGAGGCAGAGACACAGGCAGAGGGGGAAGCAGGCTCCATGTAGGGAGACCAATGTGGGACTCAATCCTGGGACTCCGGGATCATGCCCTGAGCTGAAGGCGGATGCTCAACCACTGAACCACCCAGGCATCCCTCTGCTTGTTTCCTAATGTGTATATTTTAAAACAGCTTTTTAAGGTGCATGTTACATATCATCAAATTGATCCTATTCAAGTTTACAATTCAATAATTTTTGGTAAATTTATCGAGTAGTACAGACATCACTATGAATCAATTTTAGAACATTTTCATCACCTTAATGAGATCCCTTAGGTCCATTAATACTTACTCCCAGCCGTAGGCAACTGCTATTCTACGCTCTACCTCTACCCATTCGTCTTTTCTAGACTTCTCATATAAATGGAATCATACAATATGTGGTGTGATTCACTTAATGTTTTTGAGGTTCATCCATGGCATATAGCATAGTTTGTTCCTTTTTACTGCTGAATTTATCCATTGTTTAGATATTCCACATTTTGTTTATCCATTCATTCACAAGCTGATGGATATTTAGGTTGTTTTTAAGGTCTGTTTCTCATCAGTAATGCTGCTAGGAACATTTGCATGCATGCTTTGTGTGGACATATGTTTTCATTTCTCTTAGGTAGTTACCAAGAAGTAGAATTTTTGATTCTTACAGTAATTTTTGTTAAAATTTTTGAGAAACTGCCAAATGTTTTCCTAAGTGACCACACCACTTTACATTCCCAGGAGCAATGTATTACAGCTCTGGTTTTGCCACATCTGTTTTGTGTCAGTCTTAGCCTATTGATAGTGGTGCTATCAGCTAGGAATGCCTGGGGGCACTCACCTGGCATTTATTGTACTACTTGTGGCAAGCCCCCACAGACATTTCCCTGACCAGAGCCAATGTTTTGACTGGACCAACCTTTATGGTTCTTAGGATTGTAAGACCCATCTCAGCAACAACCATTGGGGGACTTTGAAAAAAACCAAAGCTTATTACTCACAAATCCTGGAGGGTACACAGCATGCCTGAGGGCCACACAGCAAGGTCAAGAGAAGAGAAAGGAAGGAGAGAGATGGGGTAGGCGTGGGAACCTGGCATTCTGCCTTTATTAGGATCTAGGGTGGGGTGCTGGGGTTTTGTGGGTTTGCTCTTTATTTGATGAATTTAAAACATAGGAGTATGGGGTGTCTGGCTAGCTCAGTGGAGTGTGAGACTCTTGATCTCAGGGTTGTGAGTTTGAGCCCCACACTGGGTATAGAGATTACTTAAAATCTTAGGGGTGCCTGAGTGGCTCAATCAGTTAAGTGTCTGCCTTCAGCTCAGGTTATGATCCCAGGCTCCTGGGATCAAGCTCCACTTCAGGCTCCCTGGTCAGTGGGAATTCTGCTTCTCCCTCTCCCTCTGCCCCTCCCTCTGGCTTGTGCTCTCTCTCATTCACACTCTAAAATAAATAAATAAAATCTTTTTCATGGGGATCCCTGGGTGGCTCAGCAGTTTGGCACCTGCCTTTGGCCCAGGGCGCAGTCCTGGGGTCCCGGGATCGAGTCCCGCATCGGGCTCCTGGCACGGAGCCTGCTTCTCCCTCCTCCTGTGTCTCTGCCTCTCTCTCTCTATCATGAATTTAAAAAATAAAATCTTTTTCAAAAAATTAAAAAACAACAGAACAGAAGAGCAGAAAATAAGGTGTGGGAAGGGAAAAGTGGAGGCATTTAAGAAATCATAGTTCTACAATGTTTTCTTTTTAAAGATTTTACTTATTTATTCATGAGACACAGAAAGAGAGAGGCAGAGACATAGGCAGAGGGAGAAGCAGGCTCCATACAGGGAACCTAACGTGGAACTACATCCCAGTACTCCAGGACTACACCCTGAGCTGAAAGCAGATGCGCTTAACCGCTGAGCTACCCAGGTGTCCCTCCATAAGGCTTTCTAAAGGGGAACTTCATGGATGGAGTTGGCTGGCTCCTTACCTAGTTGTTTAGGTGGTAATATGTTTGTTTGAGAAGCATGTCTTTGAAATGGGCACCTCAACAATCAAAAGCTTAATGTCAGGCACTGCACTTACACTTCAACATCCTTGTTGACATTTATTATTGTATTAGTCAGCTAGAGCTGCCCTGGCAAAATACAAATAGGAGGGGTGGTGAGGGTGGTGCTTCTTTCATCCAGTCTATTTATTTCTCACAGATTTGGAGGTGTAGAAGTTTGCAATCAAGGGGCACCTGAGTGGCTGAGTAGGTTAAGCAGCCTGCTCTTGACTTTGGCCCAGGTCATGATCTCAGGGTCCTGGGATTGACCCCCATGCCAACTTTGTGCTCAGTGTCTGCTGGTGATTCTTTCTCTCCCTCTGCCCCTGCCCCCTCATGTGCTCTCTCTTTCTCAAATAACTCTTTTTAAAATTTATTTTTATTTTTTAGAAGAATTTTATTTTTTATTTATTTATTTATTTATTTATTTATTTATTTATGAATGAGAGAAAGAGAGAGTGCACACAGAGGGAAAGGGAGAAGCAGACTCCCCGCTGAGCAGAGACCTGGACACGGGGCTCCAACCCAGGACTCTGAGATCACGATCTGAGCCGAAGGCAGATGCTTAACCAACTGGGCCACTCAGGTGCTCCTCAAATAAATAAATACTTAAAAAAAAAAAAAAAAAAAGAAGGAAAGAAAAAAGTCCATGATCAAGGTGCTGGCAAACTCAGTTTCTGGTGGGAGCCTTCCTTGACTTATAGACAGCCACCTTCTTGCTGTGTCCTCACAGGGCCTTTCCTCTTTGCTCACATGGAGAGAAAAAAATATCTCTGGTGTCTCTTCCTCTTCTTAATCTTATCAGAATAGGGCCCCTATCCTTATGACTTCATTTAACCTTAATTACCTCTGTCCTGTCTCCAAATGCAGTGACATTCGGAGTCAGGCTTCAACATATGAATCTAGGGAGAGCAAAATTCAGTCCATAATTTCTGCCCTGTGGATTCCCAACATTTATGTCCTTCTCACAGGCAAAATACATTCACTTCATCTCAGTATCCCTCCCCCAAGGTTTTAACCCATTCTAGCATTAACCCCAGTCCAAAGTCTCATCAGGATATTATCTAATCAGATATAGGTGACAACTGATGTTTGATTCATATTCCTCTCCAGCTGTGAACCTTGAAGAAGAAACAGCTTTGCCTCCCAGGCTGTGGTGGGAGTGCCAGTCCTGATGATCTCTGAGCCACCTTTGGGGTTATTCTTCCCTCTTCTTAAAGGATAAAGCATGCTGAATAGCTCTATTGTCCTGTCTTCTAGAGTCCCAGAAATCCAAAAGCCTTCCTTTCATCCAGTCTCTTCCTTTTGGTCCAAACTGGCAGTGTCTCTGCTGGTATAATCCTATCTTTACTCCTAGCTTCTGCTGAGATAGCTGATTATCCCCATGGTTAATCATAGATAATCTCCTAATGGGGTGGATCATCTAGCTACACCCTTGATGTTCTCTCTAGAACAAGCTTTCTCATTTTTGCAATATGGATAGGTTGAGAACTTTCCAAGTCTTCAAGTTTTGGTTCCTTTTTGCTTAATTTTATCTTTTTAAAATCTCTTTCCTCTCACAACTTACTAGAAGCAGGAAGGAGAAGCCAGGTCTCACTTTCAACATTTTGCTTAGAAATCTCAACTAAATAAACAAGTTTATTGCTTATGAGTTCAACCTTCTATAAAATACTAGACCACAATTCAGCCAGGTTCTTTGCCACTTTATAACAAAGATCATCTTTCCTTCAGTTTCCATTAACATGGTCCTCATTTCATCTGAGAACTCACCAGAAGCACTTTTATTTTTTTTTTAAGATTTTATTTATTTATTCATGAGAGACACAGAGACATAGACAGAAGGAGAAGCAGGCTTCCTGAGGGAGCCCAATGTGGGACTCTATCCTGGGATGGGGATCACGCCCTGAGCCAAAGGCAGATACTCAACCACTGAGCCACCCAGGCGTCCTGCTGTCTTATTTATTATAGGCATTCTAGAGAATATGAAATGATATCTCATTGTGGTATTATTACACATCCCTAATGACTAATGATATTGAGCATATTTTCACGTGCTTGTTAGCCATTTGTATATCTTTTTTTTTCCATTGTATATCTTCTTAGGTAGAAGATCAGTTCAATTATTTACCCTCCACTTTTTTTTAAGTTTTTATTTATTTATTTGAGAGAGCAGGGGCAGGGGGAGGGAGAGGGGCAGAGGGAAAAGCAGAGCCTATCCTCGCTGAGCCTGGGATAGATAGGATTGTGACCTGAGCCCAAGGCAGACAACTGACTGAGCCACCCAGGCACCTCACCCTCCACTTTTTTATTGAGGTGTTTTATCTCCGAATTGAGCCTCATCTGTGATTTTTTATGTGCACTCACGTGTATTTTACATTTAAATTACAAATAACAAAAGAACAGTTCACCCATTTTATTGATCCTAACGTGTTTTGTGATTTATTCATTTTTCTTGTGAGCTCATATTTATGACATTGTTTATGGGAGGTTTGGGGCCAGGTTGAGGCCATATTTCTCCTTGGAGGATCTGTATTTACCTCTATCTGGACCCCAGAGGCACTACTGACATAGGTCTGCTTCCAATTAAATCCTCCCTGTAGTTTCTAGGCCAAATAGGCAATGTAATTTTCTGCCCTTGATCTTGATGTGGCTGTGGTGATTTTATTTTCTGAACAAAAATAATATGGAAATGTGGTCAGAATGGAAGTAGTTATGGGGACAAAGGGCCAGACTATTTGAAGTCATGACTGCCTGGGAAAATCCAGATTGCTTATAGTTACAGGGTCATCCTTACCCTGAGCTTTAAAGCCTGGTAGGGCCAAGTGGACAGAATTTGGCAGTATGAAAATATCATTCGTAATTTAATTTTAAATACTTAAAACAGTAGATGTATGCGTGCTGTTTTTAATCAGTATCCTAAAGATGGTTAATTAACAACTGAAGTACCCTGATTGGGAATAGAAACTCCTGGAGAGGTTGATTAGCTTTTTGAAAGATTCTAAGCAGATGCCCATACTTTAGAGAGCTTCAACCATCTTTATCACCACTCAGCACTGAGATCATATGGATTTTTCTTTGGTGAATAAGTAGTATTTATAATGTATGGATTAGCTAGAAACACTGTTCCGAGGCCACCTACTCTTGCATGACAAGATATAGAAAACTAGGGAAACCTAGATCCACCCTTTGTAAAGCATATTACCATTACTCTTCGTAATGGTGCTCTTGGTTTATATTCCAAAACTGACGGCCTCAGAACATTACCTGAGAATTACTGTTGTGAAGATCTTCTGAATCCTGCCCCGAAGATACTGTTTCCTGAGCATGGAATGAATCTTTCATGCAAAGTTTGGTCAAAATACCTAAAAGAACAGGGAACTGGGAATTTACCAAGGTTACAAAACAATTTGCATTACTTTTTTGGAGTGCACTTGCTACTGATGTTTGCATGGGCCACAAAATTCTGCCTACTATATACCTTAAAAGAACATAACATTGTAACATTGAAAGGTAGGAAGGTTGTAGAGTAGAAGAACTTAAAATGTAAAACAAATACATCCACAAAGAGTAAAGGTATATATTGTCAATTAGATCCCTGCTTTGTAAATCGTCCTGCTCCAATACTTTTCAAATACTATTCTTTTTTTTTTTTTTTTCAAATACTATTCTGATTTGAGGAGAGTCCTTGGATGTATGGATTAAAACAAGGTATGAGATATCTAAGGTTTGGAAAAGCCTTCTGTAGTGCAATTCCATGCAGAGCATTTACATGTCTCTATAGCATCTGCCATGGTTTCTTGAAGCTTGACCCCAACCACCTCCTAAATCCTGGAGTTGACAAGGGATGTAGTTATTTGCCAAAATATTTGGAAAGAGGGAGAGTTCTATTTCTTTGGGTGAAAATATTCTATAATTGAAAATTAACCACCAACACTTTTATATAGTTGGGAGAAAGCTTTTCTTGGTTTACAGATTCAGATATCAATAAATAATAACAGTGGGGACACCTGCGTGGCTGAGTGGTTGAGTGTCTGCCTTCAGCTCAGGGCATGATGCTAGAGTCCGGGGATCGAGTCCCACATCAGGCACTCTGCCATGGGGCCTGCTTCTCCCTCTGCCTGTATCTCTGCCTCTGTGTGTGTGTGTGTCTCATGAATAAATAAATAAAATTTTAAAAATTAAAAATAAATAAATAATAACAGTATGCAACATCTATTGCAGGCAATCCTTTCCTTGAGGTACATAATTCATATACATCATCTCATTAATATAAGTACATTTCCATACAACCCTAGGAATGGATGCTTTCATTCCTATTTTATATATAAAGAAAGTGAGGTGCAGAGATCACATAGGTATCTGAATGTAAACTCAAGCTTACCCTTGCCGAGTCTCTACCTATATTCCTATATCCTCTAGCTGGGATGGATGGGGCAAGTCCATTTCATGATGAGCGGGACACCTGGGTGGCTCAGCAGTGGTTGAGCGTCTGCCATTGGCTCAGGTTGTGATCCGGCTCCCTGCATGGAGCCTGCTTCTCTCTCTGCCTGTGTCTCTGCCTCTCTCTCTCTATCATGAATAAATAAATAAATAAATAAATAAATCTTAAAAAAAAACTTTTTTTTTTCATTATGAGCCAACTTTTCCTACTGGAGTTACCCGCAGAACAGAGTCGAGACCCTAGAAACAGCATTTAACGCTTAGGCTTACTCCTAACTTCCGGGCCCCCATTTCAAGCACTCTTTGAGGATGAACCCTCTATAGAACGAAGCTGCTAGAAAGGGAGCGGGCCTTTTCACAGACGAGCCAATGAGGTGGCTGCATCCCGTGAGTGGCATTTTGTCTGGCCAATGGGGTCAGCCCTCAAGGCCTCGCGAGAGGACCGGAAATTGGTCTGAAGCATGTGGGCCACTTGGCGTGCCGGGTGCTGTTGAGCGCCGTGTTCTCCCGGGACGCCGCGGAGCCGGGCGACGACTGGAGCCCGCCGTGTGGACCGGGCGGAGGTTTGGAAGGCCAGGGAGGCCCAGGTAGCCCAGTTGCAGGCCGAGTGGCGAGCGGGTCACCTTACGGCCCGGTGCGGACCGTCCTTCCCCACCCCCCTCCTCCTCACCCCTCACCTCAGGCGTGAGGGTCTGTGGACCCGGGGTGGGGCCGGGGCGGGGGCGGGAAGTCGTTATTTGAGGCCTGGTGTGTGGAGGAGCAGCGCAGGACCTGGAGAGAAGGTGGGAAGGTGGCGGCCCAGGGAGAGAGGCCCCGCCTGCTGGGTCTGAGTGAACGGGAGAGTGGTTTGGACGGGCACGGTGGGTGGGTGGGAGCCGCTGCAGGGCTGTTGGTTTGGGGGCTCGCCTTCGGGGTGGCGGGGGTGGGGGTGGGGCGGGGGTCGGATGTGCCTTGAGGGGCCTCCCTTGTGGTCAGGCCCGCGGGGCCCACGGCCCTCCTCCGTGGCACCTTCCAGGCAGCCAGCTTTAGGCTAACTAATCCAGAGGAGGAGGTGCACGTTAAGGGAGGGCCTTCTGGAGGAGGGGCCTGAATCCACAGAAGTGATGAGGGAGGAATGGAGAAAGGGGCCCCATGGCGGAGCTCCTCTAACTGGCAGGGGGTTACGGCGCCTCTCAGCATGCCCCAGGGCGACCTCGGATTCCTTGGGTGGTGCTGCGAAGAAGTGAGAGCAGAAAGGTCAGGCTAACCCAAAAGGAGTTGAAACAAACTCAAGGAGAGAACTCTTGTAGCCTTTAGGGTAGGGAGGCATAGCCTACCATTTTTGTGTGAAAGAGGATAGTCTAGTTCAACATTTAAATTTTATTTATTAAAAAAAAGAACAAATAAATTTTATTTATATCAAATATATTATAAGTAATATCTAATAATTATTTAAATTTTAATTAAATAATATTTAATAGTTAATCACTTATTTAAGATTTGAAATAATTAAATAACATTCATTTAATAAATATTCATATTTATAATATTTGTAATAGTACACGTTATAATATATATTTATATATATTTATTTAAATCATTAAGTAAATATTGCTTGCTGTTGGAAAGTGTTTAGGATGTTCTAGGCTAAATAGAGCTTTTGAAGTGAATACGATGTAGGAAGCTGGTTGTATTACTGGTCTGACATAAGGGAACTATATTTTTAATGCTTTGTGGGTCTGTCTGGAAGGAAAAGGAAAACAATTGGGGATCTTTTTAATCTTTATGAAATACTGGCAGGTAATTCATCAGAACAGGATCGACACCCGTATCCTCTGCGGCCTTTCAATGGATCCTGTCCGACCACCCTTCAGGGGCTCTTCTGTGCACCCATCTCAGTGTGTACGGATGCCAGGCCCTTGGCCACAAGCTCCTAAACCTTTGGACTCAGCTCTGGGCAGGGCAGGACCTGCAGGCAGAGGCCATGTGTTTGGAAAGCCAGGGGAACCAAGCAAACAGAGTGGGCCAGCACAAAGGGTAAGATCATGTCTGGATGCACAGTAGCAACATATAGCTTATCATCAGAGGAAATAAAATATTTCAAATAACTATGAAGCCCCATATGGGAAAAAGAAAGGTTTGGGTTTTTTTGGTTGGTTGGATTTTGTTTTTGTTTTTCTTGGTAATTGCATTTTGGACATATATTTCAAATACTGGAGTTGTGAGTTTAGAAAAAGTACCTCATAAAAAATGCTAGATAGGCTTGGGTATCCTCAGTCTTCTAGTTTCCATAGATATAAATATACATGTATACATAAATGACAGGTTTGAAGATACAGCTTTGTGTTCTAAGTGTTTAGATTTTCACACTGGGTTTGGCTCTATGGTATTAGCAGCTTGTTAAGTTTCCTTTTAGAGGGCTCTTTGCTCAAATCTTAAAAATATTTTCAGCTGTTGCTTCTAATGTGTGTACATTTGCATGTATGTACATTGTTAATCTCATAATTATATAGTAGTTTTAAGAATGGTAATTGTCTATAATTAAGAAATCTCAAAGAATAAAAGTTAGCAAATAGAGGAAGAACCTGATAATGCAGTTATGACCATTTGAAGTGGAGTAGACAGGGGATCCCTGGGTGGCGCAGCAGTTTAGCGCCTGCCTTTGGCCCAGGGCGCGGTCCTGGAGACCCGGGATCGAATTCCACGTCGGGCTCCCGGTGCATGGAGCCTGCTTCTCCCTCTGCCTGTGTCTCTGCCTCTCTCTTTCTCTCTCTCTCTCTCTCTCTCTCTCTCTCTGTGACTATCATAAAAAAAAAAAAAAAACTTTTGAAGTGGAGTAGACAGTGTCAAATGTAATGTTGTGTAGGCAGAAAGAAAAAGGACATTATGTTATGCTTGGATGGCTTGCATAAGTCTGTATGTGACAGCTCTAACTGGCATAACACCAGTAAACTTTCAAGACTTCCACAGGAAGACAGTTGCAAGTTTTGTTGGAGGTTGTTTTTAAAAACCCAAATGTCAGATACTTTTAAATGGTCCAATTTTCTGAAAATTTATTAACTAGTATATGTGTTCCCTCTTACCTTCTGTATATAGGAAACAAATAAGAAAAGTTATACTTTGTTACTCTGTACACCAAGCAGGGACTATACCTGTATGTATGCTTAAAAACCTAATATGACATAGTTATAAGTCTTAAAAGTATTTATTAAAACTACTTTTTTTTTAAAGATTTTATTCACAAGATAGAGGGGCAGAGACACAGGCAGAGGGAGGAGAAGCAGACTCCATGCAGGGAGCCTGATTCAGGACTCGATCCCGGGACTCTAGGATAACACCCTGAGCCAAAGGCAGACGCTCAACCACTGAACCACCCAGGCGTCCCTATTAAAGCTACTTAAAGGGGAATCTGGGTGGCTCAGTTTGTTAGGCATCCGACTCTTGATTTCAGCTCAGGTCATCTCAGGGTTGTGAGATAGAGCCCCATATTGGGCTCTGTGCTGGGTGTGGAGTCTGAGGTTCTCTCTATCCCTCTCCCTCTGGGCACCCCCGTAATCTAATTAAATAATTTTTATGAGGTATTTTTATCCTTTATTCTTATAATGTGTATAGAATTCAAAGATGATTTTAGTTACCAATACTTTATGAAAACCGTCAGTGGAGAATCCTTGGGTGGCTCAACGGTTTAGAGCCTGCCTTTGGCCCAGGGCATGATCCTGGAATCCCGGGATTGAGTCCCACGTCAGACTCTCTGCGTAGAGCCTGCTTCTCCCGCTGCCTGTGTCTCTGCCTCTCTCTGTGTGTGTATCTCTTGTGAATAAATAAATAAATAAAATCTTTAAAAAAAAAAGAAAACCTTCAGTGTTTCTGGGTGTCTTGTTATAAACATCTTTATTATGTCTTCTTAAACACTTCACTAGGGACACCTGGGTGGCTCAGTTGTTGAGCGTCTGCCTTCAGCCCAGGGCGTGATCCTGGGATCCCGGGATCGAGTCCCACGTCAGGCTCCCTGCATGGAGCCTGCTTCTCTCTCTGCCTGTGTTTCTGTCTCTGTGTCTCTCGTGAAAAAAAAAATAAAATCTTTAAAAAAACAAAAAACAATGTTTTTTTAAAAAAAAACATTTCACTATATGTGTTACAGAATGTGTGTCACTTCCAGTCATTGAAATAACACTTATTTCATTTTAGAAATATATTCTATATCTTAGAATAACTGTCAAAATATATTTTCAGATAACTCTACCCTTTGACTTTCATAGGAATCTGTAGGTTTCGTGTCTATGTTCCGAGGACTGGGCCTTGAAACTGTGTCCCGGGCCCCTCTGAAACGGGAAATGCCTCCATCAGGTATGTGGAAAACTAATTCAAAGTATAGTATGTATGATTGCTTTGTTCTTAAATTTATAGTTTATCTTCAGAAAAATAAGTGTACTATACAACATTTTCAACTCACAGTTATAGTTGGGTTTTGGCCCTTCCATTCAGGTAGAGGCATTTTAGGTCGAGGCTTGTCTGCCAGTATGGTACGCAAGGACAAAGAAGAACCCCATTCCACTTTTGCGGATCCTTCTGTGTTGGCAGCTGGGGATAGCAAGATGGCAGAGGCCTGTGTTGGTTGGAATAGGTGGGTAAAGTTGCCTTCTAGGGTAAGTGTCAAATTCAGATGAAATGTCTTTATAAAACCAAAGAGAAACTCTGAAAAGGATCATATTATAAACAATGCATGGTTTTATACTAAAGAGTGGGTATTTTCCCCAGAATAATCAGCAGCCACTGATCCAGTCAGTCCTTGGAAATGGGAAAAAAGTAGTTCTCCACTGGGCAGTTTACAACTCTCATTTGCCCTGATAAGTTAACCTGATTGTGGTGGTTCACAACCTGGCTGACTCACTCTTCCACCTCAATTCTGCGAGGAAATTGGCCCTGAAAATCAGTATTAGTAACAATTAGCAAATGAGTCATGTAGGCATATTTGGATCTGGAAAAAATCCCAAGGTTTGGGTCCCTTTTGCTGACTCCTTCAGGAAAAGAATGTAGACTTGGAGAAATCATTTAGATGGGGTATAGATAGAAGCATGGTTGAGAAAGGCCCGATTTGCTTCTTTTCAACATTTCAGAATGCTTGGAAGAGGGAATTCGAATACATCTTTATTATCTTTGGGAAGAGCAGCTGGTGGTTTAGGCAGAGGAGTACACAAGGCTCCTGGTGCTATCAGCCTGACTTGTCGAGATCCTTCCCAGCTATCATCACCACCACCTCTGCCGCCATCCTCACCACACTCTCTGGATCACTCTCTACTTGGGGCTGTGGAACATAAGGAACATAAGGAAAAGTAAGTCTCTACTTGGTAATGATGTGGGAGGAGACCTCATAAAATCATAAGCACTGTTTCTGTTGCATCTAAACTCCTTTGTGGGTGGTGGGTACTGCAGGCTTGTTTGTTTTGTTGTTTGGTTTTTGCCAGGGGGGAAAATGACAAGGGGGTGGGACAATGCCTGATGAAGTGAAATGGGGTTGATGGGTTAAATAATACGTACCAGGGAATGAACTCAAATGATTTTTCATTTCCTTCTCAATTCAGACATAGCCAGTTTTTTGACTCATCGAAGATTAGGAAATAGTCTAGGAAAGATATTGCAGCAGTTCATCTTTCTTATTGGAACTAATTTTTGTGTTTTAGTTAGCTGGCCTCAATTATTCCGTTGATATTAACCAGGGCAAAAAGGGTGATCTTGCTTCTCTAATTAGAGATTGCTAAGATTTTAGCTTCTAGCCTTCAAAGCTTGCTTTCGTGTAACTTGTGTAAGCTAAGTGTAAAATATTACTTCCCCCAGTGTTTTTTTCTTTCTTATTATTTTGTGGCATGAGTTGCTTGCATTTGTTTTTGTTATATGTGCCTACTTTTATTTTCCAGAGAGGTTTTTGTGAAGCAGGGCTCAAAAGGAACACCTCAATCTTTAGGATTGAACCTTATCAAAATACAGTGTCATAATGAAGCAGTTTATCAATATCATGTGACCTTCAGGTATTCACAACTTTTTTTTCTCTGTATTTACTTCTTAGAGAACAGTAATGAAATCGTTTCCCTGGAATAACTGAATATTTTTCTGTGTGATTCCTAATGAACATCCCCCCACGATAATGTGCAAACTCAGATCCTTGTGATAATTTTAAGGTTAACATTATTTGCAGGGGCAGCCCAGGTGGCTCAGTGGTTTAGTGCCGCCTTCAGCCCAGGGCCTGATCCTGGAGACCCAGGATCGAGTCCCATGTCAGGCTCCCTGCATGGAACCTGCTTCTTCCTCTGCCTGTGACTCTGCCCCCCTCTCTCTCTCTCTCTCTCTCTCTCATGAATAAATAAATAAAATTAAAAACAAACAAACATTACTTGTTAACGTTAACATTATTTCACTACTTCAGATTTTAACTTATTAGGTGCCATTTTAAGCACTTGCAAGGTGGATTTACTGTGAAATTGATGAAGCTTAAAGTTCGGGCCTTTTACATGCACAGACCCCTTCCATAATCTTTTTTTTTTTTTTTTTTAAGATTTTTTTATTTATTCAGGAGAGACAGAGAGACAGAGACAAAGCAGAGGGAGAAGCAGGCTCCATGCAGAGAGCATGATGTGGGATTCGATCCCTGGGTTCTGGGATCACACCCTGAGCCAAAGGCAGATGCTCAACCGCTGAGCCACCCAGGTGTCCCGCTTCCATAGTCTTTTAACTTACTTTGTAATTTTGCATTTCTCTTCTTAAAGAGAGACTCTTCCCCACCGCTGGTATAAGACCCACATCCCACAAAACCTGGATCCCTCTTGCCTAAGTCTCATACTATGAATAATTTTATATCAATAACTTCAGGGTTTCTCATACTTCTTAAAAATTAAGAATTCATGTTTGTGTTCTTTTCAAATCTCAGGAAGGGAGTGCTGGGTGGCACAGATGGTGAAGTGTCCAATTCTTGATCTCAGCTCAGGTCTTGATCTCAGCTCAGGTCTTGATCTCAGGGTTGTGAGTTCAAGCCCTGTGTTGGGCTCTACACTGGGTGTAGAGCCTGCTTAAAATCTCAGGAGAGTCATTAGCTAGAGGTTATTAGCTGGAATTGCGAAAACGAATATGTGTTTTGGAGTGTCTTTGAAGAGAAAATAGGAGGATGGAAGGCTGAATTTTTGGAACACAGCTGCTAATTGGTATAAGAGAAATAAATGGAGTGAAAGAAAGGAACAGTTAAGGGGGAAATACCCTGAAGACAGGTTATAAAGACCAAAGGAAGGGCTCCTTTGAACGAGGAGGTAGTTGACTTCAGCCACAGGAAAAAAAGTTACTGAATTTACTTTGAAGAGCACTCTTGATTTTCTAGTAGCTTTATTGGAGTTATGGAGAAAAAACTAGACTAAAGGAACCAAGGTGAGCACAGGCCATGGGAAATAGCTAGTGAATTGGCTACTTATTTATAACTAGATTTTTAAAAAGGTTTTATTTATTTATTCATAGAGACACAGAGAGAGAGGCAGAGACACAGGCAGAGGGAGAAGCAGGCACCATGCAGAGAGCCTGATGTGGGACATGATCCAGGGTCTCCAGGATCACGCCCTGAGCTGCAGGGGTCCCTAAACCGCTGCACCACTGGGATTGCCCTTGGCTACTTATTTAAAAAGTGGGGGGGCCGCCTGGGTGGTTCAGCAGTTTAGCGCTGCCTTCAGCTCAGAGTGTGATCCTGGAGACCTGGGATTGAGTTCCCATGTCAGGCTCCCTGCATGGAGCCTGCTTCTCCCTCTGCCTGTGTCTCTGCCTCTCTTTCTCTGTGTCTCTCATGAATAAAGAAATAAAATTTAAAGAAAAGACTTATTAGAAATTATGAAACAATAAAAATAAAAAGTGGGTAAGAGGATGAGAAATGAAATGATAATTAAATAGAGTAGTAGGATTGCTTTAAAACTGAGCACATGTGGCAGGTGAAGAGAAGCTAAAAAAGAGGGTGAAATTATACCCTAAGAAGGGAGGGTAGTGGGAATGGGCCTGCTCTGGAACTGGAAGAGAAATGGATGAGCATAATGAGAGGGAAGAACTCTTTCTCTGGAAATGGATTGACAAATGTTAATGAAGCAGAAAGGAATGTGAGTCCTCAGAAGTCTCTGCATTGACTGGACAGTGGAGAAGACATGGAGTCTATAAATTTCAAGATGGTAGATACGGACCTTTGAAGCCACAGTATAAAGAGCTAGCCAGGCCATTGAGAGGGTACTGAGATTTATTACAGTGAACTGGTCATCTTGTGGCTTCCTTTATTAAGTGAAGAAAGTCCAGAAAAACAATTTTAAATACTATGTTTAGGGCATAGTGTCATTCATGTAGGTAAATTTTTTGGAGAAGCATTTTGTTTTTTGTTTTTGAATTTTTATTCATGAGAGACACAGAGAAAGAGGCAGAAACAGAGGCAGAGGTTGAGAAGCAGGCTCCCCGTGAGGAGCCCAAAGCAAGACTCAATCCCAGAACCCCAGGATCATGACCTGAGCAAAAGGCAAATAGATGCTCAACCACTCAGCTACTCAGGTGCCCCTGCAGAAGCATTTTGAAATGTGATATTAATATATGAATGTTTAGTTTTGGGACAGCTATATTGGATTACCACTTGATTTTTTCATCTTTTGTCATGTGCTTGAACATACCGTATATTAACCTTAGATTTGTTTAAGCTTTCCAGTTGTACACCAACATTGTATATTATTGATATGAAACGGGACAGTCATTGTACTAAGTAGCTACTGGAGCTTTTCAAAGGTGTAATATTTGAGACAGTGAGTCAATAAAAAGTAGAAATTGCATTGCCACAGGTGAAAAGTTGGAGTAAAATCCTTTTTT
This sequence comes from Canis aureus, assembly GCF_053574225.1. Classification (NCBI taxonomy): domain Eukaryota; kingdom Metazoa; phylum Chordata; class Mammalia; order Carnivora; family Canidae; genus Canis; species Canis aureus. The sequence goes on along the minus strand of NC_135634.1, from coordinate 36,036,272 downwards.
AAAAAAATTATTTTTAATGTGTGTATTTTTGCAGACTCTAGAGCAATGATTGACAAACTACGGCTGTCCTGGAGGGCAGATCTGGCCCACTGCCTGTTTTATAATAAAGTTTTACTGGAACATAACCAGGTTCATTGGTTTACATATTGTCCATGCTGCTTTAGTGTGTGTTGGCCAAGTTGAGTAGTTGTAGCAGAGACTATATGGTCTGTAAAGCCTAAAAAAATTGCTATCCTTTACTGAAAAGATGTTCTGACCCTCTTGTCTAAAATCTGGACATGTTAAAGCAATTGTCTTTGGGTGGTGAAATTACGAGTTTTTTTTTCTATGGGCAGGTATTCTTGGGTTGAAATTCCTCTTATAGTCAGGTATATTTGAATTTTTAATATGACCACTAGATGGAGCAGTAGTTACAAGTGACTCTAACAAACCTATTACACAGGGATAGTAAAGACTGCCATTTGAACAAATTGAAGTAAAATCCTCTTTATTGTTTTCTAGCCCCAATGTGGAGTGCAAAAGCATGAGGTTTGGCATGTTGAAGGACCATCAAGCTGTCACCGGAAACGTTACTGCTTTTGATGGATCCATTCTCTATCTGCCTATTAAACTTCAACAAGTGAGACCAAATAGGAAATATATTTTGGAATGAAACCTAAGAGTGTTTTGGTGTTTTGAGTGGTAGGAAATCATAGACCTCCTGATGTTTGAGTTGTATTTTCCTATTCTTAGAGGAAAGACAGGCTTTTCAATAACAAATGTCAAAATAAGAAACTTTTTCTTTTTTTTTTTTTTTTTTTTTTTTTAAGAAACTTTTTCATTTGAATTCTTCAAGAAGTTGCTTCTCAGAGAGGAAGAGTGGTTGGAAGCCTTTGACCTCAGTGACAGAGAATGGTTTTAGGTTTCAGCATGCAAAGAGATCTGTTGCTAGTCAGTCCTCTTACCAAATCCTTTCTTAAATCCTAGTTGTCATGCTATGATTTTGCCTAGTGTGGGCAGCAAAGTCAGGGGAAAGTAGAAAATATATTTAAGATATTTTAGTGTTTTCTAGAACACAGTTGGATTAGATGAGGGCTTGACAGTTTTGTCTTTTTTTTTTTACTTGAATATATTTATTTGTTAGGTTCTTGAGCTAAAAAGTCAAAGGAAAACTGATGGCGCAGATATCAACATTAAGATTCAATTGACAAAGACCCTGGAGCCCTGTTCTGACTTGTGCATTCCTTTCTACAATGTTGTTTTCCGTCGGTGAGAAAACAGCTTATTTAATCTCAGTCTTAAATATGTAACCATGTTCTTCAAGAAGCTTGGATGGTATTATACAACACATATATAAAGATGAGTTTGGAAACATTTAATAAATAAATGGATGGTATTGAGGCTAACTTACTAAAAAATTATGTCAGGTGATTCTCCAGATTTAGGTATAATGAAGGGTGGCTGGATGGGTTCCTTTGAATCATTCAGGAACTTTAAAAGCAGAGGTTATATTGCATAATTTAATGGTGTTACTGATGGGGCTACTCAAAGTGGCAGCCTGCAAAAATTTTGCTGGAAGAATTTTTTTTCCAGGTCCCTTGATTTTTTTGGATTCAGATAGCTCATATTCTTTTAACTTTCTATAAGACTCAAATTTTCATAAAATTTACTCCTATATCACCTCTTTTTAAACGAAATACAGAACCTAATTTCTGCCTAGTAAGCTGAACTGCCAGGAACAAACATATAACTTCCTATTCCAGACTGATCTTTACAAACAGGAATCGACTTTTTTCAGTTCTTTTTAGTTAATGGTGAAAAATAATGTAAATTGAACCTGGGAAATAAGTTTTTGGTTACCTTTGTAAATAAGGCCAGTTGTTGTCAGTTGTATATACCTCAAGATAAATGCTTTGATTATTTATTTATTTGCAATGGTGTTCTCAGCATAAAAGCTATGTTGTGCAAAAGACACCAAAGATTTTGGGACGTTAGGCTTCAAAAGGAAGATATAGCTAAGAGTAATAGAGCTTGAATTTTTTTTTATTTTTCTTTAGAAGACCCATTTTTGCTCTTTATTTCAGGGTAATGAAACTTTTAGATATGAAGCTTGTGGGGAGAAACTTTTATGACCCTACAAGTGCTATGGTACTGCAGCAACACAGGTCAGTGGTGGTCTCTTCCTTTCAAATGTTCTGGAAAGAAATTTTTCATTGTGATTACCATATGTAGTACAGAAATCTCAACAGTATTTTATGATTGTGAATACAATTTATCAGTTAAACTTGTTCCATAGTTATTGTTTTAGTAGGTTCACAATGATGTTGATTTATTTTGTTTCATGGTGCTTTCTCACTGTTACTATGCAGGGGGGCCGTATTTGCTCTATTGTTTCAAATAGGGGCATGGAAGTATCTGTGGTCCTTTTAGAACCCTAAGGTAAAGCTCACCTGTCTCTTCAGGTTGCAGATCTGGCCAGGCTACGCAGCTAGCATCCGAAGGACAGATGGAGGTCTTTTTCTCCTAGCTGATGTCTCCCATAAGGTCATTCGGAATGATTCGGTTCTAGATGTCATGTGAGTGAATTGTGGGATCTATTTTTAACAAGCTAGCAATTTTCTGAAAAGTTCAGTGATAGCTGAATACAGATTGACCATTGTTCTGTTTAGGTTTTAAATTGTAGAACAGATTAAGAATACTGAATGTATATAAGTCTTGCTGGGATAGCATATGAATAGAGACCTACTGTACTTTGAGGAGGAATTGGGGTTTGTTTGTTTTTTTATTCGACAGAGATTTTATTTCTTTATTTGACAGCACATGCAGGGGGAACAACAGAGGGAGAGGGAGAAGCAGGCTCCCCACTAAGCAGGAAGCGTGATGCCATGCGGGCTGTATCCCAGGATCCTGGGATCATAACCTGAGCCAAAGGCAGATGCTTAACTGACTGACCCACCCAGGCACCCCAGGAATTGTTTCTTTTTTTTTCAAAAAAAGATTTATTTTATTTATTTAGAGTATGTGTGTGTGCACATGCATGTGTGCACTTATGAGCAGGAGGGGCAGAGGAAGAGGGAGAGAAAAATCCTCAAGGAGGCTCCACCCTATGTGAGGAGCCCAATTCAGGGCTCAATCTCATGTCCCTGAGATCACCATCTGAGCAGAAACCAAGAGCCACCCAAATGCCTCTATAGTAACACATTTAAACAAAAACTCAGGGTGTGTGTGTATTAAACCAAGTTTTTTTTAGAGAGTTAATACAATTCCTCCTCAGGGCTCCTGGGTGGCGCAATTGGTTAAGCATCTGACTCTTGATTTGGCTCAGGTTGTGATCTCAGGGTCATGGACTGGAGTCCCTTGTCGGGTTTTGTGCTCAGGGCAGAGTCTGAGGATTTCTTTCTCTACCTCTACCTCTCCCACTGCCCCTCCTCCACTTCAAGTACTTGCACACATGCTCTCTTTCTCTGTCAATGGAATAAATAAATCTAAAAAGAAGTGAATGTGTTACTGTAGTAAATTATTTACTGTAGTAAATATAGATGTGATTAATTTGTAATGGCTTCATGAAATCCCACTTTATTTTATTTATTTATTTTTTGAAATCCCATTTTATAGATAAATCTGTGTCCATCACTGATTCTTTTTTAAAGGCTATGTGCTTAGAAGTGGAATTACTTAATAAAAAGGGTGAACATTTTAAAGACTTCAAAAAATATTTGCTATAATATACTTATATATTGACAAATTATCTTCCAGAACACTCAGTTCATTTTTCTACCAGCTGCATACAACTGCTAGGTGTTATCAGGCTTATAAATCTTTGCTTACCTGATAAATTGATTCTTTCAACATGCATTTATTGAGCTTCCATTGTATACCAGAGTCTTGGGACATATGAGTTAACGTAACAAAGATCCCTCTTCTCAAGAGTTTGTACTATAGTTGGGTACATAAGCAATAAATAATAAACATGATAAGTGAATCGTATAGCATACTACAAATGTTGAGAACTTTGGAAGGAAGAAAAAGTAGAACATAGACTAGGAGAGATCAGGAGTACCAGAGGTGGGGTAGGGGAAGGTGGAGAGCTGTACTTTTAAATAGAGTGGTCAAGTTAATTCAAGCCCAACACTCTCAGATGAGTGAGTTAGCCAGGTGAATATATGGGTGAAGGGACTTGTTGGCAGAGGGACTGCCTGGGTAAAAGCCTTTAAAAGATAGAAATATACCTGGCTCATTCAAGGAGTATTAGGGAAGCCAGGGTGGCTAGAGCAGAGCGAGCAGAGCAAGGCAAGAGCAAGTGGAAGTATGGAGAAGATGGAGGAGATAATAGTATAGAGCTTTGTAAGGCTATTATAAGGAGATTTTAGCTTTTAAAGTGAAGTGTAGGACTTAGAGCTGAGGAGGGAGATGACGTGGCTTGAGTTGTAAAAGGATCCCTCCTGTTGCCCTGTGGAGGAGGAACTTGGCAAGATGGGAATAGAAATGGGGAGACCAACCAGGAATCCAGTGGAGGCATGAAGATGGCAGCAGTGGAGGTGAAGAGAAGTGGTTGGCTCCTGGATATATTTTGAAAGTAGTGCTTAATAAGTTTCCTGGCTGAATGTGGGGTATGAGATAAAGAGAGGTTGAAGATGGCACACTTTTTTGGGTGATTTTGTAATTATTTATTCTATCTTTCCTAGACTATCTCTCCTTGATGGTGGGGCCATGTCTCTTTTTCTCACAGTACATCCAGCTCTAGTTGATTCCTAGCATGTAGTAAGTGTTAAGAATATTTGTTAAATAAGAGTAGATGTCTTCAAGTGCACTGATTCTTTATAGTCTCTGCTTTGCTTTTCTTCTTAGATCTAACTTATGTTTTATTTTTTCCAGTGTTTTAAACCTTCTGGATTTTATTTTGATGTGATATTAGGATCATATTGATTGCCTTGGAACTATCACACAACTTAGTGAAAACCTTTTGTTTTTTTATTTAAATCCCTCTCTTTATCGTATGTTAAAATACTTGAATTTATTTCTGAATATTTCATTTTGATCTAGTGGTTAAAATCAATGTGACACTGTTTCAGATACTGTAAATGTATTAGCTTTTAATATTTGTCAAGGAATTCTGTTTTCACAATTTTTTTAAAAAGATTTCATTTATTTATTCATGAGAGAGGCAGAGACACAGGCAGAGGGAGAAGCAGGCTCCATGCAGGGAGCCCAATGTGGGACTTGATCCTGGGACTCCAGGATCAGGCCCTGGACCGAAGGTGGTGCTAAACAGCTGAGCCACCCAGGCTGCCCCATGTTTTCAGAATTTTTGTAGCAAATTTCACCAATTTACTCTTGCATGTGGTCCTTTGAATAATTTAATGAGAATAAGAAAAAAAATTGGCATTTTGATTAGCATTGACTGAGGAGAACATTCAGTGATTCTTCTATTCACAAATATGGCATATTTTTCCATTCATTGAAATTGTTTTATTAAAGTTTTACTTTATTAAAGGTTATAGTTGTATTTTAACTACACAAAAGCTATTTATAGATGAGTTATGTAGTATTTGTTATTTTGTTTTTTGCACAATAGCTTATGTTGTATATAAAATTATCTTTATTTCCTAAGTACATAATTTTATGTGTACTTACCACTAATTCACTTTTTATAGATTTCAGAGTATAGTTTTGCACTTATCCTAAGTATTTTATTCTTTTTGATGCCTTGTAAACGGATTTCTTTAAAAGTTTCATTTTTTTTTGTTACAAGTGTATAGAAAAACACTGTTTTTTTAATATCATTCATGTATAGCACAACCCCTGTGAACTCATTTATTAGTTATAACATTTTATTCATAGATTCTTTGGGATTTTCAATATAGGAGATCATGTCATCTGCAAATAAAGATAAGTAATTTTATTTCTTCCTTTCCAATCTGGATCTCTATTTATTTTTCTTGCTGAATTACTCTGCTAGGACCTCTAATACAATGTTGAATAGAAATGGTGTGGAAAAAGAAAAAAGCCCTGACCCCGCCCCTCCTCAATGTAAGTAGCCTTGGATATATTCCCTTTGATAATAAAGACAATTCAACTAGCCAAAAAAAAAAAAAAAGTGGACATCCTTTTCCTTTTCCTGATCTTATGGACAACATATCCATCTGTCTTTCATCAAGTATGTTAGGTGTGAATTTTTTGTTGTAGATGCCCTTTTTCATATTGAGGAAGTTACATTTTATTCCTGGTTTATTGAGTGTTCTTAGCATGAAAGGCAGTTGGGTTTTTTTGTTTGTTTGTTTTGTTTTTTAAATTTTATTTATTCATTCGTGAGAGACACAGGGAGAGAGAGGGGGGCAGAGAGAGAAGCAGGCTCCATGCAGGGAGCCCGATGTGGGACTCGATCCCGGGACTCCAGGATCACACCCTGGGCTGAAGGCAGGTGCTAAACCGCTGAGCCACCCAGGGATCCCCGGCAGTTGGGTTTTGATCATTTAAAAAAAGCCCCAAACATTCTGCTTTTAAAATGGATTTTTCAGTATTAAACCTTGCATTCCTGGGATAAATCCCACTTGTTCATGGTGTATAATTTTTTCTATATGTTGCTGGTTTTGGTTTGCTTGTATTTTGTTGAGGATTTTTATCTATATTCCTAAGCAATATCTGTAGTTTTCTTGTGATACTTTTGCCTGGTGTTAATATCTGGGATATACAGGCCTTATAGAAAGAGTTCGGAAGTATTCCCTTCACCTTCTGTTTTTTTTTTTTTTTTTTTTAAGTTTTTTTATTTATTTATGATAATCACAGAGAGAGAGAGAGAGAGAGAGAGAGAGAGAGGCAGAGACACAGGCAGAGGGAGAAGCAGGCTCCATGCACCGGGAGCCCGACGTGGGATTCGATCCCCGGTCTCCAGGATCGCACCCTGGGCCAAAGGCAGGCGCCAAACCGCTGCGCCACCCAGGGATCCCCCCTTCTGTTTTTTGAAAGAGTTTATTAAGGATTGGAATTCATTTTCCTTTGAATGCTTGGTAGAAATTCACCGGAGATACCATCTGAGTTTTGTTTTTTCTTTGTGTGCAGTTTTTAAATTGCTAATTTAATTTCTGTACTTGTTAGATATTTATTCAGATTTTCTGTTTATTTTTGGGTGAGTTTTGGTCATTTGTGTCTTTCTAGGAGTTTATCCGTTCCATTTAGGATTATCTAATTTGTTGGCATACAGCTGTTGAAAGTGTTCCCTTACAGTTCTTTTTATTTATGTGAAGCCAGTTGTAGTGTTCCCTCTTTTCATCACAGATTTTAGAAATCTGAGTCTCCTTTTTTCATAGGTGGTCTAGCTAAAGATTTGTCAGTGTTTTTGACCTTTTCAAAAAGCCAATGTATAGTTTTGTTGACTGTATTTTTCTGTTCTCTCTTTCATTAATTCCCACTCTTATATACATTATTTTCTTCCTTCTGCATACTTACGGATTAGTTTGCTCTTTTTTTTTTCCAGTGTCTTCAGGTGAAAGGTTAGTTTTTGGGGGATATTTTTTCTTTTTTTAATATAGGCTTTTACAGCTATAAATTTCCCTCTTAAGTAATGCTATAGCTGTATGCCATATGTTTTGGTATGTTGTGTTTTCATTTATATCCAACTCCAAGTATTTTCTAATTTCACTTGTCATTTATTTGACTCCTTGATTATTTAAGGGAATATGTTACTTTCCACGTGTATGTGAGTTTCCTGAGTTCTTCTGTTACTGATTTTTTTCTGTTACTGATTTTTAATTTCATTCTGTTGTGATCAGAGAATTTACTTTGTATTATTTCTGTCCTTTTATTTTCATTGAGGTTTGTTTTATGATCCAGCATGTGATCTATACTGGAGAATATTCTTTGTGTACTTTTGGACATTGTAATTTTAACTCAAAATACTTTTTTGCCTTTTACTAAGGAAAGTGCCAGAATTAGGACTTATGGTAAACCTTTATATTGAAAGCAGAAATTCTCCCAGGGAGAGTTTGAGACCTTGACATAGGCAAACCTGTGACAAACAAGAAAGAAGCACTGAAGTTGTCTAAGGATGTGTGTTTGTGAACCATATTTCAGGTTCCAAACACAGATAGGAAGGGCCATGAGATCAGCGACCCAACTATCGTTGACCCTGGAATTTGAACAAATAAACACAATGATCTTCTTTCACAAATTGCTAAGACAAGAAGTGCCTTCCTAATGTTTGACCACTTGCTTTTTCACAAATTGGTTTCTGACCAAATGACCTCCAACTATAATGTTTCAGGAGTGGATTGGCTTGGTTTATAGACTTATCTGGCTTATGCTTCCATGCATTCCCTATAGAACACTCTCTTGTACGCTTAATAGGGACAAGGAAATCCAGGGCAAAACAGAAACATGTGAAAGAAGCCTGTATGCATATAGACAAATAACAGCAAAAGCAAAATAAGCAGATGGAGAGTAATCAAGTTAATGGCAAAAATAATTTTCAAATGGTATTCTTTCAAAACAAAAAGCCCAAAGACATCATACAAAGACCCAGGTCTAACCTGAAAACTCATTAGAGAAGCAGCTAAAACCTAATGAAACTAGTCTGAGCTCAGCTGGTTATTGGGACTGTACTCACTGGCAGCAGATCTGAAGGACAAATGGAGTTAAGCACAAGGGGTCCAGGGAGTGCATCCTGTAGAGTGTTGCAAAGGAAGAGCTTCCACAGTTACTGTGATGAGACCTTCAGAATTGTCAAAGGACAAGGAGACCTCTGTTCCATGTGAAATAAAGAGAAGGCTGATTTACTGTTTACTACAGTGAGTTGAGACTACTGATCTTATAGAGAGTACTGGAGAGGTATGGAGTTCAGGACAACAGTTTTCCAGGGGGCAAGCAGTAGAAGCATGGTTGCTCAGGTCGTCTGTTCTTGATTGAGTAGTACTCATCATCGGGATGCTTATTGGATTAAGTTGTTCCCGACTGGTCAATTTATGGAAACAAGGGGACAACTCTGGTTGGATAGCTAGCAAAAATAGGTTTGTGGAGGTGAGTTGAACAGAATTGTATTAAGCAAGTTTAAAACTGGATTTTTTTGGGGGTGCCTGAGTGGCTCAGTCAGTGAAGCATCTGCTTTCAACCCCAGTTGTGATCCTGGGGTCCTGGGATCGAGCCCCAAGTGGGGCTTCCTGTTCAGTGGGGGTCTGCTTCTCTCTCCCCTTGAGCCTCTCCACACTCATTTTCTTTCTCTCTGTGTGTGTCAAATAAAATATTAAAGAAAAAAAAACCCCAAACCCTTGGATTTTATGGTTACTTGTTACCATGGGTACAATACAATCTTCTCCAAAGTTTGTGATTTTTTTAATTGCAAGGAAGACATGAATGTTTGTGCTTTCATCTGATTTTATTGTTTAATTTCTTACATGTTAATATATATTTTTTAACAATTCTCTCAATGTTTTTTTAAACTTGATATAAATGCTCCAAATAACTTAATCTGTATCCATCCATCTACATATAGGTTGCTTCCCCGAGACTAGACTAATTCTAAAGTTGATATGAAAAAAATAGCCAATCGGGACTCCTGGGTGGCTCAGTGGTTGAGTGTCTGCCTTTGGCTCAGGGCATGATCCTGGAGTCCTGGGATTGAGTCCCACATCAGGCTTCCTGCATGGGCCTGCTTTTCCCTCTGCCTATGTCTCTGCCTCTCTCTCTGTGTCTCTCATGAATAAATAAATAAAATATTTAAAGAAAAAAAAAAAGAAAAAAAAATCAAGAATATTGAGGAAAAGTCTAGAAAAGAAAAAAAAACTATACAAAGGGGGATTGACCCTATGATATTAAAACATATTAATAAAATCTCTTATTAAATGATATATATATATTACATGTTACTATTGATTATTTTTTTAATGGTTACCAAAATTTTTATCTGTGTTTTTAAACATGTATTTCTTCAAAGATGTATTGAGAGGGGGAGGGACAGAGAGAGAGAGGGAGAATCTTAAGGAGACTAGGCTGAGCATAGAGCCTGACCCAGGGCTTGATCCCATGACTCTGAGATCACAACCTGAGCTGAAACAAACAGTTGGGTCACTTAACTAACTGCAATATCTGGGTGCCCTGGTTCCTTTCTTTTCTTTTTTTCTTTTTTTTTTTTTTTAAAGATTTTATTTATTCGTGAGAGAGACAGAGAGAGGCAGAGACACAGGCAGAGGGAGAAGCAGGCTTCATGCAGAGAGCCCGACCTGTGACTCGATCCCGGGATTCCAGGATCAGGCCCTGGGCTGAGGGCGGCGCTAAAACCGCTGAGCCACCCGGGCTGCCCAGGGTGCCCTGGTTCTTATCCATTTTTTTCCCCACTAACTTGAAATGTCACTGGTAATTATTGGCACCATTATTGGCACTCAGTCCTAATTTTTATTTTACTCTCATCGGGGTCTTCTATTCCATTAATTTCTTTTTTCAGATTTAGTAAGGCACAATTGACATGATAAATCTCATATTTTTAAAGTATACAATTTGATGAGGTTTTTGTTTGGATTTTATTTATTTATCTGAAAGAGTATAAGAGCAGGGAGCAGGAGAAGCAGGCTCCCCACTGAGCAGGGAGCCTGATGTGGGGCTTGATCTTAGAACCCTAGAATCACGACCTGCATAAAGGCAGACGCTTAACCCACTGAGCCACCCAGGCACCCCCAATTTGATGAGTTTTAACTTATTTATATACCAACATAACATCACAGTGAAGATAATGAGCATATCCATTGCCCACTCAAAATTTACTTATGTCTCTTTCTACCTTTGTTCTCCTTTGTCCACCATAGGCAGCACACACTGGTCTGCTTTCTGTCACTAGAGATTAGCGTGCATCATTTAGAATTTTCTATATTTAGAATCATATGTTAGGGGATCCCTGGGTGGCTCAGCGGTTTAGCACCTGCCTTTTGGCCTAGGGCATGATCCTGGAGTCCCGGGATTGAGTCCCAGGTTGGGCACCCTGCATGGAGCCTGCTTCTCCCTCTGCCTGTGTGTCTGCCTTCCTCTTTTTGTGTGTGTCTCATGAATAAATAAAATCTTAAAAAAAAAAAATCACACTGAAAACAAGCCAGGCTGAAAAAAAAAGGGGAGGGTATCTATCATATGATTTTTTTTTTTAAAGATTTTATTTATTTATTCATGAGAGACACAGGCAGAGACAGAGGGAGAAGCAGGCTGCATGCAGGGAGCCCGATGTGGGACCCAATCCCGGGTCTCCAGGATCATGCCCTGGGCTGAAGGCGGCGCTAAACTGCTGAGCCACCCGGGCTGTCCTCAGTGTGATTAAAAAAAAATTTTTTTTATTTTAATCCCAGCATTTAGAAATCAAAGTGAAATAGATGTAGTTAAAAATCATTGATTTCTATCTACTTTTTTTTTTTTTTTTCTATCTACTTTTCAATGTTGAATGTTGGAATGACAGGATTCAGGTCTATATTGTTTATCTCCTGCATTCCTCATCCCTTTTTAGCTTTTTCTTGATTGTGCCTTCTTCCTCCATGTCTTCCTACATTTTCTGATGGAAAAGACAGTGATCAGGGGAAAGGAATTAGGTAAGAGAATATTAAAAACTAGCATTATGAGTTCTGAAAATAAATTACAAGTTAAAAAGTGTTTGGATATGGATTCTATAGTAGTGGTTTCTTTTGACTTCCACAACTACATATATAGTTAACCTACTTTTTTGGGGGGAGAGAGTGCACACACAAGTTGGAGGGTTGCAGAGGGAGACAGAGTCTTGAGCAGTCTCCATGCTCAGCGCAGAGCCTGGTGTCAGGCTTGATTTCATGACCCTGAAATCATGACCTAAGTTAAAATCAATCAGAGGCTTACCTGACTAAGCTCTCCAGGTATTCCTGTAGTGAATTTATCTTTATAGCCATTTCTCCTCTGTATTTAATCTGGCAGACAGAATAAGCGCGCTCTCTCTCTCTCTCTCTCTCTCTCTCTCTCACACACACACACACACACACACACACACACACTGCATCTGGCATGTATCAGGTACTGATGATCATGATGGAGATGATATTTGCAAACATACAGTTCTGTTCTCTGTACGAGGGGTACAGTTCTCACTGTTTCGGGTCTATACAGTCATTGCATTCTCTCAACACTGTGAGTTAGGTGCTTTCACTGACCCCACTTTCACATGAGGAAACCAAGGCACAAAGAGCAGTAGCTCTCTCAGAGTTTCACAGGCTAGTAAGTGGAAGACACAAGATTTGAACTCCGGGATTGGCTTCAGGGTCTGTCGTCAGGGTTGAACTGCTTAAAGTCTCTGATGGTTTTTCATCACTTACTTAATCTTTCTTAGGGCGAGTTCTGTAGGATACTATAATTACCCAGAAGGGCCATAAATGTTTGTTCAGTGAGGTTAGAAGTAAAGGGTCGGAGGAATCTGTGGTTAAATACATCAGAGGTAAATATGTTTCTTTAGCAGCCTGAGGTGCATATGTACGTTGTGAGTCTCTAAACAAGCTTTAAAATATGCAGAGTGGACTCCACTTTTTTGATTGTGGAACCTTTTTCACACCTCCTCACAACCTATCAAGGGACCAGTGTTTTTGAAGAATATACCCTGGGTGACCCTGACCCACAGAAGAAAGTCCAAACTCTGTTCCTTGACTTAGGAGGACGTTCAGATTTGGTCCCTGCCTGTCTTTGGCCTGTACTTACACCATCTTCTATCCTTCTTCAACGTCCTTGCCCTCCCCATCCCCAGATTGCTGCTCATCTCCTGCATATTGCTGCCTCTGCCTGGAGTGTCACTCATTCCTCTGCCCCAGTGTTTCTGCTTGGCAGACTGCTCCTTCAAGCATCAGCTTCTTATGTTAATGTTCCTTGACTCCCTAGGCATATTCAGACACAGTTCCTGTGAATTTCCTGTCGGCTTATTCACGGCACTGTTTAGAGGTTACGGCGAGGGTACATTTAACTATAGTGAATCTGTTCATCTGCATCTTTAGCATCTTCACCAGGACTGTCTAATAATAGGGATTTGTAATAGGTATTTCCGTTAGCCAAAAAGGGCAAATATAGTTTAAAAAATGTTTTGTTGTCTTTCTGTAGACTATCCTAATGATGATGATACAAAATAATTATTTTGATGATTAAAATACTTTATTCAAAGGCAAACTGTGAATGTTAATTTGTAGTTGTTTTTAGTTTGACTTTTATCTCTTCACTATTTTGTTTTTAAAGATTTTATTTATTAGAGAGCACATGTGAGCGAGCACGAGCAGGGATGTGAGGAGAGAGATGGAGAGGGAGAAGCAGACTCTCCACTCAGCAGGAAGCCTGATGCAGGGCTCCTCCCAGGACCCTGAGATCCTCACTTGAGCCAAAGGCAGACACTTAACTGACCCAGGCACCCCTCTTTTCACTATTTTTTATTAATTTTGGATATTTTGGTAATGTCAAAAAGAGATGAGTCATGTCTCTCAAAAGAGACAACTGGAGCCTTTTGTTGCTATATGGCTGTGATCATACCCCTGAAGTACTTATTTGCATCCTCCATCCTTTTCATTGTGCTCTGTGAATACAAATATGATTCAGAAGTCTCTTGTTTCTTTCCAAAGGCATGCCATTTATCAGCAGAACAAAGAAAACTTTCAGGATGAGTGCACTAAGCTTTTGGTTGGCAATATTGTTATAACCAGATACAACAATCGTACCTATCGTATTGATGATGTGGACTGGAATAAGACACCAAAAGATAGCTTCACAATGTCTGATGGAAAGGAGATCACATTTTTGGAATACTACAGGTGGAAAGTAGAGACTGGGCTTGGGCCTTCGGGTGGGTGTGGGATGTAGTCTGCCATTCTCTAGCAGAATGTTGAGTTCCATTGTAGCCTACAGTGGGACACTTTTACGATAAATTGGTAATGCTCCCAAGATTGAATGAACTTGTTTGTGGGATTTGACTTAAAGTTTCATTTAGTAATTTTGGAAATTACTTTATAAATTAATACCAAGGTTTTGAATTATATTTCTTTTGTTGATTTAAGTAGAAGTCTGGTTGGAGAGATTAAGTTCAAATCCCTAATCACTTGACTATCATTTTGCCTTTTCAGTTGCCCAAGCCTTTCAACCTGATGCAGTTTTTTAAGATTGATTTATTTGAGGGTGAAGGGAGTACAGAGGAGCACAGGGAGGGGCAGAGAGAGAATCCCAAGCAGACTTTGTGGAGCCTGATTTGGTGCTCGATCTCACAACCCTGAGATCATGACCTGAGCTGAAATCAAGAATTGGATGCTTAACGGAGCCACCCAAGCGCCCCCAACCTGTTGTGGTTTTAAGCAAATTTTTTTCTGGACTGTTAGATGATTTCTCCTCCATTTAGTGATGCTGTTTCTGAAATGCTTTCCTGCTTCTGCCTCTGTCCTGGTCTAGCAAAAACTATGGAATCACAATTAAGGAAGAGGACCAACCACTGCTGATCCACAGGCCCAGCGAGAGACAGAACCAAGGGATGGTGAGTTGGCGGGGGGAGGGGTAATTAGATTTGTACTTGTAGTTTAAGTTCTTCATCTGTGGTGCTGGGAGCCATGAAGCAGAGTTACAGTGTGGTTGGGGAAAACTGTGCAGGATTGTCTCTAGCCAGAAGTGCCATTTAACATGGTAGGATTTGGGGTTTTTTTTGTTTTTTGTTTTTTTTAGATTTTATTTATTTATTCATGATAGAGAGAGAGAGGGGCAGAGACACAGCCAGAGGGAGAAGCAGGCTCCATGCAGGGAGCCCGACCTGGGACTCAATCCCAGGTCTCCAGGATCATGACCTGGGCTAAAGGCAGGCGTTGAACCGCTGAGCCACCCAGGGATCCCCAGGATTTGCTTTTGAAATCCCCATAATGAGGAGCTAAGTATCCATATGAGCAAGTCAGGTTAAGGAATAAAGGGAATTATTTTCTGCTAAGATTAAAACACTAGATCCGTTAGGGAAGAGAGACATTTAACCGGGCCAGCATCCAGGGGAAAGTGCCTTGACAACAACTCTTCTGTCTTAAATGAGTATGGCTGAAAATCACCCAGCTAAGATAAGATCTGGAGGCCTTAGCTTGTCTGGAGGTCTAAGAGGGACAGTTATTTTTTTTTTCCTAGTTTTTCCCCTTTTTTTTTTGACCATTTCAACATTTTCCTTTTACTTAATATAACAAGCTTATAATATTGTGACTGAGTGGAAAAGGTTAAAATACTTGCAGTATTTCACTGCCACCTTTTCTGAGGTTTTATGTTCCCTAGTGTACCAATTATGTCCCCGCAGGCCCAGCCCTGGGCATGGCATGTTTTCTCAGGTCAGGAGAACAAGACCATCTTTGGTGCCTTATTTTTCCTCCCCGTTCTCTCTTCAAAGCTGCTAAAAGGTGAAATCCTGCTGCTGCCTGAGCTTTCATTCATGACTGGAATCCCCGAGAAGATGAAGAAGGACTTCAGAGCCATGAAGGTGAGAAATGCCTGTGTTGAATGGAAGGCCTTTTTTCGCTAACAGCTTGAGCTAGACCTGGGCAGGCTTGTGTTATCACCTGGGCAGGTCTGTTCTTCCAGGCTCCAGTTCTCTCTAAAACATGCCCTGTGTCCTTTCCCATTCACTGTGAAGAAGCTGATCAGAGCCTCCCTTTGGAAGACTGTCAGCACACTAGAGTGACTGAATTATAAGGGAAAAGGAAACAAGTAATTGTCTTCACCCCTATCAGTCAGATAGATGATTATAAACTGGTCATATGATCATAAGTGAGGTTCTTTGAGAGCCTTGAGTTTTTCTAGCATTCTTACAAGCCTTCAGTCTATTTAAAGGGGTGAGGAGATAATGTAGCAAAAAAGTAATCAATAAGTCAGAGACTGAGGTAAAAGGATAGAAGTTTATCTCATGGGGTGTGGAGTGTCCAGGAGATGTTGGGCGTGGTCCCCATAGGAAATAGCTGAGAAGCACAGACGTGGGCAGCAGCACGAATCTGGAGCCGGAGCCCTTCACCTCCACTCTGTCTGCAGCGCTTGGGGCTTTCCACACTTGAGCTTCTGTGCTTCCTCACTCTCCTAGAGCATGTCTGTTACCCTTGGACCCATGCCTGTCTCCGCTGCCACAGACTATTTTCAGAACATCATAAAGAGCCTGAAGTGAAGCTTAGCATTCCTGTAAGAGATTTCTTTCATGTTTACCTTCGTCCCTTTTCCATTTAACATGTAGGTCAAGGCTCCTTCCTTACAACACTCAATCACCTAATGACTTTATGATCACAGGGCTATCTGTACAGCCCCGTAGACTGGCGGTAATGACTGCCTCACAGGGAACAACAACTGTATAGTTCTGTAGTCCCAGAAGAATAAAGAACTCACATATGTGATTCAGAATCTTCATATACACATTTAAGTATTCATTTAATAATAACATTAAAAAGCATATATTATGGACCAAGCACTGGACAGAAAAGAGTCTTATGATAACATTAGATACAGTAGTAGTAGGACATGAAATAGAAGAGTGGATGTGGTTTTCCATTCTGTTATGTTTGGCTCTGTGCCTAGTACAGGACATTTTTCCCCCTATTTTTTCCAAATAATAAATTGGTGTAATCAAGCTCCCTTTTCTCCTGTTTCATAGACTTTGTTTGTTTGTTTTTTTAAGTTTTTATTTATTGGGGCACCTGGGTGGCTCAGTGGTTGAGTGTCTATCTTTGGCTCAGGTCGTGATCCCTGGGATCAAGTCCCACATCAGGCTCCCTACAGGAAACCTGCTTCTCCCTCTGCTTATGTCTCTGCCTCTCTCACTATGTGTCTCTCATGAAGAAATAAATAAAAAGCTTAAAAAAAATTAGAGGGACACCTGGGTGGCTCAGTGGTTGAGCGACAGCCTTTTGGCTCAGGGCGTGATCCCAGAGTCCCAGGATGGAGTCCCACATCAGGCTCCCTGCATGGGGCCTACTTCTCCTCTCTTTGCCTGTGTGTCTCGTGAATAAATAAATTTTTTTTAAATAAAAGTTTTGATTTATTTATTTGAGAGAGAGTGAGAGGCAGAGGGAGAGGGAGAAGCAGACACCCTGTTGAGCAGGGGAGCCCCATGTGGGGCTGGATCCCAGGACCAGGTGGGATCAGGACCTGAGCCAAAGGGAGACACTTAACTAACTGTGCCACCCAGGTGCCCCCGAATTTCTTGGGAATTTTAAATTCAGAACATAGTTTTAAGAAAGAGATAAGATTTAGCTGTCATGTGGGAGAAAAAAACAACATTTCAATTCTTTTATGATTAAATTTTTAAGCTTATGTTTCACATTCCTGAGTCATGTTTATTAAAATCTTTGGAGGTATTTGAAAATGTCTACAGATTTCAGTGGAAAAGAGGTTTTCTTTTGGAAATGTTTTAGTTATATTGGGGTTTAACTTCATATTGGAGATACTAATACTTTTATTATCTCCATTTTAAATCTATTTAGGATTTGACCCAGCAGATTAACCTGAGCCCCAAACAGCACCATAATGCTTTGGAATGCTTGCTGCAGAGAATTTCAAAGAATGAGACAGCCAGCAATGAACTGGCACGCTGGGGACTCTATCTGCAGAAGGATGTACATAAGGTAAACTGGATGTAGCCAAGTAGGAAACCGTGGTGACCAGCTATTTTCAGAGCTTAGTGAAAGTAGGTGATAGCTTCCTGTCTTGTCTTTATTTTGGAGTTTTGCTCTATTTTTATACTTTTTTGGGGGTGAGGAGGCCCTAGTCATAATATTTAAGTTTCCTTCTCCTAATTGATTAGTATCTCTTAAAGATTTTTCTTCTGTATTTTGCAGGGATATGAGCTGTTAATTTTCAATCAAATAGATAGCAGAAGGAATATCGACTTAAAATTTACCTCATTATTGGGGTGCTTGGGTGCCTCAGTTGGTTAAGCATCTGACTCTTGATTTTGGCTCAGGTCATGATCTCAGGGTTGTGAAGTCAAGTTGCACTGTTGAGCTCTGCACTCATTGGGAATATTTGTTTGTTTGTTTATTTTTTCTTTTCTTTCTTTTCTCTTCTCTTCTCTTCTCTTCTCTTCTCTTCTCTTCTCTTCTCTTCTCTTCTCTTCTCTTCTTTTCTTTTCTTTTCTTTTCTTTCTTTTCTCATGGAATTCTGCTTGACATTCCTCCTCTCCTTCTGCCTGTCCTGATACTCACATGCACTCTCCTGACCACCTAAAAAAATATATAAATAAATCTTTTTAAAACTTTTACCTCATGTTCAGTTTTCCAATCTAAATAATTTCTAGGGGATCCCTGGGTGGCGCAGCGGTTTAGCGCCTGCCTTTGGCCCAGGGCGTGATCCTGGAGACCCGGGATCAAATCCCACGTCGGGCTCCCGGTGCATGGAGCCTGTTTCTCCCTCTGCCTATGTCTCTGCCTCTCTCTCTCTGTGTGTGTGTGTGACTATCATAAATAAAAATAAAAATTTAAAAATAAATAAATAAATAACTACTTTCTAAGGTTTTGTATGTTTGGTATTTTTCTTTCCCAATAACTAGTGATTCTTTGAATACACTACTGTCATTCTTTCTGTAGGCATAGAGTATCAGACTTACACCATCTAATTTTCCTGTGGCCCTTTCTGCCTTCATTTTGTCTGAGTCTGCTAGGTTGTATTTTGTGTGGTGTAACCCATGGGGCAGAGGCAGTATGAGATGGTGGTGGAGTCCTTTGCCTCTGGTGTCCACTTATTGGCTTTGAATCTCAGCTCAGCCAGTTACCATCTTAGTTACTTTGAGCAAATTGCTTAGCATCTTTTAGTTTATCTGTAAAATGAGGATAATAGTTGAGTGATAAGAATTTAAATGGTAGCATCTTTAGCATAATACGTGACATAGCAAGTGCTCAGTAAACATTAGCTATCACTACTTTTCACCTTTCTTTTGAGGTTATACTAAAATAATTCTATCTTTTCTCTAGTTCCTTGCACTCTGAATTGACTCCTTGTTAACTTTTTTTTTAATAAAAATAATGGATAGTTAATAAGGAAAATGTTGAAACCTTACAAAAAAGCAAAGAAAGAGGGGCACCTGGGTGGTTCACTGGTTGAGTGTCTGCCTTTAGCCCAGATCGTCATCCTGGGGTCCTGTGATTGAGTCCCACATCAGGCTCCCTACAGGGATAAGGAGCCTGCTTCTCCCTCTGCCTATGTCTCTGCCTTTCTCTATCTCTCATGAATAAATAAAAAGTAAAAACAAACAAAAAAAACCCCAAAGAAATAAAAATATAGTAATTTAATGATCCAAAGATGATATCTTAGTGATTTATTTTAGATATATATGAAAAATATTTCAATGTATTTCATTTCCCCACACATTTTTCCTTTAAAAATAAATCTTTTTCTTACAAGGCTGTGATTATATCGTATATGGGTTTGCATTCATTTAATGTTATACTTTAAACATGTGTTTGTGTTACTAAATGTTAACTTGAAAATGTAGAAAACATAAGCCAAAGAAGAAAAGAAAGTTCATCTATTTCAAAACAACCACTGTTAACATTTTTGTACGTACTCTTCAGTAGATTTGTGTGTGTGTGTGTAGATGTGCATGCTTGCATGCTTATGCATAGTCACACAGCATGTGTTCATATGGTTTCCTTTTTCCCCCTCAATATATTTAGAATGGTTTTCCATCTCATTTAATATCTTTCATAATATTTTAATGGCTTCTATCCAGATAGTTTATTAACATTTTTCTATTCCTTCACATTAAAAATTGAATTTAGTATTTTTTTATTAGAAATAGTTATTCAGTGAACAGCCTTGTTAACTAGGTCTTTGTAATGTTTATTTTCATAGTCAGATTTATGGAAGTGGAATTTTTAGAGCAGGGGACATTTATACTTTTAGTACTTTTATTGGTCCATTGCCTTCTAGAAAGGCTCAAAATTTTTTTACTTCATATCATGAGTTGGATTCCTTACACTATTGCTAATGTGGGCATTGTTATTTATGTTTATAAGCTCATTAAAATTTTTTGGGTTATATAAGTTTTTTTTTTTTTTTTGAAGATTTATTTATTTAAGAGAATGAGGGAGAGAGCGAGCTAGCATGTGTGCCTGTGCAAAAGTGAGGGGAGGGGCAGAAGGGAGGGAGAAAATCTCAAGTAGACTGCCCGCCTGAGCACTGAACCTGACGTGGGGCTTGATGTCACAACCCTAAGATCATGACCTGAGCCAAAATCAAGCATTGGATGCTTAACTGATTGAGCCAGCCAGTGCCACAGTGTTATTTTTTAATAAGCAAATGGTAGAGATCATAGAAGGTAAAAATCCTCTATAATTGCACATCCCCAGAAATAATCACTACTAAGTATAGACTCATTCAGTTTTTATGATAGGTACATTACTATTTATTTTTTGTAAAAACGGGATCATATTATGTGTAGTTAGAAGGTGGTTTTAAGGGACACCTGGGTGGCTTAGTGTTGAGCGTCTGCTTTTGGCTCAGGGCATGATCCCGTAGTCCCGGGATCAAGTCCCACATCAGGTTCCTGCATGGAACCTGCTTCTCCCTTTGCCTATCTCCTGCCTCTCTCTGTGTGTCTCTCATGAATAAATAAATAAAATCTTAAAAAAAAAAGTGGTTTTAATGATTGCAAAATAGTCCATCATGTTGTTATATCATCGACTTTACTATCTTCCTATTTTTGCATATTTAGATTTGAGTGACTTATTCCTAACTTTAATTTTTTCTTCTGTTATATTTATGCCTTCTCTTTCTGGTTTTTCTTTCTTTCTTTCTTTTTTTTAAGATTTTATTTATTCATGAGAGACACACAGAGAGAGAGGCACAGACACAGGCAGAAGGAGAAGCAGGCTCCATGCACGGAGCCCGACGTGGGACTCGATCCCAGGTCTCCAGGATCACATCCTGGGTGGAAGGCAGGCACTAAACCTCTAAGCCACCTAGGGATTTCCTGGTTTTTCTTTTTAAGGTATAGTTTATGTTCAGCCTTCTTAAGAAATTTTACTTTTAATTTTTTACTTTCAATTGGTCCCTTAAAATATTATTTTCCTATTTATCTTGAAATTATAGTTGTTTTACAGACATTCTCTACTTCTAAAGAAGCAATGCTTTCTAATCCCTTCCTTGGGAGACCATGTTGGAAGCTTCAGTAATTAAAGAGCCATGCCTAGGGATCCCTGGGTGGCGCAGTGGTTTGGCGCCTGCCTTTGGCCCAGGGCGCGATCCTGGAGACCCGGGATCGAATCCCATGTCAGGCTCCCGGTGCATGGAGCCTGCTTCTCCCTCTGCCTGTGTCTCTGCCTCTCTCTCTCTCTGTGACTATCATAAATAAATAAAAATTAAAAAAAAAATAAATAAAGAGCCATGCCTATAAAAATTTTACCTATATTTGTCCAGAGTTTTATTGGCCTGGACTCACAGCTAGGAGTTTCATTTTGTGCCATTCTTAGAAGTTATAACAGGGACAGGTTTACATAGTGGAGTTGACCAGACCCAAGACAGGACAGTATCATTGTTCTTTCCTAAATTGTGTTTGTAGATGGCTCATGTCAGGTGTAACTTTGTTTTCTATTTAGATTGAAGGACGTGTTCTGCCAATGGAAAGAATTAACTTAAGAAATACTTCATTTATCACATCTCAGGAACTAAACTGGATTAAGGAAGTAACCAGAGACCTTTCCATCTTGACTGTAAGTGACATTTGAAGTGGTGAAGAGAGGACCAGTATTCCAATAAGTATGGAAATTAGGGTGTAGGAATGACTCCGTATCTTCTTTTTGAGAGTACCAACTGAATTCCCATCCTGAATTATCTACTAAACAGGGTTCCTTTAAATAGAGCAAGCTGATGAGTTTTTAGAGGAAAGAACTTTGGTTGGCCATAGACTTAGGAAAAGGAAATAGATTGCTATGATAATTCATATAGTGCCAACCTATTACCCACTCTCCCTTTTATCTTCCTTTATCTTCCCCCGCTTTTCCCTGGGTGTTCCTGGAAGATGTTTTTATCCATGAAGTATAATTTAAATAGTACCCCCACCCAGGGAACTAAAGAACAGAATGATATATAATTATTTTTAAATGTTTTTGGCTAACCTGGTCTTTTTGGCCATGCATAAAGTACACACATCTGTTTCTCAAACTTTTTATTGAAATATGTTTAAAGAAAAAGTATACTTAAAAGAATTTTCAAAGGTTTATAAACCTGTGGAATCCAATCAAGGGTTAAAAAAGATAACTTTGGGCAGCCCTGGTAGCTCAGCGGTTTAGCGCCGCCTGCAGCCCAGGGCGTGATCCTGGAGACCCTGGATCGAGTCCCACGTCAGGCTCTCTGCGTGGAGCCTGCTTCTCCCTCCGCCTGTGTCTCTGCCTCTCTCTCTCTGTCTCTCTGTCTCTATGAATAAATAAAAACTCTTAAAAAAAAAAAAAAAAAACTTTAAAAAAAATAAAAATAAAAAGTAAAAAAGATAACTTTACCAATGCCCCATAAGCCATCCCTCCTGCTCCTCCTTACTATCTACCTCTCACCTTTAAAAACTGCAAGAGTAACTAATCGGTCTCCTCATTTTAACAGGATAGATTCTTTTGTTTTTTGTACTTGATTTATACATGAAACCATATGGCATATATTCTATTATGTCTGGCTTCATTTTTTCAGCCTTGCATTGGTGGGTTTCATCCATATTTTTAGGTATGGTTGTAGGTCTTTCATTCTCATTGCTGCATAGTATTCCACTGTGAGAGTATTCCCCAGTTTACTTATCACATACATCTGTGTTAGCTACAGGAATTAAATCAGAAAGGACTCAAAGCTAAAAGCAATTTATTCTCTACAATAATACCTCCTGGGTTTGGTTTTGGAGTGTCTAAGCTGTGGGAAGTGCTAAAAATAGCTTGTGGTTATTCCTAGGTCCCCATGCATTTCTGGGCACTGTTTTACCCAAAGAGAGCAATGGATCAGGCCAGAGAACTGGTTAACATGTTAGAGAAGATAGCTGGCCCCATTGGTATGCGCATGAGCCCACCAGCCTGGGTTGAACTAAAGGATGATCGAATAGAGACCTACGTCAGAACCATTCAGTCCATGCTAGGAGTTGAGGTAATATATTAATTTGAGTATATTTTAAAATGTTTTAAAATACTTGAATACTTGATTTTAAATTATCTTGGTTATCAGCATGCTTATGATGCCCCAGAAACCTGTGTCTTACGTACACATTAAATATTGAACTAAATATAAGTAGTCCTTATGCCCTTTGATTTGTTCTGCTTCTCTCATTCTTTGCTTGCAGCCTCACTCACTCTGGTGTTTTTTCATGTAATTGACAGAGAGAGTAGCTGACTTGACTTTAGTTGTTATCTATATAGAACATGTTGTGCTCAGAAAGCAACTTTCTGGGCCTGGTGCCATTTTGCACGATTCAGTACTGAGCTGTCACAGTCTGGTCTGGCTTAAGATTTGAATTGTGCTGGTGATGAACTTGGCACCTGGCCCATCAGCCCAGTCCTGACAGCTGATCAGGACCCCTGGAGCTAAGCAGGTCATGGGACTCATGACTCAGTAGTTCAGGCCTGTAGTTCTTACCTGTGTGCAAAACAGAGAAAGAAGCTTCAGGAAGGAACAAAAGCAGAGGAAAAGTTTTTGGAAGTAATTAGTCCTTTGACTTGAAGGATCCATTCTTGTGGGATGAGTACTAGAGTGAGATCTTAGGATCTCTCTGATCCTTGACTCTGGGTTATCACCCATAGCACCACCCTCGTGTTCTGTCTCTCTTTGTAATTTCCTCCTGGTTTCCCGGGCTTGTAGTCTGCCATGGCCTCTCCCTGGGCCTGATCATTGATAATTTTGCAGTGCTTTCGTGATCATGGTATCTCCCCTGCCAGGTAAGTATGCAGTGCTTTCAAAAGAATAACGCAGTGTAGTACATCAGTGCCCCCATCTCCCCACTTGCCATGTTCTTTTAGGAGAGTGTACTGCCATCAGTTTTCCTGCAGCATGGATATGAGGCTCATTCATCACATTTACCAAACTTAATTCATATTGGTCTTGTCTCTGTTGTCTTTAGGGTGTACTGCTTTATTATTTGTTAGGGGTCATAGACTCAGATGTCTGCGGGAATCAGTTGAATAACACAAACAACTGAAGTGGGCTAGGAGGGGACCTAGTGAACTAAAGAGAGTAAACCACAGGACTGCAGATGAAAGCACACCATTATCAAGTTGATTTTTAATTTATTTATTTTTCAGTAGAAGCAAAAAATCTGGATTTGTGTGTATGTGCCCTTCCTTATGTTTAGATGTTAATTTTAAAAAGCAGGGCAGGGGGCACCTGGCTGATTCAATTGGTAGAGCATATGACCCTTGATTTCAAGGTTGTGAGTTCAGGCCCCACACTGGGCATGGAGCCTACTTAAAAAATAAAAACAAAGGGATGTCCGGGTGGCTCAGTGGTTGAGCGTCTGCCTTTGGCTTAGGGCATGATCCTGGAGTCCTGGGATTGAGTCCCACATAGGGCTCCCTGCATGGAGCCTGCTTCTCCCTCTGCCTATGTCTCTGCCTCTATGTGTGTGTGTGTCTCTTATGAATAAATAAATAAAATCTTTAAAAAAATAAAATTTAAAATTATTAAACCCACAACCAGAGTTGTTAGTAAGTACTCTAGGGGCTTAAAAGCTCCTTGTGTTTGATAGGTCCAGCCCATAGGCTACCAGTGTGTTCTGTGTGACTTTGGAAGTTCTTTGATGTGATTGCTGGAATGTGTGTTCTCACAGAAGTCTTAATCTAACACTAATCTTGATTTGGAATAATATATTATTAATTTACTATTAATAGCTGTTCCTGCATAAAGGATTGGCACTTCATTTCACTTAAGTGCTACTTTTCTTTATTCAGACTTTGAAAGATCCTGTTTCCAGTGTTGGATCTCTTAAACAGATGGGTCAGGGATGCTTATATGAGATACACTGCTGGCAATGTCATTCTCTCTCCTAACCATAGAATTAGGAAGAGCCACTTACGGATTTGGCAATAGCTTCGTCTATTTGTGTTTGGCTCTGAATGCTTTCTTGTGGTATCTCAGTTTTGTGGCATGAATGTTAATAAGGTACTTAGCTTACTGAAGAGAGTGGTAGAAAGCATTATAGGGAATTGAAAGCAGCAACTAGGTAACCCTTGCAAATGTTCAAACCTACCTTTTTAGACAACTTTAGGCAGAATGAAGTCAGGTAGTAAGGACTGGCTCTAGATATTTTGTGTACATGTGCAAAGAAGCCCTGAACCCAACAAAGGTTCAAGGACCTATTTGGGGTTGGAACAATCTACCCTCTTTTTTTCTGGTACCTTTAAGGTACGATGACTTTGCAGGCTCTTACACTGCCCCCAGCTGGAACCCTGTCAGGATCCCCTGAGAATTCCAAAGCCTGACTTTTATGTACTTTATCTCCTCAAGGGGAAGATACAGATGGTTGTTTGCATCATCATGGGCACACGTGACGATCTCTATGGGGCTATTAAAAAGCTGTGCTGTGTGCAGGCTCCTGTGCCCTCACAGGTGAGTGGGAGCTGGGCAGGAGGCATGGGTGGAAAGTCTAGCCTCCCTCGAGTCTTTGAAAAGAGGGATTCAGGTGTTCAAAAAGACTGAAGTAACTATTAGAAGCCATCATGTGTAACCCTTCCAGTGGAACATTCCCCTTATTAGAGTAACCTGGTTAAGAGCAGATGCTCTTTATAAATGCTGCCTTCATGTTTCCAAATGAGTTACTTTGGCTGGTTCAAGTGCCTGAGCTGCTGGGCGGTCTCACATGATTGGGTTCTAAGAGTGTAGGCTTCACTCTAAAAGGGGAAAGCTGTTTTTCCTAAGTGGGTTTAAAATTTTTTTTATTCTGTATGAGATTCTTTTGAAAGTTCGCTTTTTGGTGGTTCTTTTATTTTGATTTGTGTTTGTGGTGTGTGTGTGCGTGCAAATGTGCACACTCACACTTGTGCATTCCTGCATGGAAATCCTAGAATTAGAACTAGTCGTGCAAAGTGTATTATCTGCTAACTGGGGTTTCTTAAATGTTGTGTGTATGTCAGGCTTCTTTTACATTGTCTGACAGGCTGATAGTGTCTTCTTTCCCCACACCCTTTTGTTATAGGTCATCAATGTCCGAACCATTGGTCAGCCAACCAGGCTTCGGAGTGTGGCCCAGAAAATTTTACTTCAGATTAATTGTAAATTGGGTGGTGAGCTCTGGGGAGTGGATATTCCTCTGGTGAGTGATGTGTCTTCATTCAATTTAGCTCTTCAGAGATTCCTACCTAGTTGTTTTCCTTATTTTCCTTATAGAGTTATCTATTCTCCATGTTTAGTAGTCTAAATGGTTCATGGCCTGATTTTGTAGAGCCCAAGTACTGAGTATGGTTTTTATAACTTCAAATACTTGAAACCAATAAAAATAAGACTAATATTTCCTGACACATGAAAATTATATGAAATTCCACTTTCAGTGTCCTTAAATGAAGTTTTATTTGAATACAGCCATATTTCTTTACAGACTAGCGATGGCTGCTCTTGTGCTGTTAATGACAAATGGAATTGAATAGTTCCTACAGAGACTGTGTGGTTCACAGAGCCCAGCGTTATTTACTGTGTAGTTCTTTACAGAAAAAGTGTGCTGATTCTATTCTAGATCTCCGACTTCTTCCTAGTGTTTAAAAAAAAAAGGTTGATTTCAGTCTTTCCTTTTCCCAGAATTTATTTTCGTGTTTTGCTTTTGAGGGGCAGATAATAAAAAGATGGGGGGATGGATTGCTTGTTTTTTGTTTTCTAACCCAGAAACAATTAATGGTGATTGGGATGGATGTTTACCATGACCCTAGCCGAGGCATGCGCTCTGTGGTTGGCTTTGTTGCGAGCATCAATCTGTAAGTACTACTCATAATGCCGTTTTGTTTGGTTACCTCATTTTGATGCCTAATCTTACTACAAAATTAGGAAATACTTTTTGAATTTTTTGTTATAGAAAAGTGTACTTTACAAAAGTATGCTAAGCTCTTTTTTCCTTTATCTTTCTATTAGCTTATGTAATCTGTTTCCCAAATTTGTCAGATCTGTAAGTTTATTTCCCTGGCTGTGGTATAATCTTCAGAATGGGGGCTGTATCTTAGTGGGGTTCCCTCCCACAGCAGTGAGGGATTTTTTTGTTCTCATTGTAAAAACAAGGCATGTTCATACAGATACCTGTAGAAATTTAGAAAGTGAAAGTTCCTCATGAAAATCTTTTATTAACTACCACCAGAGGTTTAATGTATGTGTATATATACTTTCAGATTCTCATTTATATGCATAGAACACATATAGGTGGTGTATATATGTATAAATGTGTATTTATACTATTCCTCAACTCTTTTTATGTATTTAAATTGTATATTGCAGACATTTTCTATCAATACAAATAAATCTCAGCCAATTCTTTTTAACTGCTGCATGGAATTTATTGTTTGCTGGAGCACTGTTTAGTTCTCTGTTGGTGGATATCTAGGTGGTTAAATTTTTTCAGTTGGAAGCAGTTTTGTTGCAAAGACCACAATTGTGCCTATATTTTTATATTCTATGTATGACATATAAAAATACATATTATATGTGTAAAATATAAATATAAAACATATAATAAAACCATATATAAATATGTATATAATATATATTATGTCACCATGTGTTTTTACCTGTAACATAAATACATTTACTAGGTATTTGTTGTTTTGGTGCATAGAGAAGCCTGTGTGTACTGACATTCAGACTGTAGACATTCCTCTGTGAGTATGTATTCATCTTTCTCTCTCTCTCACTGCCTTCTCCCCAGCACTCTCACAAAATGGTATTCACGAGTGGTATTCCAGATGCCTCATCAGGAGATTGTGGATAGCCTGAAGCTGTGCCTGGTGGGCTCCTTAAAAAAGTTTTACGAGGTGAGGAGAACAGATTTAAAGTTTCACGGTTTTTAAGGACTGCCTATCTGACCACTTGAAGAGGAAGTCTGATTTAGTGGGAGGGATCCCAAATTGAAGGTGTCTTCTAAACTGACTGAAAAGTTAGTCATTGCT